>NC_135786.1:184512500-185712500 GCF_051106095.1 Pogona vitticeps
TATTATTTTTTCTTGTGGTATCTCTTAAAACATGTTTTAGGGGTCACTGTATCCTTGTTTAAAATGCAAATGCTTTACAGTCCTGTATTTCTTTCAGATGAGACTGAGACAATCCCAGAATTAACTGGGATATTTGCTTTTCCATGCAGGAATCCCAACATATTGAGATAAAACAAACAAGACAAGACAAAAATACATTGTACCTTAAAGATTAACTATTACCGTGGTACCTCAGCTTACGAACTTAATCTGTATTGGAACGGCATTTGTACATCAAAAACTTCGTAAGTCGAGGCAAGATTTCCCATAGGAATGCACTGAAAACCATTTAATCCATTCAGGCTGTTTTTCGCTCATATGTTCAGGCGCTGTTCGTAAGTACTGTAGAGACATTAGTTCCCATAGGAACTAATGCAAAGCCAGTTAATCCATATTCTATCACTAGGGGGAGAATTTTTTATTTTTTTTCTTCTTTTGACCTCAGATGAACTTAGGTAAAAAAAGGGGGGAGGAAAGGGTGTTTTTTTAATTCGTAAGTCGAGGCTCCGTTTGCAAGTTGAAGCGCATTTTGCAAAACGTTCGCAAGTGGAGACGTTCGTTAGTCAAGGTACCACTGTATATTTTAATGTAAGCTTTCATGGACATGTCCACTTCATCAGACATATGGAAAGAGAATAAAATGTTGAATGAAATATCAGCTTCATAAGTAAAATAGTCAAAATATTCATTGGCTCTTGGATGCATGGTACATCTACATGTAGCAATTTATGGCCTATGTTGTTTAAGGGTACTGTTGTAAACTTTCCTCCAGGAGACAGAAAACAGACCCCAGGCCTGAGCACAGATGAGGGGGAAGAGATAGAAGAGAGAAGGGTGAGGGTTGGAAGACTAGGGAATTCAGTTAAAATTCAAGAGAGAAAAGGCAATTCATAAAAGTAAATATAAAGATAGCAGAGAAGCAAACTCTCAACCTCTGGCTCTGTGGCCAAATACCAAAACCACTGAGCTATCTTACCAGTTAGAGTTCAGCTTATAACTTCTTATATCTCCTAAAGCCTCTAAGAATTCCAACACTTCCCTGCAACCCCAGGAGTCAACCCACAGGAGTCATGGGACATTTTTGTTTCAGTACGTTAGTTTGCTTGAGATTAAGAATTACCCAAGAAGCAAAAAGTCATAGATTTACTCTGAAAATGTTTGTCTGATTAAACAAAAAACTACCCATGCCTAAGGGCTGAAACACAAAGACATTGTTTACAATCCTTTAGGCAACAGTTGCATAAAATGCCTACCTTTTAGGTCTAGTTCTACATGAATTTCAAACCTAAATGTGGTTCTAGGAGTCTAAAATGTTCTTTCTTGGATGGATAAGGATTAAAAGCCTTCAGCTTTTTTCTAATGACTAGAAATTTTATCAGGCAGGTAAAGTAAGTCTAGAATTATTTCATTTGGGATAAGGCATTTGGAGTCTATAGTACAGTATGTGATTTCTGGCAGTTTTGTATTTTGAAGCACTTTGTAAAGTAATTGAAAAGCAATAAAAAGGTGACAAATCAGAAATGCATTATTGATGCATTACTGTATTCACAAAGTACTGCATAGTAAGTTATGCCTAACACAATTTAAATAATATATATTTTTTAAAATAGTGTTCCAAACTCTCATTTTAATTTTATAAAACAGGATGCAGTATCATTTTATGTCTAATTAACACTTGTGAGATCCTGAGAATGCATCCTTGCCTAAGACCATGAAAAGTGTATTTCACAGTCAAACCTGGGTCCATGCAGTCTAACATGCTTTGTAACAGTTATCATCAATCCAAGACACAGTATGATTGTCTGTCAGAAGCTGACCATCACTGATGAACTTCTGTTTGCCTTATACTTTACTCTCCACCATCCCAGGTGTATTGACATAATGCCATTGCCAATTGGATGTAAAAAAAAATTGAGATGTACACCTGGAAAAACCCAAATTAAATCAAAATTATCTTAAGACAAGGTGGGTGATATTACAGCTTGTATAATACCTCAGTTTGCTTAGAATTTAGCCTCATTTATGTCTCTGAAATTAGCCTTCATAAAGTCTAATGTATCTGATGGGCAATATTTTGTCCTGTCATGGTCTTACTAGATTTTTAGATACTATAATCATTTCTCAACTAATCCTACACATGTCATTCTATTGTTCTTTGTAGCTTTCCCTCCTGCTTCAAGTTTCACTTCACTGCCCATACTGGAATGTGCATTATAATTCTTTTTCCATGCTATTCCCAATGCATTTTTACTCAATGCATTGAATACTCAACTCACGTATTCATAGACATATGCTCAACCACCAAGGAAGCAATCAA
Organism: Pogona vitticeps; assembly: GCF_051106095.1. Taxonomy (NCBI): domain Eukaryota; kingdom Metazoa; phylum Chordata; class Lepidosauria; order Squamata; family Agamidae; genus Pogona; species Pogona vitticeps. Next base: position 184,514,857 of record NC_135786.1, read on the forward strand.
TGAATTAAGCCTAACAGCCCTGACAGAAGTTTGTGTCTGTCAGAATGTAGCTTATAAATGAAAACAAGGGCATTCCATACAACAAGTTACAGCCATTGTTACTTTTTGAAAGATGATTAATCCCACAGGAAAGAACTTAGTGAAATGTTATTAAAACTACATTAGTCATCCATAGAGGATAGAAAAAAATGAAGATGATTTCTCTGCTGCTACAAATATGTCCTTCATGAGAATGTTCTGTCTTTCTCTTTTCGTGGTTGATTCATTGGCCCAGTTTGTCACCCCACTTAGCTCTGAACCGGTCTCCTATTAATATACAAGGTTGAGGGAGGATTTTGAATCACGTAGTCCTATAAATATGTTTCTTTTATTCAAAACAATTCAATTGACAGTTCAAATTGTTAGCATTAGACAAAGTCATGTTTTTCTTCACCAGAAAGTTCTCCTATTATTGTCATCTTTAGGAAACAATTTATGGTCTCTTGGCCAAAGTGTTACATGAGTAGTCTTGGAAGATTTGCTCAAGAGCATAGGGTGCGCATCAACACAATAATGTGACAGCGCTACCCAAAATGCACCAAGGCAGCTGCCAAAGCAAGCAAAGTAGGGCATGGCCATAGCACTGACTGACAAGATGACTCATGGCATCATCTAAAGAACAACTAAGAAAGAATACAGTGGAGGAAGAAAGCAGATGGCCTCTTCTAATCAGTGCAAAGTGTACCTTTCTGGTTTAATGCAAACAAAACAAAACAAGATTTTACAAAAGAGTTCTTTTTTTCTTTTCTCTTTTTTTCACATGAGATCTAGAAAGCTGGCTGGTGAAGGACAGCCAGATATTCAATACAAGTGTTTTCTCATGGGTTCTTCGGCTGAATGAGATGAGTAGGAGCAAGGGCTTACATAAAAACAGAGATTCTCCTAAATCTTCTATATGGTACCAAAATCCATTCTTGGTTTGACTGCTGAAGACCTACAAGAGCTCAGTGCCTAGTGGAGAAAAGAAGAAAAATTGTTTCCTGTTTTTCTGCATAATTGCTTCATGAAAGCCACTAAAAGGATTGTTTCACGCCACAAGGTCTCTTGAAAGAAGCTCGTCATCAGGAAGAGCTCAAAAAGTTCAAACGCTGAAAAGCATTTCCTTGAACTTTAGCCATTCATTCTATCTCATAATCATGTGAAAGGGAAACCACAGCAATCAGAGCTCCACACTAACAAGAAAGTACTTTCTGGAAAATAAATTGATTATGTATTCCCAAAAGAAAGAGTAGGGGGTAGAGAAAGAGAAAGAGAGCTTTGTAATCTTTCAAGCAAATCAATGGCAGGGCTTCTTGTTATGTTTGGTCCATGTTGAATATAGAATATGAAGTCCCAAGGAACTAAAGAAAAAAAATGTCAAGGTTACCGGAGATACTGTACTGTATTGTACTACCTGACATAAAAAAGCTGGATCCACAATTAGCCACACTCCACACAAATGCACTGAAATAACAACTTAAATTCCATTGATTCCTATTGATTTCTTAGTATAACCAAGTCTAGAGTCAACCCATTAATGTTAACACAAACCCAATTCATTTTAAAGTATACTTTGGCATGTTGACCTTACTGGCAATAATCAATATTTTAAAATACATAATGAGACTAAATTTAAACCAGCAGCCAGGATCCAAGTCTCAAAGCAAAACCACAGGAAGCTGTCAGTCAAGAGTCAAGAACCAGATCAAGCCAAAGGTCAGAGCCATACGTTCAAGCGAAAGAATGAGCTAGAGATAGCAAATGTCACCTTTGCCAGTGTGTACAGGATGTATAATCCTTCTGAGTGAGAAGAGCCAACAGGTCCCCTGGGCAAGTGAACAAAATCCGATGTTAGGCAACGCCTTTGTTAAATCACTAAAAAAAAAATGTCCCAAATAAAATGAGCTTTTGAGAGATCTTCATCAGGGAAATATGTTATAAAACTTGGCAGAGTTCAAAATGGTATCGTGCAAGCATGGGGCCAGAGATAATGTCTTTGGCTCATGAAGCCTGATTGCCAACAACACAAAATGGAGCTCAGATTCCATATGAGACCAAGGTGACAAAAGTATCAAGTGGTGGCTCATTCCCCCTCTGCAGACAAAAGGCTGGCTCCTGCTTCATCCTGCAGATCTGCCAGTTGCCTTAGGAGACGCCCCCCCAGATCTGTTCCTAGCATTACAGAAAAACATGAAGCCCGGTCTCAGTCTTTATACCAGCAAAACGGGAGAACATGTCTAGGTTTAAAGTGTGTTACAGCAAAAGTGGTAGTCCCATCTAATGGACTGCAGGAGATGGAATCTTCAGCAAGGTGGAGTCTCAATAAAAAAAGATGTCTTCTTGGAATATTAGAATTTTTCCTAGGCTGTCTCTTATAGTATTTTCAGCACCAAATCTTGAAACAAGCAAGCAAAACCCACTTTTTTTTCTAAGTTGAACAGCTCCAAACAGTGTAACCTTTCCCAAAGCATGTTACATATGGGTTTTCCTTTAAAGTCAATGAATCTTGTTTTAATTTTGGCCAGACTTGTCACGGCAGACAATGATAAAATCCCTGCTTGCAGGGTCAGTATATCAGGAGGACCAGATAAAAGAGACACTCTTAATCATTCCAACAATCTAAGCATTAAGCAGCTCAGCCAAGTCCAGCCACTCACTCAGATGACACTGCTGCTCTATCACAGAGTGTGTGATCCAGTCTAGATCAGGTGGGGCACTCTTTATTTTACTGTCTTTGTCTTGTGTCATTTGTCTTCCATCCTTACCTTGTTATTCTGAGTTCAGACCCTCGAATCGTTCTTCACAGAAGTCTAAACTTCTTTCTCCCTTTGTTTGCTCCCAGTTTTTGAAATATCTATCTTTATGTAAAATTGTTTTATATATATTCATTGTCCTATTTTTATGCTGTTAGCTGCCTAGAGTGGTCTTAACCGACCAGATAGGCGGGATATAAATAAAATAAATAAATAAATAAATAAAATAAATTAAGATTTGGGCTTCAGCTGTATCTTTTATTCAGTCCCTAGCTGAATCTCTTAATCTCAAAATACCAGATATATAATTCACAGGGATTTTTGGTTGTGAGAGTTTGCTGCTGCTGCAAATCAACTATAGGTTTTTACTGACCCTATATGTATATTTAGCCTGGTGAAAGACTCCAAATCATGATCTTCACATGTAAGGCACAGATAGGGATGTCTCATTAGCTTGCATTCATGCCTAGATAGCTCAGCGGTTCAGGCGCAGTTGTGAGTTCGATTCCCCATGGTAGAGGCAGCTTGTGTCATCTTGGGCACAATCCCAGAATCCCAGGGTGCCCCCAGAAAAAGAGAATGGTAAACCACTTCTGAGTATTGTATACCTGGAAAACCCTGGAAACGCTTGCCATAAGTCAGAATTGACTTGACAGCACATGATTATTATAATTGTTGCATTCGTGGAAGTAAAATGTTATATGTAAAATATTCCTTTAAAAAGAGAGAGAACCCAGTTCATGCAAGGTCTTCTACCCTTCATCAAGTACTTGTTGCAAAGCCAAAGAGAGTAACTGGCATGCTTAACAAGCACGTTCTGCCAAGACATTTTCTTTTAGAAGCCCCAGGGGAATGAACAGGAAATCTGTGAGACGGTTCCATTTATCTTGTCTCTTCCCTACTTGTTGGTGTCTTGATTAGAAGTCTTCAATAGGTCAGGATTGTTAAGAATGGTAATTATTCCCCTTTCATTTGCCTATGATCTTGAAAAGCCCTGTTCCTATGTTAGGAGTCAAGAGAAAGATCTGTAATCTTCAACAGCGCTAGCAAAATTAGCCATGAGAGAAAAAGGCCAGTGTTGCCCCTGAAATTAGGTTGTTGAAATGAAGAACATGGAGCTGGGGAGAATTGAGGAATGGTGGGTTTTTTATGTGAAAGGGATTCAAGTTCAGTTCTAGAAACTAGCATCTGAATGCATCAGAGGGAGCTAAGATAAAAAGCAAGGCCATTCAAGCTGACCTGCTAAAAGGTTACTTGCTGTTTTCCTCTTTTCTTCCCTTCCCATTCCTTTTTACTTTCCATGTTTTTTCAGACCATCTGCCCAGAAGACAGGGACTAGCTTGTTTCTCCAGAAGCCCTTTTAATTGAGAAATGGTATCAAAGTCCTTTAGATAAATAATAAACAGTTCTAATGGCAATGTGTAACTATTGATCTGCATCATGTGTACAGAAACACCCTGGTCCTTGATTCTCCCGGGTGTATGTCAGCCTCTATTTTTCATTTGACTATAGCTAGTGAACCTTAATGTTTACTTTAAAAATCCCCACCAACTAGATCCCAGTAGCCTAGATTATTCAGTAATATAGCAATCACCTTCTTTTCACTTGCTCAGACCTTTCATGATGGAGATGTCTACCATTTTAATGAATGAATGCCAGAACCTATGAATGAATATTTAACCTGAAGGTCTTTCAAATGAAATAAAATTTAAAATGGAAGTAATCATTGACAAGAAGCATTTTTCTTCTGGTGGGCAGAAAGCTTCTAGGATGAATGTGATCTCTTGAATCCTAAAAGCTGAAATTGTTACTCACCAAGCAGTGGTACCTTTGTCTTTCATTTCCTCTTTTTTTTTTAAAGCTATAAAGACCAAGAACCTAATTTCTGGCCTTTAGATTTCTTTAATGCAGGACAAGGCTTAGTCATTTCAGAAAGAGATAGATGAGTTCAGTGTAGGTTAGTACCTCAAGGGTAATTTGTTAATTAGCAATCCACACAGCTGCTTTCAGGTGGAAAACTGAGGAAAGCACAAAATGGAAAATCAGACTAGAGCAGCATTACTGTGTTTCAGCTTTTGAGGTATTTCGGGGTGTTTGTGCAAAACATACAACATACATCTTGCTCTGATTTAGATTTCACAATGAACTATAGTTCATCTTGCTGCTTCTAAGTGGAAGAAAAGTGGTGGAATGAAATCCTCAGTTTGGTTTTCGTTTTTTTAGCATTTGACTTCTTATCATTTAATGTCTCAGTATTCCAGCAAGTGTATTCTGCTGTGTAGTGGGTGTCACCATCTGTGTGAAGGTAAACCTTTTTCCAAATCAGATCCTCCTTTGTATTTCCAATCTATCTGGCTGTTTCTCACATTCCATTACTGGCACCTTGATTTCATTGCTACTTCAAGCTTTCCCTGAGTATATCTCCAGTTCAAGAGGTATTCTCTCTCCTTGGCATTGATTAAATATGCCATCATGACCATATGCCAGTAAAACAAAGTGAAAACCACAACCAACTCCAAGAGTACAGCTCAAGACTCTGATGCCAGGTTCTGACCTGATGATGTATTTGATTCAATCCATGCCTTCCCAGATATAGTGATGACCTGATGGAAATGAAACATGGCATTATCACAGATTTGTCACAACCTCTCACCCCCTTAGCCAACACTCGCATAGAGAAGTTGGATGGGAAAGCTCTTGTAGCCACAGACATGGCTTCACATTACAACAAAGAACAACAAGTCATAAGACCAAAACAAAGGGAGGGGGGAAAGAGAGGATTCCCTGCTGCCAAAACCTGTTCCTGGCGGTGGTGGAATGTTAGATGGGCCAGCACTCCAGGTGGGCCATCAGCTCTTGACCCCCACCCTGTAAGGGAGACTATGTGTGGACCCTAGAAGGGCATGGTGGAAGGAGAGCTGACAGCTGTTCAGACACCCAGCAGCAAGGTTCATCTGGGATAATGGATGGGGAAGGTTAAGAGGAAAATAAAAGGGGATGCGAAATGAGAGCTGGGGACTGGTAAGAGGAGACAGGAAGGGACTACTTCTTTGGGGTCCATGGAATGCAGTGGGGCTTCCTCAGACAGTGAAGAAACCAGGGAAGTCACAGAGGAGCTAACACTTGAGGGCAAGGGAGAGGTAGTGGTGCTCCCATATTTGATCTACAGGAGCTCCCACTTCAACCGGCATCCAATGGTAACCCAAGAATCTGATGGATCCGGCTGCCTCAACCCCAATCCAGCTTTAGTGCTGGCATCACACAGTAGATTTAGAGGATGGGTGGGAGAGTCTGCACAAGAGGGGCTAGTAACAGGAACTGAGCCCCTCAGCAGACAGGAACTGAGCCCCTTTTCATGAGGAGGGTGATGTAACTTTGACCTCTGTCTCTATAAGTCAGCAAGCAATAAACCATCTGCCTCTTCACACCAGCAGTCTGGAGCCTATGGAGCTGGTTATTGGGGACACCTTGAACACTGGCCCTGTGAATGGTGGGTTCAGGGTGCGCACACAGGGAACAATACAAAACAGCATGGGAAGCTGAAGGAGGGGCTGGAGAAGCAAAACAAATAGCCAAAGGTTGTTGTGATAATAGCAATCTTGCATGCACCAACACTGGGTATTAGTGAGAAGTGGCTTTGCAACCTAATGTGATTGTTCTTTGCTGCTAACTTGATCAGTAAAACTTTTCCCACCTCTGCCATTGGAGCCAAGCCCTCTACTTCTTCCTGTTTGTTTTTGCTTCCATTGTTTTGTTGGTAGCTTTCTTCTTCCTCTGATCATCCTCCAAGCAGCAAGCATGCAAGGGCTCCTGCATGCTGGAGGCTCCATTTCCCCCAAAAAATATTTCTTCTGACTGTAACTATGGATCATAACTGTAAGTAGAGATACCTTTCATCAATTTTAAATGTTTCTAGAGTGATTTTTACAATGCAGGCCAGGGAGTGGTTGGTGAAACTGGACTGAACTCTCCACATTTCTGTGTGTTTTTCTTTCTGTCTTATACTCTGCTAACTGAAAGAATAATCAAATTCCTAGAAAAGTTTTACCAAAAAGTCCCCAATAAAAATCACCTACAAAAGCAGCAAAAATCTTTTAATTCTTAACTACTAACAAATTTGGTTTGTCCTAAAGTTTTGTGGGCTGTATCCAACTTCTTCAGATACATTTCAACATGGCTAATCCTTTGGATCTTTCCCTCCATCATTGACAGAAGCATCTGCTGGATCAAAGACCATTCCATTCATAGGAAGTTGGTTGCAATTTGGCTATGACCTAGCTACAACACAGTGTTTTTGTTTTTTGTGGAAAAACATATGGCAAAATCAGCTACCTAACTTCTGCACAAATTTATAGGAAAGAAGACACCAGAACCCCTAAGCTACAAATCTATTACAAAAAGACTCTGAAAGCTGAAGTGACTTTGAAGAGCCATTTTCAATCCATCAGACTCCAAAATAAAGCCTTTGGAAGAGAGGTAAAGTTGAAACAGCTTCAAGAAAATCTTGGTCACAAAATAAGGGTCACATTTATTAGGTGAAGAAAAGCTCAGTAAAAGAGTGTGCATTCATTATTCTCCAAGTGAAGATTACTCCTTACATTTAGCACAAAGTCCAAAGGTGTGATCCGTGTCCAAATTAAAAGAGAGATTTCTTCTCCCATTTTAAAACCATTATTTAATGAAAAGAGTTAAGGCATGGCCAAAGGACACAGGCAATAATAGTAAGTTGAAAGCTTAGGAGTTACTTATAGAACAGAGGGCTTATGACAGTTACCTCCAACATTTGCTTCACAGTGAGTAGATAGTAAACATCCAGGTGTTTGTTTTTTGAAAGAAAGACTTTTAGCATGCTGCAGTTATTAGAATATACTCCTTAATGCTGTGTTAGTCATTTTTAAAGGCCAAAATCCTATTGCCCCATTCTACCGGTGCCATGCTCTTTCATAGACTAATAGATTAATGGAGTTGGAAGGGGCCTATAAGGCCATCAAGTCAAATCCCCTGCTTAATGCAGGAATCCAAGTCAAAGCAGATCTGACAGATGGTTGTCCAATTTTCTCTTGAATGCCTCCAGCGTTGAAGCACTCGCCAGTCCACAAGGTTCCATCGTCATATTGCTGTAACAGTTTGGGAGTTTTTCCTGATCCTCAGCCTAAATCTGGCTTCCGGTAGCTTAAGCCCCTTATTACATGTCCTGCACTCCGGGATGAACAAGAACTCTGGGATGATCACCCTCTGTATGACTATCTTGTAAATATTTGAAAAGTGCAATCATATCTCCCTTCAGTCTTCTTTTCTCAAAGCTAAACATGCTCATTGTTTTTTAGTCTTTCCTCACTGAGCTTGGTTTCCAGTCTCTGGGTCCAGTCTCACCCTCCTCTGAACTTGCTTCAGTTTTGTTAGAATCCTTCTTCAAGTGGGGTGCAAGCTTTTGCACACCAAAGTATCCAATACCAACTTGTGCAAGTAAAAGCTCTGCTGAAATTAACGGAAAATCGTCCCCACTTTACATGACAAGCATGAGAGAGATTTCAGGACCAACCCTGAAGGTTGCATAACTCAGTGAAGGCTGGATAGCTCAATGAGTTGGGTACCTGGCCGCACAGCTAGAGGTTGGGAGCTTGATTTCCACTGTGCTTCCCAGGAAAACCACTATGCTGTGTAGCCTTGGGCAAGTTGCACAGTCCCAGGGTGCCTGAGAAGAAGGAACTTCTGAGTATTGTGTACCTAAAAACCCTGGAAAGAGCTGTCATAATTCAGAATCAATGACACATAATTAATTAATAAAATGTATACTTACTTTAAATATTTCTGTTACAAATCACACTCCTACGTCTAGAGAGAGGATTTCTATGACATGTCACATTTTCTCTGCAACCTACATTTCAACCCATAAACACATTCAAACATGTTTATGAGTAATTTGGCCTTTCTCACCAGATTACACATAAACATGTTCAAACCCACCCATAAGCTCTAACATAGGTTCAAAAAATATATGACATGTCATAGAAATCCTCCCTCAACATGTGCATTGTTTTTCCTCACCTGAGTGTTCTGTAATTCTTGCCAGAGGATATTATGGCTCTTGATTAAAACATCTACATAGATACAGTATATAGATATATGTTTGTTTGGGTCCTGTCCTTGATCGAACATGGATTGGCAGAAACATGTGCTAACACAGCCTAAGGTATATACCTTTTCAGCAGAGATTAGTCAGAATAATTTAAACTGCCTTTTTTGCCTCTCCTTTTTTGGTAATTTCTGTGTCCAAATCATGTAATTACAATATGAAGTTTTCATTAAAATCATATCCATTCATCCAGCTTCATGAGCCTTTGTTGTCTAAAATATTTTTCCCGTCAAATTAAAAAAAAAGCTTTTGTTACTGTTATTTGTTAGTAGTTTAAAGATAGCTTTAAGAGCAGGAAATGGAAAGCCAAATGTTTTATTTCCTGCTACTAAGCTACTTCTTTTTTTTACAAAAACATTTAGCCTTTTTAAAAATCTAGATTTTTTTTACTGTTGTCATTCCTGTAAAATGAATTGTATGAGGAAGCTAGTATTCCCAGGGACAACTTAAGAACAGTGTCATTTCACTCTACCAGCAATTGCCTATGCAAATTATCTTCATCTCCATTTAGATAATGTCCTATGGACAGAAAAGAATGGATTTCCTATGGGAAGGATTCTATATCAGATGTGATGTTCCATTTCTGAAAAAAGCAATTGATCTTTGGGGCGGGGGTTCAATCCTATTGAAATCTTATTTGATCTTACTGGAAATTAGTCTCTCAGCAGTAGCCTTTTCAAGTGAAATGCCAATAACTGAGTGGTTTTTCAGCATGTGCACGATATAATATTGCTCCTGCTTTGCCAAGCCGAAGATCTGACATTTCCTCTTTTGCCGTATTGTTGTCATAGGCAAGCAGTACCGATATGCTAGTGAAACTGCAGGACAGTAAGAACTGTGCATGCAGAGTCTTTGCAAGCTTGCAAGCATACAAAAGTGGACATTTCCTACTCTGCTTAATTGGTACTTTGCACATCTACCTGGGGTGCAGTCAATTGTATCAGGGATTTGCTTCCAAAAGACCAGTGGGAAAAGAGAAGGAATTATTGATACATACATCAACAGATTCCTGGGGTTGATTGTAGATGACAAGTGGACAAATGTATTAGTCCAGATGTTTTCATTCATTCATTCATTCATTCATTCATTCATTCATTCATTCATTCATTCATTTTATATCCCACCTATCTGGTCAGTTAAGACCACTCTAGGCGGCTAGAAATTCAGTTCCATTATTCCATAGTACTAACCATGCTGGCTCTGGCTCATGAAACTAGTAGGCCATAAACTTGTGGAGGGCCACACTTTCCACATCCCTTCAAGAAACTGTGGTTGGCAGGCACATGCTAGAGACCCAGAACTGGCAAAGGGCCTGCTGTGCTACCCAACAGTGTCACCTTTACCATTTCAGAGAGATCCCACAGGAAAGCCACATACAGAGTGATTTCTCGCTTTGTATGCTCTGCCTCTTTGAAACCCATAAGCTATGCCTTTCCCCACTGCAAATAGTTTTTGAATTTAGCAGTGGCACATCCATGGAATACTCTGATGGCAGCTGCTGTTCCACATGGTGGCCATAACATGTGGACATCTCCATATTGTGTCTATTTATTGAGCAGACTCAGTGCCATCATGACTGGAGGTGATAGGAAATAGTGATGGACAAACGCGTTCTTTAAGATGTTGTTAGAGTACAACTCCCATCACCCTTAGCCAATGATGAGCAATGCTGGAAGTGGGAGTGCAACTACATCTGGAGGGCTGTACTATATCTACCGCAGTCTAAACTGTCTTCAGGTTGCAGACAATACACAGAGTGGTTTGTTTTACACCTTATAGCCACAACATGGACCAAATGGCCTACAGAGACTGTTTCTAATGGAGTTGTGTGGTTATTTGGCCTTCAGAATTGCTCCAAAATTTATCATAGGCCCAATGAATCTAGGTCCCTTTGTGATGTTTATTTTAGAATTAAGGGCAGAACGTAAGTCTCTATTTACTTTCCCCCCAAGTTTGTGAAATTTTGTACAAACCTCCTTAATCTACTCAAAAGCAGGAACCCAATCCTTTCCACATACATCCTATGGACTTGGTAAGAGGGACATGCATTTTGTGCTTGAGTGTCCATACCCAACTAAAAAATGCACCCTTGGAACAGACACCCAAACTCTCTTTTTCTACTGGACATGTGGATTGAAAACGCTTGGCATAAAAAGAGTGGTCACAGCTTAGTCTGCAATCTGGCCATATTTGTCTCTGAAGCTGGGTAAATCCAGTTATGAGTTATGAGTAGCATCTTGGATACATTTCCCTTTTTCTGACAACTGCTTGGAATAGAAGTAAGAGGCTGACTGCGCAGGCTGTTTATCCTACTGTTTGGAGGACTGCAGAGATGGGCTGGTGCGCTCTTATAGATAGCAATCAGACATCTTAGTTAAGAGTGTCCCAGCTCAACCCCCAGAGTATTTCTACCCACACTTTTCTGGCCCCTGTCAAGGGTCTTCTACTTTTCTGGTGTGAGTAGGATCACACTGGTCTGGATAGGTTCCAGTATGTGTGCAAAGCAAGCCTTCCTCTTTCAATTTTCCAGTATCATGAAGTGGCCTAATAAGCAAGCCACTTCAGAATATTGGCAACTTAACCATCTCCCCTGCTTGGCAGAGAGCAGGAAAAGTGAAGAAATTTTTTGACTGTATGTAGACTATCGCTGATGCACTATATCAATTATATATATTTTTAAAAACTTTTCTTTTTCCCCACCTTAAAGGGTCAATTAGGAAACTACCCACAATCAAATCAATGGCGGTGGCTTTGGCCACAGACAGTTTCTTGTCTGGTCCTTTCACTTGCCCTCTGTCAAGTCAGGGAAGTGGTTAATTTGACAATATCCTGAAGTGGTTTGCTTATTACGATATTGGCAGAAGCCATTTCCATGTGAGCTGTCAGGCTTGATTAGGCTGGTCTAATCATGCCCTGCCATTCCCAGGCCAACCACACTGGCCTGCTCCCTGCTGCTAGTGTAGCTATGCCCTAAAAGCAGTAGAGAGAGATCCTGGAGATGTTAGTGTCATCATGGAATCACACTGAAGTTCCATTGAAAATGACTGGTGCAATTATCTTCCTTTATATAGAGCCCAGATGGTCAGTGTGTGTGTGTGTGTGTGTGTGTGTGTGTGTGTGTGTGTGTGTGTGTGTGTGTGTGTGTGTGTGTGTGTGTGTGTGTGTGTGTGTGTGTGTGTGTGTGTGTGTGTGTGAGTGAGTGAGAGAGAGAGAGAGAGAGAGAGAGAGAGAGAATGTTATAACCATCCTTCTGAACATATTTTTATAAAGCTTCTGCCCCCAGGCATTTCAATAAATATTGTGTAGTTTCTTGTACTAGGTCTGCAGTCAGTTAAGGATATCTCAGGGCTAAGCCCGTCTATCATTTCCTTCTTTTGCCCATCACAAATGCAGAGAAAAGGAACATAGGATGCTGCTGCTTTATAAACATTGGTCCATCTAGCCCAGTATTTTAATTTTGTCCACCAGTGTCTCTTCTGACTTTCGGGAAGTGTTATTTTCTCACCCCATCTGGTGATCTCTGATGTTCTCTAGCAAGCCTCCCATCTCAATTACAACCAAGTTTGGACCTACTTAGCTTTTCAGGCAAGATCTATGTGTTTAAGATGGTGTGGTGGTATTGTATTAGCTTCCATTAATAAATTAACATGCAAGGAAAGAGACAAAGAACTGGACACACAGAAGTGGAGCTGGATTGGAACAAAGACTGAAACATTCTGAGGAGAATTTAGGGACACACCTCAATGGCTCTACTTGAAAAATAAGGGGAAAGTCCATCAAGTGTAACAAGGGTAGCTTGTCACACTGTAAAGTCAAGTAAAATAACACACATCAGAAAGGCCCCTCCTCAATACAACTGAAGCCTAACATTACTTCCATGTACTGTACAACCACCTCAAGTCATCTCTACTGCTACCAGTCACAGCCACCACCACTCTGATCAGGGATAGGATGGTACTAACACCAGCAAGCTAGCCCTACTGCTGCTTTTTTGCTGCCACAGTCATTACCAGACACAACCTAGCCCATGCTAGCAGCTGTCACCTCAGCGGGAACTCAGAAGCAAACTGTGGCAGATTTAGGGCTGGGTTGGTGTTCTGCAGTATGCAAGTGCCACAAGACTGACTTTCGTCCCCATGTAGTTACACCAGGGCTGGACTGGGACCAAAAATCGGCCCTGGCATTTAGAGCACACAGGCCCACCTGCTGTGGGGACACAGGCCCACCTGGCTTTGGGCCAGGATTGGCCCTATGGACCCCTGAAATGCACCGGGGGGATTTTGAGTGAGGTGCTCTCGCCATCAGCCTGGCCTACCTCACAGGGCTGTAGGGAGGAGGATAAAACTTGGGAGGGAGCCGAGGATATGAACAAAACGAATAAACAGAAGCTCCCTGTGCAAGAGGAGTGTATCTTTTCTGCCGCAGCACATCCTAAGGAGCAGGATAAGAAGGCAACTCGTATCTAAAGCGGGGTTGTGACATTCTCAGGGGACGGTGAAACAAAGACAGCGTAGCCCAGCTCTGATGAGGAAATTTTCACTTAAAAAAAAAACTGGCCAGGAAAGTTGATCTTCCCGGGACCGGGTCAGGATCCCTCCGGTCGAGGCTGGGCTTGCCGACGAAACTTCAGCCCAGCCTCCACAGGCGCGGGAGGGAGGCGGAGTGGCCGCGTCCCCATGGCCGCCGCCTCCGCTGCCCGGAGCCCGCCTTCGCCGCCGCGCTAGGAGCCGGGCCTCGGCATTGCCCCCCCCTCGGGCGTGGGTGCGCTCTTGGGCCGGGCGAGGAGGTTGGGGGGGACGCCCCAGCTGGAGGGGGTGGGAGGAGGAGGAAGGAGGAGGAAGAGGAAGAGGCAAGGCAAGGGGCGGGGAGGGAAGGCTCCCTTTCGCTCTCTCCCTCGCTCGCTCGCTCTCTTTTGGGGAGGGGTCTCAGCCTGGCCCTGCGCTGAGGCAGGAACCGGCCCTTCTGACCATCGGCCATTCTGGCATTTGCACTGTTACACTGAGAGTTAATTACAAGAAAAGAGAGGTTTTGGCTGGCAGATGCTGAGTCTACAAGAAAAGAGAGGTTTTGGCTGGCGGATGCTGAGTCTAGAACCTCCTGCTTGTTGGAACAGACTGTCAACACACAGAGCAAATGATCTGAACATGTGGGGAAGGGGAAAGATAGAGTCAGAAGCCCTGTGTTTTCCCTTTCTTGCCTTTTCTAAATCAACGTGTAACTCCATCTGGCTCTTAATTAACTTAATAGTATGATTGCTAGGTAGGAAGGACACCAGTGATTAGACTATGAGGAGCTGTGAAGGACAAGAGCCCTACTGTTAGACAGAATACAGCCACTTCTGGCAGTAGATTTTGAGAGTTGTAAGAGGATAGCTAATTGTTATTTACTTTGTTATAGTTGCATTTTTTTGCTGCTAGAGATGAGGACAGCTACCTTGCCAGATGTTCTCTCTCAGATTGCAAAAGAACTTGGCTGGATTTACGTAACGTGTAACTTGACCGAGGTGAGTCAGGAGGTGGCATTCATTGGTCTGTGCTGGGCAACAGAATGTCCTGGGGGTGGTTCTGAGGCACTCAGATGATGAGAGATATGCATACTGGTACAAATCCAGAGGCATCCAATACATACAAGTTTCCAGCTGACTTCTTCTACCCTGTATACCTGCAGATGCAGCACAACCCTGTTCAAATAAACTAATTTCAATAATAATGAAGTCAATCTCAAATGCAAGAATTGGAATGGTGAAGAATACATGGTTTTAATCCTCTTACAAAATGTCATTTAGCAATTGCCTCATATACTGTATTCAAAATGAGGAGAGGTTGCCCATACACAACAGAGTAAGAATCCGTAATAATAGCTGAGGCAAAACATATTTACAGGAGCAAGTGTGCAAGTTGAAGATGACTCCCATATTCTGGTGGAAGAACCTAACATAGACATAACCATTGGTATTATAGCACCAAGGGTGGCTCAATAATTTTTGCCACCTGAGACAGAGTACAAGGTGATTCTTCCTCCATTTCATATGCAAAAGCTGAGTAGACAAGCAGATGACCCCTAATCACTGGCCATACAATACCACCCTCCCTGCATCTGAAGGGAACAGGCCAGTTTAGAAGATACAGTACAAGTCATACAAACAGCTCTGTCCTCCAAACAGCAGCGGGAGGACCTGTCAGTCCTGCCACAGTATAGGACTGCCTCATTTTGCCTCATAGTTGAGCCAGTCCTATCCAGTACTTGTCACCTCACTACTGTACATGCACTAGTTTGGCTCCCCAAGACAATGTGCATAGATCTTCCCTGGAGTTAAAAATGAGACGGGCCTAACAATGGTCTCTTCATCTCAGTTCTTGTGGCCGTTCATTGTCCCTCAAGTTGGAAACAAAGTGCAAAAAGCAGATGACAGAACTTTTCCAAAAATAAAGGGTACATTCTTCTGAATGAGACAAGACAAAATGTCTGTGCCGATTCTCCTGCTTTGCCGGCCACAGCACAGGCTTTTGCTGCAACAGCTCGAGCCAAACAAAGAAAACCACCTACACAGCTACATATACAACAAGACTAGATGCAATTTTAGTTTGGTTCATTGTTTCATAAGAAGTTTAGAATATTTTCATTTTTCTCCAGCAATTCATGGATCCTGACGGTTCCATACAACTCTTTCTTATTTTCATTCATTTCGTAACAAATTCTTTCATGAGCCTGGAAAGAATGTAATTGTCATTTCAACCACAAGATGGCACTTGAAAACTATGCTAACAAAACCTTTGAGCTGTTTGGACAAGTTTAGGATTAAATCATCATCTGTAAAGAACAATAGAGCTTCTCCCCCTCAAAATGGCATTGAAATGCTAGTTATTCATAGCCACACAAATTCCTTGTATGGTTCCCCTTATTTTAATCTCCTTACACTATTGTTAGCTGAATTCCCTACAAAAGTATAAGTATTAATATAAAATTTTGGAAGGAACCTACGGTAGGTAGACAGGTCATCATTTAACACCTGAATTCTTTGGTTTGATTTTTATCCCAGCTGGAAACTATCTTATTCTTTCTTCCTCTTGCAGCACCAAAAAAAAAGGGGGGGAGGGAGAGATGGGACTGCTATCTTAGAACACATTCTTTCCTGTAGAAGTTTTGGATTCAGTCCCTAGCAGTTCCAAACAATGCTGAGAAAGACGATGACCTGAAACTTGGGAGGGCATCTGGCAATCAGTGTAGAAAATAATACTAGAAGGGTGAACCCGGGATCTCCCTCATTATAAGGACAATTCCCAGGTGTGGCAACCCCAGACCTACTGGAGTATCCCACCCTGTAGTTATGCTGCCACCAACCATTCCCTGTAAGGAGTCACACAGACCAGGAATGGATTTTAATAAATAAAAGAACAAGGTTTATTGAAACAACAAACAGGGTAAACAAAAGAATCAGGTAAATAGGATAATGTAACGTGGCATAGTCCCAATCATACACACACAACAGATTGGTTCCCACAGAACACTTTAAGGTAACGCACAGACCCTGAACCTATCAGTTCTGGCTACCTAGAAAGAAACCTGAACCTATCAGGTATGTACTAACTGACAAACAGTTGTACCCAGTCTGACACACAGACTCCAACTCCTAACTCCACATCAGCTCCAAATATATATACAGTACAGCTCCTCCCCCCTGATGTCCCGCCTTCCACTCCCCATAGGATGGAACTTTCCCTCCAAACCCATGACAGACAGGTACCATCAGTGCTGTATGTGACACCTCCCCTCTTTATAAGTTGTTTTGCGGGGGAAAAGCTAAAGTGCTTTTCTCCAAAAAAACAACCAGGATCAAAACACAAAACCAGTTATACATTATAACACAATCCCATACTTA
This sequence comes from Pogona vitticeps, assembly GCF_051106095.1. NCBI lineage: Eukaryota > Metazoa > Chordata > Lepidosauria > Squamata > Agamidae > Pogona > Pogona vitticeps. The sequence goes on from NC_135786.1 coordinate 184,531,643, forward strand.
CTCACTCTAGGTTAAACATATCAATTATGCATTTAAACATTAATATTTGCAATACATTAAGTTACCTTTATTAATACAAACCAAGCCTGTTCAATAAACAGGTACATTTAACTTTTGGTCACCAAAATATACATAGTCCATGGTTTCTTCGCCGTCTTCATTCGTCGGGTCTTCTTGACAAGGCGTCAGCAACACAGTTCATTGACCCTCTGACCACCTTCACTTCAAAGTCAAAATCTTGCAGGTTTAAAGCCCACCTCATAAGTTTACTATTATGGGTTTTCATTGTCTTTAACCACTGCAGTGGTGAGTGGTCAGTGCACAGAACAAAATGTCTTCCCCAGATGTAAGGTTTGGCCTTCTGAATCGCGTATACTATGGCCAGGCACTCCTTTTCCACGGTTGCCAAATGTCTCTCACCTTTCTGGGGTTTCCTACTCAGGTAGGACACTGGATGCTGGTCACCATTTTCATCCTCCTGGCAAAGAACTGCTCCTACCCCGCTGTTAGACGCATCGGTGTAGATGATGAACTCCCGGTCGAAGTCGGGAGCACGCAGCACTGGATAATGGACGAGCACCTCCTCCAACCTCTGGAACGCCTCCTCACAGTCGCTGGTCCACGGGATGCGGTCATCAGTCGTCTTCCGCGTCAGATCGGTCAGCGGAGTCACCATCTCGCTAAACCTCAGGATGAACTTTCTGTAGTAGCCCACCAACCCAAGAAATGATTTGACTTTTTTCTTGGTGTTGGGTCTGGGCCAATCACGAACGGCTTCTATCTTGGCCTCTAGGGGTTTGATCACTCCTCCCCCTACTATGTGACCTAAGTATTTTATTTCTGGGCTACCCAGCTGACACTTGCTTGCCTTTACTGTTAGCCCTGCTGCACTTAACCTCTGCAGCACTATCTCCAGGTGTTTCAGGTGATCTTCCCAGGTATTGCTGAAGATCCCTATATCGTCGATGTAGGCCACAGTAAAGTCATTGAGCCCTGCTAAGGTCTGGTCCATCAGCCTTTGGAATGTGGCTGGTGCATTTCTGAGACCAAAACTAAGGACTCTAAACTCATATAGACCGAAAGGGCTGCAAAATGCGGTCTTTTCCTGATCTATAAGGTAGTTCAGATCCGACATCTTGGAAATGACCCTGTATGGTCCTGCCCATTTGAGCTGCAGTTTGTTCTCTTTGCAGGGCCTAAGCCAAAGCACTTCCTCCCCTGGGTTAAAGTGCCTCTCCCTGGCTTTCTGGTCATACCAGGTTTTCTGTCTGACCTTCTGAGCTTGCAGGTTTTCTGCTGCTAGCTCTAGGTTTCTCTTCAGGTCATTCATTAAAGTGTCTATATACGTCACAACATCTTGTGGGTCATCCTGGGTGATCTGCTCCCAATTTTGTTTGATTAAATCAAGTGGACCTCTTACTTTTCTCCCAAACAAAAGTTCAAACGGACTGAACCCGGTACTGGCTTGTGGCACTGATCGATAAGCAAACAAAAGGGATTGCAGCTTCTGGTCCCAATTGTTGGGATTCTCTGCCAAGTAAGCCCTAATCATGCGCATCAGAGTCCCATTGAACTTCTCCGTTAACCCATTACTTTCGGGGTGATAGGCAGTGGTTTCCTTGTGTTTAATTCCACAGATTTGCCATAACCGTTTCATGAGCTTTGATGTAAACGATGTGCCCAAATCTGTGATTATTTCTGAGGCAAATCCCATCCTGGACATATACCCCACCAAGGCATCTGCCACTGTGTTAGTTTCGATGTTAGTCAAGGGTATGGCTTCGGGGTACCTCGTGGCATGGTCCACAATGGTGAGAATGAACCGGTTCCCCCTCTTTGTGGCCTTGGGCAAAGGTCCCACAATATCCACTCCTATACATTTGAACGGGGTGTCAATCACAGGCAAAGGGCACAACTTCGCTTTGGTCCTGTCACGGTTATTCCCCTGCCTCTGACACACATCACATTGTTTACAGAACTCCTTGATCTGCTTCCCTATTTCAGGCCAGTAAAAATTTTGTGTGATTCTCTGCTGTGTTTTGTTCACCCCTAAGTGCGCAGCAAACATGTCAGCGTGCCCCCTTTGTAAGATCATGGGGCGATACTTTTCAGGTACAACTAGCTGACTTCTGATCCCATCTCCCCCTTTTGAGATATTCATCAGGGTCTCTCTATATAAAATTCCCTTTTTCTCGCGAAATCTCGCTGGGGTTTCAGGTGTTAGCTGGGTGTCTGTCACCTTTTCAAAACACTTTCGGAGAGTGGCGTCTGCCTTTTGCTCTTGGCCAAATTTGCTGTCCGTGGTTAAGGTTTTTGCCACGGCTTCAGGACTACCCTCATCTGCTTCAACCTCGGGCTCTTCAGTACCCCCCTGAACTGTCCCCGTGGTAGCTTGTGAGCGGGTAATCACTAGCACCCGTTTCACATGTTCAGCCAGGTCATTTCCCACGAGCACGGCTGCTGGCAGAGTCGATGAAATCGCTAGACGCCAAACTCCCCTCCAGCCTTGAAAGCTCACAGGTACCTCAGCTACTGGCAGTGAGATCACCTGCCCCTCAATCCCTGCCACCTTCAGGCTCTCATTTGGGATTATATACTTCCTAGGAATAATGTCTGGATGGCACAGGGTGACCTGGGAACAAGTATCCCTTAGCCCCCTATACTGATGGTCAAGTATTCCTACGTCCACCCCTGCGGTCTCAAACAATTGCGAATCTGTCCTCACTAGTAAGCAGCGCTTGACCTCCACAAGAGGACCATTTTCCTCAGCCTGATCAGCAGATGTAACTGGTTCAGATTGAGTAGCCATGGTAACAGGCTCCCTCAATGGCAAGGAGCTTTGCTCTGTCTGGACACAGAACACAGCTTTTGGCTTGGTCCCACTCAAATCATGAGGCAAATTTCCCTTTAGCTGCTTTAATTTCTCACACTCTGAGATTAGATGGCCCTTTCCTTGACAGAAATAACATTTTCTGCTGTACTTGGAGTCTTTCTCATCTGGTTTTGGTTTTCCCTCCAAAATCTGAGGTCTTGGTGGTTTCATGTCTGAGGGCTTCCCTTCAACATGGGCCCCTCCCCCTTGCTGGTTTTTCCCTGGTCCCTGAGAGTACCTGCTGTAGGTTTCTTTGGGCTTACCCACAGTTTTCCCCTCAGCACCTAAGGGCTTCCTTATTTGGTAAATAAAATCTGCGATCTCTGCCGCTTCTGTCACCGATTTAGGTTTCCTCTCCCTCACATGGAACTTTAGTTCCCCATGCAGGACTGAATAGAACTGTTCCAGCGCTATCAGGTCTTTGAGCTGCTGGAAGGTCTCTGTCCCCTCCTGAGACAGCCATTTCTCTAGCAACCTCACCAGTTGGGCCCCCACTTGGGTAAAAGTCTGCTCTGGTTTTTTTGTGAGTGACCTGAATCTTTGCCTCAGCTGTTCAGCATTTATCCCATGCCGGGCAAACACCAGTTTTTTAAACTCAGCGAAGTCCTTCAGCAGTTCCACTGGCATCTCTGCATAGACCTCTGCCAGGCTGCCACTGATTAAAGATCGCATAATGGTCATCTTCTCAGTTTCCCTTACTGAGAAGTCCACAAACACTCTTTCCACGAGGGAAAAGAACACCTCAGGGCAATCTCCCTTGTGGTACACAGGGAATTTCTTCAGGTCAGTTTTAGACAGGCTGCCTTCCCCATTCCCTGGGTTCCCCTCATTATTATTGTTATTCCCATTTCTACTCATTATTTCCAGCTTCTTCAGCTCAAACGCCATTTTTTCTAACTCCAACTGTCTCTGTTTCTCTTCCCTTTCAAACGCCATTCTTTCTCTCTCTCTTTCCATCTCAAATTTTCTCTGTTTCTCCCTTTCCTTTTCCTCCATTTCCCTCACCCTCAGTTCATGCTGTTGGGCTAGGAGCATTCTTCTGAGTTCTGAGGTCAGTTCTCCCGTGCTCTCATCCTGCACTGAGCCAAATTCCTCCTCAGAACCTTGTTCTCCCTGTGGTTCTCTCACTTCCCCCATTTCTGCCATTTGGCTTCGAGTCAAGGGCATAATCCCCCCAGAATAGGCTGCCTTCAAAAGTCACGCCTCAGAATAAAACGACGACTTTTTTCCCTTTTACCTCAGAAACAGCCTTCTATAGACTGCTGCTGTCCCTCCAGCACCAACTTGCAACTGTTGCCAGGTAGAATCCACCCCCTCTGCTAGGCCTCTCAGCAGACAGGCTAGATCACTGTTACTTCACGCAGCTTTGCCTCAGCCCTTTCCCGCCAAAACGGGTTGCCTCAGAGCTCCCTAATCTAGTCCCCCCAATCTGAGTTTGCACGTTCTTCCACTAGCCTACCTCCCCGTGAGGTAAGCCTAGAAGATTACCTACGCGCCCTCAGATTTTCCCTGACTAGACCCCCCTTGCTCTGGGCACACTTGCCAAGGCTTTGCTGGACCACTGGACAACTGGACTAGTCGTATCCCACACGCTGGACACCAATCAATGTGGCAACCCCAGACCTACTGGAGTATCCCACCCTGTAGTTATGCTGCCACCAACCATTCCCTGTAAGGAGTCACACAGACCAGGAATGGATTTTAATAAATAAAAGAACAAGGTTTATTGAAACAACAAACAGGGTAAACAAAAGAATCAGGTAAATAGGATAATGTAACGTGGCATAGTCCCAATCATACACACACAACAGATTGGTTCCCACAGAACACTTTAAGGTAACGCACAGACCCTGAACCTATCAGTTCTGGCTACCTAGAAAGAAACCTGAACCTATCAGGTATGTACTAACTGACAAACAGTTGTACCCAGTCTGACACACAGACTCCAACTCCTAACTCCACATCAGCTCCAAATATATATACAGTACAGCTCCTCCCCCCTGATGTCCCGCCTTCCACTCCCCATAGGATGGAACTTTCCCTCCAAACCCATGACAGACAGGTACCATCAGTGCTGTATGTGACACCAGGTTCTCCCGCTAAGATTTTATCCTCCCAAACCCACAGCTGGCACCTGGAATGCTTCAACTGATTGAAGACTGGTGATAAAGTCAATGTTTCATGGTTCCTGGTCTCATGGCTCCTGTCATTAGTAAGGACACATGGTTAGGTAGTGAAATTAAGGGGGGATACACCATTTGCTTAATATTTATTTATTTATTTATTTATTTATTTATTTATTTATTTATTTGATTTTTACCCGCCCCTCTAGACCATGTCTACTTGGGGCAGCTTACAAAATAAAACAGAACAGTATAAAGATATATAAAATCATAAAATTACAATTTCAATTTCAATTTAAAACAATTAATTTAAAGAGAGGATTACCAAGATGGAATAGCAAAGAGAAGAAAAAAGGAGAAAGACTTAATTGACTGGAGGGAAGGCCTGCTTGAATAATCAAGTTTTTAACTGGCTTTTAAAAACACCCAGCAAGGGTGCCAGTCGAATTTCTGTTGGGAGGGCGTTCCACAGCCGAGGGGCCACCACCGAGAAGGCCCGGTTTCTTGTTTTTTCCTTCTGGGCCTCTCTCGGCGTCAGACCCCTCAGCTGCCCCTGCTGGCTAACCATTGTAATCTTTGTTTACTGTTTGTAAGGGGTTAAGAAGACCATAGATAGATGCTGGAGTGAAGTGACCTATATGAAGATGTACCTCCTAGGGATGGTTGAACAGTGTTATCAAAGCTGCCAACATGACTTTGACCCAATTCCGGGAGGCAGTGGAAGACAGGACCAGGCCTGGCGTGCTCTGGTCCGTGGGGTCACAAAGAGTTGGACACAACTTAACAACTAAACAACAAACAACCTCCTAGAGAAAGAGTCAGCCTGTTTAGCCTTGGCCAAGGTGCACATTCCCAGCACAGCCCCCAGAAGAAGGGAATGATAAACTACCTCTGAGTGCTCTCTACCTAGAAAACCGTGGAAAGGGTCACAATGTTAGAAGTGGCTTGATGGCACGCAATTATTATAATTATTATTATAATTATCATTATAGGGATAAACCTGGAAAAAGCAGAGGAAGAATGAAATGGCGAGAGGGATTGTCTTGGAGAATTTCCTTCCTTCTGATGACTCTCAATGTTCCTTTTCTATTTCCTGCTTAGATACTACCCTTGAAAAAGCAAACATTACTCAAGCTGGTGGGTCTAGCCATGAGACCAAGAGCAGTCCATTGTGAGATCTACAGCTGTGGATATTTACTTTAAACACACAATCAGTTTATATTTTTATTTTTACTGTTTTGGGACTCATTTTCACTATCAGATATATTCTTATTTCCTTACATCCCATATAGTGCCAAAATATGAATTCCTTATGATGGTATCTTATCTAGTTGTTTGTAAAATCTAATCAGCAACTTGATGTGTGTATGCACAGTGGAGAACTAGGAAGTAATGAATTGCAAGTATTGTGTGTGTTTAGTCGTTTAGTCGTGTCCGACTCTTCGTGACCCCATGGACCAGAGCACGCCAGGCCCTCCTGTCTTCTACTGCCTCCCGGAGTTGTGTCAGGTTCATGTTGGTTGCTTCGCAGACACTGTCCAGCCATCTCATCCTCGGTCGTCCCCTTCTCCTCTTGCCATCACACTTTCCCAACATCAGGGTCTTTTCCAGGGAGTCTTTTCTTCTCATTCGATGGCCAAAGTACTGGAGCCTCAGCTTCAGGATCTGTCCTTCCAGTGAGCACTCAGGGTTGATTTCCTTTAGAACGGATAGGTTTGTTCTCCTTGCAGTCCAGGGGATTCTCAAGAGCCTCCTCCAGCACCACAATTCAAAGGCATCAATTCTTCGGCGGTCTGCTTTCTTTATGGTCCAGCTCTCACTTCCATACATCACAACAGGAAAAACCATAGCTTTGACTATTCGGACTTTTGTTGGCAAGGTGATGTCTCTGCTTTTCAAGATGCTGTCCAGATTTGTCATCGCTTTCCTCCCAAGAAGAAGGCGCCTTTTAATTTCAGGGCTGCTGTCTCCATCTGCAGTGATCATGGAGCCCAGGAAGATAAAATTTGACACTGCCTCCATATCTTCCCCTTCTATTTCCCAGGAGGTGATGGGACCAGTGGCCATGATCTTAGTTTTTTTGATGTTGAGTTTCAGACCGTTTTTTGCACTCTCCTCTTTCACTCTCATTACAAGGTTCTTTAATTCCTCCTCACTTTCTGCCATCAGAGTGGTATCATCTGCATATCGGAGGTTGTTGATATTTCTTCCGGCAATCTTAATTCCGGCTTGGGTTTCTTCCAGTCCAGCCTTCCGCATGATGTATTCTGCATATAAGTTAAACAAGCTGGGGGACAATATACAGCCTTGCCGTACTCCTTTCCCAATTTTGAACCACTCAGTTGTTCCATGACCAGTTCTAACTGTTGCTTCCTGTCCCACATATAGGTTTCTCAGGAGACAGATAAAGTGGTCAGGCACTCCCATTTCTTTAAGAACTTGCCATAGTTTGCTGTGGTCCACACAGTCAAAGGCTTTCGCATAGTCAATGAAGCAGAAGTAGATATTTTTCTGGAACTCTCTGGCTTTCTCCATAATCCAGCGCAAGTTAGCAATTTGGTCTCGAGTTCCTCTGCCTCTTCGGAATCCAGCTTGTACTTCTGGGAGTTCTCGGTCCACATACTGCTGAAGCCTACCTTGTAGGATTTTGAGCATAACCTTGCTAGCGTGCGAAATGAGTGCAATTGTACGGTAGTTGGAGCATTCTTTGGCACTGCCTTTCTTTGGGATTGGGATGTAGACTGATCTTTTCCAATCCTCTGGCCACTGTTGAGTTTTCCAAACTTGCTGGCATATTGAATGTAGCACCTTAACAGCATCATCTTTCAAGATTTTAAATAGTTCAACTGGAATGCCATCACCTCCACTGGCCTTGTTGTTAGCCAGGCTTTCTAAGGCCCACTTGACTTCGCTCTCCAGGATGTCTGGCTCAAGGTCAGCAACTACATTGTCTGGGTTGTCCGGGATATCCACATCTTTCTGATATAATTCCTCTGTGTATTCTTGCCACCTCTTCTTGACGTCTTCTGCTTCTGTTAGGCCCCTCCCATTTTTGTCTTTTATCAAGTTCATCTTTGCGCAAAATGTTCCTCTAATATGTCCAATTTTCCTGAACAGATCTCTGGTCTTTCCTTTTCTGTTATCTTCCTCTATTTCTTTGCATTGTTCATTTAAGAAGGCCCTCTTGTCTCTCCTTGCTATTCTTTGGAAGTCTGAATTCAAGTTTCTGTAACTTTCCCTATCTCCCTTGCATTTTGCTTCCCTTCTCCTCTCAGCTATTTCTAAGGCCTCGTTGGACAGCCACTTTGCTTTCTTGCATTTCCTTTTCTTTGGGATGGTTTTCGTTGCTGCCTCCTGGACAATGTTACGAGCCTCTATCCAAAGTTCTTCAGGCACTCTGTCCACCAAATCTAGTTCCTTAAATCTGTTCTTTACTTCCACTGTGTATTCATAAGGGATTTGGTTTAGATTATACCTGAGTGGCCCAGTGGTTTTTCCTAATCTCTTCAGTCTAAGCTTGAATTTTGCTATGAGAAGCTGATGATCAGAACCGCAGTCAGCTCCAGGTCTTGTTTTTGCTGACTGTATAGAGCTTCTCCATCTTTGGCTGCAGAGAATATAATCAATCTGATTTCGATATTGCCCATCTGGTGATTTCCATGTATAGAGTCGCCTCTTGTGTTGTTGGAAAAGAGTGTTTGTGATGACCAGCTTATTCTCTTGACAAAACTCTATTAGCCTTTGTCCTGCTTCGTTCTGAACTCCAAGGCCAAACTTCCCTGTTGTTCCTTTTATCTCTTGGCTCCCTACTTTAGCATTCCAGTCCCCTAGAATGAGAAGAACATCTTTCTTTGGTGTCAGTTCTAGAAGGTGTTGTAAATCTTCATAGAATTGTTCAATTTCAGTCTCCTCAGCAATGCTGGTTGGTGCATAAACTTGGATTATTGTGATGTTGAATGGTCTGCCTTGGATTCGTATTGACATCATTCTATCATTTTTGAGATTGTATCCCATTACAGCTTTTCCCACTCTTTTGTTGACTATGAGGGCTACTCCATTCCTTCTACGGGATTCTTGTCCACAATAGTAGATATGATAATCATCTGAGCTGAATTCGCCCATTCCTGTCCATTTTAGTTCACTGATGCCCAGGATGTCGATGTTTATTCTTGCCATCTCCTGTTTGACCACCTCCAGCTTCCCAATGTTCATAGATCTTACATTCCAGGTTCCTATGCAGTATTTTTCTTTGCAGCATTGGATTTTCCTTTCACTTCCAGGCACGTCCACAGCTGAGCGTCCTTTCGGCTTTGGCCCAACCACTTCATTAGCTCTGGAGCTACTTGTACTTGTCCTCCTCTCTTCCTCAGTAGCATGTTGGACGCCTTCCGACCTGAGGGGCCCATCTTCCAGCGTCATATCTTTTAGCCTTTTGTTTCTGATCATGGGGCGTTCTTGGCAAAGATACTGGAGTGGCTTGCCATTTCCTACTCCGGGTGGATTGCGTTTAGTCGGAACTCTCCACTATGTCCTGTCCGTCTTGGGTGTCCCTGCACGGCATAGCCCATAGTTTCTCTGAGTTACTCAAGCCCCTTCGCCACGACAAGGCAGCAATCCATGAAGAAGTATTACCAATCCATGAAGTTACCAATAACTAATTACCAATCCATGAAGTTACCAATAACTAATTACTTCTGTGGTTAATGTGGAAGTAATGAATTACAGTACATTGCAAAAGCAAGGAATGAAGAAAAAATAGTATTTTGGCTGTGTAACGTGTAACTTTTAGTTACTTTCAAAAGTTCCTTTTGTAGGGCTTTTATAGACTTTTTTTTTACATTTTCAAGGCTTTATGAACTTTCTTATCAACCCCTCCCCCAAAACATAACAAAATGAATCAAGAAAAAAAGGAGCAGAGCAGCAAGTAAGAGAATGACTCAAATCCTGTTGCTTAACATAGAAAGTTGCACTGGGGTAGAGCCTTTGAATCAGTAGGGATTAGGCAGGTCATCTCAGTAAATTCCACCGATTCAAACAGGTCTATTCTAGTTACGACTCACTTTAATGTAGTAAGTTGGAACTAGAGTAGGCCAATCTGAATGACTACAACATATGGAGGAAATGACTCATCACATCCATACTGAATCAATGGCCCTACTCCAGTGCAACTTACTACATAAGCAACAAGATTTCAGCCACTGTCTTACTTTTTTACAAAACCGTAAAAAGTAACTGTTACATAACAGCACTGATGTTACCTGTCTGTCATGGGTTTGGAGGGAAAGTTCCATCCTATGGGGAGTGGAAGGCGGGACATCAGGAGGAGGGGCTGTACTGTATAAATATGTGATGCCTGTGTGGTGAAGAGTAGATGCTGAGACAGACTGTGAGACACTGGGTTGGGACGAAGCAGCAGCTGGGGAAGAAGAAGCTGTTGTGGGAGTCTGTGTGTCTGACAGGGTACTACTGTGTGTCAGAGTACCAACCTGAAAGGTTCAGGGGTCTGTTGGTTAGCCAGAACTGATGGGTTCAGGGTCTGTGCTTTAAGTTAAAGGTTCTAGGTGAACCAAACTGTATGCTGGTGTGTGTGAAAATAAGCCACGTTACTTTATTTTATTCACCTGATTGCTTATTTTTCCCTGTGTGTATTTAAAATAAACTTTATTCTTTTTGTTGTTTAAAAATCCATCCCTGGTCTGTGTGACTTATTATAGGGAATGGTTGGTGGCAGCTTAGTAACTGTGTGATAGATCCCAGTAGGTCTGGGTTTGTCACATTGATTGGTGTCCAGCGTGTGGGATACGACTGGTCCAGTTGTCCAGCGGTCCAGCAAAGCCTTGGCAAGTGTGCCCAGAGCAAGGGGGGTCTAGTCAGGGACAGTCTGAGGCGCGTAGGTAATCTTCTAGGTGTACCTCACGGGGAGGTGCACTAGTAGAAGAACGTGCCAACTGGGGAGACTTAGATTTAGGTGCTCTGAGGCAGCCTAGTTTTGGCGGGAAAAGCTGAGGCAAATCTGCGTAGCAACAGTGAGCTAGCTTGCCAGCTGAGAGGCCCAGCAGAGGGGGGTAGGCTCTGACTCGATACTGTTGCAACTTTAGTGCTGAAGAACAGCAGCAATCTCTAGGGAGAGCTGGTTCTGAGGTAAAAGGAAAAAAGTGGTCGTTTTATTTTGAGGCTTGACTTTTTAAAGCAGCCTGTTCTGAGGGGGGGTATGCCCTTGACTCGAAGCCAAGTAGCAGACATGAGTGAGGTGAAAGACCCCCAGATTGACCAAGGTTCTGAGGATGAATTTGGCTCAGTGCAAGGTGACCGCACAGGAGAGCAGGACCCAGAACTCAGAAAAATACTCCTAGCCCAACAGCATGAACTGAGGGTGAGGGAAATGGAGGAAAGATTAGAGAGAGAAAGAAGAGAGGAAAGGGAGAAACAAAGGCAATTTGAATTAGAGAGAGAGAGAGAGAGAATGGAGAGGGAAGAAAGAATGGAGAGAGAGAAAATTGCTCTGGAAAAAGAAAGGATGGCGTATGAGTTAAGAAAACTGGAAATGATGAACCAGAACAATAATAATAATAGGGATTCTGAGGGAGGCCAACTGTCTAAGGCTGACCTGAAGAAATTCCCTGTGTACCACAAGGGAGATTGTCCTGAGGTGTTCTTTTCCTTAGTGGAAAGAGCGTTTGTGGACTTCTCAGTGAGGGAAACTGAGAAGATGACCATCATGCGATCTTTAATCAGTGGTAGCCTGGCTGAGGTTTATGCCGAGATGCCTGAGGAACGGATGAAAGATTTCGCAGAGTTTAAAAAACTGGTGTTTGCAAGACATGGGATAAATGCAGAGCAGCTGAGACAAAGATTCAGGTCCCTCACAAAAAAACCAGAACAGACTTTTACCCAAGTGGGGGCCCAATTGGTGAGGCTGCTTGAGAAATGGCTATCGCAGGAAGGGACAGAGACCTATGAGCAGCTTAAAGATTTGATAGCACTGGAACAGTTCTATTCAGTCCTGCAGGGGGAATTGAAGTTCCAGGTGAGGGAAAGGAAACCGAAATCTGTGGCAGCAGCCGCAGAGATCGCAGATTTTATTTCCCAAATAAGAAAGCCCTTGGGTGAGGGGAAATCTGTAGGTAAACCCAAAGAAACCTACAGCAAGTACTCTCAGGGACCAGGGAAAAGCCAGCAAGGGGGAGGGGCCCATGGTGAAGGGAAGCCCTCAGACATGAAACCAAGACCTCAGATTTTGGAGGGAAAACCAAAACAAGATGAGAGAGAATCAAAATACGCCAGAAAATGTTATTTCTGTCAGGGAAAGGGTCATCTAATCTCAGAGTGTCAGAAATTAAAGCAGCTAAAAGGAATGGTGCCTCAGAATGCTAGTGGGACCAAGCCAAAAGCTGTGTTCTGTGTCCAGAAGGAGCAAAGCTCATTGTCACAGAGGGAGCCTGTTGCCATGACTACTCAGTCTGGAACAGCTACCTCTGCTGATCAGGCTGAGGAAAATGGTCCTCTTATGGAGGTGAAGCGCTGCTTGCTGATAAAAACAGATTCTCAGTTGTTTGAGACAGCAGGGGTGGACGTAGGAATACTTGACCGTCAGTATAGGGGACTGCGGGACACTTGTTCCCAGGTAACCCTGTGCCATCCAGATATCATCCCTAGGGAGTTTATAATCCCAAATGAGAGCATGAAGGTGGCAGGGATTGAGGGGCAGATAATCTCTCTGCCAGTAGCAGAGGTACCTGTCAACTTTCAAGGCTGGAGGGGAGATTGGCGGATAGCGATTTCATCGACTCTGCCAGCAGCCGTGCTCGTGGGAAATGACCTGGCTGAACATGTGAAACGGGTGCTAGTGATTACACGCTCACAAGCCACCACAGGGACAGTTCAGGGGGGTAATGATGAGCCAGAGACGGAAGCAGGTGGGGGGAGTTCAGAAGCTGTGGTGGAAACCTTAACCACAGACAGCAGATTTGGACAGGAGCAAAAGGCAGACGCCACTCTCCAAAAGTGTTTTGAACAGGTGACTGACGCCCAGCTAACACCTGAAACCCCAGTGAGATTTCTGGAGAAAAAGGGGATTTTATATAGAGAAACCCTGAGGAATATCTCAAAAGGGGGAGATGGGATCAGAAGTCAGCTGGTGGTACCTGAAAAGTATCGCCCTATGATCTTACAAAGGGGGCACTCTGACATGTTTGCTGCACACTTAGGAGTGAACAAAACACAGCAGAGAATCACACAGAATTTCTACTGGCCTGACATAGGGAAGCAGATCAGGGAGTTCTGTAAACAATGTGATGTGTGTCAAAGGCAGGGGAATAACCGCGACAGGACCAAAGCAAAGTTGTGCCCTTTGCCTGTGATTGACACTCCGTTCAAATGCATAGGGGTGGATATAGTGGGACCTTTGCCCAAGGCCACAAAGAGGGGGAACAGGTTCATCCTAACAATTGTGGACCATGCCACAAGGTATCCTGAAGCCATACCCTTGACTAACATTGAGACTAACACAGTGGCCGATGCTTTGGTGGGGTACATGTCCAGGATGGGATTTGCCTCAGAGATAATCACAGATTTGGGCACATCGTTCACGTCAAAGCTCATGAAACGCTTATGGCAAATCTGTGGAATTAAGCTCAGGGAAGCCACTGCCTATCATCCTGAAAGTGATGGGGTAACTGAGAAGTTCAATGGGACTCTAATGCGCATGATTAGGGCTTCCTTGGCAGAGAATCCAAACAATTGGGACCAGAAGCTGCAATCCCTTTTGGTTGCTTATCGATCAGTGCCACAAGCCAGTACCGGGTTCAGTCCATTTGAACTTTTATTTGGGAAAGGGGTGAAGGGGCCCCTTGATTTGATAAAACAAAATTGGGAGCAGATCACCCAGGATGACCCACAAGACGTTGTGACTTACATAGACACCTTGATGAATGACCTAAAGCGAAATCTAGAGCTGGCAGCAGAAAACCTGCAAGCGCAGAAGATCAAACAGAAAACATGGTATGACCGCAAAGCTAGAGAGAGGCACTTTGACCCAGGGGAGGAGGTGCTTTGGCTTAGGCCCTGCAGAGAGAATAAGCTGCAGCTCAATTGGGCAGGACCATATAGGGTCATTTCCAAGATGTCAGACCTGAACTACCTAATAGAGCAAGAGGAGAACCAAGCAAGGAGGGTGGTTCACGTGAATGCCCTAAAACCCTACTACAGAGGGGAACAGAGGGTTTTATTCGCGATAAAAGCAGCTGAGAGTGAGGAAGCTGAATTACCCTTCTGGGAGGGTAGAGGGGAAGTAAAATACAACCCAGAGGAGGTAAAGATCAGTCCTGCACTCACCCAAGACCAGCAGCAAGAATTAAAAATGCTGCTTAATAAATATCAACAGGTATTTTCCAACAAGCCGGGGATAGTGAAGGGAGTGATGCATCGGATCCACACAGGGGATGCACCCCCGCAGGCAGTATCCCCATACCGAGTAACGGGACCCTATAGGGACAAGGTGCGGAAGGAGCTGGACGAAATGCTGAGGGAGAACATAATCGTCCCCTCTTCTAGTCCTTGGTCCTCTCCGATAGTCCTTGTGGACAAGCCTGATGGGAGCATTAGGTTTTGTGTTGATTACAGGAAGTTAAACCGTGTAACCACTCCTGATGCCTACCCAATGCCCAGGCTAGACAACCTGATTGAAACCATAGGGGGTTGTCGGTTCATCTCATCATTGGACCTGGTAAAGGGATATTGGCAATTAAGAATTGATCCCAGGGATCAAGAAAAGACTGCTTTTTGCAGCCCTTTTGGTCTCTATGAGTTTCGAGTCCTGAGCTTTGGTCTCAGAAATGCACCAGCCACATTCCAAAGGCTGATGGACCAGACCTTGGCAGGGCTCAGTGACTTTACAGTGGCCTACATTGACGACATAGGGATCTTCAGTAATACCTGGGAAGATCACCTGATACACCTGGAGTTAGTGCTGCAGAGGTTAAGTGCAGCAGGGCTAACAGTAAAGGCCAGCAAGTGTCAGCTGGGTAGCCCAGAAATAAAATACTTGGGTCACATGGTAGGGGGAGGAATGATAAAACCCCTGGAGGCCAAAATAGAAGCTGTTCGTGATTGGCCTAGACCCAACACCAAGAAAAAAGTCAAATCATTTCTTGGGTTGGTGGGCTACTACAGAAAGTTCATCCCGAGGTTTAGCGAGATTGCGGCTCCGCTGACCGATCTGACGAGGAAGAAGGCTGATGACCGCATCCCGTGGACCAGCGACTGTGAGGCGGCGTTCCAGAGGTTGAAGGAGGCGTTAATCAACTATCCTGTCCTGCGTGCTCCAGACTTCGACCGGGAGTTCATCATCTACACCGACGCGTCTAACAGCGGGGTAGGAGCAGTTCTGTGCCAGGAGGATGAGAATGGTGACCAGCATCCAGTATCCTACCTGAGTAGGAAACTTCAAAAAGGTGAGAGACATTTGGCAACCGTGGAGAAGGAGTGTTTGGCCATAGTCTACGCGATCCAGAAGGCCAAGCCTTACATCTGGGGAAGACATTTTATTCTGTGTACTGACCATTCACCATTGCAATGGTTAAAGACGATGAAAACCCACAATAGCAAACTTATGAGGTGGGCTTTGAACTTACAGGACTATGACTTTGAAGTGAAGGTGGTCAGAGGGTCAGTGAACTGTGTTGCTGACGCCTTATCAAGAAGACCTGAAGACTGAAGACGGCGAAAGAACATGGACTATATGTATATAATGAAAACAAAAAGTTAAAATGTACCTGGTTTTAAATTGGTTTGTATTAATAAAGGTAAATTGATGTAATGTATATGGTAAATGTTTAAATGCCTATTTGAAATGTTTAACTTAGAATGTAAGTAAGTATAATATGGTAGGTATAATTGGTGTTGTGTGTTTTATACAGGTTGTTTTTTGGTGAAAAGCACTTTTAGCTTTCCCCCTACAAAACAACTTTTAAAGAGGGGAGGTGTTACATAACAGCACTGATGTTACCTGTCTGTCATGGGTTTGGAGGGAAAGTTCCATCCTATGGGGAGTGGAAGGCGGGACATCAGGAGGAGGGGCTGTACTGTATAAATATGTGATGCCTGTGTGGTGAAGAGTAGATGCTGAGACAGACTGTGAGACACTGGGTTGGGACGAAGCAGCAGCTGGGGAAGAAGAAGCTGTTGTGGGAGTCTGTGTGTCTGACAGGGTACTACTGTGTGTCAGAGTACCAACCTGAAAGGTTCAGGGGTCTGTTGGTTAGCCAGAACTGATGGGTTCAGGGTCTGTGCTTTAAGTTAAAGGTTCTAGGTGAACCAAACTGTATGCTGGTGTGTGTGAAAATAAGCCACGTTACTTTATTTTATTCACCTGATTGCTTATTTTTCCCTGTGTGTATTTAAAATAAACTTTATTCTTTTTGTTGTTTAAAAATCCATCCCTGGTCTGTGTGACTTATTATAGGGAATGGTTGGTGGCAGCTTAGTAACTGTGTGATAGATCCCAGTAGGTCTGGGTTTGTCACAGTAACAACAGGATAATGCCAATAACAGGAAGAAATCTTCTTCTTTTAAGTAATGTTCTGAGCTGTACTTGGAAAGGA
Source organism: Pogona vitticeps (assembly GCF_051106095.1). Classification (NCBI taxonomy): domain Eukaryota; kingdom Metazoa; phylum Chordata; class Lepidosauria; order Squamata; family Agamidae; genus Pogona; species Pogona vitticeps. The sequence goes on from NC_135786.1 coordinate 184,548,238, forward strand.
TTGCCCTAACCCCCCCCCCACACACACACACATGTTCTGCTTGAGATGGTTGTTTTATTGTTCTTTACAACAAAGCCAGCCTGTTAGTTACAATCTATTTTTGGCTCTCAATACAACTTTAAAACATTATACATTTCACAGCTTCTTTTTCTCCTTTTTTCAGTATAAGGTAGAATGGATAAATTACCTTCCACTCTCCACATGTTTCATAACCCTTCACCATGGTAACTGGGGCTGTGATGGTAGCTGTAGTCTAAAACATCTGGAGAGCACCAGGTTGCTGATCCCAATGTACACAATCACATTGTTGCTACTTCTTTGTCTCTTTCCTAAATAATGGATCTTTACTTCTATTTCACACTCTATTCAAAACAGAAGAAAGCAGGGATTTTAAGAGTCCAGTTATAATATATTAAAATTTTTTTGCTGTGAATACTGCCTAGTATTTGGAATCTGAAAGTGGATGGGTAGAAAGAGAGGGAATACCGGCTGGCAAGCAGAAGCAAAACCTCTAGAAATTGTAAATAAGGCTCCAACGGGTGGGTGGAGAGAAGGATGGAGGTGGGAGAATCATGTGGACAGCCGAGAAGAAAAAGAGGCGACCAATATAATAAGAATAAGCTATGTTTATTTACAATGAGAAGTATAGAATTACTAGAATTTTCCTCTTCCCTTTTCCATCAAAACAGTGTAAACAATTTGACCATGGCACAGACCCATATTAAGCTCTTGTATAAATCCTATCACAATTAGACATTGTTTTGGACTCCAGACCTCTATGTAATAGTCTTTTTCAGAGATACATAAAATATTACTAGATCAGCAGAATGCCATTTGAGCAATTAATGTGAAGCCTTTTCAAATAGAGGTTGTTCAAATTGAGTGTGCTAATTAGATTTTTCTAGCCAGCATTGTCAAATGATTATCGGGAGAAGAGGGGAGCACCATCCACACACTACAGACTCCAAAGCTGTACCCATTTACATATTATTGTGTATGTACCCCTTCGAAAATGGAGTGGAATGACTCTTTCTTCAAGTCTGATCTTAGCCCAGAATTTGTACTACATTATCTGGACTTGCACATGAAGCATGAGCTAGTACAATCTAGTGAGTAGAGAATTCGACTGGGCTTCCGGAGGCCTGTATTCAAATTTCCACTTAGCCATGGAAACTCATTGGTAAGACATGACTCTAAATATATCACATGCCTTGAAAACACTATTCGAGTCACCCCATTAGTTGGACTTGACTATGAGATACACGTATAAAGCATAGTACCAATAATTCAAGTTACATTAAAAAACAACTATGCAAATCCCCTCCCCCTCTGGTCCAATCTCGATTTGACTTGCACCCAGATTTACATTGGCCTATAATTCAATCCAGAACAAGATACAGAAAGCAAGATACAAGGTTTAAATTTTTAAAAATCAAATCAAAAAGCAAGGGATCCAAGTCAAGATACAGAAATCCGATTGTAGACTAAACAGCCAAAATGGCTGTACCCATTTTTGTTTGACATATAACTGCAAGGAATCAGAGAAATAATTGCCCTTTCAGAGCAGGCAGCCCTAGCCAAACTGCAGATAAGTAGATCTAAGAATTCTTCTTCCAGCCTCCTTAGAAGTTTGGTTTTATTTTTAAAAAATACAAATTTTCAAAAGCATTTAACAGTTCAGTGCTCAGTCCTATCCATTTTTGCACATTACTGTTCAGGATGTACGTATGTGTGCTGCTTGTACAGGAAGACACTGGGTAGAGCAGGTACACACACACACACACACACATCCAAAAGGAAGTTGCTCTTTCTCACCAGGCACAGCCTCCAGTAGTATTGGAAGCAATGAATTAGCATTCCTAAGATTATCCTAAAGGCACTGAAAACCCCAGCAAAAAGTTCATAAATCATGACAGGAGTTAAAGTAGCACATTTGAAAGCCGATCTGGTGTGCACTAGGTGGGCAGGCAGCACAGATGAGCAGGCAGAAATCTGAATCTAGCAAAACAGAATAAACACAAAAGAAATGAATGCCTATATAGTTCAGCAACATCACATCAAGGAAGCACCCAAGCACTGTGAGCGCAGAGCCCATGTTATTTTTACTCTGAACTGGGAATCTAGATTTGTTAATAAGCAAGGTCCAGCTCTTTTCTATCCCTCCTCACTATGGTGTTGTGCAGCTGTTGGAATTGCCTGTCCAAAAATAAACAAACAAGCCCACAAATGAATGATAGTCTTTTACAACCAGAACGATCAGCTCTAGATCCAATCAGGCTCATCCGGCATGATTAGGACCAGATCCAGATTGCTGTGTAGATCATGGAAACTCAAGGGGGGGGGGGCTGGAAATGGTAAAACCACTTCTTAAGTATCTGACTGATCTTGAAAACTCTACTAGGGTCACTATAGTAAAGTCAGTTCCAATTTAATGGCACAGAACAAACACTGTGCATTTGCATAAATGTCGGTGCAAATATATTTTTTAAAATTAAATCAACCCCTTTTCCCTAGGAAGCTGGGCTGAGGGCGAAGGCCAGGTCTGTTTGCATGGATGCCTTGCTGAGTTTCTTTTTCCTGGGCTTTCTTTTTGTCTCCTGACCACATGGCTTGGGGGTGGGGCCCAGGGGTGGGACTTTCTGCTTTAAAAGAGCATGTCCCAGGACTCTGGACCCTTTCCCCCAACGACATGCGAAATTCTCAAATTCTATCTCTGGCCTTAATATGGTAAATAGGAAAGCCAATTAGATTTGCATAAGCCTGGGAGGCAGGAAAGTTTAAGGGTCAGATCATACTTTCGCACTATTAAAGAGAGGGCCGGGTAGTTGGGGCTCGTCAGCCATGGAAGGCAGCCAATCTAGGAGAAGGAAAACTCCAATTTCAAACCTCCACTGCCTTGTGGATATATCCACTCATGGAAAAGGCTTCAGGAGTTAACCTCGAGGCAAAATCTGGAGCTGGAGTCCCGAAGGCAGCATGTGTCGTTCTGCCAACTCCTGCGACATTACTGGAACCAGTTGTATTGGCTCTTGCCTTTCCATTGGACCATTTCAGCAATGTGGAGAGGGGGGATCTGCTGCTTGGGTAACAGCCTATCCTCCATATTACCTTACCCGGGCTTCATGCTCTGGAGAGGACACTCCTCAATTCAGAGCATGTTACCATAGTCTCTCGAGACTGAAGGATGCCTATGCTAGATCAACAAACATTTCTAATTCTCAAATATTTCAGGTGTCTGGATTTCAAATATTTGCATCTGTGATGGAAACAGTCACATATTTTCTTTTATTCCACCAGATGTACCACAACACTGGTCCTCTGTCACAACTGCTTGGAACCCTGGACTTTTGACAGTTGTGTCTCACCACCTCCTTCTCTTCCTTCAGTGAATTTGGCACTTTGGCAATATCATGTATACACAGGGACTAACCCAAGCCCAGATTATTATGGCTGATATTTATTCATCTGTGTCAGAGGAAATAAGTAGTCTTAGAAATGGAGGAGAATGGCCTTGGCAATGTGCAGTACATAGAACATGGCAGAATATTTTATAAACAAATGAAGATTTAAATCTCCTGCAAGCTCGTAAGCCTTCATGAATTTGTGTCACGATAAGGTAGAGTGTAATCCAGCTTCTACTAAGTGCCTAAGTCAGTTTATCTTTCATGGGCCAAAATCCTATCAGCATTGTAAATCACACTAGAGTAGACCAATGAATCGATGGGGATTTGGTGAGTCAATTCCTCCGCAGGTTCCATTGATTCAAATGATCTTATTCTAAATCTATTAGAATAATAGAGTTATAATAACTAACTATGGCTTACTTTAGTTACTAAGCTAAAGTAAGCCATAGTTAGAATAGGCCTATCTGATTCAATGGAACTTACAGAGGAGTTGACTCACAAAAACACCATTAATTCAATGAGTATACTCTAGTGCAAATTATTAATCTAAGCAGGCCAGGGTGTTAAAATCATGAACTAGATTATAAATAGTGAACAAGTGTAAGAGTGAACAAAAATAATATGATAAAATAGAGCCAATAACCAGAGTATTCACATATACCAAGCTGGATAGCAAGCTGCACAGGTCCAGAGTAGAACATCACTTACAGAAGAGCCAAGAATGGCACAGAAGTCCTTCTGATCGCAAGTTGCTGAATCCTCAGTAAGTGGGCTCAATTGGACACATCTGTCAAAAAGAATTGTAAGCACATTGTTTAAAGATAAAATTATTTCCACTAAATGACAATTGTTCACTGTTTAGCATCATTTATGTAATGGTTTTGAACTGAAGCCTTTGAACAAAGATAGTAAATACTGTAGTTGTAATATTTGCTGGGCGGGGGGGGGATGAAACCTCAGAAGCAAGAATGTTTACACTAAAAATATTTGTCTTTTAAAAACATTGGGAGAAAATGTAAACAACATCCTTAAGAAGAGTAATAGAAGAAATAAAGTATTGATTTAATCACTATGATCAGCATGATTGGATAATGCCAATTGTGTATGTTTTGGAATTGAGCCTCATACATACTTTTTGATAACACGTGCTTAAAGACAACTTGATAAACATACATTTCAGTAATATGTGTAAGCCAATCTAATTACATAGTGAATGTTTTCATTACTGCTTACTAAACAGAATGTTTACACACACTCTCAATAGATGCGTAAAAGTAAAAAGAAACAGTTCAAATGCAAGCAGGTAGGTAGTCTCCACTAATATGAAGCTTATTGGCCGGAAGGAAATGATAGTATTGATTTTTAAAATTGTATAAAAAGTGAATGCATAGATGGAGGGCTATAAAAGGAGAAGAAAAAACAAGATGTAAGAATAGGTATTTTTAGATACTGTGTGTGCTTGCTGACAACATAGGCTAAGAGATATTTTAAATCTATTTTAACTCTCTAATTTTAGAGTCCATTTTTGTTGTGTCATTAATTATTAAGAAATTGAGTCATTTCTAAAATAGATATGGCTCAAATATTAAGCAATAATTTTATTGTCATATGAATGAATTTTAATACATTTCCTACTTTTTATTGTTTGACATACAAGCTTGCTGAATAATACATAAGAAAATATTATTTGAGTCTGCTTCATACATGCATTTTTCTATCCTAAACTGGGGATACAAAAGATATTCAGAAGAATTTTAAAGGTGCGATAAATTGTCTGGGTTCCACTCTACTTAAATACTGAGAAGGAGAATGTCTAGTGTGGCTTATCTACATCCTTGGGCTCTACTCAAGAGTAGAATCTGTGGAAACACATGAATGTATTAGAACCAAAAATCTAATAGCCATCTTGTCCAGGTGTCTAAGTGCTTAAATAGACAGATGCTGTCAGGATCTATTAGATGATGAAAGCTCATACATACAGGTCCAGATGAATTTCAGAGCATCTGAGGGAAGTCAAGGATGGTTAGCACGGCTGACGGCCAGGAGAATTCTAAAACTAGCAGTTGAAGATCATAGGATGGTCAGGAAACAAGGTTGCATAGTCAAAGCAAGCAGGTCACATTCTGAAGGCAGCAAGGTCTTCATATAGGAAAGAGTCAGACAACTGCTAAGGATTTGGAGGTCATAACTGCCCCCATTTTGTGCTTTTCAGTAAACAACTACCCTGTTTTTCCCCAAACAGATCAAGTTTTTAACAGAGGTATTTTGGCCCCCAGACTGGTGCATGGTACAGGAGACAAATGATAGTAAAATATACCATTGACCATACACCTCGCAGGCTTCTAGGGATGCAAATGTCCATTTGGAGGCTTATATTTGGGGAGGGGTGATGGAGGCTGAGGTACTGCATCACCCTCCATCATGGTAAGCTGCAAATGTCTATGAGCCACTCAGATCTAATTCCTAATAAAGAAAGCCAAAATGCCTCGCTTTGAATGCAGACTCTGATACTAGAGTTTTAATATAATCTCATGAATCTGCACTGGCTTTCAGGATCACCTCTGTTCCAAGTGAAACAGGAGGTCCAAAATGAATTGCACAGTTCTGTTCATAAAAATCAAATGACAAAAACATGAACGTGACAGCTCAAAAGGTATGGCATGACTGCTGGGCATCCCAGAAATTGTGAGAGACAGAGGCAGCCTATAATCAGGTACAGTAATGTCTTCCAAAGCTTGGATCCTGGTCTGCTTCTTAGGTCTGATCACTGGTTTGTCTCACAGGTCCTTATCAAAGGGCATCTGGCTTAGAGCTTCCTCTACCCTGGCAGCACTACTGGTTCCAGGGCAGCACTGGGTGTGACTTATAGATGGCCCTATACCTTCTTATGACTGGTACTGGTTATACTGCTATTGTGCTTCTTTTCATGAGACTTTCATATGAAGGGTTCCTCCTAGCACTATCTCCAAAAGATACTTTGCTCTATAGAAGGAGAGAACCCTTTTACAGTTTAGAAACGATTGGGGGCGAGGGTGAACTGCGCTAAGAAGATGCATATTCAGCCCCAGTTTATCTGCTTTCATTAGTGTCTAGGCAGAACTGAATCAAATGGTAAGCGGCTTGCTGCCCTTTAGCCTAATGGCCAGCTGGCAGGCTCAGAGTCTTACACTCGGCCCACATATTCTCAGGGTTCTACAGCAGTATAAGGGTAATACATCCACTCAAATGATCCCCCCCCCCCAGTTTAAATAGTAAATGGATTCTTTCCTTTCCAATATTTGTGTTCCATTTTCTTTTCTTTCTATTGGTTTTCCAACAGGTTATTCTGCAACCTGGGGCCTAAAGTGTGGGGAACAACCCCCAGAATCACCCAACTAGCAAAGTACTACTGTTCGAAGTATCCCCTTGTCAGCACAAACTACAGCTCTCAAAATCCTATGACTCAGCAAGGATTACAACTCCCAGAAACTCCCCTCCAGCATTTCTATACTGGCTGGGAGATTTTGAAAGCTACATCCCCTCCCTTGCCCCCAAAAAAGTATTCCGAGCTTTGCCTGGGGCCTGCCTATTCCAAATACAGTAGTAACAAAATCCTAAGACTTGGATGTCACCATTTCACTGCTCTGCTGGATAAAATCAGGCCACCCACTTTGCTATGAGAGAGAATGATTCCAAACACGGTTTTCTATAAGTATGCAAGCCATTAATATTGGGAAATTGCACTAGACAAGCCCTAGACATCAGTTAAGGAGCATCCACAAGCAGATGCATTTCCTTGCCTTTCCTCCTGCAATTTCCAACAGATTCAGACATGGATATGCATCTTTGTGTCGTATTGGTGCCCTATCAGACCACACAACCAAAAAGAAGATGACAAAAAAGCACAGCCTGAACAGCTCAGCTCCCACCAAATGTCTTTCATGTTCTGGAAAGGATCTTCTCCCAAAATATGTCCCCGTTCAACAAGGATCATAAGCAACCTTCTTCTTGAAAGTAGACAGGCTTTTAATCTCATTAATAACAATTAGACCTTCCTTCAGTTTAATTTCCATTTCTGCTCAATAGACGACGCTATGCCCTTACCGGTTAAAAGGGCCCCCAAATCTTGTTAAATGTAATAACAAATATTTGACTGTTGACTTTAAATTACTTTAATGCAGCCATCAAAAATAAGCACCTGAAGTTCATTGATTTTATAGATTAAGAAAAAGGAGTTCCTATTATGCTTATTCCCAATATACAACCCTGCTTCTAGACCAAATTTGGGGAACCTTTGGCTTTTGAGTTGGATGTAGCGTGCAGCCTCTCTCCTTGACTCCACACTCCCTCTCCTTCAACAATTAGTCTTCAGAAAAGGATCCCATATCTAATTGCTCTCGTGTGGGGAGTCCTCTTCCAAGGAGCTGTGGCAAGTAGGCAGGGAAATGTGAATCTGTATAGTGACATAACTTAAATCAGGGGAGAGGCATGTCAGACCCATCAACCTAATCTGATCTCTAAGGGTTCCTTATATGGCCCACAGAGAGTTGGACACAAACCATGATGCACTCTCTGTGAGTGCTTCCTTGTCCCCAAACTCCTGCTTTTGGGACCACTGTGGAGAGCCTATCTCCCATTAGTTACTATATTAGATACTATACAGTATGGTGTCCCATTTTTACCATAGCTGTGTCATTTTTTTATTAACCTCAAATAAAACTAGGTTCAGTTAATGAAAACTGGGTAGCATCCTTTTTTCTTATTGTCCCACCACAAATTATCTGTGTTGATAAGTGTATACTGTACTCGTCAAACTACACTAAAAAGTTCTATTTTGGAAGGCAAAGTATGCATAATAAGCATTCCAAACTCACAAACTGCAGCCTACATTTTAAGATGAAAGACCACTGAGACTGAGCAATGCCTCACACTAGCTTCCCTCACAACCTGACAGAAGACCTTATCAGGTTAAAGATCACAGCTTGCAAAAGCAACAGACAGAAAATGCTGTTAAGGAAGCAAGCGCCAAAATATCCATGTTTTTCATGCTGGATTAAGCCAACAGAGGGAGAGAGATGATCACAGCATCTTCCTTAGAAAATTGCACTTGCTTGTTTTCAGCATAGCCGCTCTCAATCAGTCTTCCTAGTTGATGCTTGACAGCTCCATTCTGGATATTAGCTGCAGTAACTAGGACTCCATGAAGTGACAGATGGTCTCAAGAGCAGCCTACCAAGGGCCTGCAGCTGACTTTGGATTCCTGCTAAAGCTGTAGCTACATTATTAGAACGAGCAAAACAATAACAAGGGAAGCAACTCAGAGCTGCCACATGGCCTCGCTAATCCTGTCACTGTTTAGTCATTGGCTCTAGCTGAAAATCTGCAGTTGGGCCCCATCATATTTAGAAACAATCTGATTCTAAAAATATTTCCTTGGAAGCCAGTTCACCAATTTGCTTTATGCCTGTTTCTCTGTTGGACTGCTTAGGATCACATTTTGTGTGATTCTGCAAAAACAAAAAAAGTCACACAACCAGAATCCGCCCACTCTGTCCCTCTTTCAAAAGCATTGCTCATTCTTACACAGAAGAACAGAAGGCTAGCACAATTGTGGGTTGAAGGACTCTCCTAAAGATAAAACTTGTGCATTTTTGCACATGAATCATGCTACCATGTACAAGGACTATGGCAGCGGCACCTGAATCATCACATACTTTAGAGGTATTCTCAGGTGCCTTTTTAATTTCTCTTTAGAGGTATTCTCAGGTGCCTTTTTAATTTCTCTTATGGAAGCAAATGACACTTTGAGTTTATATAGTGAGGATCTGTTTAAACTTTATCCCACCTAACATAGAAGCCAAGCTGTTCACTGCATTTGCATCTGTGGGGAAAAGGGCAAGATCTCACCTCAAAGTGATGAACAACTGCATTTTTATGAGTCCACACAACTCTGTGTGAGAAATGAAGCAATGGTCTTGAGACATCACTGTGATGGGTTCCAAACCCATCCCTTCTCTCTGAAAGAATTGATTCAACAGTTATGTGGAACTCAGGAAGACATTGTCCTTACCTGCAGGTACAGAAGATGCACATGGAAGGGCCTTAATTTATCTGAGAAGCTGTATATCCTGCAGGAGGCATTAAAATAGCTAACAGCCCTCCATGCATTGGACTGCACATTTCCTTCACATCAGCTCTGCCACCCTCCAGCAATCTCTCAGTGCTACCCAGTATTCAGTGCATTCAGCAGGGCTAAGAGACAACACTAAAGAGCTGGTAAATCAAATAACCAGATCCACTTCACATATTACAAAAAATCCCACCAGGAAGCCATTTCCACAAATGAACTAACATATATAACCCACTAGTAGATCATATAATGCTATGACCCACTTATAATTTTTTCACTTCACCTATATATGGTGGAGACATTCAAATACTGGCTTGATATGGCCAGTTCTAACTTCTCAGGATATGTGCATGGAGCACAAAACCCTATACATGGTAACAACAGTAAAGACTGCACACTGAAATCACTTCTCTAAAGACAGGAACTAATGAATTTCATACCGTTATTTCATATGGCACTGGACTCCAAAATATTTTTTAAAATCGCCCCCATCCTTTACCACTTAAGGTTTTATAACATATAGCAAACGACCTAGAATATCAAATGAAAGATACACAAATTCAAAACAGAATGTAAATCCTACGTTTTTCTTTTTAGTCCAAAGTTAAGTGACAATATATTCGCGAAGGCTTTCACAGCCGGGATCTAATGGTTGTTCTGGGTTTTTCGGGCTCTTTGGCCGTGTTCTGAAGGTTGTTCTTCCTGACGTTTTGCCAGTCTCTGTGGCCGGTATCTTCAGAGGACAGCAACCCGAAAAACCCAGAACAACCAGTTAAGGGATAAACTTTTACATTTATATGTAACCCAATTTCAAGTTCCTTGTTCTAAATTATAATGCTAAATACTCAAGTAATAATAATGTGCCATCAAGTCAATTCTGCTCTGTGGCTACTTTTTTCAGGTATAGAATACAGTACTCAGAAATGATTTACCATTCCCTTCTGGGGGGTGTCCTGGATTGTACAGTTTGCCCAGGGCCACTCCTGGCCTCTGGTTCCACAGCCAGATACCTATGGTAACTCACTGAGCTATCCAGCCAGCAAATACCCAAGCAACAGATATAAATTTCTGGGGAGCTGGCATGTTAGTCTATCACAGCAAAGACAACAAAGGGGTTTGTGCCATCTTTAACACTGACAAACTTTATTCAGCACAAACTTTCACAGGTTGTAGCCTGTTTCAGCATGATGATTCACCTATGACCCATGAAAGCTTCTGCCAAATAAAGCTTGTCAATCTTAAACTTGTCACAAGACTTTGGGCTGTTGCCTGTGCCAATTATAATTGTTCACAGATATTAAATGTTAAAAGGCCAGTATTAATATAATAGTTAAATATGGGCCTGGCCAGAGTTAAATCTTTCTTTTCCCCATTTCATATTTTTGTTCTTTACGAGGTTTTGCTTCTGGAGGATGGTAGCATTCCATTTACATCACAGAACTCACCATCTGATGAAAGAGTACTAAGGTTATGTGTAGAAATGCAGGTTTACATTTACATCCCAAATCACTAGGGAGGATACATTTGAAATGGACATTATTTCAAACAGACAGCTGATGCATCCTCTGCTCTAAGAATATAAGTGTGAATTACTCATTACATATACCAGTGCCTTTGGGGTGGGAAAGAACAAAGAAGTGGTTATTTTAAGCAACCCTAAGCAATCCTTGTGTGTCAACAAACTGAGACAGGATATAAAGAGATAAAGATTAGTGAGCAGCAATATGGTTTGTCTGCTGCAACTGTTCATGACAGAAATGTAAATAGAATTAATATGAGGACTGCAAGTAGATTTTTTTTAAAAAAATAGGTAACAATTTATGTAAGTTGACCTAAAAATATCTAGAAATCAAATGGAAAGAAATATTTAGCAAGGTACAAGCATGATCTCATAAAGTATATGCACATGTATGTATGTGTATGTATATGTACTTAAGAAACAGATGAGGTCTGTGCTTAAGGAAAGGATAGTCATTAATTGTTTTCTAGTACAGATTCATAGAAAAGCTGTTATAAAATATTTCAGAGAAGCACAACACTTTGGGTCTAATACATTTCATTTAAAATGGTAAATGGGGCTTTCAGAAATGTTACCCTGTCCAAGTGCTTTTTGAATAAATTCACTTAGATCAATGGAATGTATTTATACATGAATATGTAATGAGTTAAAATCAGTGTTAGTCCCAACTGGAGTAAACCCATTGAAATCAATGGAACCTACATTACTTGTTGTGATATAACAATTCCCACTCATTTCAATGGGTCTATCTCATTTGGGGATTAATACATTTCTTGAGTGTAAATATGCTGTGGATAGACTGTTAGAAGTTTTCTGCTCAAATTCTTCTTTGATCATAGAAAATTATAGGAGATAACAATGGTAACTGTTGCACACCCCCAGGGTCCCCTGTTTGTTTTCCCACTCACACAGGTTCACCTTCGGACATGACTTGTTCTTTTCACCCTTTTTCGCCGCCACCAGAGAATATTACCCTCACTGTACTAAATATGAATCTCAGACTATTGCTGCCAAATATAACAAGGTTTATTTATGGTTTGGTAGATAAATCACAGAAGTAAAATTATTGATGTTCTTTTATTATTCTTTCAATAAACGTGGATTTGATTACATGTAAGCTTGCTCGTATTCATTCACTTTAATCAAGGTCTCAGTATATTCTGACTGGGTCTCAATATATTCTGACTGGGTCTCAATATATTCTGACTGTCTATGTATTTCTTATTACTTTTTACTCTTTTCTATTCTCTAGCACAGTGATTCTTAACCTTGGGTTACTCTGGTGTTTTTGGACTGCAACTCCCAGAAGCCTTCACTACCAGCTGTGCTAGCTGGCCTTTCTGGGAGTTGCAGTTCAAAAATACCAGAGTAACCCAAGGATAAGAATCACTGCACGAACACACCAACTTTCCAATCTCTTGTCTAAACACTTCCCAATCTTCTCCCTAACTGACTCTCTGTCTCTCCCAGTTCTGTTGAGTCCGTCCCTCCTGTCCTGTCATAGGCTCCTGCACTAGAGCTCTACAATGACTGACAGGAGTGACGTGTGGGCTGTCTGCTATAGTAACCCACTCTTTAAATATGTTACATACCTCAAAAACCATACTAAGACTACCATAAGTTAGAAGTGGCTTAACACTATACATTTCATTGAAAATAACAATGCATTTTTCTAAATGTCATGAGCATCATCTGAATAAAGCATGGAAGTGATATTGTGCAAGGATAATAGAATATGGTTTCTGGTCAGTATCTAATCGTACGTGGTCAGATTCTGATGTTTCTGCCTGTGAATGTAGAAGGTGAGATTCTCCTTCTCTCCTATGGACTCTCCATGCATCCAGAAAACCTGCTCCAGTGGGCTTGGAAACCATCCACTTATTGGAAGAAGGGAAAAAAATCTCCACTATTTCCACCAGCAGAAGCAGTAAGATCTAACAGAAGTATGCTGTTGCATTTATCAGACCTGCTTATCTTCAGCTAATGTCTAAAAACATTGCAAAATATTCATGTTTCAGGCAATCATGATAATACAGTCTCTCCCTCTGCATTGTTAGCTAAGCAGACTTGCACGGTGAAGAGCAGGAGGTGAGAATGAGCAACAAAATCCAACCTCAGACATGCAAATCATCATCTTAGATCTGTAGAGTTGGAAGGGATGTTAAAGAGATCTGCCCATTCATAAAGTCGAAAACCCCAAATATTGTCAAATCCCTGCAGATCATTTCCTTGCTTCCTAAAATCCAAAATTCCCATGCAGCTGTGGGATCAAGTACTTCCTTTTTCTGTTGCTTGTTTGTTTCTGTAAATCAACAGGCCTGTTGTGCATATTCTTTATTCACTTGATCTTACTTTCAAGTTCCCTGATGTAAATTAAGCGTAATCTGCCTCTGATTTTGTTTTGTTCTGTTTTGAATTGTGAGCAAAGAATACCTAATTCTTGCTTACTGTTCAGCACTAAGGATCACTAACAGTGTTAATAATCTGGGCAAGTGAAGAAAATCTGTTAACTGCTGGTCCCAAAAAGGCCGCAGGGAGATTTTCAATGCTGTTCATATAGAGAGGGCATTCATCGAGCTTTGCCCTGATGAAATGTTGTCCAGTCTGTCTATATATATAAAAAAGTATGTTAAACAAAATGTCTTTCATGGGAGGTATTGTTTTCCAATTATAATTACTGTACTTTACATCCTCCAGGACAGTCTCTTATATTTTTCATGTCACACATCTTTATTCTGTTCTCTGTGTACATATATTACTGTCACCTAAGGCTTTTTAAAGTACTTTTTAAAGTTGTTTTAGAATTCCACATATTACAGCTTATTTAATACAAACTACAGACTCCGTTTTCCAGAGTTGTTAAATACTGGTAAATTTCATTTATAGTGCTGTTTCCCAAATGGGTTGCAGATTCCAACAGGGCTCTCCTCAGATTGTCAGATAATTTGCATTATTTAGCTTGAATGCCTTGAGAGGGATAATCTTTGTTTAGTCCCAAAGGAGACTCATTTCAAGTTGATCTAGTTATGATTTACTAGACTAAGCAAAAGGATTTCACTCACTCTGTTTTGCATAGAATTCTCATCAACTGAACATCTTGCATTTCATGGTCTTTTGGACCCTCTGATACAAATTTCGCCACATGATGTGTATGTGCTTCTGCCTGAGTGTGCCACAGCTATCAACTAAGGACATACACAGTGATAATTCTCATCTACTGCTTTAGCCAGATCAAGAAAAGTGCAGCCCTGAACACTCCCACCCCCTAATAAACAGTTTTCTAATGTTATATGGTACGGTTTTTAGGTAGGTAGGTAGGTAGGTAGGTAGGTAGGTAGGTAGGTAGGTAGGTAGGCAGGCAGGCAGGCAGGCAGGCAGGCAGGCAGGCAGGCAGGTAGGTATGCCTCCTTGTGCCCTCCAAGTAGTGCAGGATGGCAATTTTGCCAGGTATGGGGGGGATTAGCATTCTGCCCCAAATTTACATTTGTAAAACAAAATTGGCCACTAGAGGGGAGGCTTTTCACAATTAAAAATGCCTGTTTGGGATTGAGTGTTCTTGAGTTTCCTTTTATTTAAGAGATATATAAATTATGCCTTTGTTTAATACATACATATACACAATAATTATTTAGTAATAATTATCAATGTAAAGCAAATACATTATTTTAAAAGGCAGTTAGCCCCTTTGACCATCTCCTTTTCTTCCTTTGCCATGTGCTCTCTTGGTAGTGTGACTCCCTGAACTGCCAGCCAATTAAAAAAAAAGATCCACAACCCTGCCAAAGTTGCCCATTCCAGTTGTAGTCTGCCAAACCATAGATTTGTTAATCTTCAAGAAACATCAAGATTTTGACTTGTATCTTGACATCTGTGCAGAAGGAATTGCATGACAGGAAATTTGCTGTACTTTTTTTCCCTCTGTAACCTCAAAATTTTATCTAAAGGGTCATGTGACCACTGTGAATGGTGTTGGAAAGAACATGAGAGCTGATGGGGGAGGGGTTTGCAGGTGGAGATTTGTCCATGAAAGAGGTCTCTACCACCAGATTTGGGATAATTGACTCTCCTTCTCAATGCAGTTCACAGCCACATTGTTCAGGAGGAATCCCAAATCTCCAAAGGACATATATGGAGATTTAAATGTCTCTGTTAAATGAGATTTTACAGGAGCTACAGGATGGCAAAATGAAAGAGGGGACTATCTTCTTTCATAACTTTCCTCCTAGTCACAGATCTTAGGACCTCAGACACTGATGGTTTTGCTGCAATAAAGAAAGCATGGATGCTTTGTTGTTCACCCAGAACTAACCTGTTGTGCAGATCCAAGTCTCTTTGAATCTGCATTTCCATGCAGAAATTGGAACAACACTACATCTGGCAGGTTCGTCCACATACCTGCATTATAAAGGAATCATATTACACTCAGAACGAGGAGGAAATGTGTTCCAAGAAATAGGTCCTCCTTGTTATGCATTACATTTTGCCATCTAGCAGAATTGTATCTATGGTAGTTTCAGTCTTCAGCACTGGTCCAGACAGGAGACTCAAAGAACTGCAGAGCTAGATGGAACACCTTGGGTCATTAAGTTCAACCTCAAAGCACCACTGAGGAGATGCTAAAGCATCCCTGGGAGATGGGCATCTAACACCAGTTAAAAATCTCCCGATGAACAAGAGTTCACCACCCTGTAAGGCAGTCCATTCCACTACCAAATACTACTTATCATCAAGTTCTTCCCAAAATTTAAACAAAATCTTCTTTCTCATAGGGATTATTTTTTAAAAAGTTTAAATATTGTATTAAGTGTGTAGATTTTTTCTTGTCAGGCTATCTCCTAATGCCAGGCAAGTTTTCAAACTTACAAGGGTGTAATCAAAAAGACTTTACACCTTAAAAATTATTTCCCATGATTTATTATTGAAAATACTAAGAGTAACACAGTCATCAGGCTGTTATACTATATCTGTACCTGTCATGCTTTGATTCATTGTTTGTATTCCGACATACCTTAAGCTTACAGGTAGCTGTATTTTAGCATTTTCTTAACATTTCAGTGTTAAGGTAAAAGTTTAGAATAGTAGTTCCGCTTTGAGAGGCTTCAAACTTCATGTAAATTTATTTAATATCCAGTGTTGATTCAGGCCGTTGACGACTGGAAAACAAGCATACTCCCAGATATGACATACTTGGTGACAATGGACAAAGTTCAAGGAAGGCTGATATGATAAGTATTTCTCTGGCTGCTCTTTTGTTGCCACAGTTTCATATTTGCAGAGCACAAATAAAACACTTCGTATTTCTATGAAGGCTTTCTCACTCTCACTCAAAATTATTTCCTCATGTGAAATCCTGCTACAATTGTCTTAAATTTCAAAAACAGAATAATTAAGTGTAGGATATAGAATGATGAGCGGCAAATTAGTTATCCTTTGTAACATCTTGCTCTTCGGTGCTTTTCCTTAAAATCTTTTCCTTAAAGATTTTTCCCCCAGACAAAACAGCAAAGCAGCAAATGATCTTCAAAATCAGCAGGAGCCAAAATCCAGCATTATTATTCACAGAAGATGCAACACTGGCATTTCTGAAAGAAAATGAAGATTTCCAGCTTATCTCTGGGAAAGAAGGTAAATTGGAGAAAGTAAAATGACAAACTTGGAAGACTTACTCAGCTTGTGGAGATTTAGGAATTAGGAGTTAAATCTTGGAACAACCTCACCTTAACACTAAGCGAAGCACTGAAGTTTCAATAAGGAACAGAGAACAACAGCAAATTTAGGAAGTGTTTTAATCAGGACTTTACTGATATTTGTGGTGGTAGCATTAAACTAATGGGCTGCTTGAAAGTTATTGTTTCCTTCATAAAATCACAGAAACATGAGCTTGTAGTTAGAAGAGCCTGAAAACGTCCAGTACCCTACCAAGACAAAAAATTCACAGCTAAAGCATGACTAACAGCTGGCCATCCAACCTATTGTTTTATAGTTTGTTCCACTGTCAAAGAGTTCCTATTGTCATGAAGTTCCACTTAATGATTAATCAAAATCTCCTTTCTTCTAATTTGAATCCCTTAGTTTGGGCCCTACCCTCTAAGCCAGTGCTGGTGAACCTTTTTGAGCCCGAGTGCCTAAACTGCAACATGAAATCAACTTATTTATTTCAAAGTGCCAACATTGCAATTAAAACCCGAATACTGAGGTATTAGTTTAGAAAGAACAACTGCTCCTGTACTGCAAAGGTTAAATGCTTGGGTGTGTTTTTTCTATGAGCAGTATTAACAAAGAAATACTTACGGACCGCCAATCTCCCATTGGGTTAGATCAGTAATGGTTGTCATTGCACCCCTCTGCTGGACCACTGCACCAGCAGAGTGGAGTGCCAAAATCCAGGATTGGAGGATGGGTATTTCTCGATTGTGATTTATGGCTCGCGTGCCCACAGAGGGCTCTGTGTGCCAGCTGTGGCATGCGTACCATAGGTTAGCCATCGCTGCTCCAGGCCTACAGATCTAGCTATCACATCACCTCCCAGTCTTCTCTTCTCCAAGCCAAACATATCTAAGTCTCTCAATCATTCCTCATAGGACCTGCTTTCTAGATCCTTTAGCACCTTGGTTGCACTCCTCTGAGCACATCCCAGCTTGTTAATACAGTATCTTTTTAGACCATGGTGCCCCAAAGAGGCTATTTAACCAGGTGAGATTTGATCAAAACAAAACATTGCTACTGTTACTTCCCTTGATGGAAATAGAATGTCTGTTGATTCAACCTACAGTAGAACTGTTTTCAGCTCTCCCCACCCCGTTTACTTTTCCTTTCCTTTCTATTCTTGCTTGCTTGCTTGCTTGCTTGCTGCTGCATCACACTGTTGACACACATTTACCTTGTACCCTACTATGACTCTCAGATCTTTTTCATACATATTAAGGCCAATATAGATGTTACCTGCCATACATTTGTGCATTTGATTTTTCCTACTCAAATGTGGAATGTTATATTTTCCTCATTGAAACTCATTTTGTTTCGGTCCAGTGTACATGTTGGTATTTTGTACTGCTTAAGAGAGAATTTAATAGAAACATTTAATATAGTAATAACTTTTCGCAACAGGGACAGTCATTTTGCTGAAATATTACCAGCCAATTCATAAACACTTCTGCCAGTCACACAAAAAAGGCTATTATTCAACAGTATTCTAAAACTTGCAATGGTAATTCTAACCTTCATTTGTTTTAATGATGGAATTGTAGTGTTTCTCTGGTTATGTTAATGATGCATTAAATGTGTTTTAGTCTACCCTTTTTCTAACAACCTTTAATTCAGATTAATAGATGCAATGCACTGTGGCCCTGTGAAATTAAATGTCATGAACTCAATGAGTAATCTAGCAATATTTCTCAACTATTAGGTTTCCAGATATTTTGGTGTTAAAATCCCAGGCCAAGGACCATTTGGCTGGTTATTCTGGGCATTAAAGTACAAAACGTTTGGAAGGCAATAGTTACCAGCCTCTGATCAACTACACAATACAATCCTTTTAGGTCGAAAGTAAGACGCATTGCAAGAAAAAAAAATCTCTGCAAAGTTAACTACGTTTTGGCTCCGGAAGCCAGAATCCATGAGCAAGATTTCCAACGTCCGCTCCACGGGTTTGCCACAAGGGGACAAGCTGTTTGTGAACCGCAGCACTTTCCACCTTAGAAGTTTCGCAACATTAGAAGTTTGATACAAACTTCGTTTGGCGTCGTTAAAGCTGCAAAAGAAGCTCTCCAGGATCCTTAACCAGCCGACCTCCCGGCGGAGCCATGGCTCTTCAACCGAAGGCTAGCATACCCCACTCCCACTGACCCAACCCCAAAGCCCAGGACTTCCTCCTCCGGAGGCGGAGGGAGGTCAGAACCCCATCCCTTCCAGAGACGGGACGGTGGGGAGGGGAGAATAAGAGGGCGCAGTTGCTCGCTAGAGGAAACCGCTGCCAAGGTAGCCTCGCCTCGCCAGCCAGTCCGCCTGCCGGCCTCCGCGTCGTGAGAGCGCGAGTTTCTCCTCAGCAACAGCTGCCTGCCTGCCTGCCTCCCCACAGCCCCCTCCTCCGCCCCCTTTTTTTCCCTGGGTCTCTGGCGGCCGCCATGTTAGGTCGGAATGGTGAACCGGAGTGGCCGCTCCGCTGAGGGGGACCGGCTGCCGTGGCCTCGTCCTCCGCCTCCTGGGGCGTGTGGCAGGGCGAGCAACCCCTGCGTCCCGGCTCCTCCCCCTCCCCTCGGCCTGGGCTGGTGGAAGAGCCTCGGGAAGCGGCGGCTGAGCTCCCTCTTCCCCCGCAGGGAACCCTGGCTGGAGCCGGTGGGGCGGCCGCTGGGGCGGAGGTGAGAGCGCCGGAGAGCCCCTGGGGCTGGGCTATCGGGACGCAGCCCCGGACGCCCGACTCCCCGCCGGGCCCGTGCCTGCCGCCCTGAGGCGGAAGCCACAGCGCCCCCCCACGCCCGCTGCCCGAGACGAGGAAGAGGAGGAGGAGAAAGAGCCGAAGAGGGCGCGGGGGCGTTCGCCTCTTTCCCTGGGAGCTGCCCTTGGCAAGGAGGCGAGGTGAGAGTCCCGAGCGCCGCCCGCGTCGCCCCGCGTCTTCCCGCTTCCTCCCAGGTCCTGCGGAGGTGGGAGCGCCTGGAGAGCGCTAGGCCCCGCCAGCCCCCGCTCCAGTGTTGCCTCACCGGGCGCGGGGGGGGGGACGGACGGTGTGCTTGGCTTTTCCTTGCAGCTGCTTCTGTGTTCGGGTGTGGGGTATACATTTTATATATACGTGTATGTGTGTGTGTGTGCAGTAACTTAATACACCTCTGCTTATGTGTATATGTATAATGCCACGGTGTTACATGGCATTCCCCTCCCACTCCCAGAAAGTCTTCCAATAACTTCCTCGTTTGTTCCACCCAGTTAAGTTTTGTGGTTTCTCTTCCAGAGGAGACGGTGCGTGTGTGTCAGCCCCACGCAGTGCGGAAAGGCTTTCAAGGATATTTCCTTTACTGTTTCGCCTTCAGAAGGCACTCTTCGGAATGGCCTCTCCGTTTATTTTCTCCTTTCCCAATAAAGCAGAGGCTGCCAGCCAAGCAGGGAATTTCTCTTCTGCACGTTTCCTGCTTGAATCCTGTAGCAACAGTTCTGAACAGAAGGGGGTCCTGTTCGCCCTGTTTAGTCCCAACAAATCTGATGACTACACGTTTTGGGGAAGGAAGAGAGGGAAAGGAGA
Organism: Pogona vitticeps; assembly: GCF_051106095.1. Lineage (NCBI taxonomy): Eukaryota > Metazoa > Chordata > Lepidosauria > Squamata > Agamidae > Pogona > Pogona vitticeps. The sequence goes on from NC_135786.1 coordinate 184,568,502, forward strand.
GGAAACCCAGTGGTCAGAATATCCGATTGTCTTTGTCACCAGGACCCCCATCAGTTTCCTCTACTTTTTAACTGCCAGCGTCTCTCCCTGTAGAGTTCTAGCAAACATGCGCTTTGTGTTGCTAATGATTTCAAAATTGTATGTTCAATGCTATCTTCATTTACCCAATGCAACCTGGGTTTAAATGTAACTTACTATGGGCAGCAAAAATTGTAACTGGAGTGTTGTGGTTGAAAAGATTTAAATGTTGGTAAATAAGAGAATGAAAGATTGGCTATCAGTCAATACATAGGTCTCAATAAATATTTAGATGATTTTGTAACTTGTAATAATAGAGACCCAAGTTGGGTTCTAAGAATCATTGCAGTATTCTTAAAGGACAAAATACAGTGATGCCTTCAAGTTTTTAAAGTATTTTTCTTCCTTACTTGGAAGCGGACTTTCTTCAAAAACTTTTTTTAAAATTGTTTGGTGATACTTGAAATGTAAGGAAAATAGCAAATATAGATACAGGATAAGGTCCTCAATGTGTTGCACTGAATAGTGTGACAGACTGGGGCTCAGGCGGCCTGGGTTCAAATCCCTGTTTGGTCATGGAAACTTATAGGTAATGGAATGGGTAAAAATTACTTCTTAAATCATTCACCTACCTTGAAAGGTCTGTTGAGGCCACTATAAATCCCAATCTGCCACATGGACAGCACAAACCACACACAGAGACATGATACAATCACTTAGCTCAGTAGTTTACAACCTTGGGTAACCAGGTTGTTATTGGACAGCAATTCCCAGAAACCCTGGCCAGTACAGCTGGTGGTGAAGGCTTCTGGGAATTGCTGTCCAATAACTTCTGGGTTACCCAAAGTTGGAAACCGCTGACTCAGATTGACTGGGCACAATACAGAATGTGTAGGATAATTATGCATTTCAAATAATGTCTCTAAGTATCCCTAAATGGCATTATTCTGAAAGTATACATTCAAAAACTTTACTGTACAAATATTGATTTGTCAAATATTGTAATAGATATGAATGAGACATTGACCATTTAGAAACTTAACTCTAGGCACTGTGTATCTTTATATTGCACGCTTATAGGTATTGGCCTTGTTCTCTTCACAGTTAACACATATGCTGTTAGTTTAATTTTGTGAGAAACTGTATCATGTGCTTTAACATCTTGTGCAGATAAATGAGTTGTTACTGTTGTTAAATCTTGTGAACTGCATTGAATCAAATCAAATAAGAATGATAAGATAAAAACATTCAAATATTAACAGAGGTATCTGGGAGTAAAATATACTGAAAACATTGTAGCACATGAACTTTAAATTTTAGTTGAAAACTGAAGAGAAAATTTGTTATATACAGTACTCTATGTAGTCCTCAGTCAGTCTTAAAGAAGACTTTTCATTAACTCAGGATTCTTATTTGATAAATACTCCCATGTGTGTCTTTGAAAAGTTGAACTGTAATTCAGTTTGTGCACAGAAGATCCAGAGTTCAGTCCTTTATAATGTGTTGATGACCTGGGACTCGGGAGAGTTAGATTCAAACCCATAAGTGTTTCATGACCAATGCAAGGAGGCACCCCTCAGATTTTGCAGGGAGGCATTCCCTTGCTGTGTCCAAGAACTGCCCTTGTACAGATCTTCACTCATCTGTGATACACGACTTTGCCCCACTCAACAATGCTCTGCCCAATTTATCACACAGATGTGAGGATAAAAGGGTGGGTGAAAACACAACCTTGCATGCTGCCTCCAACTTTTGGGTCAAAAGGAAGGACATAAAATGTAGTAAGTGAATCCCTAGGTATCCTTGGACAAAAGCTTGGAGGTGTTGCTGCAGTTCAGTGTAGAATATGCTGAGAGAGATGAACAAATGGTCTGAGTTGGCGTAAGCACGTAGTAACCCAGTTTTTTTAAAAAAATGATGCAGAACATAAGGGTTTTAGACAATCTGTTGATTAAATTTGCACTCAATTGTATGTGAGTTAACAGTTTCTAAAGCATGAAACATATATTCATTTAGATCTTTCCCATCTGTCATAGCAGGTATCACCTTAGAATAGGCATTTCCTGCTAGATGAAAGAAAAGACAACATTTTCCTTTCCAGGTGGTGCTTGGCATCTCCTGCTGTTGTTGTTGAAGTGCTTCTTTTAAATTTCTTAAAATCTGCTGTGAGATTACTCAGGAACAGCTTTTATTTAATGAAAAATTGTTTAATCAGTTAAATAAGCAGCCTTTATACTTCTTTCTGCGCTGAAACATCTCCTTGAGATGATGTGAAACAGTTTGCTTTAAGGTTAGGTTCATGTCAGAAGTCTTTGGTTACTTTCTTTCAAAGTATGCCTCTACTTACAAACTAAGTTACATTTTCATTCACATGAAAAGGAAGTTGTGAAAATACAGTATAACCCCAATCCCAAACAAGTTTTTGCAGTGCATTTTTCTTACAGTGTGCTTAGGTTGTTAATTTTGTAACACTGTGTTATCATGTGTTTAAACTACTTTTTGCAGCCAAAACTTTACAGGCAAAGGTCCAGAAAAATATGCATTATGCACCTCCTCCTCCACATTGCTTCTGAGGTGTTCCCACTAAGCTGTTTGCCCTTTTTCCAAAACATTGAGGGGAAAGTCTAGTTTGCTGTTAGCAGTGGGCTAATCGGCTGTGCAAATCATATGTATGTAGGGGAACTGATCTAAGCCTTACTACTCTCTGCATTCTACCTGTTACAGGGCTGAAAATATCACAAGATACTTAGTTTAAAGCTTGCATGGTGTTATTTTTTAAAAAAAATGTTTTGATATACTAAAAGAGTTATTGTAATATTTAAGCAATAACCTTATCAGTAACCAAGATAAATTTCTTGGTTTTTAAAAGGTCTTCCAAAATAACTCACCAAAATTAAACAACATGAAATATTAATATAAAAGTAATAAAACAGATATAATAAAACCAACAAGTAAAAGCCAGTTAACATGCATAATTTTAATAAAACTTAGTTATTATACATTGATTTAAAAACTAATAATAAATTATCATTTCTGAATAACATTCTTTCTAAGTAGGCTTAAAAGCTCAAAGAATTCCAGAATTCCACAGGGAAAATATTCTATAAAAAATTGCTGCTCTGGAAAAGACCCCATCTCGACTTACTTATCAAATGTATATAATTTAAATGGAGCAGAGATGGTGATATGACAAACTTAAATAGAGGTCAAAATAAACAGAGCTCAAAAGCAAACTGAAAAGTGTTGTTGTTGTTGTAGAAAGTAGTGTTACCTCTGACAATATGTTGCTGGTTGCTTTTTGAATCAAGTAAGTTTTTTTTTTTCAGCTGGCCCATAGACAGAGCATTGCCATTCCTCAAGGTTTCAGTGCAGCCTGGTTTTATGAGGAGTGACCAGTGCATGAACAATTAAAGACAGTTCTGCATTTTTCAGATAGGAACAGAGTTGGTAAATCAGATGAAGTTCATGAAAGGCACTCCTAGGCTGTTTACACTGCTACCTCAATTTCTGAGGTTAGTTTTAGGTCCCAGAAAGCCTCTGAAGTGCAAACTTGATCCTCCAGCAGAAATACAACCTATTGAGAACAGGTAACGTGTCCCCATCTGTAAGTACCGAATACAGTAACAGAATTTTAATCTAGAATAAGATTCAAATAGTTCACACTCATTTATCCAGTAATGTTTCTGGGTGCTAGTTCAAAATATATGCTTTTTTCATTGGATTACTTGATAGAAAACATGGGGATAGAATTGGTTATCATCAGGAATTGTTTTGACATTTCAGCTAGAGATGAGATCTTCATATTCGTGTCCCAAGGGATATGAATACTTGGCACTACAGGTACCTGGGGAAACCAGACCTTCCCCTCAGAACCAGCCAGTCTACTTGCTGCTTGCCATGGAATACAAATATCCCATGTCTAATTAAAACCCATGCCTGCAGAAGATTTCTCCCAAGTGGTGTTGGTTTTTTTATAAACATTGAAGAACATACTTTACCATTAAAAGCACATAAACGATACAGTGGATCCTCGACTTACAGATGGCTCCACTTACAGACTTTTCAAGTTAAAGACTTCTCTGGCCCCAAAATTTAGGTTCGACTTGCAGCTGAAGAAAAGAAAAAAACCAAAATGAAACAAAAACAGCTGGTTACGGATTAATCCATTTTCAATGCATTGTAGGTCAATGGAGCCTTGACCTACAGACTTTTCGACCTGCAGCCACCCTTCCAATACGGATTAATTCCATAAGTCGAAGGTCCACTTCTGAAAAATTTGACATGATATGCACCTGAGAAATCTTAAACATCTCAGACATGAAGTAATTGATCCAACACAAACATGCAACTCATCACTAAAATTGATTGCTTTAACAAAGAAGGCTGCAAACAATACTTAAAATGTGAATCCAGCTAACCTAATGTATTCTCAGCAAATTGCTGGAAAAAAAATTCTTAAATATATTAGAGAATTTTGGTACAGAAGTGTTACTATGGCCTCTGCAAAATCAGGTCCTTCCTCAAACCTTTCAGTGACCTTGTGTTTGGATTTCTGAAAAGTTTTTTGCAACATCTGCCACCAGATTCTTTTGAATGAACTTGAATATCATGAGACTGGAGGGCAGCTTCTTCTGTGAGCTGGATCCCTTTCAGCACTACCTTTCTAAGATTATTTGAACTGTTGGATAGCTCTGTGGTTTAGATACCTGGCTGCAAAGCCAGAAGTTTGGAGTTCGATTCCCCAGTGTGCCTCCTTGAGAAGGGCTGGATTAGATAATTCATAGGGTCTTTTCCAGCTTTGCAGTTCTAAGGTTATAACTGATCAAAGAATTGGAAGCAGAAATAGAAGTAATGGGGCATTCTCGCAGTGAATGGAATTGAGCAGTAGGAACTGCGCTCAAGTAGACTGCCACCTGTTTCTTGGTCTTTCTTCCCACTACCTTTTTACTAGATGTGATGCTAGAGATGATGAGGTAGGAAAAAAGTGTTTTAATTTGCATTATGCCAAACAGACAGTCAGATCTGGCTATGTAACATCACAAATAGAAGTAAAGGTAATTTATCTACCTTTGCTCTGACATTTTATCCTGCAGTGAATTGTGACAAGGAATGATAACACTGAGTGGTGTTGTGAAATATGGCTGTTAATTTTACTAAGACCATAAAATGGGCAGTGAGTAGGAGACTAGGAAGAAGGGTTCTTTGAAATCTTTGATTCCACTAAACTGTCACTGGTCAAACAGTTGTAATCAAATGATTTTATACATCTGTGCTGGTATAGTTCAGTGGGTTGGAGCATGTGACTGTTCAGCCAGGGGCTAGGAATTTATATCCCCACTGTGCCTCCCAGGAGAGGGACCAGCCAAGATCACATGGAGCATGTGTGGCTCTTTGGTTTATGTGACCTGCTATGTGGTATTGTGTAAGATATAGGATGCTAGAGCACCACTGGAAAGAGGGACTGAGGAAAGACTGAGAAGCCTGCCATAAGTATGAATCTGCTTAATGGCTCATGATGATGATGATGATGATGATGATGATGATGATGGTTGGGTCTGCATTTGAAATACTGCATCCAGTTCTGGGTGCCCTGTGGTAAAAAGGGCATTGTATTGTTTGGGTGGCTACAGAAAAACACAACCAATATTATCAAAATATTATATGAGAAAATGCTGGAGTGTTTGAGGCACTTCAGTCTGTGGAAAGGATGGAGGAAGTATGGGGGCAGCAAATGAAGGCACTTCCCAGAAGCATTTGGATAACCACTTTGAGAAATGAGATGCAGCATGTGTCTGACCTGCCTGGGATGTTCTTGGATTCCTTGTTGAGGATTCCTGATATACTGTATTGTATATCTTTCAAAATACTGGAATTAATTCACGTACTGGAAATTTGCAGATGGCTGAATTCTCATTGTAACTTGAGATCTGAAAAAAGATCTGTTCATCCATCCTAAGGAATTATTTTACGTTTATATATTATTTGTCATTTCCCAAAGGCTATGGGAGGGTTGTATTTTCTTAATATATTAATATTGACTTGTTCTCTTGAAACCAGGTCCATGTGTAGGATGTTTACTGTATCCTTGTGTTTCCAGCTGGCAAGAATATACATATCCGCTCTATGACTCGTCTTATTTTATAAATGAAATCAGTATGGGGAAAATAAGTAGCTATTCCTTATTCACGTGCATTAAACGCTCATTCCTGAGTTTACAAATATCTTGAAATTGTATGGATAGGTTGTCATAACAACAGACTTTCAAAAAGCAGTTTTGGAGAATGCTCATACAGTCTTCTATTTCAGCCATGTTTGCTGAGTGTGAAAGTCCAGAAGGCTTTACTTTGTATTTTCATACAAGATTATCAGAAAACGGTTGTGGACTGGAACAATTTTATATTCCAAAATACATTTATCCCAGTTCAGTGTCTGGAAATATTCTAATCACAGAGATAGCAAACAATGAATTTCATACTTTATGCTTTTATGTTGGCTACAGACATACTAGACATTTATCTGTTACATTATCATATACATCTTACAAAAAAAAAGTCTGGCTACAGGAATCCTTTGTTTAATTTTCAGAGCACATTTAGCTGAAAGATATTCTCCCATTTTGCCACAATTCTTCACTAATACCTTGTTGTCTTGGAAACACTGCCTCAGCCCATCTACCCCATATCTATAAGAATACTGATGATAATACTGGATTGATGTTTTTGAAGATGTCGTGGCAACTGATTTTCTATTTTATTCCATTTTAAAACAACCATGCTTTAAAATGTTGACCTCTTCAGTTATCAACACATGGATGCAGTATATGCTCACTGTGAAGGAATGGTTGGTTCTCATTTAAGTGAGGGAGTAAATCCCTCCCTGTCCCCCAAGATTCCCTTTGAAGAATTGTTTTCTTGTTTCCTTCCTGTAGTTAACCTTGTGAGTTCAGAGGCAGGATTGTTACCCTTTCATCTGAAGGTGATTTATATAATGTAAAGGAAGTAAACTGCAGATATATTTTCTCTTGCAATAGTATTGCTATAGTCCCAGCAGTGTATCTCACTGTTGCTTCTTGTTTTTTTTTTTCATTTAGGGTTTTTTTTAACTTTGCTTTGTTTTTTACATCAGATACTTTTCTTTCTGATGTAGAGAGATCATTATTAGTAGGGCAGATCAGAAGGTTTATTCATCTTCATGTAGTGCTAAGATTAGCTTGTTGGACTTTTGAAATGCCCACCTAGACAATGTATCATTGTATTATAAAAGTAATATTTTTCAGACTTTAGTTTCTATCTAATGTAAATGTTGCCATAGTTCTTTAATATTTATAATTAGTATACCATAGCGGCTGGATCCAAACTAGTCAAATGTGAATGAGTTATCTTTTTGTTGTTAGTGGTCAGAGAGTTAAAAGGGTTGTGAGCGAGGAAAGTAATCAGGCATGCCTGTCTCCAAAGTTTTTTTAAAAAATAATTTTAAAAAGGCATTTCTGCATTTAAGAGATTGTGAGAAAAATTGGAATGAGAGTGGGAATGACCGTGAGGTTCCCCAGGCCCATTCCATTTCCATCTTTGGATAGCCACTGAATTCCTTTTTGCAAGCCTTCTAGTTCCAGCAGCTGGAAGCTCTCACCTGCCATTGCTCTGTGCTATCAGTAACCAAAGATGACAGAATAGTAGTATCAGGATCTGGATGAGCTGGGCAATAAAAGGAAGTTTCTACATTCCTAGAGAACCCTCTCTTAGTAAAGATGAGCCTCTTTCTTCCTCATTTGGAAGCCCAGCTGCTTGGGCCACTGCTTTCCTAATATATACAGCAATAGAGTACTGTATACACAAAAATGAATTTGTTTAAGTGTTTCTTAATTGAAATGAAAATGTAGTTCTATATGACTACTGAATCGTGTTTCTTTTTTAATACTTGGGGGGAAATGAAACAGTATCTATGTGCATTTGGTAAGAATCACTTTGGAAAAAGATCCAGGTCTTGCAGAGTGCCCAGCAGAACAGCAGACCATTATTGAGCCACAGAAGAAGCATATTCCATGACCTCTTCCTTCGCTACAAGACGGAACACTTGTCTCTCCAGATGTTGGTGCACTTTAATTCTGCTGGCCTCACTACTGGTTAAGCTGACAGATAGGAAATAGTTTAATTGTATCTGGAGGGCCACATGTTTTCTACCCTGCTTTGGTAGTTCTTAACCCAATCATCCAGGCTTCCCATATACCAGACTGCCAGACAATATAAATTGTCAAAACAAAGTTCTTTTTGTTGTGGTGATATATATGCTGGAGAAAACAGAGAAGCTGCAATAACCACAAAAACCTCAGACTGGTATCTGGTTTTCTGTTCTTGTTTCTGTTGTATAGGAAAAGAAAAAAAATATGATATTCCTCCCAGCATGGCTTTGTTCCTGTTTCTCCTTTTGTTGAGATTTTTTTTAAAAAAAACTAATATTACTGTATTGAATACTGTTTCCATGTATATGAAGCCACATGAAGAGGTTTTTTTTAAAACAGACATTTACCAAATAAATAAGCATGTTTTGACTATTTCCTAAACATCTAGTATAAAACCTAATCTTGTTAAGTTGACAGGAGATGGCTTGTGAGAATAAAACATCCTGAAGGTTTTTTTTAAAGCTATGAATTGAACATATTCCCCTCCCCCCCCAAAAAATTAAGAATTTCTAAATATCCTTTATCTGCCTTTTCTATATGAACAATATGTTAGGTCTTTTCTCTACTTACTGGTCAATCCTGTAGTTTAGTCATGGTATTGTTGTTATGCACTGTCAAAGTTGGAATTGACTTATAGCAAACGTAATAGGACATTCAAGATAAATGAGATATTTAAGGAGTGGCTTTACCAGCTCCACATCTGCAATGAGTTTCCATGGCTGAGCAGGGATTCAAACCCAGGCCACCTGAGCCCTAGTCCATCACTTTATCCAGTGCATCATACTGGGTATCTAGCATTTTATTTAGGCCAACTTAAAAGTGGCACAATTTAGTCAGGGTCCCATATTCATGATGTGCAGAAATTGAGAGGAAAAGAAGAAAAACTGAAATCCATATGGCTGCTGCTGCTGCCACCACTGCAAGAGCAATGCACCAACCCCCATGACAATACTGATACCCCAGTCGTAATGAAGTAGTAAGGTGATAACATCCATGATCTGGTGCAGATCAAGCCAATCTTTTGCATGGTGGTATGAAAACACTGTACAGTATCATCCACTTTACTCTTGCATACAGCACAGAGCTTTCTGCAAGATACAGGTGTGAGCTACTAAGGCACAAACAAGAAGCCAACAGCTTTGTGCCTCCTGGTATCATTTCTGAAGTGGTTCAGCTCCACACACAGTCACCCTTTTGGCTGTGCAGTGATAAACAGAAGGAAAGATGGGCAGTATAGCACAGCAGCATACCTGCTGAAAGGGAGAATGAGACTTTTGCTAGACATGGAAATACAAGAATTACTAGAGGCAAATGGGAGAAAACAAATGCCCCCTCACCCTGTAGACTATAGGGTTGGGAAGCTGAAGGTGTAAGTTGAAGCTCCTTCAGGAATAGCATGAACCCTAGTACGATATAAATGAATTAAGTGTGTGAAATGTCAGATGTCTCACATGTAGATGTTCCCAGTTTCAAGCCTAGGGTGGGGCTATCCTGCCAGCTGGACTGGGAGGACACACACACACACACACACACTTTTAAGAGAACAGTGTGATGGCCAATGAGTGGAAATGCCATGTGGACTAATAGTGTTCTAGAAGGTGTAACATTTGGCTTCTCCTTTCTTTCTCCCCTGGGAATCATGTGGCTGCTTTAGCACCTCTCCTTACAGTTTTTGCATGGACAGCTATTTCCTACATGTTATTCGCCAACAGACTTTACTGTCTTCCTCTCCCTGCTAGTTGACTACCTGGCAGGCCACAATAGCAGTAATATCCAACTTGCTTTTGAGTCCTGAGAAGAGGCTTTCTTTTTTCTTCTTGAACTGAACCTATGGTGAATGGAACACAACAGTTGAACCCTGGTAGCAGAAAAGTGGTTGGACCCTTTCCCAAATGGTCCAACCTGCTGAACTGAGGTTGACGAGAGGGGATATTACGTTCAGATGTTGTGCCCTTAGCTGTTTCTTCTAATTGGAAGTCTAAAATGCCTAGCACTTGCTCTGAAGAAAGAGGTCATGAACCACCATTGTTCCTAGAAAGCCAGATGCATGTTATGGTCAAGAATGCTTTTGCCCATGTCATATTGTATGCTAGATGTGCTTCTTCCTGAAGAAAATGGATTTGGCTACCATGATTCAGGGTTTCATTATATCTCAATTGAATGGTTGCACTCCACATTGCTCTGGTCTTCAAAAGTGTCTGAAAGCTATAACTGGTTCAAATGCAGTGGCCTCATTGTTGTCTGGTATGCATTAAAGAGACCATGTTTCATTTGTCTTGAACTAACTGTTCTGATTTGTTTCTTATTTTTTTAAAAGCTGGTTTTGTTCCATAAAATACCAAGGAGTTTGAATTTAGAATATCTGAAAGATCATCTCCTCCTATATGCTTGAAATTTGTGGTCATTAGTAGAGCCATTTTGCATGTTCCTGTTTCATGAATGCAGTGGGAAGGAGTACCAGTCTCCCAGCCCTAGTTGCTGGAACCTATTACAAGCAGAACTAGCAAAGTACTGCTTCCAAGTCCTGTGGTAATGTGAAATAATATTGTGGTCATGATACTGAAAACTTATGAGAAAATTTAACTGGTTTCATTGCCTCTAGTATCCATCAACTGTTATCAAGACAGATTCAATCCTTAGGCCAGTTTAAAAACCACACACAAGTTTCATCCAGGATTGTCTGTAGTTCCAGAATAACCATCAGCTCAAGTGTTTGGCTCATTAAGAACCCGTTACCCTTGTTCAGTAATTGCCTAGATCATTTAGGTTCAGAAATGGATATTTTTAAGAACAGATACACAGCTGTTTCCTAAGTATTTCTTTTGAAACAACTGTAATAATTCATGACGTTTGACTAATACAAAGCTACTATCGTTTGGCTATTTCTACTAACAATTACACAACACATCTCCTAATCTTCCTAATCTTTCTGACAAAAATGTTGGACAAACAAAAATTTCTAGGCTGCAGTCCCTTGCACATAATTCTGTGAAACTCATGTGAGCAGATATGCATAGAATTGGCTGTTGCTCAGTTATTCTACAGACAATATTGTGAAGAGCTAAGTTTAATTTGGTAGTGTAATGTAGCACATGCAGTTTGATAAAAGAGCAAGAAAAGGAGTCATTGAAAATATTTAATTAATTGTTGTATTTTCAAATGGAACAAAACATGTTTTTTTGTTTTGTTTTTTTAAATGTGGCCCAAGTCATAAGGCCACAAAACCTTCATCCTCTCCCGGAAACATTCTTTATACCCTCTTCAGCTAGCCTATTTATTTTAGAGACCCACTGTGGTTTTTTTAGAAAATCTTGCTGCAATGTCTTTGTGACTGAAGCACATTGTCAGTCAACTCAGTCTTTTCCATGCCAGCCAACTGTCCCTTAATGGAGCAATTCAACTCAGTGAATGGGACTTGTACTTTAAGGAGACAATTGGCTACCAGAGAGAGTGCCAAATTGATTTAACTTTGCATAACTGTGAAAGAATTTGTAAAAAAAGACACTGTCAGTTAATGTTGGCATAAGTTCCAGCTGTCTGAAAACTGGTCTAAATTGGTAACTGTGCTGTTTAAACAAATATAGTAATTTACAACAAACTATTTGTTTTATCTTTTAAATTTTTGTTTCCAAAAAAAGTAGGGGTCTTTTTCCTGACATTCAATGCAGTGGCTTTGCATTTAAATCACTACATAAATCTGTTCTATTATTTGTTCCCATGTAGAACTGAAAGTTGACAAATGGGGTGGGATCAAGCCACATAAGATTGTTTCAGTTTCCAGTATGAACCTTTTCCGTATGGGGTAATTTTGTGCTTATATGCTACATTGGCAAAGATCCCAAAAAATACCCAGTAGCAAAAATTAACAGATTTATTGGGGCATTGTTTTTATTTTATTTTTGTTCTGGTTGGTTTTGAGAATAGGAAGATTCCTAGGGAAAAACTATATATTAAGTGCTGTGATTTGGGAAGGAGATTTACAATTTAGCAGATGGCAACATAATATGATGTATAGGTTGTAGGTCTAGTTCTGTGCGAATTCTGCAATAGAATATAACTGGAGAACTAAAACATCCAATTCTGCCACATGAGGGATAAAATGCAGTGACCTGGATAGTTCTCTCTGGAAGTTATGCAAGAAGGAGAGAGCATTAAAGTGGAAGAACAAAGGAAGGGACTTGCCTCAAGCTACTACTTGAAAACATAAATTTATTTGGTGAGGAATGTGCAACATACACTGACTGAAGCTCTTCTTCAAGTGTACTAACATTGAAACAAGTGCAAAGTGGTGACTGATAATATAACTATCAAATAGAATGCATAAAAGAAATACTATTAAATAAATCAGTAAATATTTTACAGTCTTTAACATGCATCTAAGATCATGTTGATGGTAACATCTGTATTCCAGAAACCTGCAAGGATGGGCAGTATCAATGTAAACTGCTTGTGATCACCACAAAAGTAACTGAATTTACAGTCAGATATTACTAAAAATAACCAAGTAGTTCTTTACTCACACCCAACATTTTGGAGTATAGAACTGCTGTTTCAGAATATAAAACTACTGTGCAGATGGAATGACCCCCCCCACACACACACATGTGAGGAACATTTAGTATAGGAGAGAAGGAGCCAACGCATAACTTTTAAGTGAGCATCGGATGGGGCTAGAGCAGAGGTTCTCAACCTTGGGTCCCCAGATATTCTTGGACTGAAATTCACAGAAGCCTTCACCCCTAGCTGTGTTGGTCAGGATTTCTGTGATTTGTAGTCCAGGAATATCTGGGGACCCACGTTTGGGAACCTCTGGGAGATATCTCTGTGGAATATAGCTGCTGCTGATAGTATGCTTCAAATAGGTCCTTACTAAAAGATAGGAGTCTCATTAAGGCATTTTGCTGTATTCAACATAGAGGTGTAAATAAGACCTACCAGTCAGAAATTTTTGACAATATTGAGTGTGTGAATTTCTGCAGAGGACTGTATGTACATTTGGTTGAATATACCTATAGAGGTGTCATGATCAGCCACTGTGGTAAGATAGGGTTTCCAGTCACAGGAACTCAACAAGTATGTTCAGTTTACAATCTCAGACTCTTCTCTTCAGACCTTCACACTGAACAGACAGAAATCTACGTGAGTTCTAAGTGATGGAAAAATTGGGGAAATTTATGTACACACCCCTGTCTGTACCATAGGTTCCGCCATTTTGCTGTCAGATTGTTCCAGTGACATATTTCTGGTGCTCTGCCAGCATATTTTTCAGAGTGATGTCATATCTGACATTTGACCAATGTGGAGAGACTCCTACCAGATCAAGTACTCCCCTTAGCTGGCAAACCTTTGTCATTGGGCTGTATGCTAAACATTAAAATGAAAGGTTTAAAGATAAATAAAAAGGCAAAAATTGAATGATACATCATCTTCAATACTACCACAGGCATGAAGAATAAAGATAAAATATTGTTCAGGCCTAGAGCATGTTCAACCATGCTTCCCTTCATAGCTCATATGATATTTTGTTTTCTGTCTTTGCTCCCTTTTTATGCTATGCTAAATTCACTTTAATGGAAATCATACAAGCAGACCAATTTATTATATACAGTGCAGCAAAAAAAATGCAAGACAGGAAGTCTCTACATATTTACTTGAGAATAACTATTAGTCAACTCAGTGGAACATGTTTCCAAGAAAGCATGCACTCTATGAATGCTATAAAGTTCTCCCTATTTGAAAGCATTTCTGTTGACTCTATCCATTGGCAGCCTGGGATGTATAATCTTGTGAGATTCCTAGAATTTTCTTCTGGAGTTCAGGAGAAGGTGTTAAAGCTCTCTTGACGAGAATTTTAAGTCCCCACCAAACTACAAAGCCCAGGATTCCTTAGATTGGAGCCATAGAAGTTAAGATGGCAGCAGACTGCTTTAACCATGCAAAGCAGATGTATTCTGAGGCAATTTATGCTTCCCATTCATTTCCAGTGGAAAAGTTAAGCATTTACTTTCTTATAACCACAAAAATAAATTAGCTTGTGTCTAATGTCTTTTATAATTATCCTGTACCTTTGTGAATTTTTACTGTGCATTTTAAAATGCTGCTGACAGTTCCTAAAGAGAGTTAAAGTCTGTGGGTAGAAATCTGTAAAACGTAGAGAGTGGGAAGGGGAGAGTGTTTAAGTGTACTTTAAAACCTTCAAGGTAATTAAAATGCATTTGAATATTTTTAGTTATAATTATGCATTCCCTGAGTTATAATTATGCATTCCCTGGGACTGCATTTTCAAAGGGAAAGGACAAATGTTAAATATAGTTTCCAAACAGATATTCTTAGCATGAAGTTTAAAATGAGACTTCTTTTACACGATTAAGATACTTACAAGACATTGTACATACCTCAGATAAAGATGTACAATGTTGTCTTTATGTGGCACCTGTTATCTAACATAGCATAACATATAAAGTTTCTCCTAGTGGGGAAAGTATTGTGCTTTTAAATGGCAAATGGATTGAAATGTAATAACCATGTTAAACTGTATGCTCAATGGCATTGAATAAAAATAGAAAGCAAAAATCTGGCTAAATGTGTTGGGGTATAATGACAGCATATGTATTTTTGTTGGTGGCACCATAGCACGTCCAGGTCTTAAACCCCTTAACAGATCTAGTACAACAGGTTTTTCCACTGCTATGTATTCTGAACAAGAGGTCATCAAGAGACTACAGTGAGCATTACTATTCTAATATCATTGTATTTCATTATAATGGAGGTAATACTCTTCCTATAAATCTAAGTTATCCAATTTCATGGGTTAATCGTGGTAAAATCAGCAAAATTGATAGCCTCCTATTAGTAATAGACAAACTATGTTAAATGATATAAATTTCAAAGACAAAAAAATGGTGCATTGTGAAAAATACGTAGGAGCTAAAGCTATTAATGTGTAACCTTTCAAATACTGTGTTTGTTTCCTATGTGGGTTCAGTTCAGTTACCCTCAACTACAAAACGGTTCTTAGTAAAATGTGTAGTTCTGTTAGAAAACTATTAAGAATGAAATTCAATAAACAAATTATAAACACTACATCGTCTTTAGTACAAAAAGTGATGAAAGATGAAGAGTTACATACTTGGAAGGGCAGCTGTTAAGAAACAGTGAAAGATCCCAGAGGGATGTAACATAGGAAGCCCAAGGCCAAGATCGTCTATACTGTGGTATTCCTGATTACTGTGTACAGTATGGATGTGAAAGCAGGGCAGTCAAGAAAACTGACAGGGGAAAAATCAATTCACCAGAAACATGAAATGTTGTAGGAGAGCTTTATGGATACAATGGACCACCATAAAGACAAATAAGTTGGTGCTTGATCAAGTCAGGCCTGAAGTCTCTCTAGAAGCAAAACTTACTACAGTAATTTGAAGCTCTTGTACTATGGGCATATCGTGAGAAGACTAGACTACGGTAATTAGAAAGGTCAGCAGTTCTGAGAAGTGTTGAAGATTATAGGAAAACAAGAAGGTTGAATATGAGATGGATTGATTCAATAAATGAACCACTGTCTTGGGTTTGCAAGATTGAGCACGGCTCTTAATGATAAAGACCTTTCAGAGTCACTAATTCATGGGGTCACCATAAATTAGAAGTGACTTGAGAACACGTAACAGTACAACAAATCTTCAGCATTTTATCTGCAGACATAATTTGATACTTTCACATATGAAACATAATGAGTAACTCCTGAAAAGAGTCTGTAGACCTATAGGGATTCTTTTATTTGTCCTACAGCAGAAAAAAACAAACTCAGATTTAGATTTACTTGATCACAATCAAGGATCATCCATACTTTATTCCTGTGAACACTACATAGTTTAATGTTATATGTGTCTAATAGCTATTTTACTATATGGTTTATCCAAGCCCAATCTGAGCTGCACCTGCATGTTCTGTATCTTAATGTTGTTCATATTAGCTTTAATCCATAAATGTGATTGTATTGAAATCTGTTCAGTTTTGCTCTGTGGGAACTCACTTTCTCAAATGTTTTTTAATTCAAACAACAACAAAAGCAGCAGTCTGTTCCTTGATGGAAAGTGCTATTGAAATGGGAATTACTTGCATACATCCCACATATTGTTATATCAGACATAGATTTTGTGGCAAACAGATACAGACTGGATATTAACCACTGTCTAGCAACAGTGTTGATACATAGTTATTTTGAGAGTACAGTAGAAAAGTGTGTATTGAAAGTACTGTAGTCAGTAATCTTTATGTCTTAAAACAACCACCAGAGGTCTGGGGAACATAGCCGTCCATCCCTGGAAGGTTGCCCCCCCCACTTTCTGTGAGTTCTTTGCCAAAAAGAGAGAGAATTTTGTTACAAAACTGAAAAAGCACGTTGTGCCACCTAGTGGCCATAGAGATATATAGATATAGTATGGGTAAAGCGATATTGGGGTGTGCCAGTACCTCACATCTTTATCTGCCTAAAAATATTTTTTGTGCACATTAGGACTGATCAAAATGATCTGTTTTTGAGGTGGTCTGAGGTGATTCTCAGGTTTATACCTTACTTGCTTGTGGTTTCTGAATTTTAAAATGTGTGGGGGAAACAAAGGGCTTAGGCCTGGGATGGGGGCAAATGCTTCACAGTGTGTAAGTTTTAGGAAGATGATGGACCTTGAATAGAGGGTTTGATGTGTTTACATTCTGTAGCCATTGACTTTTTAATATGTGGTAGAGCGCCACCTTCAAAGTAGCATTTTGTACCAGGAAAGGATTAATCTGCCAGATTGCTCTACATGCCAAATGGCAGCTATACTTGGCAGAGAATCTATTGATGGACATGTTGTGTAGGTGATTCTCCCAGTTGGTAACCTAACTTCTGGAAATATGCCCAGGCAAGGCACCAAAAGGATTTTGTTCCTAGTGACAACAAAATACACCAAAGATTTTACATGAATAGAAATATTGGTTTGCCTTGAGAAATACTCTACTTGGTTCTTTTTTGCTTCTTCCAACCTACTGAAAGAGCAACGGGCATTGGTATTTCTTTGTTGTGTTCCAGCAAGGAGATTCGGAAGTCCCAGAAATCACAGCCCCAGAAGTTATAAAAGCTGAACTATACTATGTGTGCCTGTTACATATTAAGCATAGATTGGAGCCTATTGTCTATTCAGTTTTAGGAATTAAATGTGTCTAATTGTACAGCAGTTGGAGTTTCAGTTTATTTCAAAAGCCCCTTCAATTGGTTAAGGAATAGGATCTGATTAGAATATTGTCACATTGAAGTGATGCTATCTTCTCCTCTACAGGAAAGACCATGGGATGCATTAAAAGTAAAGAAGATAAAGGTCCTACCATGAAATACGGGACTGAGAATACTTCAGAACCCATTGCTTCTCATGCAAGCCATTATGGATCAGATTCAAATCAAGCAAACCAGTCACCTTCAGTAAAGGGATCATCAGTTAATTTCAACAGCCATTCCGTGGCTCCTTTTGGTGGCCCATCTGGTATGACACCTTTTGGAGGAGCATCTTCTTCATTTCCTTCTGCACCATGTCCATATCCTACTAATTTAACAGGTGAGCACAATTTCATAAATAATATTAGATACAGACTCCCTTAGGAAAGAAATTGGCTAAGCTTAAAGTTTCATGAAGTGTGTTATTTCTCTGTGTTTTTTTTCCTATCTTGCTATGGCCTCTTATCAAAAATATATTATGTAATTGTACTGTATGATTGTATATGGGAGAAGAGAAACTACAGTGGTGCCCCGTATAGCGAGGTTAATCCGTTCCGGATTAACCCTCGCTATACGGAATCATCGCTAAACGGGTAGGGGAAAGGTATTGGAACGCATTAAACTTCGTTTAATGCGTTCCAATACCTTCGTTACTTACCCGTTCAGCGAGGATTCCAGGTGCTGGCAGCCATTTTCGCGCCTTCGCTAAGCGAGGGCAGGGCGCGAAAACGGCTGCCGGCAGCCATTTCCGGGCTTCCGGCGGCCATTTTGGAACCGCCGATCAGCTGTTCGGCGGCTCCAAAATGGCCGCCGCAATACCCGATCTTCGCAATGCGGGTTTTCCCCATTGCGAAGATCGGGTATGTTTCCGTATAGCGATCCCGAAAAAGGGATCGCTATACGGAAACATCGCTATACGGTGCACTCGTTAAGCGAGGCACCACTGTACTTCCCAACACTGAAGTCTACACTGCTACAAATAAGATATATGAGGATCAAACTCTAGTCCTCTACTGCATCAAAAAATTTAATTTTACGTGGTCCAGTTGTCTTGTAAATTGTTAAACTATAATAATTAAGGTTTAACCTAAATATAAATGTGAAATGTCATAGTTTTTACACCAAAACACCTTTATACTTAGGAAATTCAGGCCTGGGATTTTTCTATATTTTTTACTCTGAAGAAAAAGAATTCAAATTGTATCTGAAAAATTATTGGTTTCAGAAGTGATATAAGCCTTCTGGGAAAAAAAAAGAATTGGAAAACCCCAGTGCTGTCTTTTAAAAGTTTTGAAACTGTTTGTAAATAAGCATGCTTACTGAACTGTGTGTCTGTGTAATGTAAATGGGTGTTCTTCCCAGGGACAACTAAGGAGGAAAAAATCAGTGATGATTTTTTATTTTGCCTCTTTGACTGATGCATAACTTTATGAAACCCAGTTTTTAGAAATTAAAAGGTTGATGTGGAAAAATATAGAAGCAGAGATATTTCCCACATATTGTTTATTTCAGGAAATATAAGTTTGGCGTGCACATCATTCAAGACATGCTGATGACTAGAAAACTCTAAAAATAAGATACCTTTGCACATAATAAGCAAAGTTTACCTCATAATGAGATTAACATTCCAGTACAGAACAAGCTAAGCCATACATGGGGATGGAACATAGAGAGCTTCCTGTAGCTGCCAGGCATATGGATTCTCTATATGCAAGCTTCATTTACTAATACTTACAACATACACTGTGCCCCAATTATATCAATCTTTTTGCTAAATTAAAAAGGTCCCTTCAGCTCCTTCCCACCTCTGCAGCCAGCCTCCCGCTCATCCCCCACATTATGTTTGAATAATTCTGTTAACTTTTGCTGGATTCGGTTTGTGCTATGGTGGTAGTAACAGGAAGGCTCTCTGCAGCAATGATCATCTGTATTCGGCGTAAGTGTCTAATACAAAAGGCATGGAGGTAGTTAAAGACTTATATGTTCAGTGGTTTCTGTTAAAAGAAAAATCAGATTGCTCGTTCAGATCCATGTTACTGAATGGTATACTCTAGGGCAGTGGTTCCCAACCTTGGGTAACTCAGGTGTTCTTGAATTTCAACTCCCAGAACCCCAGACAAGCACAGCTAGTGGTGAAGGCTTCTGAGATTTGCAGTCCAAGAACATCTGGGTTGCCTAAGGTTGGGAACCAGTGCTCTAGGGCAACAATTCAGTGAAGCATGTCCACTGATGTAGCTGCTTCTGTCAACAGAATCAGAAGGGTTGGCAGTCCTTCTTCCCCAGGGGAGATCTCTTGGACCCAGTCTCCGGGATGTGCCCAGAGCTGCACAATGAGGAAAGAAGGAAAACGTTTTATCATGACACTAGATTTAGACCTTGCATTTTACCTTTTGTTCTTGTCAGCCTTTAGTAATCTAAGCTAGTCAGGATTTAGTTCTTAAATTAATAATTGAAAATCAAATATTAGTTTCATTTTAAAACATCTTAAAACATTTCTCTTGTTTAATAAGAATTTCTATTTTATTTTCCTATCAAAGTTGGGGAAATGCTTTTGTGTGCTTGATATGTGTATGCTAGCTTTTCATCTCTTTTTCATGTTTAGCAAACGACATGATTGGAGTAATTTTGCTTTTCCTAAGGTGGTGTTACTGTTTTTGTGGCCTTATATGACTATGAAGCCAGAACTACAGATGACCTTTCGTTCAAGAAGGGTGAACGGTTCCAGATAATCAATAACACGTAAATATATTCTCATTTACCTATGTCTCGAATAAAGGCTGAATCCCTTTGCACTCCTGCTAGGCATGCATGGCTCTCTTGAAAATATACTTGTCCCTTGCTGGGATGGCTACCCATTAATAAAATGAGTCAATAATAGGCAGCTGTTGCATCCAGAACACCTCATGTGAATGGTTTGGGAAGGTGGCAAAGAGAGATCCATTTTTGCCACATGTCTTTTGCCATGCTTCCATTGGGGGGGGGGCAGGCATACAGGCAAGCAGGGGGGCATCCATGTGTGTGTGTGTGTGTGTACGAATGTGCGCTCATGTTCCTAAAGCCCTCAAAAATGTTGAAAATATATGACGTGGCCCTCATGCTCAAAAGTTTGGAGACTCCTGTCCTAGAGCATTCAGAATGCAGAGGAGGTGTAAAAGATTGAACAGCTTTCTCCCCTTCTGAAAATGATTGTCTTTGATCCACTGTATGAAAATGATTTTTCATCCACCATACCTCTGTCAAATTTTTCTTTATTATATTTATTTATTTTTTAGCTGCAGGTGAAAGCTAAAACTCATCTCAGACCTACCTTTATATGCTGTTGGTCAGACGTTGAGCAGATGTGTCATTGAACATTTTCCTTTTTACTGTGCTCTGTTGTTCCTCAGTGCAAAATTAATTTATTATTATTATTATTATTTGTGGGGCAGTATTACAATACCTAATGTGTTATAGTGGATAGAGTTACAAACTAGGACTCAGAAGATCTTGGTTCGAATCCCTGCTTGGCCATGGAAACTCACGTGGGCAGTGGATCTGGTAAAACAACTCCTTAAATATCTTAATTTGAAAATCCTTCTAGGGTTGTTGTAAGTCATTTCCTATATGACATTATGTAACACAGAGAACCAATCAGTTGTTACAATCTTCCCACATTTTTGTATTATATTATATATCTTCCTGCATTTCTGTATTGTACTAAAGTAAACTAAGTTTGAGGAGAGTTATCTGTTGATACTATTGTGCTTCACAAAGTCATCTACTGTTTAGATGTGTTGAACATAACTACGCTCCCTTCTGCCACAGGGAAGGAGATTGGTGGGAAGCAAGATCCATTGCAACAGGAAAGACCGGCTACATTCCTAGCAATTACGTTGCTCCTGCAGATTCGATTCAAGCAGAAGAGTAAGGCATTATTACTTCCTTGGTCAGTCATTTCACCCATAACTTTTAAACAGAATTATGGGCTAAAGATATGAGATGACTCTAGTCTAAATGCCTGTAAAAAGACATAATGAAACTAATCCCATACACTTTTTATTTATATTTTAAAGAGGCTGTGGCTGTGACTGTATATGTGTAAATGGGTTTGTTGTGTGTGAGGAATATTTTAATTTTTTAGGACTGCTTAGTACTGCTTGAGGTCTGTTATCTACATGTGCAGCTCTTGATATTTTTGTTAGGTTGTGCATATATAGAATAGCTAGAGCTGAGTTATTAATGAACACCATTTACAGCAGGTTTTGAACCATTTTGATGGAACGAATTATTGTTCAGTACAATATGAACCTAACATTATGTCTGCTGCAAATAACGAGTGCATCTGACTGATCTTGAACTGCATTTAGATTTGAAAACATAACTCTGAGAATGGTGGAGAACCTTTGGAGAAGTACATCGCCCATTTACCTTCAGCCTTAGCAATCCAAGGTGCTGTTACCTTTTGTATGAAGGACAAGGAAAGAAAGAGACATGCTAGTAACCAGCACCATTGTTCTCTCTGTGTTTTGTGCAAATGGCAGGAAAGTGGAATTGTGTTTTGAGGATAGCTGTTTAATTTCTATGTTACTTGGAGGACAGAAGATCACTTCTTGAGTGAAAAAATCCACGTCTAGCTTTGGAAGAAAACATTACTTTGAATAAAACAAAGTTTTGGTGTCATATCTATTTTAAAGAAGCAGTGTACCCCGTAGAAGTTGCTGTTTTCCAGGGGAGAATTAAAGTGGGAAACATAATTGGGGTGATTCTGGTGGCTGTGAAAGCATTCCTTGTTTCTTCTGCTGGCCAAGTAGAAGAAAATGATGACTCTTGTTCAAATAGAAAGGATTCCAGCTCTATTTTAGGAAAAATAAAGACATACTATAAGATCACATAAAAATGAATATCTCATTAATCCAAATGTTAGATTCTTGCCTGCATTGTATTATATTGCACCGAGCCTATTTTAGGTGCCAGCTAAAACAGACTCAATAAATCAATAGTCTCATTCATTCAGAAGCTCTTATCTTTATAGGTAAAGGTAAAGGTTCTCCTTGACATTTAATCTAGTAATGTCCAACTCTAGGGTGCGGTGCTCATCCCCATCTCCAAGCCGTAGAGCCAGCATTTGTCTGTAGACAGTTTCCGTGGTCATGTGGCCAACACAACTAGACACGGAAGGCCATTACCTTCCCACCGAGGTGGTACCTATTGATCTACTCGCAGTTTTACATGCTTTCGAACTGCTAGGTTGGCAGGAGCTGGAACAAGCAACGGGAGCTCACTCCGTCACGTGGATTCGATCTTACGATTGCTGGTCTTCTGACCTCGTAGCACAGAGGCTTCTGCGGTTTAACCCGCAGCGCCACCATGTCCCCTATTATCTTTATAGTGCTGCATTAATCAGAATATTGCAAAATTTACTTCATCTTATTTTGTCCTTTGTATTCTCCAGATGGTATTTTGGTAAGATGGGCAGAAAAGATGCAGAGAGATTGCTTTTAAATCCTGGGAACCAGCGTGGTATTTTCTTAGTCCGAGAGAGTGAAACCACTAAAGGTATCTATTTTTAGTTTTTTGTTTTCCCATAGCATGAAAGACAGTTGTTCTTTTGTTTATAAACAACTTTTTTGCCCCCTAGGTGCTTATTCCCTCTCCATACGGGACTGGGATGAGGTCAGAGGTGATAATGTGAAACACTACAAGATTAGAAAACTTGATAATGGTGGATATTACATAACAACTAGAGCACAGTTTGAATCTTTACAAAAGCTTGTCAAACACTATACAGGTGAGCTTTAAATCTCTTAAATCCTATAGAGCAATTTTGGGATTTCTGAAATTAGAGGATTTCTGGAAATAACTTAAAAGTGGTTGTTTTAAAATGCATGGCTGCAAAAAGGAATATTTTTCTAATTACCAGATCACGCTGATGGCCTATGTCATAAATTAACAACTGTGTGTCCAACTGTGAAGCCTCAAACACAGGGTTTAGCAAAAGATGCCTGGGAAATTCCTAGGGAATCCTTACGGTTAGAAGTTAAGCTGGGCCAGGGATGCTTTGGCGAAGTATGGATGGGTAAGTATTATTGCTAACAGCCCAGGTTCACTTATTGGCATTTGACAATTTAAAAGGGGTCTTGGGTAACCTGAGGCCTTGCATGACAGTCCTGGCCAGACTGACCAAGAGTCTAACTCAGATGAGGAGAGCTACCTGGGCTTATATGGCTTGAAAAGATTGCTTTTTATTAGGTTTTTTAAGATGTTTAAAAAGCAGTAAGGGGAAATAATTGACACTTCTCTCATACCATTTATTTATTAGTGTGCTGACAATGCCTGTCTACCGTAACTGACAGTGTAATGCGCTCCTTCCCTAGGAACATGGAATGGAACCACAAAAGTAGCAATCAAAACACTAAAACCAGGTACAATGATGCCAGAAGCATTCCTCCAAGAAGCTCAAATCATGAAGAAATTAAGACATGATAAACTTGTTCCACTTTATGCTGTTGTTTCCGAGGAACCAATCTACATAGTCACTGAATTCATGACAAAAGGTATGTATTTAAAGAGGTATGAAAACAGTAATGCATCATGAGTTCCATTGCTTAGCTTTTAATTGTTCGCTTAAAATCAAGAAAACAGACTAAAAATTAAGTTAACATGAAGTTTCCTAAAATATCTCCCTGCAGTCTTCACTGCATAATTTTGATAGATCTTTAGAATGCTCCATTTTCTCTTTCTTGTATTTCCATAGCTTTAAGGAGCCTTGCAGTGCAGTGGTTAACCTGCAGCACTGCAGCCAAAACTCTGCTCACAACCTGGGTGGCCAGCTTGAGGTTGATTCAGCCATTCAGCCTGACTTTGGTAAATTGAACACTCAGCTCAATGGGGGAACAATGTGTAGCCTACATAATTAAATTGCAAACTCCCCAGAGAGTGCAATATACAAGCAGCAAACTTTGCTTTGCTTTAATAACTCTGCCTGGCATTCAGTAGGGGGGAAAATGCATGAACCGTTTGGCAGTTATATGTGAATGATATTAGTATTCGTATGGGAATATTATATCTGATGAAGTGGGCTGCCATCCATGAAAGTTTATACCAAAAAAAACTTGCTAGTACCATCTTTAATGTAAAATTTACAGCAATCCTATTGTATAAAATTAATATTTACTTAGAAGTACTTGGAATAAGGATTAAGTGTAAACTATGGTTTTGTTCACCTGTTAACACTAATCCACAATTCAGTATTATGAGTGTATATAGTTACAATTACAGTTTGACCTGCTTGAGCAAACCATAGAAAATACTATTTGCCATTGCCATTTCAGGCTTAACAATAAATAGTAGGCAGTTGAAAAGGAAAGCAGATGCTTGTAAACCCATTTGTGGCCATGCTGGAAGAGAAGGGAGAGGAAGTACAAAAGCTTGCAACTTCTCCCTGTAACAAGGAAAGTTGTACAGTAGTGCAAACTCAGCCTATAAGTCAAATGCAGTCTGATTTCACATATAGGATAGAACCACAACTTTTACTTTGCAGATCTGGAGAGAGCTACATTGTCAGTTTTTGTACTTTGGGTATACATGCACCTATAAGAGTTGAGTTCTTCAGGCACACAACAGTAACACATAGAATTCAGAGTTCTTTCAACATATTGTACATCTTATTGCTTAGAAAGAATGTAACAAGTGCCATTGTGCAGATTCTAGCAGGAGGGAGGGAAAAGAAGTCAAGTTGCCCCAGCAGTGTTGTCAGGGAATTAGAGATTCTGTCTAAGAGAGTTTGTCCAGGACTGTCTCTATATTCCACCTGCATCCTGGCCTCCTAAAGGGTTAAGGTATAATTGCTGGACACAGTCAGAAGACCTAGTACTTCCACTTTATCTAAGCATTGGGTCATGTGATGCTTATCTGCTGATTTTACCCATCTGAACTTTGGCATAATTTGAAGCACTACTACTTGAACACTACCCACAGTATTATATTTTTATGCCTTTCCTTGGGTTACTTGCTTCTTAGGACACATCTTACGTATACCTGATGCCTCATAAAGCAGTTGAAACTATTTATTTTGGGGGGTCCTGTGTTCAATTTAAATTTAAGGTGTTGCAAATTAATATCTTCTCATTGTAAGAAATTGAAAAAATTCTACTACTGATTGGCCACACATTATTTCTTTGTGTAAATTAACTTTATATTGATAGTCAGAATTTTGTGTTTGAAATGTGCCTAAGTCAGTTGCAGTGTAATAAAGCCTGTGCAGAATGTTTTGAAGTTTTTGTGAAGTCACTAGTGTATTGAATTAATGGAACATTCTTATGTTTTGGAAAGAATATTGCAGGGTAATCCCACTTGTTTCTTTCTTTTTAAACAATCCTGGCTGCATCTGATTTTATGTTTAAATGTCTTTCTGCAGGTAGCTTACTAGACTTTCTTAAGGAAGGAGAAGGAAAATATTTAAAGCTTCCACAGCTGGTGGATATGGCTGCTCAGGTATCTGTTCAAATGAAGATACACTGCTTTGTTAAATTAGTATTATATTACAGTGTGATGGTGTTCGGTAATATGAAGGAAAGAGTGGTAATTGCTGTCTGCTCTAATATATAACTTTTCTTGTCTTCTATGTAAGAGTGGATATTTTCATTAGCATGTGTTAAACATTTAATGAACGCTATTTTATTAATGTACATGTTTTAAAGATTGCAGACGGGATGGCCTACATTGAAAGAATGAACTACATTCATAGAGATCTTCGAGCAGCAAACATTCTTGTGGGGGACAACCTGGTGTGCAAAATTGCAGACTTTGGCTTGGCAAGGTTAATAGAGGACAATGAATACACTGCCAGACAAGGTATACATTTACTGTACAAGCTATGAGAGCTTCAGTTATTGGATTAATACATAGTATTACATCTGACTTCTTGAACAGTGCAAGCCAGTTCAATCAACAGTGTACTATGTGTATTATTAAAAGTCCTTCAGGAGTATGAAAGTGTGCATGTTCTGTTTGCTGTCACCCACGGTAGTGGAAATCAAAATTTATGAAATTCCTCTGTTTAACAGGCTTTAAGATTTAGAACCCCATCTGTGATTATACTTTCAAAGGTGTCACACTCAGAGAGCCAGCAGGTTTTCTGAAAACTGCTTTCAGACATTGTAAAGTAAATCTTGTATCAGTTGCCAAGGATAAATGTTTGTCTTCACAAAAGTGAAAATGTTCCAAATAAGTTATTTGAAGGCTCTTTTCCAAGTCCCTATCAAAAGCTGCAGTATGCCATAATTAAGCATTCAGCGGGTTCTTTGAAAAACTGCATATTGAAGGAGAGTTATAGGAGCACTCCAAAATGCCGTATTTGAGTCAGACTACAAGCTGTGGTCTGTCCAGAACTCTGCTCCTTAAGACTGTAGGCAGATTATGAGCCATGCATTCTTTTGATGTCCTATTATGTAGAACATTGGCCCATCAGTAAAAAAAGGTTGTGATCTAGGCTTCCCCTTCAAGTGTTTTTTCTCGAAACTTTCCCTGGAAAAATACTGTTTAAAAGGCTGTTCTTCTACTTGCAATCAAAAGTGATAAAGCTCAAAAGGATCACATTGTATGGTTTTATTGAATGTATAGGTGTAACAACCTCAGTCTTAACTGATAAGCTTATGTTATTAGGCTGCTCACTTTCTTAACTTCCTCATATTGCTTAGGCAAGCACTGGCCACATGGAGGGGAGCAAGGCTTTGATAAGCAAAATTGAGCCTATTTTTCCTTGGAACCTAGTCCTAAAAAAGATAGACAATAAATTCTGCCCCTTCCTAGCCTTAAAGTCTGAATGCAAAGGCAAGTTGTTCCGGCTGTGTACTTGCCAGGCACAAAGACAGATCTGTGATGAGTTCAGCTTCCCAACTCCATCTTAGAGCTAGAAGAGAAAGTGGGCTTGTCTTCTTGCGCAACAACCTGGAGCGTCCATCAGCTATGAAAGAGAAGGAAACAAGCATGCCTTCACCTCCACTCTTTCCTGTTGGGCATATAGACAGACCTCCTTCACCTTCAGCTCTCAGCTGGTGAAGGACAGTGCCTGTCCTCTTCTTCTTTCTGAGCTAAGAGCTGGAGAGAGAATCAAATCCCAAACCTTATCCAGTTTTAAGATATCAGAGGTGGTCTGGAACAAGAACTGAATGTCTGTTTAGCTCGCTAAGCCAACCATCATCATCATCATCATCATCATCATCATCATCATCATCATCATCATCATCATCATCATCATCTCTTTGTAATTATAATGACTAGATAGATAAGCTTTCCAGAATATATTTGCTTTTTAAAAATTGTGATCACAAGATACTCAATTTGCACTGACAATTTAAATCCTAAGTTTCAGATCAGGAAAGCAAAGGGGTGCTTTGCAACTGTCCTGGAGCAAATTCCATTTTGAGGAGGTTAGATGAGAAATACCGTAACTCTGTTCAACATCCATATCAGTTCTTATCTTTGAATATTGTTTTAATACTTAGAAAGGATTTTCCCAATACATCTTTTCCACAAAGATTAATATTCCAAAAGCATTATTAACAGTTAACAGTTAGTCATAAATAACTAATATTAAGAAAAGGTGTTGTTTTGTTTGTTTTTTTCCTCACCTTTTTAGGAGCCAAATTCCCAATTAAATGGACTGCACCTGAAGCTGCATTATATGGTCGGTTTACAATTAAATCTGATGTCTGGTCATTTGGTATATTGTTGACAGAGCTTGTAACAAAGGGCCGTGTGCCATATCCAGGTAAAAAAAATGTCTTAAAAGATCTGCAAAAGAATACTGCATTGTTGCTTATACAGTAACTAGCAGAATAATCAGTCAAACACCCCTTTAAGAGATGTTTTACTCATTGCTCTCTGTAGATGTCATAAAGCATCAGAGGCTAGCAGAAGGAAGGAAAAATGAAAGAAGCAAAAAATGGAAAACAGATTTCTCTCTCAGCCATGTGACTAAAAAAGTTCCATGCTGGAGAAACTTACCAAGTGTGCATCCTCTCAAGCATCTTGGTAACAACAACATGCACATAAAAGAGTAATAAAGCATGCTAATTAGGAGAGCAAGAGGATGGATCTTCTTATTCCAGGAAAGGAAGGAGGTGATTTATTAGATAGAAATAAACAAGCATGTTTCCTATGTAAAGTTGGATTGCATGCAGGATTGTTAAAAAAAATCTTCAGCAGAATCATGGATAGGAGAGCATGTTTCATCTGTTCAGTCACATGTCTCCTTTGGCAGACGCATATGTTAGTAGAAAGGGGACAGGCTGGGGAAGGAGACTTCCCCCAGTCAGATTGAGAGAAGAGAGGAAACTGCTTGGGGAAAAAACATCAACAGCTTTGTCAAATCTGAAGATTTATTTGTCAGTCATTCTACTTTTCCATTCTGACACCAAGCAAACCATGAGGGAGAAGTGACAGAGCAAATCACAGTGTCTGATTTTATGCATAACAAGAGACCACAAGTAGTACAAACTGTAGTTAACAACCTATATCAAACTTTGGTTTAAGATCTTGGTTTGCTGACCACAAACAATTCATGACTGGCAAATGAATTCTGGTTTGTACATTAAATCCACTCATATTTTAGTGCAGCAGTTCCCAGCCTCTGATTTCAGATGTTGTTGAACCACAGTTCCCATCATACATGAATATTAATAATCTTTTTTCTGGATTATAGGGCTGTAGTCCAACATCATCTGTGGGCCCATGAACTACTAGTTTAGCTTACACAAATGATAATTCGCATTACTTACTTAAAGTCCAGAAGAGCAATGATAATGTTAAAAATCTTCCTTATTCTGTTGGATACAAGCATCAAACCCTATCATATAATTGTAGGTATGGTGAACCGAGAAGTTTTGGAACAAGTGGAACGTGGCTATAGAATGCCTTGCCCTCAAGGATGCCCAGAATCTCTCCATGAATTAATGAAACTGTGTTGGAAGAAAGATCCTGATGAAAGACCTACATTTGAATATATCCAGTCTTTCTTAGAAGACTATTTTACAGCAACAGAACCACAGTACCAGCCCGGAGACAATTTATAAGTTCACTGCTTACCATGCACAAAGCTGCCAAATGTAAAATACTTTCAGAAAAATTCCTTGCGGATTGGAAGGACTTAAAGGAAAGTGAATCGCCATTTGCATGCTCTTGATGGCTGGCAAACTGGAATTCGAAAATACAGTTATGGGGAACCACTTTTTAAAGTGTTATATTCAAATGTATCAATGATGTGATATTTTCTCCCTTATTGAATGAAGTTCCAAAGTAAACATACTGAAAACATTGGGTGGTGAAAAAAGCTTTACTATTACAAAGGCCCAGTTCACATGACACAGTAAGACAAAGAATTATGGAAACCCTGGAGGATTGGTTATGAGCTGTGTGCTGGTGCTTGCTGTCTAGTCACTCTGCTTTTAGTAGAGGTAGCTAAACAGTGAGAGCTGGTTTAGTGGACAGGGTGACAGACTAGGAGACCTGGATTAACATCCCTGCTTGGCCATGAAACCTCAGTGGCAGGGGGTGGCATTGGTAAAACCAGCCCTTAACATCTCACATATCTTAAAACCCCTACTACTGTTATGTGCCATCAAGTCACCTCCAACTTATGAATGTGAATGAGTAATCTCCAGAAGGTCCTGTCCTCAACAGCTCTGATCAACTCATGCAAACTTAAGGCTGTGGCTTTCTTTATGCAGTCAATCCATCTCATATTTGGTCTTCCACTTTTCCTGCTGCCTTTAAATACCTTCTTATGATGTGACCAATGTATGACAATCTCAGTTTTGTCATTTTTTGCCTCCAGAGACAGTTCAGGCTTGTTTCGCTCTAGAACCCACTTGTTCATCTTTCTGCTAATCTAGAGTTTCCACAAAGCTCTCCTCCAGCAAAACATTTCAAACAAATCAGTTTTTTTGAGCTTTCTTTACTTCCAGCTTTCACACCTGTACATAGAAATGGAGAACAGAATAGTGTGAATCATTTTAGCCTTGGTCTCCAGTGACACATCCTTATTGTCCTAACAATACAAGTTATGCATCAGGATAGTCAAGTGCTGAGGCATAAACATTTCTTTCAAAACAACCCATAGTTTCTCATGATCTACACCACTGGTTCTTAACCTTGGATTACTCAGGAGTTTTGGACTGCAACTCCCAGAAGCCTTCACCACCAGCTGTCCTGACTGGGGTTTCTGGGAGTTGCAGTTCAAAAGCATCCGAGTAACAAAGGTTAAGAACCACTGATCTACACAGTCAAATGCTCTGCTGTTGACTATAAAGCATAGACTGGTCTTCTGAAATTACCCAGCAGTTATTTGCAATATGATCTTAAGTACGCCTTCCTCTTTTGGAATCCAGTTGGATGCAACTTAAAGGCACACAACAACAGCAGCTAGATCATGGGTGCTGCCTCTGGTTCTGAGGGAAATAAATCAAGGCAGAGCAATTCACAAAATAAGGTTATTGAATTTAGCTACTTCCACTGTGCAGAAGCAATGAAACAGCATACAGCAGTACAAAATCATCTGTAGTAAGCCAGGGTGTCCATGAATCCTGGGCTTACTGTCTCATGCTACCACACCAAACATTGGGGTTCCTAATCAGTTTCTTTTCCTGTTCAAATATTTTAGCTGTGAACAGAAATGTTGAAAGAATAACAAGGAACATTGATGGGACCAATCAATTCCAGTTTTATCAAATGTCCAGAGCAAAATAAGTAGTGCTTTTGTTTAGTTAAAGTGAGATCACTACAATCGCAAGCTTGAGGTTAATTTAACAGTGATATAATTAAAGTAGGAAAAATATTCTTCATGATAAACTTGATTAAATGCTAGACCTCAGTCATGGCACTGAGGAGCATAATGCACTGTGTTGATACTTTATGTTAATGTAACTGGAAAGTAGCATATGGGAATTGATTTTTCTTCTTGTTTAAGAATGATGAAGGTAACTGAAAAAACAAGTTAGCATTTTATATCCTAATGGAAAGTAATAGTCAAACTTGAAGCCACAAAATGCAATTAGAGAGAAAAAGAAAATTTCCTTAATTTTTCAAGATACATAACCTTCCAGAATGAATGAAGTTTCCGGTGCCCCAGGTCTGTGGTTGGTGGGGGAAGCACAAATTTAGTAAAAGGAGAGATATGGTCAATCTTAATGAGAGCTTCCAAAGTATGTTGTAAGTTCAGGGATTCACTTAATTGCACTTCTGCTTTTCTTTAGAAAATACTCAAATATAACCACAATAAAGCATTTATGACAAAATTCTACATTCTAAAACATGAAGAAACAATGAATAGTATCCAAGAGATGACCCTCTAAAAGGGGAAAGGCATTCACAGCACAGAGGGGCCTCCAACCTTTCAGAGCAGATTTTCTGGACATCAGGGACTGTGGAGGTGTTGAGGAATGGGTGAAAGTCGTGCATCTGCCTCACCACCTACATGCGTGCCCAGATCATACGATTCTATTTTGTGGGTCCTACCCAATGTCTTTAGTGGGGAATTAGTAATGGCACATGTGCATCTCTTTTTAAAAAGCCAAAATCCCACCAAGAAGCTGTCAGGTGAGGAAGTAGACCTGAATAGCACGAAACCCAGCTCTTCTTATTAAAAGGTGAGGTTTAAACCTTTCATATTAAGGGCTGTGTGACTCTTGAACTGAGCATGTAATTCCCTTATTAAACCATAAATATGATTGCAAAAAAATGCATTCTATGATATATTGCCTCTAGAATATATTGGGGAGTAAGATTTAGAATAATCTGACATATTGAGCAATAAAATCCTCTTGGCATTGTTAGAGTTTGCCAATTCTAAACAATATTTTTTTTGCACTGCAAAGCTTTTCTGTGAAAATTATTATTACTTTTATAGTATTATTGGACAAATCATACAGATTTCTTTCTGGTGAAATAAATATAACTGTTCAGGACTTTTTAATTCTCCCAGAATTGTTTTTATAAAATTGGGCTACTATGTTGCATCTTCCCTCATCATTTATACTCCTTAACTATGAAACTTTTAAAGGGATTGGATAGAAAATAATTGTGGGATTTCTCCCCCTACATTTTACAATGGGAAATTGAGTCGTGTTTATCAGGTAGTTAGACTAAAAAACTATTCTGGCACTGATTGAATTTTAATTGGTAACTTGAAAAATTCATTGTAACATTTGTATAGAAAAATAATAAAACGTGAACGTAAATGAGTTGTTAATGAAAAATGATTATGCATTTTTAAAGACCTGCAAGGTTAGCTTCTATATCTATGATTTTGCTGATAGTGTTTTACCTCAATACTTTGATGGGAACTTATTTTGGCAAATAACTCAGTGTTGACACATACTTTTTATAAATAGTAATATGTTTAAAAGTGTAATTATTTTTATAAAGTCTTGTGTTGAATACGTGTCACAGAATTGGTTTTAAATGAACTTGACCCTGATTACAGAAGCTTATTTTTTAAAAAAATGACTGCATAAGTTTCCAAAAGTGCTTTGTTAATACTGCGTCCTTCTACATGCTTGCCTACCTGGAAGTAAGTCCCAGTGAGGTCAGTGCAATTTACTTCTCGAAAGATATGTATATTGCATTCCACATCTTCATAACAGGAGGATCATTTTTGAGCTCTAAAATAATTTCAACTATGTTTTATTATGCATTTTTAACAGATTTGACATTCTTCAGAGTCATCTTGCAGATGATATGATGTACTGACCAAGCAATGTTTGTCTAGAGTAGTAGAGCTGTTTTCTTCCCCAAGACAATTTGTCAATCCCATATGTATCAGTCCCCGTAGCCATATTCTGAATTTCCTCTTCTGCATTGATTGGGGAAAAATGATTGCTTTGCTACACATGTATGAGGTACCTTGTTAAAATACGAACATTCATTATTGATTTGTTGAACTTTTCTTTGATTTGGGAGGAATAAGTAGTACTTGTGGACACTCTGATCTGGTCCTTCAGTATACAATATCAGGGCAAGATTGTGTCTGAACTATATTCCTTATCCCCCACTCCTCGCACAAACACCCCAGAAAGAAAAAAGACTGCTAATGAGAGGACTTCATGGATGGCATAGTGATCGTCACAAAGCTTGTTTAATATATGGCTCTTGGAATGACCCCTTTCCTTTTCTTTCCTAATTGTATTAGCAAACGCGAAGGATAGCAGCCTTCCTTTCATAGCAGCCACCTTTGTGACTGATAAAAGAGTGTTTCTGATGTTGTTATTTTAACTTGGGCTGTCCTTCAGTGGACTGAGCACAAGCAAGCATGATAAAGTTTCTGCACAATCCTGATTGAATAGAATGGATGCCATCATTTTTCTTTGTGGATCCTATTCATATCATTGGGGCTTGTGATGAGAAAGTTCCTCACAGGTTGTGCCACTAAGTGTAATGTGTCAACCACTACCATGTAACCTCACTTCATTTTTAAGTGCAGTTTTGTGTATTGTGACCAGCGATTTTTGCCACAATATCATCAGCCAATGTTGTACAGCCAGGCCCAGAATCACCAATGCATAGAAGTGCCACTGTATAATAAGACCTTAGAAGCACCAAAATACTGTTTTCTACACATAAGAGATAATAACACAAACTTTTTTACACGTTTTTAAGTACTACGTTTATTGTATTTCCAGCACTTCCTGTACTGTAATCATTGTTAATCATTTAAGAATGATTTTGATATTTTAATGGAAAGAATTATGTAACATTTCTGATCAAAAACTGTACCACAAACCTTAGCTATCAGTTTTGTTGAAACTATGTTGTGTGGTAACCTTTCCTTTTTTAAAAAAAACCTATTCATGCTGTGTTCTCAAGCTGAAATATTTTTTAATATTTTATTACTTTTGAATAATTAAACTTCCCAAAGTGTAACAATTGTGTAGTGAATATTTTCTCTTCAGAAAATGTCCTGTTCTATATTGGAGTCATTTGGCAATTCTTTAGTTCTGTTTGGGTCTCGAACCTGATTTCGAAACCGTAGGATGTTTACCTTCCATTCACCAGAATAATGGCTATAATAATTTTTTGGTCAAAAATTGGATCAAATCTGCCAGCATAATAGATCTTTAAGTGATAATTAGGCCAATCCACAGACTCTCATGATCCACACACTCAAAGGCTTTGTTGTAGTCTATAAAGCATAGACTGATCTTCTGAAAATATATTTACACTATGATCCCTAGTACCTCCTCCTTTTCAGAATCCAGCTTGGACATATTTATCGCTTTATATAGGATAAAGTCTTTGTTGCAACACCTTGAGTATCACTTTTCTTTCTTTAGTTGTATCAGAGCATTGCACAATTTAAAACTGCACATACCGGTATATGAAACATAACATTAAAATGGTAGGCTCATTAGACTGTTTTTGGCCAGAAATGGGCTACCGTGTCCCCACGAAAATAAGACAGGGTCTTATATTAATTTTTACTCCAAAAACTCATTAGGACTTATTTTCAGGGGATGTTTTATTTTTTTCATGTACAACAATCTACATTTATTCAAATACAGTCATGTCATCTCCTGGTTGCTGCAGAATGCTGCACAATGGTGGGGGGGCAGGGTTTCACTTAACTAGGGCTTCTTTGGAGTAGAGCTTATATTACCAGCATCCTGAAAAATCATACTAGGTCTTATTTTCAGGTTAGGTCTTATTTTCGGGGAAACAGGGTACTTCTGTAACATTATCTTGGCCATTTGCTAGATATTCCTTTGTACACATAGTGCAGCATAAACTGCATGCACATACTGTAAGTGCTGCACTGATTGAATTTCTCCACAGCCACAGAAAATTTGCCCTGTATTGAAGGAGCCCCATTTTTATTTGATTATTCTTCGATCTTCCTACTTCACTTCAAAGTCTATTGACTTCCAGGTGGTCCATCCAGAGTTAGAGACACTCTTCATTCATTCAGCAAGGTGTGCTGTTTTTATTCTCTGTATGGTAAAGCAAGGTTTTTCTGGTTTAATATTTAGAGCTTGCAATGTGTGCAGAAAACTTTTCAATTTTAGCTGTTGCCTAGAATTGGATGAGTTTGGTGTTGTATTACCTTATTTTGGTCACTATTTGCTAGCACCTTTTGACCTACGTCTGGAGGGGTAATGCCAGCCAAATAATAGACTTTTTCAGACTGAATCATTGTGAAGGAGGAGTGTGTGAGAGTGTGCTGTCCGTGAGGATAGAGAACATAGAAGGAGGAGAGGATGGGAGAAGTGAGGAAGAGAAGGTGGCTAAAGAAGTGACAGTTACGAAGGAGGAGGCGGGAGAAGTTGAATTAAAGGGAAAGGTGGGAAAGGTGTAGATTTGTCTGGCAAGAGGGGGGAAGGCGGAGCAAGAGGTGACAGTATGGGAAGAGGAGGGGGTACATTGGTTCAGTTCGGTGTTGGAAGAATATGAGAGAAAGAGGGAAGAAGCACAAAGAAGAGAAGTAGAGTACATAAAGACTCAAGGGCTCCTGAGTGACTTTCCCCACCTGAAGGTGGGAGGACTGTAGCTGGACCGAAAGTTGGGGGAAGACAAGCCGACCCAGTTCCGAACCAAGGAATGGACTGTCATCGTAGCACCGCGCAAGCTAGTTACAAAGAGAGACTGAGATAGCCCACAACCGTGTCTACGACAGATCGGACGAGCGAGGTTTGGTGAGGCATTCATGTTGTGGGACGATTTGCGCCCTGAGAAGTACTCCTTCCCGAAGACCAATGTACCGGGAGTGGCGTGGGAAACCCACCTTCAATTGACTCCATGGGAGTATGGGAAAAGTTTTGGTTCATCTAGTTGCAGCCTGTTGCCAGAGTTGAGGATCTTTGATTCTATGAATAATGTGCTGGAGAAGATGAGTGACAAAAAAAATATGACTGTTTGAAGGTCATTAAGACGTCTCCTGTTTTATTTCCCTTGATGAAAGTGAGGAGTTGCCCAAGAAGAAAAATCAATTCCTTTTCAGTATATCTAGGGTGCCTGTCCTTCACCATCCTGAGTAACTGCTCACCCTGATGAGGGGTCAAATTTGACAAGCAAGAATCTTGTGGCAGCTTAAAGAGTGGTTTCATTTGGCATGAGATTTTGTGACTTGTAATTCAGTTTTTACCCAGTGATGGAACAAAGCGGTGGACTAGGATTCAGTAGATGAGAGTTCAGATGTCAGCTTCACTGTGGAAACTCACCCAGTGGAAGTGGAACCAGCCCCTTATGTATCCCCCCCCCCACACACACACACAGACACACCGATTCTTCATATGCATGGCGCAGACCCGCAGAAGGCAGATGTTTATTTTCCGAGGTTGTTACGTAGGCCCTGCCTCTAAAGGGTATGGGCCACAGACCACAAAAGCCTGTGCGAAATAAAACTTGCTCCTTTTCTAAGGTGCCACAAGACTCTTCGTGGCCTTTGCTGCAACAGATTCAGGGCTCCTGCCTTTCCGAGAGAGCGCGGGTGAATGCTTGCCACAGGTGTTCACCCTTCCACCGTCCTTATCGGACCCGCCAAAGGGAACCGAACGAAGTTCGCCAAGCCGGCGTCAGCAGGTTCTGCACCGCACGAGTAAAAACAGAAGAGCTGCTGCGGGTCCTTGGGCTTGTTTCGGTCGAACCTCTCCGGACCCCCGGCCCGCATCCTTGGCGGCTTTTCCGTATTTGCCGCCCTTGGGACCGTCAACGCCCCTCACCGCGTCGGGTCCCAAGCGACGTTTCGGAGGCGCTTCCTTCCCCGGTAGCAGCCGCTTCCTGGGCCGCCGTCCGGGGGTGAGGGGGGGAAAAGTTCCCGCTGGAGCGATGGGCAGAGGCCGGATCACGGGCCTGGCCGTCAGCGACGTCCGCTTCCCCACGTCCTTGGCCCACCACGGCTCCGACGCCATGGTAAGCGCGGCGCCCCGGGTGCTGGGCGCGGATTTCCTGTCAGAGAAGCGGGTGTCTGCTTTTTCTGCTTTGCGGAAGACGGGTCTCTCCAGGACGTCCGCGGCTGGCTAGTGAATTGCTCCAGATATGTTTGTTCTTCTTTGAGGCAGCCTCGCGTTGACGACACCGGGCCCGTCGGGTAGCTAGACTCCGAGAGCACAGTTGCACGACAAGGTTTTGGTGGTTACGTTTGTTAGGTGCTGAGTTTGGGACTACGACCCCCCAGAAGCCACCGCCCAGTAAGGCTGAAGACAGCAGGTCCACTCTTGTCCTCTTTAGGGTCAGCCCTGAGCGTTTTATGAATTGCTCGCAACGAAATTCTCTTTATAATCTTTTCTTTAGCACCCTGACCCAGACTATTCTGCGGCCTATGTGGTCTTAGAAACAGATGCACCTGATGGGCTCAAAGGTTACGGCTTAACGTTTACCCTGGGCAAAGGCACCGAAGTGGGTAAGTGGTTACATTCACCATCGGATCTAAAAGAGTCATAAATCTTCCTGAAAATACGCCTTAAGTTATGCCCTTTAGAAAAAGATCTGCCATCGCGGCATGCCAGCTCCATGCGCAACAACGAAAGCCTTCTTGCTCTTTGTACTAATAAGTCATGCGCGAGAGCTGTGCTTCTGGAAAACCGCAGTAGGCAAAAAGGCACACAGTGGTGGCTAATGTTCCAGTTATGTACCATCAAGTTGCCTCCGACTATGAAGGAGCAGTCTCCAAAATGGCCTGTCCTCAACAGCCTTGCTCAGCTCCTGCAGACTCAAGCCTGTGGCTTTCTTTAGGGAGTCAGCCCATCTCATATTTGGGGCCTTCCTCTTTTCTTGCTGCCTTCCACCTTTCCCAGCATTATTATATTTTTCCAGAAAATCCTGCTTTCTCATGATGTGCCTAAAGTTGGACAGCTTCAGCTGCAACATTTTTTACTCTAGAGATAGTTCAGGCTTGATTTGATCTAGGACTCACTGGTTTGTCTTTCTGGCCATCCAGGGTATCTGCAAATCTCTCCTTCAACACCACATTTCAGATAAATAACCCCACGTTCTAGGTGTTCATTATTAAGAAGATGTGCAAACCTATCATGACTCCCTGCCTGCTTGCTTTAACCAGTACTTTTGAGTGCTAAATATTATTACAGAGGATGCCAGAAAGTACTGTACGTCTTTCCACAGCCTTCCTTCCAGGAAAGGAAGCATAATGCTGAAATGGCAGCCTGAATATAGATATCATAGCACTATGAAACCACAGACTAGGTGACACCGAGGGGTATATTTTGCAGACATCTGAATGAAAACATTGGATAAGAGACTTACATGTGACTAGCATCGCATGTCAACCTCCATCTTGTGCCTTTGTCCAAAATGCTGTTGCAGGAAAAACAAGAGTTTTGGGTTCCGCTGGTGTCCCATCAGCCAGAGGAGCAAGATGCCATGTATGGAGTGGCTTGTTCTTCCACCCCTAACACCTCACTGTACACATCAGGCTCTGCTCTGGGTTGGGGAAATCTCAGGAGCAAACATTTGGAAGTCTCAGGAGGGTGCAGGAAGGAAAGGAAAAAGAAACTCCTATTGCACAAGCAGAAGTCTGCTTTGAGGGGAAAACATTTTGAACTTGTTCCCTGAACTCCCAGAGGATACAGGTTGAAAAATGGGGAGGTTGGATTCATGGCAATATTGGGCCTGTGCTTTGCCCATCCCATTTTACAATATATTGTGAGATTTTCTGAGGAATTGCAGCCACAAGGTGAAAAGAACAGCAACCCTACTCATGTCTGGGGTGAGGTGAAAAGCAAGGTACTGCTGCCCTCCCCATACCTCCTATGTGAACATGTGTGTGTGTGCACACTTCAGCTCAGTATTCTCCCTTGGGAAATTGGCTGCGCTATCTGGAGAGGAACCAAGGCATCTCACCCTGTACCATAGCAGGTGGCATCAGAGGTGCCGGCAAAGGGAGCAATCTGTTGCCAGGAGAGGAGGAAGAGTAAAGCATCTCCGGTATCTCTCCCCCGTGTCCCTTGTGCAAAGAGAAAGAGGGAGAAAGAAGAGGAGAAGGAAATGATAATAATGTTGGTGATGTTGATGGCTTCTAGAGACACCTACCTGCCTTCTTGCCCACAGATGAGGCCGCACTCCCGCCATCCAAAGCAGGCTCTTCCCGAATGCCTGCCTTCAAATTCTTGCTATCCAGGACACTCTGGGAAGGGTGGCCTGGAAAATTCAGCTGCCAAAAAGCATAGACATGGTCACTGTGCCTTTTGCTAGGTGATTCTCACAGTGTGAGGTGCAAGGGACAGATGTTCTAGATGTGGACAGTACTGAGAGCAATTGTGCTTTTGAGTGTTAAAGGAGGTTTAACACAACAATGGAACATCAACAGCTATTTTTCTCTAGTGTTGTATTGACTACTTTCTATTTCATACAATCTGTCTGTGGAAATTGCAAGCAATTCCCCTGTCACTTTTGTTTTCTCCTTGGCATAGTAACCTTTTTGCTGCCTGCGGCTTCTCCTGATCATGGTTTAACAATGACAGAATCATAATCCATTAAAGCCTTTCCACTCCACTATAGTGTGTCTTCTCAGCATTAATAAACACATTACAAGCTGTGATGCCACTCACACAGCTGTGATGCCTCTAATCAGATTATATGCATTGTATGCCTCTTTTGATGTTTTTTTTACACTTTCACTGCTCTCAGTGTCAGAGGGATTTGTCTTGTATCAGCCAAGTAACTGTCGGATGTACTAAGATCTATTTGATTCCACTGGTGGTGGAACTAGATTGACGGTGTGGGATCACTCGGGGAGTTTTGCTATTTCTTGGTAAAAATTGGCTACCACTTTGTGAAACCTGGAAGGCCAAGCTGATGAAAGTAAACTGCAGGGTTCAAAAGGAAGGATGGGTAATCCATTTTCTGGACCATTAAAATATCTTTTAAAAGCAATTTTTAGTGTTCTGTAGAACTTTTCATCACAGAACACTCTGATGGCAGATAGTCAGAGAATTTCAGAAAAACATCTACTTCTGCTTCATTGACTACACAAAAGCCTTTGACTGTGTGGACCACAGCAAACTATGGCAAGTTTGGTTCGACTCCTGCAATTACTTGTGCTGGAAACAACCCAAGATGGAGCAATCCTAGCAGCACCAAAAAACAGTAGCCCCTGACAGGGACTCAGAAAGGTACAAGTAGGAACTCTTAAGGATGGGCTGATTTGCTCTAGCATTTACATCCTCAGATCCCTGGAAAAGGGGCAAACCAACTCTTTTCTGCAAGTGGACAAAACAACTGGACAAATAACAGTCTGCTTGCACCCTTAGTCAGAGTCATGATTGCATGATATGGCCTTCACACTCAATTAAACTTTCATTTATTTCTTTTGCAGAATGTCCTGCCTA
This sequence comes from Pogona vitticeps, assembly GCF_051106095.1. NCBI lineage: Eukaryota > Metazoa > Chordata > Lepidosauria > Squamata > Agamidae > Pogona > Pogona vitticeps. Next base: position 184,609,258 of record NC_135786.1, read on the forward strand.
ATAAGCAACACGCACATCACTGCAACAGTTGTTTGCTTGCTTGCTTGCTTGCTTGCTTGCTTATTTATTTGCTATGAGATCACAAGATAATACTGGGAAAATCATGTCAAAACCCTAAAAAACATTGGTGCATTTTGCAGTTGTCTGTGCAGTCAACGCCCTTGCAGTTCATGTGGTCAATAAAGACTTGGATGAAATAATCAGTGATTTTCGAAGGTTGTATAGGCAGCTCACCAGCGATGGGCAACTCAGATGGGTAAGCTGTTTTAAAGCATTTTGGGATAAGACTAATATATGGATGCAAATGGCTTTTCATTTTTAAGTGTAATAACTAGAATTATATTTAGGAATTGATTCATTCTGTTGGAGAAATATCACTGAATATTTTTATTTATTTATTTATTTATTCATTCATTCATTCATTCATTCATTCATTCATTCATTCCATTTTTATGCCACTCTGGGCAGATTACAACATATAAATCCCACCATGTACCATTTAACATAACAAAAAATGGAAATAAGAAAATATAAATAAGCAATAAACTCAAAACATAAAAAATGCATCAAAATAAAACATTTAAAAACATTCAAAGCACTTAAAAAATTTAAGATAGCAGACATTGGACAAATAGGCTAATTAGACTCAGCTGAGCAATGCTAGCCTAAATATCCATGTTTTTAGTGACTTTTTAAATATCACCAGCAAAGAGGCCAAGCAAATTGCAAGGGGGAGTTCATTCCACATCCGAGGAGCAACTGCCGAGAAGGCCCGGTTTCTTGTCTTCTCCCTCCGACCTTCTCTTGTGTTTAGCATCCTCAGCCAGACTGCTTGGGATGTTCCTGTAGGACTGGCAGATCTTGTTGGAAGTAGGCCTTCTGCCAGGTAGTGAGGTCCCAAACTGTTTAGGGCTTTATAGGTTAAAACTGTCACCTTGAAGCTGGACAGAAATGGACAGGTAACCAGTGTAAGGCAGCCAGAATTGGAGTGACATGTTGATATTTATTCACTCCACTCTAGTGAGTCTGGCTGCTGAGTTCTGGACCTGTTAGAGTTTGCGTGACAGCCTCATAGGTAACCCCATGAAGAAAGTGTTGCAGTAGTCTAATCTTGAGACTACCAATGCATGGACCAATGTGATAAGGGACCTGATGTTAAGGTAGGGATGCAGCTGAACAATCCGCCTTGGATGGAAATAGGCGGAGGAGATCACAGATGCTATCTGGGACTCCATTGACAACTCTGGGTCCAGAAGAATGCCCAAGCTCCAAACCTTGGGTAGTTCCCCTCCCCGCCCAAAAAAAGAGAGAGGGGCACCTAATCTGCAGACCTGTGCAGGTTCAGTCTCAATCTGTTGGCCCCCATCCACTCCAGTAATACAGCCAGGTAGCGCTCAAGGGACAGGATGGAATCCACTGCAGAAAGGTGGAAGGAGAGCTAGAGCTGCATGTCATCTGCATATTGGTGACGTGCCACACTGGATCTGGATGCCTTCCCCTAGCAGCCTCATATAGACGTTAAACAGCAATGGGGAGATGATCAACCCCTGAGGGACTCTGCAGTTGAGAGTCCAAGGGGTGGAGGCCACCTCCCCAAATTGCAGATCACTTCTTTCCACACAGCTGCTGTTTTTGAATTTGTTGCTGAAACAAATATGGCCCCCCTGTCTGAAGAATTCTGTATTTCACAGTAGATGTCTAAAGTTTGGAAAGTCACAATTTGTCCATGCCTCCCCTACAGGTGCTGGAAATCACAAATTAATGAACCCTATATATAGCATAGTCTTTGATCCATCTAGTGGCCAATTTTGGTAATACATATTGAAAACCCCTATTTCTGGCAGCAGTTATGTGATACTTTCAGGCAGCTGATAGGTGAAACTGTGTGTACTGATCCCACGGATACAGCGGTTCTGCTGTATTCAAACTTGTGAATCTGCTGAACGTCCGAAAATATTCTAACAGTCTTACAAATGAAGACAGATTTAAGAATGTAGAAACTAGCCATCTTATGCAAATAATAAGAAGCATGTTTAAGTAGCCATACCTAGAGAGAGACTGATGTTTGGTTCTTATGCATAGGTGTGTTTGCATTTTTGTCTGGGAGTATATGAATGTCCACTAGCTGTAAAGTATTACATTCATGAATGTGAGCTTTATTTAACCCATCTTTATTTAACCCAGCCCACCCATCCCTTTCCCCCCCCCCGTGCGGCAAAGTGCCGCTTTCAGAGGCTTCCCCAGGGGCAGGGGGAAAGCACCATTTTTTTTTATTTCCAGCTCTTTTTTCCTGCCTTTTTCGGTACTGGGCAAGCCCGGGGAAGCCTCTAAGACCCAGCGCTGATCAGCTGTGAGGCAGGGAGGGGGGCGGGAGTGGGGAAGAGCACAAAATGGCTGCCACCTCCCTGCTGGGTCTGGGAGCTGTTTGGCACTCTTTTTCCGGCTTTTTGGGGTCTACCAAGGCACTGTGAGGAGCCGGGCTCAGTCTACAGTACCTGGTAAGTGACTTTATTTTAATTTTCTTTGTTTCTGACTTTTTCCCATAGGAACGCATTAAATTTCAATGCATTCCTATGGGAAAATGCATTTCAAATGCTTCAAAAGATGAAATTTTCGCTGGACGGCATTAACCGTGGAACGGATTAATTTTGTCTTGCGAGGCACCACTGTATGGCTTAATAAGAAGCTGACGGCATATGCCAAGATCCAGGTCCATAGAGCCTGTGTCCTGAACATGCTCCTGTACTGCAGTGAGTCCTGGACCCTTTGTGTACAGCAAGAGAGGAAGCTGAACACCTTCGATATCCGTTGTCTCCGACACATTTTTGGTATCACCTGGCAGGATAAAGTTCCAAATAGAGTAGTCCTAGAACGAGCTGGAATTTTTAGCATGTATACATTACTAAAACAGCGACGTCTGTGTTGGCTTGGACATGTTGTGAGAATGGCTGACGGTTGGCTTCCAAAAGATCTCCTGTATGGAGAATGAGCGCAGGGAAATCGACCCAGAGGGAGACCACAACTGCAATGCAAGGATATCTGCAAGCGCCTTAGGAATGGACCTCAGCAGATGGGAAACCTTGACATCTGAGTGTTCAGCCTGGAGGCAGGTGTTGCATCATGGCCTTTCCCATTTTGAAGAGACACTTGTCCAGCAGGCCAAGCCAAAGAGGCAGTCCCGAAACCAGCAAAATCAGGGAGCTAGACAGGGGACAAATTATATTTGTCCTCAGTGTGGAAGGGATTGTCACTCTCGAACTGGCCTCCTCAGCCACACTAGACACTGTTCCAAGTCCTCCATACAGAGTGCATTACCATAGTCTCTCAAGACTGAAGGATGCCTAAGTAACTGATGCCTATTGGTTTCTAAAGTTGCAAGGAACCAAGTAGCTTAGTATTCCCAAAACTGGACATAATGTATCTAGCACATGCTTAGCGAATCTGTTGAACCTTTCTTGAAAGCTTGCAAAAAAGGAAGTTGACTTAACTGGATAATCTAAATGTCTTAGACACCTTGTAATTACACTGGAACTCAGAAACAGTACTCTTGGGGAGTACAGTTCCCAGAATTCCCTACTAACCAGTGGCCATACTGGATGGGGAATTCTGGGTGTTGTAGTCTCAAAAAGTAACTTTTCCCAGTCTGTCTGTCTGAAGTCTTTTAAAATATTGACAACATTATTTGCTGTGTCAACAGATCGGTCCAGAGAAAGGAGTGGTGCATTTGGCGACAGCTGCTGTTTTGAATGCTATTTGGGATCTGTGGGCCAAAAAAGAAGGAAAGGTAATAAATGGCTTGGGAACAGGCAGGGATGGAGAACATGGTGCACTCCAGTTATTGCTGGACTGCCGTTGCTGGCCTCCCTAACCATTGTCTGGGTTGGCAAGGGCAGGTGGAGGTTGTAGTCCTACAGTATTTGAAGGGCCACTTGCCCAGCTTGGTCTACAGCAATTTTAGACCCATCTCACAGCAAGCCTGGCTTATATTAGTAGAGAGAATGTGGAAGAGAATATAAGCAACAGACTGCAAATTGTACATTCATTGTAACAACAGCTTTTAATGTTTACACTTCTAAATGTTATTTAAAAGTTTCAAAAATGTTTTCTCTCTTTCCTCCCCCCATTTTTTGTTTTTATGAAAAGCCTCTCTGGAAGCTGTTGGTTGACATGGTAAGAAGAACCATATTAGTGATTATAGACTTGTGTTCTGGTCATGCTGTAACTGGTGGCATGGAGCCATGCGCCCACATTCAGATTTCTCACCGATTTACATAGCTTGTAGCTAAAAGCCAAAACACTTTTTAAAATCTTTCAGACTAAGGAGATTGTTTGCTGCCTCTGTGTTTCCTTGTTTGGTTTGCAGATCAGTTTCTTCCTTAAACAGATGTGAATTCTTTTGTCGATATTGGACGAGGAGCAAACTTAATGGTAGCAAGGAACTGGAAAGTAAAACATGATTTTCAGTTTAATGAATAATATGAAGCAGTTTGTAATATAGGTATTAATGATAAATTAATGTGTAATATTAAAGTAAAGGAGGGATTGATATTAGGAGAGAATTCATTGGTTTTTGTGTTTATAAAAGATAAGGTATGTTTACCTTTGCAAGAGCTAATGCAGCTTTGGAAGCTGAGTGCGATTCCATATATGGAGGAAAAACTGGTGTTATCTCCATATGGTCCTGGTAGGGAAGAACATACTATGAATTGTTGCATTGTTTATGCATTTTTGTCTTATTAGGGGTTTTAGTCATGTTTCCTTTTTGTTCTTTGTATGTTTTAATTTATAAAAATTATTTTTGAAAAAGCCTAGTTGTGAATAAATCCAACACCAGAAGTGGTCTTTATATGTACTGGAATTTTAAAACGTTTTTTAAAGTATAGTGAGAAAGAGGTGATGTTACCTTCACTGTTAACCTCCTTGCACCAGAGTGGGTGGTTTTAAGGGTTTGGAGGTTCAAAATATGCATCAAAGTAGACCTCTACTGTGGTTCTTTTCTCAGCAATGGAAGAACACATGGTTGTGAGTCTGGATGGACTGTAACATCAGGAGAGTGATCCATTATATTCAGTGGCACTAGGCTGAGCATTGCAGTGTAGGTATACCTGGGATTCCCAGTCCAACAAGGATTGCTGCAGGTAAACTTGGTTTCTGCGCATGGATCTAGGATTTCCTAGACAAGGGTGAAAGAGTTCAGCTGATGTTAGATGTTTGCACTTAGCAACAGGCATTGTGTTAGCTGACTCATACAACAATTTGACCCAGTCCCCCCTTTTTTTCTTTACCAGGATCCCAAGCAGTTGTTATCTTGCATAGATTTCAGATATATTACTGATGCACTGACAGAAGAGGAAGCTTATAGTAAGTCGTTTTAATAGACCACAACTCCCATTGGCTGATTAATGTCTCTCAATTAAGCAAGCCTGGAAGTACAGTAATCATTTCAGACCAGTTATATCACGAGGCAAAGTGTACTTGAGGTTCCCTGTGAGGGGGCAGCAACAGTGAGAGCGCATCCTCCCCACCTCCTCAGCTGCTGCTGCCTCCATTCCCTCTACCCCACACCTTTAAACAATGCCAGTCCCTTCCACCAGTTTTGGAGTGACCGACCTGAGCTCCCGCCCAGTGCTGGTAAAAGCCCAGATCTTGGAGACTGAGAACAAGCCAAGCTGAGGGGAGCATTGGAGGCGGAGGTTGGCTACACAGCTCAAGTGGAGTCAGCTGGAACGGGCTAAAGAGGGTCCATTAAAGTTGCATAGAGGTCCACAATGCCATTTGGTGCAATCCTTTGCATCCACATGGCATATGCATCTCAAGTGACCCTATGCGGCCCTTAAGAAAACGAAACAAAACCAATCCCTCCTTGCCCCTTCCTTTCTCCACCTCCTTCTTGGAAGCAGCTTTCAGTTTTTCCCCTTAAAAGCCCAGTACATCACCCCTGTGCCCTCCATGTCCTTTTACATGGGGTGAGAGGAAGATTCTAATGAAAGATCTTCTGAGAGTCCAATCATGCTCAGAGACCCATATGATACAGACCCAAGAGGCAGCCTTCTAGGTGGCCACATTCAGGCTCTGGAAGTCCTTCCAAGAGATGTCAGGTTCACCCCCTCCTTGCCGTCCTTATAGTGATAGGCAAAGACTTCTATGTTCAACTGTTGTTTGGCAATTAATAGTCCCAGATCATGAGATTTTTCAGTTTGCTGGTTTTCTGTTTTCTTTTCTAGGCCAACTCATGTTAGCATTTTAATGAAACAATCTTAGTGTTTTAATCGTATTTTAATAGCACAATGAATTTAATTCTATCTTAATGTTTGTAGTTTTATTGTATCTTAACTTTCTTTGTTTTTTTTATTATGTTGTAAGGCACTTGGGTCCCAATTCTGGAAAAAAGGTGGCATATTAAACAAATAAATAAGCAACTGCCCCCCCCCTTCATTCTGCTCTACAGCTTCTTAGCTTTGTATCTTCAATCAGCCCTACACCCCATCAACTGTCTTCAGCTCTCAGTAAACACAGATGTACTCCACCCCACCCTCATTTCCACGTCTCTTCCAGTCTCTGTTTCCCTGAGCATTTGAGATGCTGTCCCACTTTTTCAAATAGTAGAGAATAATGATTAACATTTTATTAGATAAAAGCATTATGATTTAGAAGCAACAAAATATAAATCATCCCATGTATTGTCTCCTAGACAGCCAGTCCCTACTCAGCCATGGAAGTTCACTGACGCAGTGGAACTGGTAAAACTACTCCTTAAATAACTCACTTACCTCAAAAACCCTAGTAGGGTCACTATGAGTCAGTTCTGACTTGACGACACATAACAATAACAACAGACAGAGACAGCTAGTCGTTAAGGAAAAGCCTGCCTGAAGAAAAAGGTATTTATCTGCTTGCAGAAGGACAGTTAAAATGGGGCCAGCCTTGAAAGGGCTTCCATTTTTCTGTGCATTTGGGGAATTGCCTCTTTCTGTGATTTCGCCCCTTTCCCCCAGCATTCTATTTTTCTATGCATTTTGGACTTAAACAAATATTTTGTTGCCCTTTCATCTTCTCACCAACATTTCATTTTTATAGCAAATTATAATTTTTATGTGGTTCTTTTGTCTTTGTATTAATATGTTCTATTACTATGCTCAGTAATCTGCAACAGCTCTATGGATCACGAAATAAATGAGGTGGTAGGGAGAAACTGACAGGAAGATAAAATTGCTCAGGATGAAAAATAATGGCTTGCTGCTTAGTGCATTCATGACTAAACTGAAATTTCTGCTGGGAACTGCAATCCATAATGTTGTTAACTTCAGTGCTGTAGTAGTTCCACAGTGTAGAGTCCATAATTATTTGTATAGAGAATTTAACCCTATTCACTTGGGCAATGAAGTGCAATAATTTTCCTTGAACAAAATAGTATTTTTTCTACATGAAGAGAGAGATTGTTTGGCATCATTGTGTAATATTGTATTTTCTCCTTCTATCCCATCAGTAATACTTCAGAATGGTCTGGTGGGAAAAACTGAGAGAGGTAAGCAGTACAACAGTTCCTTGTGCTGAATTATTGGATTATCAGAACCCACTCCAGGGGGTTGTTCTTGAACTGGGGCTGGGAATTACCTGATTTTCCAGAGATGGTGCTCAGCACATGTTAAAATAAGTCTCACTTCCTTGATATGCTGTTTTCCCAGGAAATTGATTTGGAAACCATATCAGTCACCTGGCAAAGTAGTAGCAAATTTTCCTGTGGGAGACGACTGTTTTCATTTACAGTATTCTGGAAGCCTTTTCTGAACTGTTGCCGTAATAAACAGTTGCTTGGGGGAAACCTAAAAGTCTTTTCCTAGGACAATATTTTGTTTGTGAAGAATATTGCATTTAACTGCCCAGTGACATTCTATATCTTTGTAGAAGAACAACTGTTAAAACATGGCTATCCAGCTTACACCACATCGTGTGCCTGGCTTGGCTATCCTGACCAGCAACTAAAACAGGTTTGGTGCTGCTTGTATGAGTCATTTCTTGCTTTTTTGTGTGACTAACGAGCAGATCTTAAGGAGAGCATCCATATGTAGGAATGTATATATGCAAACTCTATTGGTTATCTCTTCAATCATTCTGTATTTGCTTTCTCCCCCAAAATTGGGACCCAAGGCATAATTATAAGCAAGTACAGTTTTTTTAAAAATGTGTTACGAATACTAAAACTGCTCTTGTGTTAAATCAGTTCTTATATTAAAACAGAATGCAATTGGAAATATTTTTCTAATCTCGGTTTAAAAATTGCAATTAATGATAGAAAAGTACAGCACACACTTTAAAGCCCCAGACCTTAGCTGTCAGTCAGTTGCCAAGGGATTGTGTAAATATGCTTTGTGTGCCTACAGAAGGAAAATCAAGTAGTGACCACATCTAGCCTTCCTCAGCAGAGAGTTGCAGAGCCTGGGAGCCATTATTACAAAAACCTTTTCTCATTTTCTCACCAAACATGCTTCTGAAGGTAGTGGGACAAAAATAAAGGCCTCTCCTGATGATTTCAATGCCCAGTGAGCTTGTATGCTTCATTTTCTGCATCGATTGGGCACATACACAGAACTTGTGTGACCTGGCCTTCTTGTCTAAGAGTTACACCAATGAATCTAAAAAGCAAACCATAGATTTTTTTTATATTTACCCAGAAATAATTATATTTCTTTACCCAGTGTATTGTTAGTCTGTGGAACACCTTGCCACAGGATGTGGCGATGGCATCTGGTCTAGATGCCTTTAAAGGGGGATTTGGACAGATTTCTAGAGGAAAGTTACAAGCCATTATGGGGATGTACAATCTCTAGGCTTAGAAGGAAACTACCTCAAAATGCCAGATGCAGAGGAGGGGTATCAAGAGACGGGCATCTAGTTATCTCATGTGCTCCCAGAGACATCTGCTGGGGCCACTGTGAGATACAAGGAGCTGGATTAGATGGGCCCTTGGCTTGATCCAGCAGGGCTGTTCTTATGTTCTTAAATCTAAATAAATAAATAAAAGAGGCACATTACCAGATTATATTAGTTAAGACAGTCTTCCCCAACTTGGTGTCTTCTAGAAGTTTTGAACTCTGTTTCCAAGAATCTTATGCTGAGTCTACTGGGAAGTGTAAGGTGAAAAATCTGGAGCACACCTGGCTGGGGGAAGGCTGCTTTAATCCATTGAAACTTACAGCAGTGGCATCATCATCATAATCATAAATGTGCCATCAAGTCAGTTCTGACTTACGGCTTAGACTTGCTTTAAATCTGTGTGACAGATATCACTTTCTTTGCAGCTGTGTTCTGATGCTCTGAAGGATGGTTGGACCAGGTACAGTTCATTCTCTCCTTAGTTTTGTAAGAAAAGCCTAACAGGGGAGTCCTTGTTGGTTATGTCAGTGGGGAAGGGAGAGAATTCGCTTTCTCTTGTTTTCCAGAGATATTAGATTGTTTGCACAGATCCTGACAGATACACATGCCTTTGCATGTGCATGCATGCACACACACACACTGCATCAAACAATAGCTATTCTTTTTGGCAGCACTAATCAGTTGTTATAGGTTGTGAGAGAGGCATCCACAGAATGACTGTTCTGCTACCCTTCAAACAGTTGGCACTGTATTGCACCACATAGGGCCCCACATCTTTCTCTTGTTCCCCAGTGGAAGGAATGTGTGGGAAGCAAAGGCCTCTGTACCTGCATCAAGTCCAAGACAGCAAAATGAGTTGTCTTAAATGAACATAGAAATGCCACTGTTGTCGCAGTTTTACCGTTCTTTGAAAAATAACTAGTATTTTATTGTAAATGTGCCTCTAGGTTCAAAGTCAAAGTTGGAGCAGATCTCCAAGATGACATTCGGAGATGCAAGCTTGTTAGAGAAATGATTGGCCCTGAAAATATACTGGTATATATGTGCATTTCAATTACACTAATTAGATGCTTTATCACAAAATTATTCTCTCCCATTTGATTGTATGAGTACAGTGATGCCTCACCTAACGATTGCCCCACTCTACGACGAAATCGCTGTACAATTAGGTTTTTACGATTGCTTTTGCGATCGCAAAACTATGTTTTAAATGGTTTTTTTTCATTTAATGATGATCAATTCCCTGCTTCGGGAACCGATTTTCGCATTATGATGATCAGCAAACAGCTGATCGTTGGGTTTCAAAGTGGCCGCCGGCTGCTTAAAATGGCTCCCCGCTGTGTTTTTGGACGGATTCCTCGCTTTACAGGTAGCGAAAATGGCCACCTCTATGGAGGATCTTCGCTGGACGGTGAGTTTTCAGCCATTGGAATGCATTGAGGGGTTTTCATTGGGTTTCAATGTTTTTTTTTTTTTGCTTTACGACATTTTCGCTCTACAGCAATTTCGCTGGAACGCATTAACATCGTTAAACAAGGCACCACTGTAATCATAATCCATCACTGATGCATGGCTGGAAATAGAATGACTGTTTCTTTTGATATACGATACACAGAAAGTAAGAAAGTCTTTCTAATTTCAACTTGAATTAAATCAGCTGCCACATTTAAACATATTGTATCCATATGAACTTTTTTTAAAAAAAAAATTAATTTGGAAATAGTTTCTTATAACATTGTCCACTTAGAACAACAGGAGTTCTGCTAAGCTTAATGCATTTGGATGGGAAAGAACATCCTGGGTACAGGATAATACAATATCACAAAAAACAGATTATAGTAAAAATATACATAATAATTTATTACAAATGTGATTATTAAGCTTTCCCAAGCTTGATTTTTAAAAATTATCTGCTGTATTTCATTATTGATTGCAATAGCATTCAGGAGACTCTACCAAAAAATGAGTGGTGTGTGTTTGTTATGGCTTATGAACCCCAGTACTGTATGTTTCTGTCTTGGAAGCCGGTATGAATTAAGTGTTGCATGTTGTTGTTGTTGTTTAGTCGTTCAGTCGTGTCCGACTCTTCATGACCCCATGGACCAGAGCACTCCAGTGTTGCATAGGATTGCACTATTAACTTTAGCATGCTTACTGGGATGTTTAAGTAAATCCAAGAACTTTGTTACCTTGGCTAACTAGAGCTTGGTTTGTTAAGGTTATATGGATGTTTAAGTTGATTATATTGTTTTTCCTCTTTTTAATCAATTTTAGAAAATGTTAGCTAGAAAGTATTGGATTATTTCAACCATTTAACATCTCTGCAGTAGGAAGCTAAATTATGGTACAGGAAAAACTTGGCTCTTATTTTGTTAAATCTGTCTCAAATCAGGACCATTGTTATGAATTGAATAATACTGTAGAGCGAGTTCAACCTGTAACTGTTCTTAGATGTTGGATGCTAACCAAAGATGGGAAGTGGAAGAGGCCATAGAGTGGGTCACTAAACTTGCTGAATTCAGACCACTATGGATTGAGGAACCAACTTCGCCAGATGACATTCTTGGACATGCAACCATTTCAAAGGTTAGAGGGCTTGTTTACAGAATTGCTACCCAGTAGATAACAAGAGTGATTAATTGACTGGGTGTGTGTGTGTGGTTCAGGCTGAAAGAATTGTCAAAAATTGTTAGAGTGTGCTTGCTGCTTGATCCCTTTACATCTAGAAAATATATTCCTTTAATGAGTAACACATTTGTGAAAGCCCTAATGAAAGACTGTAAAATACATACAGTATTCTCGCATGGGAAAGTCAGCCCACAATGGTCCTAAAATGTGTGTGAGTCATTCACCTTTTAATGGTTTTAAAGTTCCAAATGTACGAGAAATACAATATTAGCAAAAATGTGTGATGAAAACTACCTAGAGCGTCAGTAGTCTTGCATGTACACCAGGGCCAAAATCCAACACAGATTTAGGCAAGCTTAGCTCCCATTCATTTCAGTGGGTCATGAATGCATAACTGTGCTCAGTTATCATCCAAGTTTATTCCTAATGGTCCTACACACCCTCTTATGTAATTCTTCACACCTAATTAACTAAGCAATCATTAAAAAAAAAAAGAAACCTCAGACCCAGAGCATTAACTTTAGTAACAGTTTCTTTTGGCTCCCATCTAAATTTATGATGTGAAACAATATAAATTTTTTTGGCTTTACCTTTTGAATGACTATATTTGCAAAATCTCAGAAACCTGTGCCATGGCACACACTGTTCTTATTTTCAGGCTTTGGCACCGTTAGGGATTGGTGTTGCAACTGGAGAACAAGTAAGTTGGTTTATTTATGCCTTATTTTTAGTTTATGTTTTGGAAACCATTCCACTGAAAGTCGTTTAGGGATGTGATAGGGTAAATACCTCCTTATCACTTCTCCTCTTCTGTACATATCCCAGTACACGGACAAGGATGCAATGTTTTGTGCTGATTAACCTGTTAAAGAGAATCCTTTGAGACACTGCTCAAGGGAAATATAGATAAAGACATTTACTCATATGCTAGTTTTTGGGTTTTTTTGTTTTTGGTTAGTCAGTTTGTACAACCTGAGCATGTGGGACATTTCTCAGGGATGAAACTGTATACGGTATAGTATTCTTGGTCTATATTTGTCCCTAGGCTGGTTAGATCTCACAAAGAGATTGTTCAGCCAGATTGTGGAGGTGGTAAATGCATTCCACTGGTTGAGAGGCAGTGGAACTGTGGTTGGACCCCTGTTGGATGCCAGCTCTTTCTCAAGGGAGCTGGCTCAGCCTTCCCCTGTGCCGGCAGGATCAGGCCCTGCTGCTCCCGGCTGCCTCATCCCCTACCAACACCGGCCACCTGGCCCAGGGGGAGAGAAAGCTTTTAGCCGGAGCTTCCCTTGGGACCTGACCGGACGAGCGTGCCTGCTACAGAGGGAACCAGAGACCATCTGCCGGCCACAGCCCACTGGGTGAGAGGCAGTGGAACTGTGGTTGGGCCCCTGTTGGATGCCAGCTCTTTCTCAAGGGAGCTGGCTCAGCCTTCCCCTGTGCCGGCAGGATCAGGCCCTGCTGCCCCCAGCTGCCTCATCCTCCTCTCAACATGAGCTACATGGCTGGGAGGGAGAGAAGGGGCTTTAGAAAAGTTTTATTTTATATATGTTTTAAATGTTTTTAAATTGTTATTAATTGCCATCAATTAAGAAGAGACCCACAGCGGATCTAATGGAACAGGAAGGGGGGAGGGCGTTGGAGGAGGCAGCCATTGAGGTGGTGCTGGGTAGGGGAAGGAATGGTGGTGGGGGTAGGACATGCCCGCGTAGGAGAAGAGAGGTTAGATATCTTACATCTATCCCCTCTTCTAGTCCTGCCCCCAACCAGATGGTATCAGGCGACCATATCAGCAAACCCTCAAGCCACACGGTGCTGTTGATGAACGCCCGGTCAGTACAAAATAAAACTGCCCTCATCCATGATGTAATTCTGGATGAGGCTGCTGACCTGGCGTGCATTACTGAGACCTGGGTGGGAGAGGAGGGTGGTGTTCCCCTCTCCCAGTTGTGTCCGCCTGGGTACTCGGTCCAGCACCAACGTCGCTCGAAGGGTCGGGGAGGGGGAGTTGCTATAGTCTATAGGAGTTCTATCTCCTTGACCAGGCTTCCTGTCCCTTTGAGAGGAGGTCTCGAGGGCCTGTATTGTGTGTTGGGCTCGCGAGACAGGTTAGGGATTCTGTTGGTGTACCGCCCACCCTGCTGCGTACCAACAGTCTCCCTGCCTGAGCTGACGGAGGTAGTCTCGGACCTGGTGTTGAGGACTCCCAGGCTGTTGGTGCTGGGGGACTTCAACATCCATGCCGAGGCTGCCTTGACTGGAGCGGCTCAGGACTTCATGGCCACCATGACAACCATGGGGCTGTCTCAATATGTCATCGGCCCGATGCATGAGAAGGGCCACACCTTGGACCTGGTTTTCTCAACGGGACTGGAAGATGGTGGTTTGGATGTGGAGGGGCTGGTTGTGAACCCATTGTCATGGTCAGACCACTTCCTGGTCAAGTTCAGTCTATTAGCTTCTTCTTCCCTCTGCAAGGGTGGGGGATCTATTAAGATGATCCGCCCTCGGAGACTAATGGATCCAGATGGATTCCTGAATGCTCTGGGGGATTATCCGTCTGATATGGTTGGCGCTCCTGTCGAAGCTCAGGTCACCCTATGGAATAGGGAGATGACCCTGGCGGTTGACACGATTGCACCTAAGCGCCCTCTCCCTGCTCGCCGAGCCCAGACAGCTCCTTGGTATACTTCTGAACTGCGGGCGATGAAGCGAGAGGGGAGATGGCTGGAGCGCAGGTGGAGGAAATCCCGCTGGGAGTCCGATCGAACACGACTTAGAGCCCATTATCGGGCCTATTTCGTGGCAATACGGCTGGCGAAACGGCAATATTTCTCCAGCCGTATTGCTTCCTCAGAATGTCGTCCAGCAGAGCTGTTTCGGGTGGTCCGGGATCTTCTTCAACCGGGAAATCCGGTGGAGGTCCTGGACTGCTCATCAGCTCGCTGTGATGAGTTTGCCATACATTTTGAGGGAAAAATTGCTCAGATTCGCAGTGGGTTGGACTCCACAGTTACTGCAGAATCAGAGGATGTGTCCAGTGCACCGTGCTTAGGTCCAGTATTAATGGATGAGTTTCAATTGTTGAGACCTGATGATGTGGACAGGGTGCTTGGATCTGTCCGTTCTACCACCACTCCGCTCGACCCTTGCCCATCCTGGCTAATTGGAAGATCAGCCAGGGGGGTTCGCACCTGGGTCCAGGAGGCCGTGAACGCCTCCCTGAGAGAGGGAGTGGTCCCTACTGCCTTGAAAGAGGCGGTAATTCAACCACTCCTTAAAAAGCCTAACCTGGACCCAAGGCTGGTGGTCAACTACCGACCAGTGGCGAACCTCCCTTATTTGGGCAAGGTGTTGGAGCGGGTTGTGGCCGGGCAGCTCCAGGCGCTGCTGGATGAAACGGATTTTCTGGATCCATTTCAATCGGGTTTCAGGCCGGGTCTTGGTACAGAGACTGCCTTGGTCGCCCTGTATGATGACCTTTGCCGGAAGAGAGACAGGGGGAGTGTGACCCTGTTGATACTCCTGGACCTCTCAGCGGCTTTCGACACCATCGACCATGGTGTCCTTCTGGATAGGCTGGCTGGGTTGGGAGTTGGGGGCACCGTTTTACGGTGGTTCTGCTCCTTCCTGGCTGACCGTGTCCAGAGGGTGGTGCTGGGGGACAGTTGCTTTGCCCCATGGCAGTTATGTCATGGGGTTCCTCAGGGCTCAATACTGTCCCCCATGCTGTTCAACATCTACATGAAACCGCTGGGAGAGATCATCAGGAGGTTTGGGCTGAGGAGTCAGCAATATGCTGACGATTACTCAGCTCTACCTCTCGTTTTCCACCAATCCAGGTGAGGCGGTTTCTGTGCTGAACTCGTGTCTGAACCTGATAATGGACTGGATGAGGGTTAATAAATTGAAACTCAATCCAGACAAGACGGAAGTGCTGTTAGTGGGTGCTTCACCGGACAGGCTGGAGGGCCATTTCCCCGCCCTGAATGGGGTTACACTCCCCCTAAGGGACAGGGTCCGCAGCTTGGGGGTGCTCCTGGACCCCAGTCTAACACTGGAAGCCCAGGTGGACTCAGTGGCCAGGGGCGCCTTCCTTCAGCTGCGGAAATTATACCAGGTACGGCCCTACCTGGACGAGCGGAGTCTCATGACAGTTACACATGCACTGGTAACATCCCGCATAGATTACTGCAATGCGCTTTACGTGGGGCTGCCTTTGAAGACGGTCCGGCGACTGCAACTGGTCCAGAATCGAGCTGCGCGGCTGGTGAGTGGTGCAGCCGCCAGGGAACATATCAAGCCAATTCTGTATAAGTTACATTGGCTACCAGTTGCTGCCCGGGCCCAATTCAAAGTGCTTGTTTTGACATATAAAGCCCTAAACGGCTTGGGCCCTGGATACCTGAAGGACCGCCTCCTTCCATATGAACCTACCCAGCAGTTAAGATCTAGCCAGGGGGCGCTTTTGAAAGAGCCGTCCCTTAAGGAGGTAAGAGGGACGGTTTGTAGACAAAGGGCCTTTTCGGCAGCTGCCCCCAGACTATGGAATGCCCTCCCAACTGAGATTCGTCTGGCGCCAACGCTGATGACATTTCGGCGCCAGGTCAAAACCTTCCTGTTCCAGAAGGCTTTTAATTGAAATAATATTAGCTGTGGGTCTGATGGCAATTTTAATTGTATTTTAATTGTATTTTAATTATTTTATTTTACTGTGTTGAATTTTAATTATTGTAAGCCACCCAGAGACCTCTGGGTAGTGTGGGCGGCATATAAATTGAATAAATAAATAAATAAATAAATAAATAAATAAATAAATAAATAAATAAATAAAGTAAGTAAGTAAGTAAGTAAGTAAGTAAGTAAGTGCTGGTTATTTCAGCCTTAAAGGAAGCCATGAAAGAACCATTCCTGAAGAAGCCCTCAGTTGATCCACTTGCTTTGGAGATCTTTCGATCACTGAAGCCTATTAGGGTGTTGTTACACATGAAACAAGGGAGGACTAAATGGATGGTAGGTTTGGAGACATGCCCACTCTGACATCTTTATCCACCTGAAAATCAGCAAGATGATTGGTGTGAAAGTTTGCAAAGGAACCTGTATCCTTGATCAAACTTAGACAACCACCTGGCAGATATCCTTGGATTTGTATTCCTGCATCAAGCAGGGGGTTGGACTTGATGGCCTTGTAGGCCCCTTCCAACATCTATGATTCTATGCACAGGTCTTCCTTGCTTCTAGGTGAAGCAGAGATATAAGTGACAGTGACTTATATTTCCATTCTTGACCCTACCACCTTCCAGTGTTTTCAGGCACAATGCATGAAGGTTTGAATCTTTTCTGTTTATTGAAGATGCTAGACTACATTATGGAACATTTTAGATGGCATGGATCTTTGTGGTATTTTCAGTGCAGCTTTTGATACATTTTTATAATAGAAATGGTTTTGGTTACCATGGTGTATGTCCATCACTGAGAGATGGATTGAGAAGTGTATTCCTAGATCTCTCAGTAACTTTAGTGCCATCAACAACCACATTCCTCAGGTTTGTCTTTTCAGTTGAACCTTGGGTATGGTTCTTACAGTGGTTGTTGTCCTTCTGAGGACAGGTTGCAAAAGACAGTTCTGAGAGGCTGTTATTACACTCAAATGCAGTTGGCTTGCTGCATACTCAAAGGTTTCATCTTATTAATTATAATAGGAGACATTCACATGAGCCTGGGTGAAGTCATCTGGAGATTAGACTTTCTGATAGTTGCAAATATATCACAACTCAGACAAGTACTTTTTTGTTTAAATTTTAAGAAAAAAAGCAGGCATCATAAACTAAGCACAGATTTTATCATGCTCAAAACGCTGTATTTATGCATTTACAGTGGTGCCCCGCTTAACGAGTGCCTCTAACGACGAATCCGTATAGCAACGGATTTTTTGCGATCGTTTTTGCGATCGCATAACAATGTTTCTAATGGTAAAAAATCGCTTTGCGATGATCAGTCAGCTGTTTCGCTTACCGATTTTCGCATAGCGATGTTTTAAAAACAGCTGATCGGCAGTTTCAAAATGGCCGCCGGGGAAAAACTGGCCGCCCGCTGTGTTTTTGTGCCGACTCCTCGCATACCGGGCAGCGAAAATGGCGGCCGTATGGAGGATTTTCGCTTAAAGGTGAGTTTTAAGCCCATAGGAACCCATTAAACGGGGTTTAGTGCATTCCTATGGGCTTTTCTTTTCGCATAGCGACAAATCTGAATAGCGATGATTTTTCCAGAACGGATTATCGTCACTATGCGGGGCACCACTGTATTAATATAGCAATCCATACTTTCTACAGTCACTTTAGTGTTAGTTGAATATTTGACTACCTAGCATAACTAGTAATATGTCTGTTTATTGCAGGCTTGTCCAACCTGTGGCCCAAGGGCCGCATGCGGCCCAGGTCAGCTTGTAATGTGGGCCAGTGCAATTTTTTATTTTTAAAGAAATTCCAAAGTTTCAAGTTACACTGCCGGCGCTTGCGGACGGAATGTGGCCGGGGCATGTCACAACAGTAGAGGGGGAGAGAGGGAGGGAAGGAAGGAGGGGGTGGGGAGGGGAGGGGAGAGGGGGCTGCATGACTGCATTGTGCCGACCCCGTCAATAGGTGGACCCCCTCCCGGCCCCATAAAGCCACCGGAGTCGAAGCTGGCAGCCTCTGCTGTCTGAGATCGCAGCTGCTGGTAAGCGTGCTTGGAGCGGGGCTGCGGAGGACGGCTAGGGCTGCCCCCCCATGCGGCCCAAACCAAATGTAGGTGCGGCCCAAACCAAATTTTCATCTTCTAATGTGGCCCAGGGAAGGTGAAAGGTTGGACACCCCTGGTTTATTGTATCACGAAGTGTATAAGTGACCAGAGTCCTGTTTTGTCGAAGCACAATGTAATGTTACACCTACAAAAATATGCAGTGTGTTCTGCCCTGGCAACAAGAACTGTGCAAGTTCATAGTGTAATTGGTTGTATGGTTCCTATTTCAACTGATTGCACAATGCCCCAGTGGAACTGATTTGTAGATATCACTCCCGCCTTGGTGTAATTGCAGCTAATATGGACATAACATCAAGTCTCCCCTGCACAGCTACTTAATAGGATTTCAGCCAGTGTCCCTTTGCAGACAGGAGGCTTTTAGCCTCCTAACAGTTCCCCATACCATGTGAATCCGCAAGTGGAGATACTTCTAATGCTTTGTTTCTTATGTTTCTTTGAATATTTAAGTTGAAAAGATATCTCTGAAATCTTGCAATAGCATGAATACAAGAAAACAATGTACAAAATTGTGTTGAGTTTTCACATATTTTTATTTAAAAAATTACCAGCCTTAAGAATCTTCGGTTGAATAATATTTATTTCCATTATCCACAGTGCCATAATAGAGTCATCTTTAAGCAGCTCCTGCAGGCCAAGGCCTTAAGCTATGTCCAGGTGGATAGTTGCAGGCTAGGAAGTGTCAATGAAAATTTGTCCGTGTTGCTGATGGCCAAGAAGTTTCAAAGTAAGACACTTGGAATACATTAGTAAAACTAAAATCTTTCTGATTGTCACTTCTAGAGCAGCCATATCATTGTAGGGGTTTGTGCACGCTATCTTATTTTCCTTTTTTAAATAACTGGTTGACTTTTTGGAAGTGTTTCTGCCCAATAGATCTTGCTCCTCACCCCATCCTAACTTAAAAAATAGCAGTAAAAGCATGAACTATGCATAGGAATTACCATGGCCAAAATTCTGTTGCATGTTTCTGCAAATGGAGTAACTTTTAGTGGCAGGTTGCCAGAATTTAAGAAATGTCCATGTGCATTGCTGATTGGTTGCACGCAGTGTCACACAACTCAGCATGCAACCGGAGGTGCCTTGTGAAGATTTCTTAACTTACAGGAACTTGTAATGAAGTTATACCTTTTAAGTAATTGTGCAACAGGATTTCAGCCCATATGTGTGTAGAATTGCTCAGTTTGCTTTTTGCCAGCAACCAATGAATTTTGTTATTACCTTTCTTGCAGTCCCAGTGTGTCCTCATGCTGGAGGAGTTGGGCTCTGTGAATTGGTACAGCACTTGATAATATTTGACTACATTTCAATATCTGGTAGCCTTGAGAACAGGTTAGTAATACTTTTGAAATTCTACTGTTCTGGTTTCCACATGTTGGTGAAATCCACTGTGGAAGGTTGTATTTGTTTGGTACACAGTAGGCCATTTTAAGAAAATGTGAAGTTTGACCATGCTACTCTGTTTTTACTTCAGGATGTGTGAATACGTAGATCATCTACATGAGCACTTCAAGTATCCAGTAGTTATTAGGAATGCATCCTATGTGCCGCCCAAGGTATTGTTTTATTAGCATAGAATGTTCTCAACACTCTCATAGTATAAGCCTCTTAATGAACATTAAATGGAATCAGAGAGAGATATCCAGAGGTAAATTATTTTGAGAAAACTTATGTTGTACTATTTTTAATTGAAAAGAATTGGACTCATTTCTTGAAAAGAATATGCCCACATTTCAGAAGTCTCTGGCACTAGCAAACCATAGTTGAAATATTTTCTACTTGCTTTCATATAATAAATAATGTAAAGAAGTTATGGTATTTTCAGTTATTAGATAGCTGACATTATTTTTATTGTAACTATTTTTTAAATTATTCCAATTAAAGGTACTTCCATAATTTACTAGATGTCAGGCTGCACTGTTTTGATATAATAGGGATAGGTCTTTCGTGTTTACATGAAAGGAAAAAATAGAAGAAACTGGCTTTCATTTTTGTTAATTTTTAAAATGGGGCCTATGAAACATAAATAATTCATAATAACAAAAGGGTACACAAATGTTTTGTGTTCTTTCATGGTTCCCTCATTTATTGAACTTACCTTTCACCCCTTATCAAATCACCAGAAAATTTTTTTATCCAATAGCACCATGAGAGCTGCTGCCCACAGCCAATGAGAATGTCCAGGGGTGGGAATTTTGAATCTAAAAGGGCCTGGTTGGAATCCCATGAGGAGGAATGCTTCACAGTCCTTCTTTATGGGTGGGATTCCTGTGTGCTGCCGACCTCCATCCTAATTCCCTTCATCTAGGGTTGTGCTATTTGCCTGCTGCTGCCCGCCAAGCTCAAAGACAAGAAGAGAAGGCATGAAGTGGCAAGGAACAGCAAAATCTCCCCATATTTTAGTAATGTCAGTGGGTGGGGCTTTGACTGTATATTTGACCTTTATTTGCATGCTTGCTTTTCTTGGGTTTGGATTGTCTATTTCTTTGGCAGTTATTTTCTTTATGTGTGTGTGTTTGTGTGTTGCTTTCTTAAGTTTGATTTTTAAAATTGTTACATTGATTTTTTTTTCTGTTTGGGGGGCTTTACTGCTTTTTGAATGGGTTGGAGGGTGAGTGAGGTACTGTATTTTTCCGTGTATAAGACGATACTTTTGTCTAAAATCTTTAGATAAAAAATTGAAGGCTGTCTTATATACAGAAGGGGGGAAGGGATCAAAGCGCTTTGATCCCTGCTTTTATCCTCCACTCTCTTGTGAAGAAAACAGAGAAAGAAAGCACTTCCTTCGCAAGAAAGTGGAGAGGGAAAGCATTTTCTTCGCAATAAAGTGGAAAGGGAAAGCAGGAATCAAAACGCTTTGATCCCTGCTTTCCCCCTCCACTTGCTAAGCTCCAATTAGATTTCTTAATTTTTGGTTAGAAAAGTGGGGGTCTTATACATGGGGCGTCTTATACAGTATTTTGTATAGGTCTGATGATTTTTCTCATGTACTACTGTCTACTTCTACAGTGGACTGATTCTGTTACTTTGCCTTTGCTTTTCTGGAGTCATTTTAATGGTTCTATGGGATTTAATTTGGACTGGCATCAGGAACACAAATGGGGGAGACCTGAAAAAAAAGAACCCAAAAGATGCTTTTTCTTTCATGTTAAGCAAAAGGACTGGAAAACACAAAAATGAACAAAAATGAAAAGACACGTGTGGGGGGAAAAATGAAATAAAATATAAGATTTTGTGCCGTATAAATCTGTGATACGATGAGTTAGCTTGAGAAGTTTGAGCCTTCAAAGACAGCTGAAGGTGACATTTTTTACAAAAACCTTTATGCAAGAGCAGAACAGTCTGGTTAAAGATAGGAAATTATTTCTCCTTAAAACAGTAGAGATATGTATTTAAATATAAAATTTCTTTCAGGCACCTGGGTATTCTTCTGAAATGAAAGAAGACTCTGCCAGAAGATATCAGTTCCCCCAAGGTGAAGTCTGGCAGAAACTCCTCTCTGATACAGCTAAAATAAGCTGAAATGCAGAGTTTTCAGACTGAACTCCCTAAGCTATTTTTACCACTACAAATAGTTGGCTTTGCTGAAGGTCCAAGGAAGACTAGATTCCAATGAATGCTTTTGAAATGTTTTTCTCAGCTTGCATAAAACAAAAAATAGACTACAAGTCCCATTATAGAACTCCTGATCATTTTACACAAAGAGCTTTTGTCTAACTCAGCTTAAATAAGACATATGATTCACTGCTCCTGGAACTATTAGAGCAGGCGTGGAATTATATAATGAAAGATGTACTTTTGAACAAACCTATTAAGAGTTTCAAATAAACTATGATTAAACACACTAGTATATTTGAATGTTTTGTGGTGTTCTGCAGAGGCCAAATTGAAATTCAAAACGATTAAGTATTACTTACCATGAGCACTTGACTGAGAATCAGATGTACATACAGATCATCACAGCACCTGGCTGTGGTCTTGTGAAGGCAGTGGATCAGAACAACAGAGGGAAGTGGTCTGATAACAGGACAGGTTACACGGGCAGGTTCAGAGTCTTAATAGGCATTGGGTTACTTGGAGGAAATGATGGCACAGGGCATGTTAGGCTTCAAAACAGCAAGATAAAATTGGCTAGTTTATCTTGTTACATCACATCACACAAGAGAGAGAAAACTTGATGAAGCCGCATCTGTGTAACACTGGGGTGGAGCTTTTTAAAGCAATATTATAGTTAATGTTTAGTGCGAAGGTTAGTGCCTTTGACTATCTTAAAATAGCAGGGCAAACAAAAATGTATCCTTCCAGCCTTTACTAGACAGCAACTCCCATCAACTTTTGTCAACATAAGCACTGGTGAGGAATGCCAGGAGCTGTAGTCCAATAGTGTCTGGAGAGCCACATTTTTCTCACCCCTGCATTAAAAGTAATTCCTCTCTATTAGACCAGAGAGAGGGAAACTTATCCCCTGAAGACCCATATTCCTTCTGCTCCCTATTCTTCCATCAGCAGTTGAGGTCAAAGCCCTATCTACACTTAACTCACACGCCTCCAAACACATTTTCCCACAACCTTGGGCAGCAGTTAACTGAGAAAAAAATTTCCACTAGAACCATCAAGCTTTTCTTGAAGTCAGCCACTACATGCAGCAATCTTGGTGTGTGTAGAAGGGGGATATAAATCCTCCCTTCCCATGCTTAAGTCAACTTGCAGTTGTTGTTGTTTTTTGAGGGGGGAGGAGCTACCATGCTGCCAGGAAGTTGAGGAAGATGCCCTGTGGACTATCCATTTCATTTGTGGCGAATATTCAGATCCAAGATGCCTTTTCAATACAGGCAGCAGAGAAGGAGAAAGAGAGGTTACTTACCTATAACTTTGGTTCTTCGAGTGATCATCTGTGAATTCACACTAATGGGTTTAATCTGCACTTGCGCAGAGGTCTCCAGAATATTCTAGATTAGAGCTTTATGATATGTTTGTCAAGGGCTGCTCCCCTAGCCCACGTGGTCTGCCCGTCCTGATAATTACCTCAAGTTCCGAAGAACAGCCCACCGCTGCAACAAGTGATATAGGACTGACGGACAGAAGGGAGGACGGGCAGGAAGTGTGAATTCACAGATGACCACTCAAAGAACCAGTTACAGGCAAGTAACCTCTCTTCTTCATGGTCTCTGTGAATGCACACTAATGGGTGATTGACAAGCTAACTTACCGGAGGAGGAATGTCACGGAAGAACAGAAGTACAGCTCTTCCAAACGATGCATCCTTCTTGGCTCTCAGATCAAGGCGATAGTAGGTGGGAAATTAAGATGGTGTTGCCCATGTGGCAGCTTTACAAACATCCAGGAGTGGTACTCCACGAAGAAAGGCTGCAGAGGTAGCCAAAGCTCTGGTAGAATTGAGTCTTAATACCAGCAGGTAGAGGCTGTTTGGCTAGCTGGTATGCTAACTTTTTAGTGGAAACAATCCAAAGGGATATAGATTGAGAAGAAACATGGGAACCTCTGTGAGGGAAGTTGTTTTGATATGCAGAAGGAAGAAGTCCATGAGACATAAAAAGCTAGTGCACATCTAACATCCAATGCGTGTAGAGACCATTCTAGGTAATTCATAGGTGATGGAAAAAAGGTAGGTAAAACAATAGGTTGTGAGAAGTGAAAATGTGACACAACCTTTGGTAGAAAGTAGACATCAGGGGAAAGGGTGACCTTGACCAGGTGAAATTGAAGAAATGGAGGATCAACCCTGAGGGCAGCAAGTTCCGAGGCTCTACAAGCAGAAGTAATGGCGTCCAGGAAGAGTGTCAAGGAGGTGCTCTGAGACGGTAGCGAGTGGCTCAAATGGAGCAGAGGTAAGCCAGTGAAGAACAACAGGTAGCAACCATTGTGGGGAAGGTGCAGGAGGACACATATTGGAGACACCTTGATTATAGAAGATGGTGAATCAATAAAAGCCGCCTAG
The DNA here is from genome assembly GCF_051106095.1 of Pogona vitticeps. NCBI lineage: Eukaryota > Metazoa > Chordata > Lepidosauria > Squamata > Agamidae > Pogona > Pogona vitticeps. The sequence goes on from NC_135786.1 coordinate 184,633,517, forward strand.
ATTGGCCTTTTAGGCCAGATGGGCAGGGTATAAATCAAATAAATAAATAAATAAATAAATTTTTAAAAAAAGTTTGTAACTCCAGCTATCGCTGAAGACGAACGGTAGCTCAACAAGAGAGACCTCAGCGGCGGCAAAAAGGAACTGAGGTAATTACCAGGACGGGCAGACCACGTGGGCGGCCCTTGAACGTATCATAAAGCTCTAGAATATTCCAGAGACTTCTGCACAAGCACAGATTAAACCCATTAGCGTGCATTCAGAGACCACGAAGAACATGTGGTTGCCTAGAGGATGTTGGATGCAACTACCCTCAGCCCTCAGTCTTAACACCTGGAAGGCCAAGCTGCCATGAGGAATATGTATGGAATCCTTTTCCTTTTAACAATTTATTTGCATTCTTATGGTAATATTTGATCTAGTTTGAACAAAGTAGAAATTATCTCTCATCTGCTTTTCTTGTTTTTAAGAAACACTTTGGCCTGCAATCCTACACACTTACCTGCCAGTTAAGCACCAGATACATTCAGACTCCCTCTGTTAATCATTTATATTTATGATAACAAGGATGTTTACCTGGTCACAAGATTTACTAAACAATAATTTACTATGCTTACTGAGTTACTGAGTAAATATGAAGAGCTGTTCTTTATCATTCTGAAGGTTAGACTATACCATATTTTCCATGTATAAGACGCCCCCCCTTTTCTAACCCAAAATTAAGAAATCTAAGTGGGGTTTAGCAAGTGGAGAGGGGAAAGCTGGGATCAAAGCCCTGCAAGATCACTTTGATCCCTGCTTTCCCCTCCACTTGTTTTTGTTCTCTCCTCATCTTACTTCCGTGTATAAGACGACCCTCAATTTTTAGTCTAAAGATTTTAGACCAAAGTATAGCCTTATACATGGAAAAATACGGTAAATAGTGTATGTTCTACTAAATAAATTAACTAGTGTTGATTAGCAATGCATATATACTTCAGTTTGTCCTCAAATAACTGCACTCCCCTCCATTCTCAATGCTTTTTCTGTAGCTTCAAGTATTTCTGGAATTTTTAAATGTTTGGCATAGTATATTAGTACCATATAAAAACTTTGTCTTCCAAATTATGTAACACAATTGCACTACAGTACAGCATCTAGTTTATTAGGCATTTTTTGAAAAATGTTATACAAATAAAAATATAACCTATTTATCTTTCACAGCTAGTATCCTCCGTACAAAAGTGTTGTATGAAATACAGTACATATTTAAATAGTCCATTCAAATTCCATGTAACAGCTGTGATCATTCATCACAGAATGATTTCCCTTTTGACCTTCTAAGTGAACACGGCTGTTTAAAAACACTGCAAACCGAATATTAAGGCATGTAGAAATATTGCAACAAGTCCACTTAGACAGCCATTTCCATTTTAATAGCAGGATGAGGATTATACCCTTCTATTTCAAAATCATCTGCTTTGAAGTCATTGATGTTTTCAACTTTCCGAAGAATTTTGAGTTTGGGAAAGGGTCTTGGTTGCCTCTGAAGCTGAAATTTCAAAATATATTATAATTATTCCATAACAGGTGAGCTTAGTTACAGAACTGCTTACTAAAGCATACTTGTGTTAGTAATATATTTGACAACCCTTAGTTTAAACTGATGCACTTCTTCCACTATGCAATTAGAAAGCTGCTTTTGGAGTATTAACTACAAAGATAATTCCAAATAGTCTTCAAGATTGGCCTTACTGGAGATTTATTTACCTACAAATATGACTGTTTTGACAAAAAATTGTTAACATAGTAAAACAGCACTCTCCTACCTTTCCAGAAAGTACCTATCTAAAAGCCCATGGAGATCCACTCCATAATGTTTGATTGTGGCATCCTCCACTCCAGTTGGTATTTGCTAGCCTCAGGAAAAATGCAAAGGTTTCCACCAATTCCAGAATGACAGTAAAATTAAAGACAAAGCACACTATTTCAGTATTTATTTTGCTTATGTAGCATGGTGCAGATTAATAAGAATACAGCCTTTAGCTTCTATCAAATCAGGCAGAGCACATGCAGCTATGTAATATTATGCAGCTGCTGCAAGAAACAGAAGAAGTTACAATTAAAATGAGAATCTGTAAATAGCGATTTTGATATTTACCTGGATTTTCAAAGGCTCAATATGGTTTAGGTATACATGAGCATCTCCTAGTGTGTGTATAAACTCACCAAGCTGTATTAAAAAAAGAGTGGAGCTTTAGTGTATGAGGAAAAATAGCAAATATACATGATGATGCTAACAATTCATGTTTCCTGTACATGTTTTCTGTATTTCTCTGTGAATCCCCTACAAATACAGACACAAGGGTAGATTCTTTAAAATTAATTTCACTGAAGTATATTTCTAATATCTTTAACGTCAAATAGTAACTTCTGTCCTAAAACAAATCCTTAGACTTAGCTCTGCCATAAACATTGGCTGAAATCCTGTTGCACAGCTCCATGTGTGCAAGTTTTTCCACAGCCTGATGATATCAACATCAGTTGTGAATTGCCACTGATAATAGGCAAATGGCCACTGATTAATGGCAATTTTGGGGTGTACATACAATAAAGACATATGTGCCCTATAGTTACCAAAGAAAGCCTTTCATAATTATCAGTTTGATGATGACATCATCACTTTTGTATACACAAAGTTGCACAACAGGATTTCAGTCGCTGATTTAAAGACTTCCCTATGTAAATTAAAACTCAATTAGGATAATTTCTAAAATATGAATATTTAGAATCTGTTCAAAAAGTGTTCTCTTTTCACCTGACATTAACCTTTTTTTGTAAAAATAGGGCTTAGCCAGCCCAAAATGAAGGGGGGGAATAAAAAAAAAACCCTGAAATGATAACAAAACTGTATCATACAGTTTTCCCATGCCTACAGTGAAATCTTATACACCGTAGTTTCATACACTGTTTCGAATGGTGCTTCCTCCATGTGAAGCCCCAGGCCAGGGCCGGGAAGCATTTGTAGGAGTGCCGTCACTCCCATCTCACTCTAAAGAGACTCAGACCTCCCCTCCACCTTCTCCACCTAGGAAGGAAAGTAAGAAGGTGGACACTAAAGAGCTGGAGGAGCTGAGAGACAGAGAGGGACAGAAACATCAAGGGGTGGATACCCAGGACTTGGTATTGGGGGGTGTTACAGCCAGCTATGATGTCTCCTGTCCTTCAAGGTTTTGGAGGGAGTTCATCCAATAGTGGGAGGAAGGCGGGACATCAGTGGGTGGAGCTGGGATGGATATATATTGGGGAGAGTGTGTCATGAAGGGGTTCTGTTTTAAGTTCTGCTGGAGCAGTTCTGGATTGAGTTTTGTGGAGTTCTGTGTGAGCTCTGTGTTCTGTATGAACAAACATTTAGAGTCTGTTTATGCTAGTGCCTTGATTTAAATAGTCTCTTGTTTTATTTGTTTACCAATCCAAGTGTGTACCAATCAATAAATTTTAGTTCTCTTGTTTTTGAAATCCATTCCTGTCTGTGTGACTCATTATAGGGAATGGTTGGTGGCAGTCTACCTGAAGTGTGAGAGAGTGTTGATGTAGTGTAACAGGGGGAAAAGGGTTAAATGTGGCAGTGCAAACCGGTGAAGATTTGGCGGGAAAAGGTCGGTGGAGGCGGGAGTAGGGGATATAAGGGAGAAACGGGACGACATCCCGGGCAGTTGGGAAAAGATTTGGGTACAGGATCCCTGTACAAGGAAATGGGAACAAGTAAAGGTTCCCCACGAGGAGGCTGAATGGCGGAGGCGTCAGGGACAACAGCCTTGTCCCTCCTACTGGGGAGAGACGGAGGCAAAGGAGTGGAGGCACTGTCTCCGGGAAGAACGTGAGGTGGTGGCACGGGAGATCAAGACCAGGAAGACATGGCATCTTTCCAAGCTCCAGAAGATGGGAGTCTTCCCGGACCGTGGTTGGCCAGTCCGAGGGGATAACCCATTCTGGGGTTGGAGCGGAGATGAGGAGACCCTACCATTACTAGCTGCAGAGGGAGATGAAGGAGACCCTCCGGTTACAGAGAAAGTCTTATCTGGACCGTGGGAGTTTGACGAACTAAATCCGTTTGTTAATACAGCGGTGCCTTGCATAGCGAGGTTAATCCGTTCCGGATTAACCATCGCTATGAGAAACATCGCTCAACGGAACAAAAAAAACCATTAAAACGCATTAAACTTGGTTTAATGCGTTCCAATGGGCCCTAAACTTACCGTTGAGCGAAACTTCTCCATAGGGGCGGCCATTTTGGGAAAGTTGTGGTGGCCATTTTGGAACCACCGATCAGCTGTTCTCCCCCGCTTCGTTGTGCGAAAATCGCTAAGCGAATCGCTTAGCGATCGTCGCACCGCGAAAAAAACACCATAGGGGCCATCGCTGAGCGAACGCTCCAGCGATGGCCTGGACCCCCTCGCTATGCGAATTCATCGCTCAACGGAGCGATCGCTAAGCGAGGCACCACTGTAATGTTTGGACACCCTTGCAGTCACGGTTTCGACAGCAAGAGATGTTAAATCCTGTTCAAAGGGACGTTGCAGTTAATGTTGAAACGTTAATAAACGAAGATAATATTGTTGAGTTCAAACCATCTCATACTTTATTTGGTGTGACTGAAGCCCCTACAAACGAACCCTCACACTCCAAAGTTAAGTGCACTGTTGGTATGACTTCACAAATTGTTAGAAATGCTAGTTTAAGAAAAAGATTTTTACAATAGGAATATTTGGAATACATATTTTATCCAAGCATATTCTATACAGATAAAAATTGAATATGTAGAAAATATATGCACTAAGGAAAAGATACGAGATCCGATTCTAGAAATTTGGTTTACTAAGCTATAAATCAAGATAGCTTAGCAGGCAAAAAAGCCACCTCTTACAGGGAATGGCAATCAAGGAAGCATCCAGTTTGTAAGTATGCACTCTACACAACTTTGTATCCAACTTTGTACTGCCTACACCACTTCTTATTCCTAATTTTTAAAACAAGTACGTTAAAATATAAAAGTGTGGAAAGTACCTTCAAGCCTGTAACATGAGCGATCATTGAAGTGAGCAATGAGTAACTGGCAATGTTGAAAGGTACTCCTAATCCCATGTCTCCAGAACGCTGATATAACTGACAAGACAGTTCACCATTTAAAACATAGAATTGGCAAAGAGCATGACACGGTGGTAAAGCCATTGCAGATATATCTGATATACAAAAGAAGAAACAGTAAAAACTTTCTTAAAAACAAAATAGTTTACAAATATATCTAATGTCAAAATTACACCCACAATGCAATCTCACTGGGTCTCTTTGTATTTAAACTACGTAGCAATTCCAGTTTCTCCATCTATATGCCAGTATTACAAACGGGAAAATAATCTATGGGCACATCCAGACAGGGGAAGCTGGAGTGTTCTAGTTTGCACTTAAGAGGTTCTTTCTTAAAACCTTTATTGGCATTAAAAGGGGATAAAACAGCAGTAACAATTTGTCATAGTGTTACAAACCAAGAAGGACGGGCGTGAAGGTAAGAACTGGGAGGGTGATGCGGGGGGGGGATGGGGCAGGGGTTTTGACTTGGAGACCGCTAAAAGAAAATCCGCTACCACGCTAGTGATGGTCGCCGAGTAATCGCTTAAAAGGGTGGGGAGGGGGTCAGCTAGGGAAACAAAAAGGGACGACAGAAGGGGTTCAAGGATGTTGTTTCTTAAATGTTGATGAGTCGGGCAGCGGAATAATATGTGGTCTAGGGTATCGGGCTCAGATGAGCAAAAGAGACAGAGTCTATTGTTGCGTGGTATGTTTGCAAATCTTCCAAAGTGAACAGCTGATGGGAAAATGTTTAGTCTTGCTAGCATAAAAGCCCTCCTTTTACTTGGATTAATTAATTTACTAAAATAGTTTGAGGGTCTACCGAGTGAAGGGGAAAGGCCGAAGAAGTGAGGGGAACAAATAGGATTTAAATTGGGGAGTAATAAATTGAGTTCCTGTTGCCAGAGTTTAGATTTGATGATTTGATGGGCTCTGTGAAGGGTGGTGTCTGAAAGAGATTCGGGGGAGAGGTCCAAGGATGCGAGCTTAGCATCAAGAATATTGAACCACTTGGATGAAAAAGGATCTTTTAGTAGGTCATTGAGTATGGAATCTGGTTGGGTATTGAGGTGTAGTCTAAGCCAGAACTTGAAGGTTAGGGACCAAGCGATAGTAGAGGGAAGGTGCATGCCTAATTCGAGTATCAATGTGGACAATCTAATTAGGTTTGGGACTCCAAGAATCCTTCTGAGAAAGGAGGCAGCGACTTTATCAAGGTCTTGATTAGCAGCCTCGATCCAGATTGGGGCTCCATATAGCAGCTGGGAGAGGATTTTGATTTGAAATATATGGAGAGCAGCCGGAATGTACTGGTTGCCACTGTTGAAGTGGAAACGGGCGACTGCATTTAAATGTGGCATGGCAGACGAAATGGCAGCTTTACAATGGTGAGTCCAGCTGAGTCGGGAGTGGAAGGTGATCCCCAGATATTTGAAAGTCTGGACTTGCTGGAATGATAGATTACCAATCTTCCAGGCTGTCGGGGCCCAGGATTTCGAGAAAACCAGGATTTTTGTTTTCTCGGGATTGATTGATAATTCATTGGAGAAGCAGTATTCTTGGAAAGAGGATAGCAGAAGTCGGAGGCCAGGTTTAGTGACAGACAGCAGTACTGCGTCGTCTGCATAAAGAAGAATAGGTACAGGGACACCATTGAGAGAGGGAGGGGAGGTTCCAGAGCTAGGAAGAGCGGGAGGCAGATCTGCAAGGAATAGATTGAAAAGTGAAGGGGCAAGTATACACCCTTGGCGGACTCCTTTGTTGATAGGGATTTCGTCGGTCATGGAGCCTGCGCCATCGAGGCGAATCCGGCACGAGTTGGAAGAGTGAAGGCGTTGGATCAGGAAGAGAAGGCGGGGGTCGATCCCCCAATTGGACAGTTTCTTCCACAGTATGTCCCTATTAATTGAGTCAAACGCTCCTCTAAGATCAATAAAGGCCGTGTACAATCTGGCTCCATAATGAACGGAGTATTTTTCTGCGAGAAAGGATAGTGTGAAGGCGTGGTCAAGTGTGGAAGCACCTGGGCGGAAACCTATTTGTTCTCTGCCTGGGAGGGCTTTTGAAAGTGCCCAGGTTGTGAGTCTGTTGAGTAGTAGTTTGGAATAAAGCTTCCCAATGGATGAGAGGAGGCTTATTGGTCTGTAGTTATTCGGTGAGGCAGGGTCGCCCTTTTTGTAAATGGGTACAATAATTGAGGATAGCCAGGCGTGAGGGAAAAGACCTGAATGGTTGATTAATGTGAATAGGTTGGATAAAGGCCCCGACCACCATGAGGGGTTGCTTATGAGGATTTCGGATGGAATGTCATCAGGACCTGGCGCTTTCCCAGTTTTCAAAGTATTAATAAGTTCTTCCACCTCATTCGGGGTGACCGGTGGCCATTCCGGTAGGTCTGGGGGATGCAGGATCGGGTCGTTATGTGTAGTTGGAGCTGTAAAGATTCTAGAAAAGTGAGTGGTCCAAGTAGAGGCAGGAATGGGAGGTGAAACATTACGAGCTAAGGGGGAGTTAGTGCGGGAAACCAGGGACCAGAAAGCTTTATGGTTGTTGGAGTGGATTGCATCATGGAGTAAATTCCAGTTGTGTTGGGCAAATAAGTGCTTCTTTTCTTCTAGGAGGAGTCGGCAAGTTTTCCTCAGATGGAAGTATGATTTTAAAAGGGCCGGGGAAGGGTCACGGCGGACTAAGAGGAAAAACTGCCTGACACACTTCTTGGCATTCAAGCATTCTGTGTCAAACCAGGAAGGAGTGTGTTTATGGGAATTGGTAGAAGAGGATGCTCTAAGGGACTGGACGAGTGCCTTGGCAAGGGATTAAGAGGTTCTTACCTTTAATGCAATCTATTTTGTCTCCCACATGAGAGATATCTGGATCGCTCCAATTCCTCCCCCTTTCGATTAATGACACTCTATTCCAAACCTCTTCCCCTGCCTTTTCCCATGGCTGTCATTTGGCAGATAACGGGGGCTTTCTTTTTGTTGTTAAATAAAGTAAGTGATGTTGCACAACAACAATGCATCTACCTAGCATTATGGGACACATGCCGCCAGTGTATCCCCTTTATCTAGAATAGTGTTATATTGACAGGAAAATATTTTAAAAATTAAAATGGTAGAGTAGATGCAAAAAGACAAAAAGGGTTCTCCGTTGTCCCTTTGAATGCCACAACTCAGCAAATATGTCACAGGATTGTCATCTCAGATAAAACTACCTTCAGCTCTACTTGGGTGCAAACTAACCACCGGAATAGGCTACAGAAGGGTAATTAGGAGCACTCCCCATTGTGTCCAAAAACCTGTAGACTTATCACCGTGCCAAAAAGGAGTGGCACAGCTCTGAAAATGGATGGGATGGATTGCTCCAAGTCAAAACACACGTGAAAGCTGTGATTTAAACCAAACAGCAACAAAAGCAATCCAAATAGCAAGCTGTATACCCATCTGGACATGCCCTATGTCAAAGTATAATGCAAAGTGGATAGTTGATATGCATGAACTGCTCTCTTATAGAGCTTACATGGGCATTTTGGGAATGTATTTTCAATCCAGGTTAACACAGCTGGCGGCATGTACAACTATGACAATAGTTAACACTAAAATATTAATTACCATACTATACCTTTAGGATTCCATGCGCACATGATAATTCTTCTGTTATCTGGATCATTTCTGATAGTATCAATTACCTGCTGCAATTGATCTATGCCTTGTCCTGTGTAATCTAATAAGAGATGGGGAAAGAAGAAGCAAGAGAATTAAAAGAATGCCCAATTTACTGATAACTCTGCAAAGTACATACAGTATGCCAGACGAACTCATAAGAGGAAATTCATGACACTTACTCACCTATTATCCCATTAAAGTACTCCATAATAACATTATATGTATTTAAAATGACAAGTGTATTTTCCCTTTGGCAATGTCTACTAAGAGAAACAAAGTTTGCTTTGATTGGATGGTATGCATTATGAGATCACAGCCATCACTGACACACATAAGACCATATTGGCTCACATTAAACAAATTCTCTTCTGATAGCTACAACATGAAGTAATTACTTCCATATGTTAACGACCCATCACATACTTAACACCAGACAAAATGTTTATATTATCCAATCACACCTCAACCACAGTACAGAATTAATTCACATTTTAACTGCTAGAAATCAAGAGAAAAAGAATGTGCATATATGAACAAAATGTATAATTAGCATAAAAGTGCTTTACTCTAGATGGCTCAGCAAACTGAACTGCAAAGTATCACTATCTGATGTCACTTGACTGAAAGCACAGATGTTAAAACTGTTAAGTGGAGATACCTACGTATGAATCCACCTTAGTGCATGAGGTTGTTTGAGCTATTGAACAAATCTGCTTATTCTGTATTGATTCAATACAGCTTTCCCAGGGAAAGCTGGTAACTTTTAGCTATGGCTATGATAGTACCAATTATAAGTATTTTCCTACAGTGGCCTAACAGAGCAAAAAGACATCTTTTCTGAACCATAATTATTTTGAAATGCAACGTCTATTCAACTTCATCCTCCTAGAGGATGAAGGATGCTGTTAAATTATTGTAATATTTTACAATTATATCTTCAATATCATAGAATACTGGATTAAGCAATGAGTTCTGTCTTCACATTTGAAGATACCTAAATATAGAAAAACAAAATTTACTCTGTCTCCACCTTTATGCATATCTTTATATTCAGCTCCAAAATGTCTCCACTGGAAGCCATAAACTGGGCCAAGATCTCCTTCTTCTCTGGAATAGAATCCCTGCTTGTCTAAGAATTCACGAGAACCGTTGGCATCCCAGATTTTAACTCCTTTAGCAGAAAGCTCTTTTGCATTTGTAGAGCCCTGTGTTAAATAAGAAAGAGTGTTTATCTATCAATGTCTTTGATACTAGTCAAAATAGCCTTAAAATTTACTCTATTCCTTAATTCCTGAATACATGGGGATTTCTAGTTCAAATTAAAAACAATGGGCTAGCACTGCAGGGCAAATATTGCCCCAATAGCCTCTGAAAATGTACAGATCTCCCAACGCTGAAATAAAGGACCAAGAAAAAGAGCCTTATGCATGAGGAGCTACTTGACTCGCTGCAAGCACTTAAGCCTCAGCAAATCAGTAAACTGAAGCATAAACTTAAGAGGGCTATTTCCAGTATGTGTCTCTAATCATACCATTAGAGATGCATATGGGGAAAAGCCCTCTTAAAAGACTGGTGACACAGTTGTTAAACTGCAGTACTGCAGTCAAGTTTCTGCTCACGAGCCAAGTTCAGTGCCAACAGGATAGCTGCTCAGGGTTGACTCAGCCTTCCATTGTTCCAAGGTTGGTAAGTTAAGTACACAGCTTGAGGGGGAGGAGAGAATGTGTAACCTGAATAATTAAATTGTAAACTGCTCAGATACTGCTTTAAGCACTATGGGGTAGTATATAAGCAGTAGACTTTGCTTTTGTTCTTGTGAAGTTTTGGGGGAGATTAGTATACAAATGTGTGCTTTTGTGAATTTTTGTTAATAAATATATGTGTATGAATGAAAGTGTAAGTGGCTTTTCTACTTTAGCTTTCAATTTGTGCAGCAGTTCTCTTGCTTCGGGTGTCAAACATATGACCCCCGGAAAGGGAATGTGGCTCTCTGGCCAAAATGGTTCTGCATCTCAACAGATGAGAGTTGAAATACAGTGGTGCCTGAACTACGATCATCTTGACTTGCCACCAAATTGAGTTACGACTAACTCTGGTCACAAAATTTTGCTTTGACTTGTGACCAAGCTTTGAGATACGATCAGGAAAAGGGCAGAGAATTTAAACTGCTAACCGTTGGTCTGCAAAGAGGCTGCTTCTCTGTAGCTCCTTCGCCACCCAGCGGTTAGTGCGTGTGTGTTAGCAGAGAGCCTTTGTACTGCCTGGTACTTTTTAAAATGCCTGTTCTGAGTGAGTACTGTTTTGCAGTGTGAGTTTGGGCTGGGGGGGGGGTATTTCTCTGTGCTATTCTGCTGATCCATTCTGTTGGAACGGGTTTGTTTGATTCTGTGGCTCCTAGAGTTTGGGCTGGGTGGGGAGATTATGATGGGTTTTGCAGTGTGTTTTTTAGTCTCTGCTGGAACGGGTTTGTTTGATTCGGGGGTTATGTTTCCGTGCTTTGATGGGTCTTGCAGTGTGTAGTTGTAGCATTTTTAGTCCCTGCTGGGATGGGGTGAGTTTTGTTTTGTTTTAAACTCCAAACTCTCCCCCCTCCATTGTCTTCTCTCTCTTCTTGCACCTAAAAGCACAAATCTTTGTCTGAGGGGTCTGTGTACCCCAGTGATGACCTTCTTTCTTTCCTCCCCCCCCCCCCACTGTTCCCTCCCTCCTTTCCTGGCCTTTTTTCTAACCTTTATAAACAGCCCAAACAGATTAATTGTGTTTCAATGTATTCCTATGGGAAATGGTGCTTTGAGTTACGACCAAATTGAGTTACTACCATCATTCTGGAACAGATTAAGTTCGCAACTCAAGGCACCACTGTACAAAAGAATTGCCATAACTTCTTAAACTTCAGATACTTCAAATATAGTAAAGATATATTATTTCAGGTGATCCTGAGCCACAATAGCTAGTGAAACTATTGTAGTAGATTACCTATTACATACCATACCTTTATAAACCAAAGTAGTTCTTCAAGCACTCCCTTCCAAAATACCCTTTTCGTTGTTAGCAATGGAAAATGATCTGAAAATACATGTTAGAACTGTTAAAGCAAATAAGAAAACACAAACGTATGAGAACATTTCCTAGTACAGTGGTGCCTCGCAAGACGATGTTAATTCGTTCCGTGAAAAACGTCATTTTGCGAAATGTGGTTCCCCATAGGAATGCACTGAAATCTGGTTAATGTGTTCCAATGGGGGGGATCGTCTTGTGGAAAAAAAGGCTTGCGAAACGCGGTTTCCCATAGAAATGCATTGGAATCTAATTACAGTGGTGCCCCGCATAGCGAGGTTAATCCGTTGCGGATTAACCTTCGCTATGTGAAAACTTCGCTAAACGGAACGGGGACGTTCCAAATGGGCACAAAACTCACTGTTTAGTGAAGTTTCCAGGGTCCAGCAGCCATTTTTGCGCCTTCGGTAAGCAAGGGGAGGGCGCGAAAACGCTGCGCGCAGCCATTTTGGGCGTCTGGCGGCCATTTTGAAACCGCCGAACAGCTGATCTGCGGGCTTCGCAAAGCGAAGATCGGTAAGCGAAACACTTACCGATCTTCGCTATGCAAGTTTTGCCCATTGGGGCCGACGCTATGCCTCCGCATTAGCGATCCTGAAAACAGGATCGCTATGCAGACTCGTCGTTATACGGTGCGCTCGTTAAGCGAGGCACCACTGTAATGCGTTCCCATGGGCAAAAAAGTCAGAACAAAGTCAAATAAAAACTATAAATATCATAGAAAAATATTCGTCTTGTGAAAAAGCATCCGTTAAAAAATTGTCTTGCAAGTCGCGGACCCAACTGTCAAAAACAGTCTTGTGAAAAAGTGTCCCTAAAAAAAATCATCTTGCAAGTCATGAACTCAAACGTCGTCTTGTGAAAATCGTCCATAGGAAAAAAAACGTCTTGCGAAGCGCAACAGCAATTGCAAAAACCAATAGTCTTGCGGATTGTCCCGCGAGGCACCACTGTATTAATCAGGAGATGTATTAGCACTAAACAAATACAGTGGTGCCTCGCATAACGAGCGCACCGTTTAACCACGAATCCGCACAGCGGTCTAATTTTTTAGATCGCTAATGCGATCGCATTGCAATGTTTTAATGGGCAAAACTGCATTGCGATGATCGGTAAGCATTTCGCTTACCGATCTTCGCATTGCGATGTTTTTCAAACAGCTGATCGGCGGTTCCAAAATGGCCGCCGCAACCATTTTCGAGCGGTTTCCTCACTTACCGAGGACGCAAAAATGGCAGCGCTATGGAGGATCTTCGCTGAACGGTGAGTTTGGGCCCCATAGGAACGCATTAAACAAAGTTTAATGTGTTCCTATGGGTTTTTCCATTCCGTTTAGCGATGTTTTCACATAGTGACGATTAATCCCGAACAGATTAATCTCGCTATGCGGGGCACCACTGTAGTCAGTTCTTACAGCAATTCTTTCTGCAAAATACTATCTACACTTCTATTTTATCAGGTGGCTGTTTCCCTTATAGCAAACATCTCTCTTACTTATTTTACTCACATAGCTTCATATTATAGTGGATAATACTTGTTACCATAACTGTAATAACAAACCACATGCTTAAAATATTAAGCTACGTTCTTAGTAATCATCATCATCATTTGCCAGCAAGTCAATTCTGACTTATAGTCCTTTTCAGTTTTTTCCAGGTAGATAATATTCAGAAGTGGTTTACCACTCCTTTCTTCTGGAAGTGCCCTGAGACTGTGCAGCTTGCCCAAGGCTGGCTCTACTCGCAGGAGGCATCGTGAGGAATAAAACTCCCAACCTCTGGCTATGCTGCAAGATACCAAACATGGGGCATGTTCCTACTGCAGGAATAAACCGGCAGAGGGATAAGCACTTTTTAAAAATTTGGGCTAAAGTCACATGGACTTCAGCCAGAATTCAAAACTTCTGTGGCACTATGTGCATCCTCATCACCACAACCTCCTCCTCCTCGGGTTTCCTGCTGTGACCACTATTGCCACAACCATCTCTGCTTAGGTGGGTCCACCAGAATGTGGGGGGGCAGAAAAGGTGGAAAGAACAGAAAGGGGAGGAGGATGAGAGGGGTGGAAATGAAAATAAGGGGCATGGGGTGAGGGTGGCAGGGCATGGGGACATGTACCTGAGGGGTGCGCTAGCAAGGGGGCGGAGAGGGCAAGCAAATTTGCTTGATGTGGGACTAGGCAGGCAAGTGACGTGCAACCCGGTGGGTAAGGAAGTGACCGGGCAAGCAAAGGGGGCAAGTATGAGGGCAATGGGGGGGGGAACTCAGGGGGACAACCCTGCAGGGACAAGTGACCAAACGGAATGAGTAGATGGATGCATGCCAACTTTTTTTAAAATCCTGCTATCTGGTATAGCGCTGTATCAGACAGCAGGATTTTTTTAAGTGCATGTGTGTTCACACATGCAGAATTTTATTCCAAAATAGATCTCCAACAGAGGAGCAGAAAAACTTGCTCCCCCGACACAGTATTCTGCACATGCATGTACCTAGTGTGTATGCTAAAATTGTAGTAATTTTTTTTAAAAATTAGAACCAGGTACAATAGAGGCTTTTGTTGTCAGTGGGCTTGCGTCCTCGTTGAGCTATCCAGCCAGCTAAGTAACCTTCTTAAGTAAGCTGTAATATAAACCTGCTGATCACCCAGCACTTAAGCCATTCCTGGTCCTATTAGTCCTATGCCAACTATGGGGCAAATGTGGCTTTCCAGATGTTGTTGGGCTACAACACCCACACTCATTCCCATTGTCTATGTTGATAATGGCTGATAGGACTCGCAATCCAAAAACATAGGGAGAGCTACTGTTTCCCAATTCTTCTGTACAGCACACAAATGACAAACACCAATTATGGATCCTCATCAAAATGAAACAGAAGTGGAAGAGCTTGACAGGTTAACAGTAACTTCAAGAATAAAAACACTGTGTAAAAATATTCTGGGGAAGAATACCCCAAAAACAAGCCATTGAGGACAAGCATGCTGATGCTTCACCATGCAAAATCTTGAGATTTAAAAAAAAAAACATGGATAACTCGTGGGAGGTTTCTGGAAGCCACCCTGGACAGGTGGAGCCCTGTGCACTCCCTTGAATAACTTATTGTGACGCTTCAAAATCACAACCTAAATATTTTCTCCATGCTTTAATTTCTTACAGTGGGTTTTTTTTTTTAATTTGCAATATTCTGGGAATCTGACATTGAATCAGATGGTGAGTTGTTGTTTTGGGAAAGCACAGTCGCCTTTGCAATGCTTTGCCTCGAAAAGAGAAATAAATAAACCACAATTAGTCAACAAGTTACGATCTTGGGAAGTCACGCCTAAACTCAAGCCCTTGTGCAGTCGCCTCCCGCCACTTCCCTTCCCTTTGGTTTGGACTCACTCCAAATCTTGGGCTTTGGAAACGTGTTCCTGACATGCAACTTGCGAAGTAACTTGGACAAGTAATCTCAAAATGTGAGGAAGGTGCGATTGGTGCTAGTCGCGCGAACACGTTGACGAACAGAAATATACGCACACACCCCACTTTCCGGATCAGCAATTTTTGGGTTTTGGCGGGAATCTCTTGCTTCTTTCTCTGGCGGCAGCTCTTGCTATTGGCGGTTGTGTCCGTTCCTCCGCCTCTCCCCCCCCCGGTTCCCGCCATCCCTGCCCAGACAATGACTTCTAAATATAAAAACTATTTGGGGAAATAAGTATAATATTTAAGGCTTTGCTATAATAGGCTGTGATTTTTATCTGGCTGAGTTCCCCCCCCCCGCCTATTGTTGCCTTAGCAATTGCAGCGTCGCACACCGTGTAACCGGATAGATGCTGCTTGCTTTTTTCCCCCCCTCCAAACAAGAAAGCCTCAAAACAGGCAAACAAACCCGAAGCAAAAAAAAAAAAAGTCCTGGAAGCAAATTCGGTGGGGAAAAAGGGAAGGGCTTTACCCCTGAGGCTGTAGCGCGCTTGCATTCCGAAGACCGAGAGGGTCCCGATCCCGGTCCGGTCCTCCTTTCTGTGTCCGAACCGCAGGATGTGCTCCACTTGCTGCAGGTACTGAAGCTCCCCGTGAGGAGGCGAGGCGACCGGGAAGGGGTCCTCCTGAAGAAGCGCCGGACTCCCCTCTGCGGGCATGGCGGACACGAAAGGGAAGAAAGGCACCCGACCTTCTCCCGCACTTGCAGACGCTCCCGCTCGCCCGCCCGCGCGCGGAATGTCAAAAGTTTGGAATTGGCGCGCTCCAGAGCCCCCGCCCCCCCTTTTTTTCCCCTGCCGAGAGATCAAGAGGCGGGCACTGCTGCCCATCCTGGATTGTTACTGGCTGGGAAGTCCTGTCCTTTAACTTCCATCACCCGTGGCCGGAAGGTCTTCTGAGGGGCGGGCTCAGTACAGCCTTTTAGCCTGTCAACAGTCCTGTGAGAAGGGGAAGGCGGAGTGGCCGCGGAATATATTCGTGGTCGTTGTAGTAGTAGGAGGAGGAGTAGAGGTGTTAGTCTGTGCGGGCCTTATATGTAGAAGCAAAATTGAAAAAATTTTTTTGAAAAAAGACAAAAACGTGCTGGCATCTTAAAGATTAACTTATATTTTTTTTAATGTGAGCTTTCGTGGACAAGTCCACTTCACCAGTCCTTTAAGGGGCCACCATGTTTTTGTCCTTTTTTTTAACGTGTTATTTCTGTGTTGCTTTTGCCTTGAATATTCCTAGTCCTAGGATTTTCGTAGTTGTAGCCGTGTGAGAATTTGAACAAAAAAACACACAAAACAATAGCAAGAACACGTTGTGACACTTTAAAAACTAATTGCTGTTAAATGTAAATTTCTGGTGAACATTGTCTATATGTTGTGTGAAAATACAGTTTGCTTGGATTTCGAAACTAGTACAGTAATGATTTATGACCCCTGTTTGGTATTCAGTTCTGTCTGTTGGTTTTAATGGCGTTACTAATTTTAATTCAATGTTATTGATGCCATTGCCTGTAACACGTCTAACTATTGCTTGTCAGAATGCTCTTGATTACACCCGAGTTGCCTGCAATATACTTTGTGTTAAAAAAAGTGTGTATCCTGCCATTTCGTTTTAGTGGAACCTGCACCCTGACAGGGCGTGGACTGCCCTCCTTTTGGGGTCCAATCCTGTCTTCTTCAAGGTTACTCCATTCCAGCTCCACTACCCAGCTTTTCATCTCACCCTACACATCCATCAGTAGTCTGCATTCCTTGAGCATACCCACTGCTCACTGGAGTTCCCTTCTCCATCCTGAGGTACAGTGTTTTATTTCTATAACCACATTTTTTGTTTTTTTCTTCCACATACATTGGGCTTTTCATAAGTGCACTGGTACTGTATCTTCTCCTTATGCAGAAATTGTATATTGAGCAATATCTGGCAAAAATTTTGATTACTTTAGCATATGAGACAGAATTACAGCAAAATATCAACTAGATTTATAATATAGCTACTATCTCATATTTTCATGGTAAGTCATCTTAATTGTTTTTTGCAGTATTTTAACAAGCAGATAAAATAGACATGTATTAGTGTGATCGGGTTTGTCATATATCTAGAGCAGTTCCTCTTTTGGCAAGAAATAACGAGGGAGTCTCTTTTTGAATATTAACAGATTTATTGATCTTAACATTTGGAGAATCAACAATTACTTCAACTGGTTCAAATAAACGAGTATCTGGCAACTGCCCATACTGAGGGGACAACATTTCTGTCTTTGAACTGAGGATTTAAGAAGGGGCTGGTCCAAACCATTTGCGATCGGTGGGCTTCCTCATGGGTGTACTCCTCACTGTGCAGATGGTTCCACAACAGGGGTGTCTGGCTCAGTCGCCCTCCAGAAGTGGGTTATTGAATGAGGAGTCTGGCCGGACCACCTTCTTCCAGCGACCTTGACCTCGCGGATACACCCCTACCGTCCATTCTAGAGAGTCTACTTGTGCCTCCTTTCCTTTGGAGATGTCCGGATTTGGTAACAACCCTCCGGTCTTCAGATTGGAAAAATCTTTCAATAGTCCTCTCATTCTCTCATATTCGGCTTCTTTCTTCTCCCATTCTACTTTCTCCCCTCTCCTCTGATGTTCCCGGTATTCTCAATTGTCTCTTCCCACTCTGATCTTTTATATCTTCCTCCCATACGGGTAAAATCAACTCCTCCCCTCTTTTTCTCCTCTACCAAGCAAATCTCAATCTTTTCCTCTTTCTCCTTCAGTTCCCTCTTCTCTTCCTCCACATTCACCCCTTTGTAGTCTAATGTCTCCCACTCTCTCCACTTCATCTCTTGCGGATGTCTCTTGTTGAGAGGACGGCTCACTCTCCGCTTTTTCTTTTTTCTCTATCTCTATTTCACAAATAATCAAAGGCAGCTGCTACTGAAGGACATCCACAGAAAGCAGTGATAAGACAGTGGTTTGCAGTGAGAACACAGGAGGTGTGAGCAGGTGATTTGCAGGCTTTGATCCTTGTGAATCCAAAATTCCCTTGCTGTTCCTACATACCCTGAACTCATGCCTCTGAAGCCGGTGTTTGTTCATGTCTCTCCCACGGATTTCAAAAAAAGGGGAAAGTTGTTCTTTTCAATCTAGTTAAAACATCACCTCCCAGCCTGACCAGCATGGCTTGGGAAATGGCAGTTTATCCAGCAGTGTCAGATACCTCCTCATACCTCTAGGAAAGACAGTAAGAAATATAAGCTTATAATTAGAACAAGGAAATCCTTAAGGGCTAGTAGTGTTTTAGTGTCACAACAGGAGTTTTATATCCTAGAGTTTGCAGATTAACTTAGTTTTGTGATTAGTTTGGAATTTAAGCATGGGATTACTTTGAAGTCTACTTTCTCAAACAGGAAAGACTTGCCTCAATCCTCTATCTAGTACTAACATGCTTTCTAATATAATTACAGGCTATCGGTAATGCCTATTTCTGGCTTAATATTCCAGCTCTAAATGTTTCAAGGAAGCATCATTAATACTGGCTCCCTTCCTTCACTTTCATCTGTCAAAGATTGCCAGCACTCTATAGAACAGAGAGAGGCATGAAAGGCATTATCACCCCATTGGCTTTACTGAAAGATCGGCTGCGTTTGTTTCACATTCTCCCAACACTTTTTCTATCCCAGTTGCTCATTATAAAAATGTCTGTGGATCTCTAAGTGTTGTTGCCTAAGTTTGTTGTCCCTTTCTTTCTTATCTTATTTTTACTTTTGTATCCTGATAGTATATAAGCAGAATTTGTTTTTTATTTATCTTACATAGGGTGCTCTGGGAACTTTTTTGACTAAAGAACAGAGTGAAAACACTTTCAAGAAACATGTTCAAAAGGATTTTCTGGTCACTCGGCCCAGGAGCAACAACCTCTGAAAACTCACATATAAGGAGCCTCATGGCACAGTGGTTAAACTGCTGTAGTGTAGTCAAAACTGCTCACAACCTGGGGTTCAATCCCAGGTAGCTGGCTTGAGGTTGACTCAGCCTTCTATCCTTCCAAGGTCTGTAAAATGAGTACCCAGCTCGTGGGGGGGGGGAGGGGAATGTGTAGTCTGCATAATTAAATTGTAAACTGCCCAGAGAGTGCAGTAAGCACTATGTGGCGGTATATAAGCAGCACACTTTGCTTTATATTGCCTATATATGAAGTATGTCTCCTCAAATACTCATAGCAACACCTTTTTGCCACTAGATTGTCCTTTTCTCCCATATCAAGAATGGACTACAACTATACTTTAAGTGAACAAACCTGTCAAAAAATTTTCAGAGTGAGTAAAAAAGGTTTATTTTACTTCACTGACAGTCCTCCAGACTTTGTACCTGAAAATTTTCCCCCAAATTTAATTATCCTGATCATCCAGAGCAGTTTGAATATGTGCCATGGGGCTGAGGAAAAGGTAGACACAAAATAAAGCAGGTTCCACAGCTGGGGCACTCATGCAGGACTGGCTAGAATAATTAATAAATGAAACTTATATATCAGAGTCTGCGAGAGTCTGTGACTAAATTTTAAAATAATCTTACTAACAACTTATCATCACCATAGCCAACATAATGTGTACCCAGTGGTATCATTCTGTTAGAGCAAAGTGTCCGGCTGCTTGTGTAGGCCCTATTTCCATTCTCAGATCCAGCATTTTGGTTCCATTTGCATAAGGACTTGCACAAGCAATTACAGAACCTTTCAGAATGTTTTGTGGTTTCATTTATGCTAGGTGTTGCTTGTGCTGCTTGCATTAGTTGTTTTTAGCACTTGAGCAATGAGACATCTTAGGGTTTTTTCCTACAGAAATGCCATGTGTTCTGTTTTTTCTTTTCTTTAAGTGTTATGTTGGCTAAAATCCCAAATTATCCTGTCCTTTGAACACACAAATCAAATGCAGAGATGACACATTCACAGATGGACTCAATCACAGCAACTATATCTCTTTACATCTTGCTTATTACAAGTGAATAGGCATGAGGATTAAGAAGATACATTCATTGTAATATTTAGCACAGTGTTTTAAAACATTTTCTGATCTGCGGGTCTCTTCTGTAAGTTGAATTTTCACATAATTTGCTAAAGGAAATATGCTGGATTTAAAGTAGATTGCATGTTTTAGATTTTCTTCCCTAGAGAAATAAAAAGAACATTTTTTTAACATTGTGGGTAAAGTTGAAGAACAATTTTAAAACAAATCTTTTAAAGTAAATAATGCCATGTATGGATG
Organism: Pogona vitticeps; assembly: GCF_051106095.1. Classification (NCBI taxonomy): domain Eukaryota; kingdom Metazoa; phylum Chordata; class Lepidosauria; order Squamata; family Agamidae; genus Pogona; species Pogona vitticeps. Next base: position 184,654,035 of record NC_135786.1, read on the forward strand.
CATGCCTTAGCAACACAGCAAGCCTTTATCATAACTCATTAGGCATTTGCACCAAATTCCTAACAAGTGGATTTTAAATATTTAAAAGGTAGAGAATGAAATAAACCTTTTATTCTAATTATCTCTACTTCCATTCAAAGTTTCAGGCTTTAATTTCAGGTATTTAAAAAACTAATGTACAGTGCTAACTACACCATTCTGCAATGCATTCTACTCACATAGGATCTATACATTCCCTTGCTACCAATAATTTCTTGGTCATACTAAAAACTAAAAGACAATTGTCTGAGTGCCGATGTTAATCCATACCTCCTCAAAAGAACACCATCCACACATAAAGGAAGGTATCAACAAACCTGAAGGGAAATCTCAAGGTTTGCTGAAGTACAACCCTCTCCCGAAACTCCAAAATACTCCATGAGGACAAAATGAACTAAAAGTTGGGCATGGAGTGCTGACTGAATTTTGGAGAGCAGAGAAAAGAAAGCTAGGGATGAGAAAAAAATGGGACAGAGCATTGTAAAAGAGGGCAGACATTTCATACTGCTGAAATTTTGTAGCAGTTTCCATTTTCCTATACTAATAGTAAACTTAGGTGCAGGCTTATAGCAGCAGCTATGTAGCTGAAGTAGGGCTACAGAAACAGTTAACAGCATGCCTGTGGAAATCTTAAGGTCTACAGAAATGAGCAGGATGGGTACAGTGTTGTTGGGGAACCAAAAAACAAAATGCTCTGATAAGGTTGAATATGCTCAGGGGCTACATACGTATTAAAAAGGGAAAAAAAGGAACTGGATCAGGAAGGAGATGGAATGGGGAGAGATGGATGTCCTGACTGGTTGACTGGAATGACAGGAGTGTTCTGCCCAGCGACATATTCTTGCAGGTACCACTTGTAAACTGCAGGCATTTTGTAATTTTTGTCAGTTTTATTGTTCTAGTAGTGGGAAATACCAACTCCCAGAGCTTGTTCTTTTTGCACAAAAGTTATCTTTTTCCACAATTCCTCCCCCCATCCATTCCTCCCTCACACAGAAATTCAAAACTTCAGCTTGAGAAATTTTCTATACTGCACATAGGGCTTTTGCCATAGCATGTTCTCACTCTGGCCTAAGGTGGTCATCTATACTGTCCTACCAAATGAGAAGGAAAATTTGTGTTAACACATGATTGAATTGTGGCTGGAACACCTATTCAGAGTAATGTAAACTTTTTAAAGGGGTGGAAATCAAATCTGGCTAGGTGCAGTATAGAGAGCTTACCAAAACAAATTGTTAAATATATCAAACAATCAACTTACCATGCTAGAAATTTTTTCTATAAAGCTGTAAAGCTTTCTCAGCAACATATTCAACAAAGTCAGCACTCTCAGTGTCTAGATCCTGCGGCACCTTAATTGTAAAAGTAGGTGAGGTCAAAATATTCACATCTACCACTGTTTCATTCAGACTGGAAGTTTCACCTCCTTTGGCACTTGATGACACCTGATGGGAATACAGACTGGAGTGAGCAAAGAAATTAACAAATAGAGAAGTGGCCAGTTTCTTTGAACATACCGAAAACTTCATTGCAAAAGAACATCTGCAGCCACTGCAATGATGCACAATGGGTGATACACACACAATAACACCACTTGTCGTTTGTTTTTAACTTTGTATATAAGCATCACCTAAGGTAATTATTGGAACTGTCTACTGGGGAAAACACTGTATGACTTCAGCTTTATATGTCATACACCCTAAGTGGAAATAGGACTCATAATATTCCATTTACTTTGAGCTCTGACCTTGTTACATTGATCTAAACAAGATGTATGCCGGTCACAAGCAAAACTCTCTTCATCTGGAGAAGTAATGTGCGGTCACTCAAACCCATTAGTGCCATTTCACTCCTGACAGATGGCGATCCAGGTCAGTTATCCATCACACTAAAAGGATTTAGAGTAGGCTCTGGAGTTTCAAATCATCAAGGGATTATCATGTTTACTTAAAATCTACCTCCATAAAAGCATAGTATTTTTAAAGAACAAAATAACAGATACACCTATTTCCCCCAGGTAATCCAGATGTGGCTTATGTCCGTGAAATGGAAAGAGCAGAGATACCACTGTGCAGTGGCTACTTGTATTTTTAATGTATGGCATTTACCTTTACTATATTGAAAATGTTTTCAGGTCCAATGGTCATATTGGATAGCTCGGATACCCATCCAAACCTTTGTTTCATTTTATTCAACAAGTAGGATGTGTCTTCTGTGTGACGTTGGACCATGTGGATAATTTGTTGGTACTGGTCATCCGAGATGTTAACCAGCTTATAAGCATCATCATACTTGATATGTAATTCGGGGACATTAGGGCAAACTGCAAAGAACCAAATAATATTTGAAATGCATCCTTAGAAACCTTAAGATATTCTCTAATCCATGTCTTCAAACAAACAAAACATTGTGTCCTTGTTGCTTTTCTTTTGGTTTGGCGTAACCAGAAAGAGGAATTCATGTAAGAAAAGTGTGAAATGCGTGTAGATTACAAACATGAGATAATCTGATCTATAATGAACAGTTTAAACTCAGCTAACAGAGCAGAGGAAATGCAATCAAACTTAATTATGACTTCCTACGCACACCAACCGAGTTAGCTGGTAAACATGCAAAGAAAGATTCCAGGACAGCCCCAGTTCTTGGAGTGATGAGAATGTCTAGTGGTGCAGCATTTACTTCAGGTGTGGTTTTTCTTTTGTAATGAGGGAACTGCAGGCTTCCTGGAATTTCCCAGTTTGATCATGTTCTTACAGCACATAAACACAGAATTGGAAAAGATCCTGAGAAGACATGCCCCTTGACTATCAGTTCCACCATTATTTTAATAGGGCATTTTACACACATGTTTATTACACAGAACCCTTCCATTGATTCTAATATTTGATACATAATTTTTTAGTGGTGGGATCAGCGAACCTTGTCAGCTTGTACACCTGCACAGGAAGAAAGGGTTTTTGCTATTTCCCTCACTAAGCAAACTTCAATAGGAAATCAGTTTTTTCTTTAGGAACCTCAGCAAGACAAACAGAAATCAAGTACAATACATAGGAGAGAATCATTTCACTCTGCTTAGCGACCATCATGTAACAAAGTAAAAAATACATCATGGGGATTTGTGATTGAGAATACAGAAATGCACAGAGAATTCATTAAAATAATGAAACTGAGCAATTTACCTTGCATAAGGTCATTCTGACATTTGTGGCATTTCTCATGAAACTGTGGACACCCTGATGAATTCTGGTGCAGCTGACTGCAAGGAGTTCTTTCATGTCCTAGTATATTCTTTGAGAACATTCCACTTTTGTTGGACTCTGGAGTGAACATACACAGTGTCATAAACATACATAGAATGTGCTACTTGAATGAGATTTTAAATGCCATTAATTTAAAAATAATATTGTCTTTAACCCCAAAGGAAATGTGAAAGTAGCTTCTTAAAATCAGCAGATATATTTCTGAGGGCCAAACTAGGCTGACAGTTGGGCAGTTCAGAAATACTTAAATGTGGAACTACTGTAATTGGGTACAAAGAGTGTTGGAAAATATCAGCATTTGCAAGGTATACTTTTTATATTTCTTGTAATATCCGGTATCAGAGTCCTGGCAGATAGTGAAAAAACATGTTTGCAAAGAGGTGCAGTGAAAAACAGGAACATGGACACTCCTCATTCAAGTTACAAACCTTTCTCTCCCAAAAGTACCCAGCTAAGAACCACACTACACATGTCTGTAAGTATCTAAAGAGGCTTAACCCAGTACAGCAGCATAATGCATTACATTGGAGTGCCATTGCAATGATTACCAGTCTGATACCAGCCTGTGAAGCTGATATGCTGTTTAAAATTGCCTGGGTTTAAAGAATCAGTTCCACTGATATTAAAATGTAAGATAAAGAGTGTGGACTTTACATGCCTTCCATTTTTTCTGCCAGCTCTCTTGCACTCTCTTGATACCCTTCAAATGCCTCAGTAATCACTTCCCCCACACCTTCCAGGACTGCTTTGCTGAAATCAAAAACTAGCTGTAAGAAGCCTGGTCCCTCCCGGTCTCTTGGGGTGCCAGGATTTCTTGTAGATTCCTCTGGGAAAGCTGGTAAAAAATAGGGTTCTGTTAAGTCTGGCTCGGACATAAAGTATGTTTGGAAAGACTGGTCAAACTCTTTTTGCATGTGTTTGAAAAAAAGGACACTTTTTTCAAAGATGGTGCCCATGTCAGACAACAGCTGGTTAAACAAATTTTCCATTTGTACAAGCTGGGCATTCTCTTCATAGGGCTTTTGGTTTAACTGGATGTCTTTTCCCTTAGCCTCAGACATAGGAAGTGATAATGGAGTAAGTTTCCTGAAAAAATCTTCAACCTGCAAACAGGGGAGAAAAATTATTCAATTACCATCCAGTAGACATTGTCCAGACAGAAAGTTTCAAACATACATGTACTGAAACACACTCCAAACCTTTAAACAGCTTCATGCTCTCTAACTGTTTTGAACTACAGGGCCCATAATCCCATTACAAGCAGTATTTATGGTTGTTTACAGGCCATATAAATCCCACTGTATGCAGTGAAGATGGTCCCCTTCAGATGATGGCTGGGAGCTTCTGGGAGTTATAGCCCAAAAAAGTAATTTCTTCAATAATCGAAATATATTTAGGAATGCAGTCTTGATCAAGCCATTTAGACACCTAAGGTAAAGTTCTGCACAAAGGAAGGCTGTATTATACAGTATGTAGAAATGATGGCTTCACGAAAATGTGTATATACAGTACTTGCTTGTGTTTTATGCTTTGCTTCTGCTAATCAGGGGAAAGATCAAAGAGTTCTACAAAAAGTCTGGAAATTTTAGCTCTTTGGCTACTCCAAGAATTCTCAAACCAATTGTCATGCTGATTGGGGAATTCTGGGAACTGTTGTCCAAAAAAGTAACATTTTCAGAATATTGTTTTACAAGCCACTGGGATCCTACTTCTAATCAAGGAAGTCCTATTTAACTCCTTTGGCAATATTGGCAATATCTTGCTAGAATCCTATTGATGTTCATGTAAGATCTGCATTATGGTTAACTGGTGTTGTACCAAGGTACATCTCAGTTGTGCAACTGAATTGCAACCAAGAATGCAAATGAAGCATGCTGTGGCATCTCATCAGTTAGATGCAAATAGGTATGGCAAATTATTGAAGCATTATGCAAACACCAATAGGATTCTGGCCACAATTTAGTATATGTTTTTGCTACTTTAAAAAAGGTGATAGATTGAAAGAGAAAAATAAATAGAAAGATGAAATACATAGGATAATATGTTATTTTCCTACTGATTTGCAGGAATGTAGAATTAACAAAGGACTGGCCATTAGCAGAATATAGTCATATAGCTGCTCACTTTTCACACACACCTTACCTTCCTTGTAAATATGGACAGACCATGGCGACAAGTGGTATAAAACCTCATGCAGTTACTTTCTAGACAAGATTTGCATTCATCCCATGTATTTTTCAAAGAGCCCTGGCATATGTTTTCCTCTTCTTCCAGTCTTTCTTTCACTTCATTCATAAGTCTCAAAGCCTCCTGACAAAATAATTAGTTGTCATGTATGAACCACATTTTTATATAAGAGTTATTGATTTTGGGATACAAATCAGCATTTCACAACATGTGCCTCAGCAAAATTAGAAATTATTTTTCTACAATGTTTGTGTCCTATACTTAAATTTGATTGATCTTAGGACACATACAATGTTTTCTTTAATTAGCCCCAAGAATATTTTCAGCATTTTACAAAATTCAAGGAGAGTGTCCACTTTCACATTTTTACTATGTTGTAACTGAAATGGGATCCTGTAACAAATGTCATGGCCGTAGGAAGAATGAAATGAAAAAGAAAAGAAAATTTCCTCTCCATCATCTTCCTTTTCCACTCTTCATCCACACTCCCTGGCTTTATAAAACAAATGCAAGATGTCTTACATTGATTTTCAAATAACTTATATCCCCAGCTCTACCTTTGCATGCCAGACCTTAGACACATAAGTGTGGACCCACGACGTTTTGGATGGAAATCATTTGGTCTTTACAGCTAAGTCCCGTAGTGTTTTAGGCTATTCCCTTGAAAACTGATTGGGAACTTGTTTTAGGATAAGTGGGTGAAAAAGCAAGGCAAGTTCATTCCCTAAGTTCAAAGACATTCAAAATCCCACATATATCCCTGGCAAAACCAGGGGTAAAATGTGTTCCATTCAGCCATCTAAACCATGAAGTGCATAGCATTCTCCCACATTCTCCTTAATACTGAGTAGAAAAGGGCTATAAACAACAGTGAAAGGTGTAATGATAAGAATGAACCAAATTCCCCACAGCCCATAAATCTGAGGCTTTGCAAATGGGGATCTGTGCCCACACAGCAGGATTTTGTAATGGGGACATGTACAGTTTAGGGCAGGGTAAGCAACCTGATATTCTCAAGATGTTTTACACTACAAACCCCACAATCCTTTATTGTTGTCTGTTGTGGTTTTATCCTGTGAGAGTCATAGCCCTAAATTTCTGGATATTGCCACCATGTTACTTGCAGTTGTTTTTTTGGAGGGAGGGGAAGGCAAGGTTTTTAAAAGCAAACTACAATGGTTTTGTTTTTTGTTTTTTGTTTTTTGCATATTGTGGCACTCCATCCCTCCCCATCTCCCATGTTTCTCATGGAAGTTTGGGTGGTCAAATCCAAATCAAAGTAGGGGGAGGATAACAGTTTCGATCCACATTGATCCATCAGTCCAAGCCACACAGCTCATCTGGTTGGGCCCAGAGTCTACATAAGTGGTTCCCAGCCTTGGTTCCCCAGATGTTCCTGGACTGAAACTCCCAGAAGCCTTCACCACTAACTGTATTGACCGGGATTTCTGGGAGTTGTAGTCCAAGAATATCCAGGTGTGCAAGGTTGGGAACCACTTATCTAGATCAAATGATGCTTTGCCCTTCTCTAATTACACCCCTGTGGACAGTCCATTAAAGAAGTAAGCTCCACTGTGTTCATAAAGCTTACTCCTCTGTAATTGGATATACGACTGTAGCTAATTATAGACCTCTCTATTTCCAAACCAGATGAAACAGAACTTAAATCGGACTTTAAAATGATTTTAGCAATTCCACTTCCCAGGTCACAAGAATAATGTTCAGTAAGTGACATACATATTTCTGAGAACACCTTTATTCCAGGACTAAAAGGGATTATTCCATACATTTCAGTTACCGCAATAGTAATATGATGAGAACTACCAGGATATTACCTCTTTTTCCGCACTGCTCTTCTTTAAGGTTTTCATCAGGTCCACATGTTTGACTTCATTTTTTTCCATCATAATTTTCATCTGCTTAATGCCAATCAGAGCTTTCTTTACCTCTTCATCTACATATTTCTCTCCAACTTCAGATAACACTGAGAAGAAAATGCCATTTAAGTTTTGAATATACGTAGTATAGGTTGTCATCTAAACACTGAATTGTTACCATACTCTAGTTATGAAAAGTATATAATAATGGGTTATTTACTTCTGCCTAAGAATTTATTATTTTTATATATTTTATTTAAAATATGTTTGCCCCACTTTTTTCTTTAAAAGGACCTAAGGTGGCTTGCAACATTAAAATACAATATTTAAAGCTTTAAAAAATGAGTATACAAATACAAAAAAGGATCAGTTACTATTCTGAGAAATTGTAAACAAAAGCAATACTAAAAACACATTAAAAGCAGTAATATATGACAAGATCGAAAAGCTCAGTATATTTATACTCAGATACTCAAATTTAGTTTTGTTATTTGTCATGTTATTTGATGCTTCTCAGCAGTCACACACACTGGCATATTTATTTTCAATTAAAATGATAGAATCTTCATTTTATGCAATACTGTACAAAATTTATAAAGTGTATTTTATTCATGAGTAAGCTATGACCATTTAGGAATTGCTCCTTGCAATAAAAGGCCTGCAGATTTCTATAGCAACTGAGGCTGCAACCACACTGGCAAGTCAAATAGCTCTGATTCAGTTTTGCTGTTATTTGATTTGCAATCTGTATTACAGCTGATTGGCAGTCGGTGATCATACAGGGACTGTGCACTGATTTGGGAGTTCAGTGTTCACACTCAATGCTATGCAATTCACATTTCAGGCCACAGCTCCCCGTTATTTCTTTCCTTCCTCTGGTCCTGCCTCTGCCAATCCTTTTATGGTTCAATGTCAAGCCACTTGGTTTTGAAAGAGTTGTACAGTATTTCATAAAAGGTGGCAGTGTTTCAAAATTATTTTTAATGTGTACAAAAATACTACATACCCCAGGAAAGTATTTTATTTTGTTAGAGTTGCTTCTGTTTTGTTCGTTTTTTAAAAAAATATCCACCAGAGGTCATTTTGCACTAAATTAGCATATCAGCCCTAGTGATAAGTCAATAAGGTGATCTTGAACTAATTTCATATATGTACAATTTTTAAAAAATCCTGAGGACAGTTGGGAAGCAAGAACATTGTGGAGGGTATTCCCACGGTCCTGAACATCACACCTCAGCTGCCTACATCACCAAAATATCACCCACAGAGATGTCACCCCATCTTTACAGAAATGAATCTACTGATCACATGGGGAAAAGCCTGTTCAAATTGTTCTGGCTTGAAAAAAAGTAGAGGCCCCCAGTAATAGAGACAAAACGCTGTGCTGGAGCAAAAAGGGCCAGACTGATTCAGATCAGCCTTTGTGTCATGTGATCAGAAAAAATTGTACTCTTAATAGACCCATACTATAACAGCAGCAAATCCCGCAATATTTGATTGTGTAGTCACAGCCCCAGTTAGGTCATTCTATCCAAATAATAGATGTCATGCAGAATTCTGATGTGGAACTTCCACTGATTCCCTTGTAATTGACAGCTCTGCGCCTATCTTTAGGATAGTAATCTTTCTCTTTACAGAGAAGAATCTCTTCCTTTATTTCAAGGGCATCCAGTGTTAAAGATAAAGAACCCAAAAAAGGGAATATAGTGACATTGCCTATTAACAATGGGCATCTGGGGAACAAAACTGAAGAAGCACATAAAATAACCTGTTCAATTTTCCCCAGGATAGTGGAGATATATGTATATAGCTATTACTTCTAAATTAGCACGTCTATAGCAGTCTATGAAAATATCATGCAAATCTCTGTTCTTTTTTGTCCTCTGTCTTGAAGATGCACAAGGGGCAGTCTAGCTATATCTATATTTTAGGCCAGTATCCTATTGAGCATCTGCTGCATGGAAAGTCCTGCAAGCGTAGTAATGTGGGGCCCTTTCCCTTCTACAGGCATTGTGTCACTTTCTGTGAAACGCAAATACAGGAGTAGGGGATGCCTTTATTAGACCACTCAAGAAATCATACATTCTGCTAACTTTCATGGATCAGCATCCCCACTTCATCAGACTTGCACCCATGTCTTGTCATTAATGCAAAGAACTTAAGAGTCTCAAAAGTTTAGTTAGGAAAGATGAAGAGTGCATTGGAGTTGTGGCTTTAAATTTACAGCTGAGGAAGCTGTTGATTGGATGTCACACTTCCATTCTTTAAACAAAGAAGCTCAGGCAATTCTTCTGCAAGGGGTAGGATTCTCCACACAGTGGAAGCTCAATAGCTCAACTCAATAGTTTCCATTAAATGAAAAGTCTTGCTAACATCAAGTCATACCATTTGTGTAGGCAATGCTAGCATTAGTCTCCTAAAGAAGTTCTAATCCACAAAAATGCTTATGAGTGTAGTAGTATATATAAAGTGTGTTGCTTATATACCTCCCCATAGTGCTCAAAGCACTCTCTGGGTAGTTTACAAGTTAATTATGCACACTACATATTGCCCTCTCCCCCATAAGATGGGTACTCATTTTACCAACCTTGGAAGGCTGATTGGACCCTGAGCCAGCTACCTGGGATTGAACCTCAGGTCATGAGCACAGTTTTGGCTGCAGTATAGCAGTTTAATCACTGTGCCACAAGGCTCTTCGATAAAAGCTGCTATTAAATCTTTAAAAGATCTAGGTGACCGCTGTTCTCCATTACACAGCAGTCTGTAGGAGAGTTTGTACCTCAAATCCTCAGTTTATTTTTTATTCTAATGTACACAAAGAGGCACATTGTATTGTAACAGCATCCCAACATAGCATTATACAGCTTTTCTCTCGCACGCAAACATATACACACACACGTATTTTGCAGATATGCTTTTTCCAGCACAGAGCATGCATTTGTTATTACAAATGTAAAATACAAATGGCATGGTCCAACACGCATTCATTTTGACCACTGTAATGACTGGATGATATAAGAATTATTCTAGCCATGTGTAATATTATCCTGATAACCGAACAACTCTGTCCTCAGTTACAGTTTCCCATGTAATATTTGCACAGCAGTATAGACACACTGGTTTCCATCATGCGTTGCAGAATCCACATGGGCTAGAAGACACGAAGAACTGTGCTGGATCAGATCAAAAGCCTATCTTGACCCAGCAAGCTTGTGGAAGCGGGTGCCTATGGGACCCTCATTTGAGATTGGAATAAGCATAATATAATCAGATAGTACATATTATAGCAACATTGTTGTTAATTAGTACAGTGTTAATTAGTACAATAATATATTGTATGTGTTTCTTCAAACAAAATAGCTGACAGAGCCTTTTACCGCAAGGCAGTAAAAGAGTAAAAGTGACCATTAATCCTTATTATTATCTTTGTCAGTCAAAACGTAATATTCATGTTAAATCTGAGGCTGCTTTGTGAGTCTAGCAGGCTGACAACCATCATAGAGGCAAGGCTCAGAGAGGGTTTATGTACCTTTTAAGTTTTCAACAAGATTTACATCTTCTTCCTCAATAGGTGCGCACTGATGTCCTCTCAGCCATAATAAATACACGAAGATGAGTAAAGATTTCATTTTCGCCATATTGAGTAATTACAGAAGACTATGTTCTGAGTTACAGTTTTCAGATGTACCTTAGACAGTAATCCAGATAGGAGGATTAAGAAAGAAATAGTATGCTGTTAGTAAAACATCTTTCTTCCCAGTATTAATAAATGTCCTGTAATCTATTTTTCTCTCAAAAGAGGCAATAGCTTAATCTGATTACTACTCTGCCAATACTCAAAGTGCTTTAGACAGTATATAGCACAACATTGGCACCAGCATAAAACCAGACATATGCACACACATGTACACACTGTTGAAGCAGCATGGCAGTAATGTTCAAAATTGTGCAAATTGCTCTCCCCCTTCCATAATTTTAATGCATACTTTTCCCATTGATTACTTATTATGTAACAGTAAAAACAAAAACAACTGGATTCTTATTTGCTGATGGGAGATACGTCTTGCCAAATAACATACTCAGTTTTTAATCCACTTAAATGAAGCAGTTCTTTCAGACTCTAATACTGCTTTCAGTGTTATTTTGAAATATCTAATAATATTACAAAATACACCTGGTGTAATCATCCTCCTACACACATTAATGGCAAACTTCTGATTGCATTTCTTATCACCATAACATGCTCAAGAGCAATAAATTCACAGGTTAAATTCTTGTCATTCCCACAGATTTCAGTGCAAGAAATTCATGCCCGTGATTAATCTTTCCACTGAAATCAGTGATGAATTTGCCTGACTTGTGCCTCATAGTTTTTATTTTTCATGCCAATTTGCTCGGTGTTTTAGATCTTTATTTTCTGTAACTTGTTATCAGACAAATTCTTTATTGAAAGAAAAGTCACAGAATTCCTTCAGCTTCTTTTTAAAATAAATATACTGATTTTGTAAAAACCGTAATAAAATTAGTTACCACACAAACATACAGATATAGATTATTGATTTTAAAATCTAGGCCCAGGAATAGCAGATGGCCAGCACATTTCTTTTAAGAAAAGTACCATTTAGTAACAGAATCTCCAAGATACCATATTTACCACTAGCGCGGGTCTGTCCTCCTGCAAAACAGTTTCTGGCCTCAGAAAAGGACAAAGCTTTGTGCTGTTCTCATTTCCATGAGTGTCACAGATTTTGCCATGTAGTACTTATCTAATGACAAGGTACTTAATCCGATTAATGGGATGTTTTGTGATTAGACTTGGGGATTTCTCTCTCCAAGACATATCTGTGCTTGAGTCTAAAAATAAACACTAGAGGGAGCATATAACTTAACTGTGAGAAAACGGAACTCTTGTCTTCTAGCATTGAGAGGTATTCACTGTCAATGGACTGTGGAACTGCTGTTTTTAAAGCCAGCAATAAAACAAAAAGAATGCAACAGATCTTTCCTTCAAAGGCCTTTGAAGTTCTCATCTATATAATTTCAAACTGACAAAACTTGCATGGGTTATGATGATAATTCAAGAATTTAGCTGGGGTCCAAGGCCTGCCCTTTCCCCATTTATATTACAGTCCTTTGGATCCGGGCTTTTACTACACAACCATTAGTTATGTTTTATCAGATTGTTGATTTGCAGGGGAGCTAGAGCTATGGCTTATGCTCCAAATGTTCTGTGTTTATATATATGTTCTTCAGAGCTTGGAAGAGTTAATTTTTTTTTTTTTACTGTATCCCCAAAGCCGCATGGAGGATTTGGGGAAGTCTAGTTTTAAAAAGTAACTTCTTAAAACATTAATATACTTCAAGTTATAAACTGAATTGAATTGAATTGATAATCCCACCTTTGCCTTGAAAATGTGATTCACGGCAGCTTACAGTAAAAGAATATGAATACAATTCAGTCATAAAGCCAATTAAAAATTTTAAAACTTGTAAAAATTTAAAAGCACAACAAGGAAGAAAAATACAGCAGTTATCAGGTTAAAAGCTCCTCCCATAGTAGGTAATCCTGATCCTTTAAATAAGATCTTTGCCTACTGACAGTTGCACCAGCAGCCAGGCTAGCTCCATGCAATAGGCGGTTTCAGAGCCTGCCAGTTTTGTGCTGTCATTGCATGCATCATCCAATGAGGAGGAATCAGACCCTCCCAAATCCAACATGGGTGAAGGGCTGCTGGATCTTGGATTTTCTAAGACGTAGAAGATCATATCTCCCAAAGACAGTGGATTTTGGGAGGACCAGTAACTATAACGCCCAAAAGAAGGCAGCTCTGGAACAGTCAGAGGAGCCTGGACCCTCAAATGCAGACACAGCCAGTTGGATATGAACCCAAAGAGAGACTAGGAAGTATTTGGCTCCAGGGAAAGTCTCTTTGGAAGAAAAGACTTCCTTGGGAATAGAGAGTCTGTTTGAGGGAAGACCTACAGCCCCAGACCTGCAGTTCAACTCTGCTATTAGCTGGCTGAATGCTTGCAGCTGAGCTTTGGGAGGGACTCGGGAAGCCCAGGTATATAAATCTCAGCTTCTGCTGATGCTTTCAAGGGACACAGTGTCTCTTTTGGTCCCTAATCACTGTGCACTTTGACTTTACTGCTGACTCCTTGGCCTATGCAACCTTTTGTACTTTCTCTATTTGCTTTCGTGAGTCTCAGAATGATTTGACTTGAACTTGGCTTGACTTTGGACTCTGGCTCCAGATGTCCTGCATCTAGTTTACCTTAGGCTATGGAAAATGTCTGGACTCAGTGACACTGTGGTGTGATTTATTCCCAGGTGTTTAGGGGTTGCTGTGGATCATTCTAGTATTTTGTGTTGTGGATTTGAACAGAGCATTCCAGTGTTGGTATCCACACAGTGCTATTGCACTGGGCTGCACTGGGTTATCCCAGTGCTACCCAGTGCTACTTCTCCACATGTATCTGGAATTGCTCCTTGAGGTCTCACTCCAACAGAGATTTCCATCTTGTTTTTCCTGTCTTCTCTGCTCCCTCCCTGCCTACGCCATTGTCTCCTCCCTTCCCTCCTTGTTTTGCCCCTCCAACCTTCATGTTTTGCTGAAATGCTATTTTTTTTAAATGTCTTTTTTGTGCAGAAGTTGAAGCAGAAAAAAAAGATCACCAGTTACCTTATGTGCTGTCTTCCCACCTACTTCAATCTATTCTCCCCTTCCTCTGATCTTCACCTATGTATCCACCCTTCCAAAACCTTCATGGTTTCACCCCAATATTTTTTTAAATTTAAATTTCTGGTTTTTTGCCTTATGGTGCAAAAGTTATAACATTCAAAAACATCAAAAAGTTGATATCTCAAGAAAACTAAAGAGGAGGAGTAAAAACTGATAATCAGAAGCACACCCAGAAGGAAACACATCGACATGGCAGTGGAGTCCATCCACGCAGATTGTGCACTACAGCAAAGCAGAATAAAAATGCTCATCACTTGATGGTGGTGTAAAAATAAAGGGGGAAACAGGTATTTTTGACTCTCTTGACACTAGTTTTGGCTTTGAATCATGTGGAAGCCAGGATGCAGTACAGGTGTCATGGATACCAACATAGTGAATGCTTAGTGTGGATGAGTCCTGTGGGTGAACATTCACTAAGAGAGCTCAGAATTATTCTACTGAGCAAGGAACTCAGAAAAATATAAGAATTTGATATGACATATTTACTGCAACAAAATGTTAATTCTTTAGGGTAAATTATCTGCCGGGAAATATGCAGATTCCAAATATGAAAGAGTGAGGGCACGAGGGTGTGTATGGATTGAAGGAAGCAGGAAACCTCTTTGGCTTTAAAAACCACCCAGGTTGTGACACAATGTTCCAAAATCTAGCCTCAACCGCCATGTGACATGAAACTTTGTAAATTCCTTTGATTTTAACTGTGGATATGGTCTAATAAAAGAGAAAAAAGATCTCCTGACTCATAAAACTGAGTGAAAATACGATGTGGAAATTTATACTAAACAAATCTTTTCTTAAGCCAAATTTTCCAAGATATGAAGGGGGAAAAAAGCCTGAAAATTATACAATAAGTCTCTGGAATTATGTCAAAAATTATACAATACGTCTCTGGACTTACTCTGGAAGTATGCTTTCTGAAATGAGAAAAATATAGTATCCATTATACTGGTGCCTCAAGTCTGGATGTGGTATGCGCTGCAAGCATTCAGGTTAGAAAATACAATGGATGCTGCTGCCTAACATCATTACTGTTATGGTTTAAGCATAGATCAGACAGGTTAAAAAAAACACCACCCTGTTCTGTCTGGAGTTCTTGGAATTCTGGAATGTCCAGCCTTTTCTTCTGCAATTCAGCTGATGAGCTATCAGCTAGAACTAGGGAGCAGATTGTTGTCAGGGTGGAAGAAGGTTTAAAGCTCATAAAGTTCACTGTTTTCTATTAGCTGTAAGCAAACAGCTATCTGTATCGGAATGGTACAAACCACGGGATCTGTGGTGCAAGACATGTGTAGACTATAAAAGCATCCAAAATCCATTCTTACTACAAAACTGTTGTAATGTAATTTGGCTATGCCTTAGCATCAAACTGTGCATTACAGACAGCCTATGTTTCATTCATTCACTTTACATATGCATATAGTATTATTCTTTTATTTCAACAACAAGAACTCAAGGCACATATTTAGAAGAGGGAATTGCTTAAGTGCGAAAAAATGTCTGATTATCAAAGCAGGAGCTTTTGGCACCTCCAGATTAACTTGTTATGTTCTGTGACTGGTCACTGATTTGTAGATCTGCTTGTCCAGTCAGGAAGCTCTGCTTGAATCACAACTTTGGAATACTAACAGATTTTTAGCTTCTAATAACAAGTTTTCTGCCATGTGTAGTTTGGCCCTTAGTTATTCCAAGAAGAAATTGCTTAGTAACTTGTTATTTGTAGCCAGTTTTTTTTTCAAGCTCTGGTGTGTATACATGTGAACATGTACACAAGACCGCTGACCAGCCATCCAGCATTGCATGTGGACTGCTCTTCTGCTGGTGATCTCAAGAAGTGCTGCCACAACAGTCGTGCTGACTAAGATCAAGCAGCAGAGGAGTCAACAAAGAAGCAAGAAAGGAGGAAAGCAGAGATATGCCAGATCCAAACCCCTCTCAGATCAAACTCACAGCACCATGACAGCATCAAGTGAGGCCCAGGTCAGAAGGCTCTCCTAAGTAATTCTTAACATTCCTAGGCTGGAAGGGATTTTGCGCAGCCTTAGCTGGCTCAAAATCAGCTCAGCTAGCCTTCAGCTATTTTGCCTCGTCCAAATCAAGCATTATAGCAATAATATTTTGCTTGCTAATGCAGAAATTGATTGTGGTTTGAATCTGAGAACCATATACCTGGAAGTAACACCAATTGACCTCAGTGGAGCTTCCTTCTAACAAGATATATTGTTATCACCATCATTTCTGACTTATGGCCACCCTTTTCAGAGATTTCTAGGTAGAGAGTACTCAGATGTGGTTTACCATTCTCTTCTTCTAGGAGCATCCTGGGACTTTGCAGCTTGCCCAAGGCCACCTTTTTTCAGAGGCACAATGAGGAACTGAACTGCCAACATCTGGCTCCAAAGCCAGGTACCTAATTCACTAAGTTATCCAGCCAGCGAGATAGATAGGACTGCATAACATATTGACATTATTGAAACATCTTCCTTTGCAATCCTCTGAAACACTGTGGACCAGGGGTCTCAAACATGTGGCCCGGGGGCCATTTACGGCCCCCCCAGATAATAGTTTGTGGCCCTCATCTTGCCTACCCCCACAAAGCACGCACATATCCTCTGCTGTCAAGAGTAAAAAAAAAGCCTTGCCTCGCTCGCCGGCTCTCTCCCAAGACAGCACCTCTTGCACCCTCCATCCAGAACTGCAGCCTGCCAGCCAGCCCACCTGTCTGTCGGCTAAGGAAACTCCTGGGTGGCTTCCTCGGGCTCTTGCTCCGCTTGGTGGAAAACCTGATGCGGCCCAGTCTCACCCAGACTCTGCCTCTAGCGGCCCCCAGGTAAACAGAGTTTAAAACCCCTGCTGTGGACGTACCACATGCAGAAATTGCTGTGCTTTTCTGAATATATAAATGGCTGCTACAGGAGGCTCTTGAGGGTCCCCTGGACTGCAAGGAGAACAAACCTATCAATTCTAAAGGAAATCAACCCTGAGTGCTCACTGGAAGGACAGATCCTGAAGCTGAGGCTCCAACACTTTGGCCATCTCATGAGAAGAGAAGACATCCTGGAAAAGACGCTGATGTTGGGAAAGTGTGAAGGCAAGAGAAGGGGACGGCCGAGGACGGGATGGTTGGACAGTGTCATCGAGGCAACCAACATGGATTTGACCAAACTCCGGGAGGCAGTGGAAAACAGGAGGGCCTGGTGTGCTCTGGTCCACGGGGTCACAGAGAGTAGGACACGACTAAACGACTAAACAACAACGACAGGAGACCAAATGCACTACATTTATTAAACAGCAAAATCATTTCCAGGTGATTGTCTTGATGAATTCCAGGTACTCTTGATGAATTTTGCTAAGTCTGAGAGGCAGAATCCCCCAACTGTGGATGCTTAATGGTAAAACCTTAGCATGTTTTACAAGGAAGCAACCTTTCCACACTTCTTATAGACATTAAATTTGATTGCCTCAGGAAACAGTTACACTACTGTCAGAAACTGGGGAGTTTTCTTCTGTTTATTCCCATTTCTTCCCCTCTTTCATGTTTTTCACAGTTTAAAGATTGTAAGGCAAATGTACATTATCTTTACTTCTACTTTTATCTACAATAAAATAAAATGCATAATAATTTGGGATTTATATTAACATTTAGAATATCTTTTAAAAATAATTATCTTATTCATGTGTGTTTTTACAGCTGCTTCTAGAAACAGAATGACTTGGCTGCTCAGTTATTTCTAGCATAGCATTTTGCAATGCTTTGAAGTACATATAAACACTGGATACGGAGGGAAAAGATGAAACAACCCCTTCCATGTCACTGCAACTGACAAAGAAGACAAGGAAGGACTACTGTGCAGATAATGCCACTTGGGGTCATATAGGCACATGGGTTGCATTTTGCTCACCCCTGCATTGCATCTAATAGAGCCAGTTCTGTCTTTGTGAGGTGATTGCCTCCTGATTGATGCTGGAAAGTAGGAGCTGCTAAGATCCCTTCCCTGGCCATTCTCAGAGAATAGAACTGAATGTGCCACCAGTCCTGTATCCTGCAAACAGGCCTACTGCTGCTAGGTTAGTGGTGTAAGTCATGACTTGGTTAGTCCTTGTGCACCAAGGAAATTTTTTTAGCAGTAGCAGTATGTATGTTCATGTCAAAGAATCTGTGCCTTTGCAAACATGTGTCGCTGAGAGAGACAATGAAGAACACAACTGACCCAGTCAGCTCCATGGCTAAGTGGAAATTGTATTTAGGTCTCCCTGATCCTTGTCCATCACTCAAATTGATTCACTAAGCTCTAGCTCTACAGTGCAGCAGGGCAAGCAACCTTATTCAGTTGACACCTCAAATGGATGAAAAGATGAAAGCAGGAGTTAATGTTTGAACAGAACAGGAAGGCTTTTTGAAATATTAGCCCAAGCTGGAATTTGACTTCTGCTTCTGTCAAACACGGGCCACACCACAGCACTACACTTCCTCAACACTGAACATCTAAGTGAACTGAGGGAGTGACTACATTGAAAACCAATGTGGTCTTCCAGGATTCAGATGGTCAGATTTGCATTACTTTCCATTGACTACATAATATACAATTCAATGTCCATCAGTCTGGAATCCCCCTCTTCCGTAGTTTTTCCCTTGACCACTGAGCCTTCTACTTTTTTGACAGTTAATGCATTCACATTGGTTCAGATACATTGGTTCAGCTATTGCGGGGTGGGTAGGTTTATAGCCATTCTGTTTGAAACCACTGCACTCAATTACAATGACAGTGAGAGAAGGAGATAAGTAGGAAAAGTAGCTGCTCGTTGAATCTTCTCTTCCTCAAACCTGGTACTTGCTACTATAGTAACTTGGACAGCTAGGTGACTGAAGAGGTGGAAAATTGCAAAGTCAGCACAGAGAGAAGAGGAAGTTATCAGTTAGCCTTGTTTCCCGCTTGTTAAGTAACTGTGATGTAGCCATGGATGGTCAAGGCAGATCTACGTTAACAAGCTGAATACAAGGCTGATTGCCAATTTCCTCCCTTCTCTCTGCTGATTCCTTTGTGGATGTATAAAGCAAATTAACTTTGCTTGACTTTCTGGGTGTCACTCCGCAGTTGATATGTTCAGATTTTTCCTGCTTTGTAGTCACATCCTGAAAAATAATCCCCTATGTTGGTTCAGTAGACTTTTATACTTTTGGACTTGATTGGTGGGTGAGGGATGACAAAGTCACATTTTAGAGTCAGCAACTTCTGCTGCTGCCCAGGGATTCTTTCCTTGCTTGCACCATCTCAAATCAAATAAATTTATTGTCATTGTAAGTATATACATAGTATACACATACAACGAAATTGACACAGACACCCAGAGACCAGACCCACATATGCACACATAAAAAATCCCCAAACACTCCCCACCCACTAAAAATCCCCCACATCTTCCTGCCTTAGCACCTGCTGTTCGCCATATAGATCTTGTCTCTTTTTATTAATGTCAGCCTTTATTAACTGCATTCACCGAAAATGGCTAATGTATAGAAAGAAACATGGTAATGCCAATCTTGATGTTTTAGAATTTAGAGGCTGTTGTGAATCAGGCATGGCTTCAGGCCCAATGTCTTAGGAGAGCCACCCAACTATTAATCTTGTCATAATATCCCTGTTATTTGGTTTGCCTGATGTCATGTTAAAATTCAGAACAGATTGTGTTCTAGGAATGTCTTGCTTGGCCCTATGTGTTTCTTATAAGCGACAATTAAAAGGATTTAGGGAGAAAGGATGGCATGAGACTGCATCTCACTTTCACTGGTTAGGATTCATTTCCCCATATAATTTGCCACTTTGCTTTGAGTTACAGTGCCTGCAAAGGCAATGACGCATAAGCCAATATAGATCATTTTACATATCAACTTAAAGAGGAGTTTTTATATCATTTCCACAGCCCCCCTTTAATGTATGAACTGATTTATAATATACCTCTCGTATAGCCGCACAGCATTCCCATGCTGAGCTCTTTATTCAGTGACCTAATTTTCCAGGAATGTTTTCTGTGTGGTGCACCTTGTCTCATTGCAAAACGCTGGAGGAAGAGACAGCCTTTGAGGCCTCCTTCGAGAGGTGCCGGCATTGTCTGCTAGTCAAGTATCGGTTCACTTGGTCAATGGTTAACTTTCCTTTCAAAAGCAGGAAGTTTAACTTTAGTACTTAGTTGGGAATAAAATGTTCCATTCCTCTCTTAGAGTCATATGAGCCTGCCCTACTTTTAGGATCTCCAGGAGAGGTCCTTTTCTCAGCCCCAGGGATGCTTGGCGAAGAATGAGAGAGGGCCATTTATGGAGCCATTCCCAGGTTGTGGAATCCCCTCCCAAGGAGAACGAGACCAGCCTCCTCCCTGTTTCCCCTCCACTGGCACAAAAAGATCTTTTTTTTTATTCAGGCAGACTTTGTGCAACTAAACAATGGTTGAGGAGTGTGCATTTCTTTAACAAGGGGCCCTTTTTTTAAAAAAAGCTGCCATGCTTTAAAATTATGTTTTATTAGAGTTTCTAATACATTAACACATGTTTTAATGTTATAACTTTTTGTGTTTTGGTTTGTATCTCTTTTTCCATGGATGGATATAAATGAGGGAGAAATCCTGGAGCACCTGCTCAACTATGGGTTTTTTTTTCATTCATAAACACTACCTTCTCTTCCATTTTTACAGCAACTCTCCCTCCGTTCTAGGAGGGTAACAACAAAGAGGCCTGTGGCACCTTAAAAGGCTAGCAGAAACTAGTCTGGCACAAACTTTCATGGACGGATTCATCTGATGATATCCATTAAAGCTTATGAAAAAAAACCCAGCTAATCTTTAAGGCATCCCAAGACGCTTTGGTGTTTCTTTCCATTCCACCTGTTCAGTACCAGAGATAGGGACTCAAGTCGCTGGACTCACTGACAAGTTGGGCTTAAGTGGCACTGGTGACTCAACTTGGACTTGACTCAGGAGTTTTTTTTTTCCAATGCCCCAGACTTGACCCGTGACGCAGAATGCACCCAACCCCTCCCTTTTTTCTGGGGGAAAACATGTTTTTAATAGGGACTAAGACTTGATATCAAGGACTTGGATGTGGACCCAAAGACTTGCCAACATCCTGTTCAACACCAACAATAAGCCACATAAGAGAGGCAACCCAGGGACCAGATCCTGCAAGAAACACAGATGTCACCTCTGTCCCTTATCTACTCAGGAATGTCAGCCACAAGATCAAGGATTCATTTACCTCATTTGGCAGCATAATATTTGATATTGTGATATTTGTTAACTATGTCCTGCTGCATTCCACGCAGGACAAATAGGCCACTATTTTATTTTTAAAAAAGAATAAATGACCACAAATCTGGTGAGAATTAGGCAATAGTTAGAAATCAGTAGGAGAACTGTCCAATATCTAGCTGCTTCCAGATGAACATTTATTGTGGTATGATAATGTTTCATCATAATCAGAGTCCATTTGATGCAACTGTCCATTTATAATCTTCCTGTATTTTCCCAGTGTTATGTTCGTCTTTTTTTCAAGAGCAGAAAATCCAAGTTTTTCCTCCGAGAAAGGTAAATGTATAACACTATCTCCGCATGCGTGGATCCCCTTAGTGCTAGTCTTTCAGAACTGTGGTTGTCACTGGGGCAGTGGCTAATCACACAGTGATCAGTGAATTGATGTGGGCAGTGAAATGTCCCCTTATTTTTAAATGATTCCTGGTCCCTGGAATTTGACAGCTTGCTGTTCACTCATCCTATTTCACACTATGCTTTGCATGCCACTTTGCATCACTTGCCCTTTCTGTGTTGTTCTTCCACTACCACCACCCTACCACCTTTCATTTCATGTGCATTAAATCCTCCTTCCTTTCTTTATACATTCAGATAAGGATGGATCCCCAAGGTCAAATGAAGATCAGCTGCTTTAGCAGCAAAAATATACACCCTGTCCCCACATAGAGTTGCCTTAGATGAAACTAAGAAAAAATGCTTTGCAAGAGTTAGAAAACCAGGAGCTGACTCATAGGCTGGAATGTGCATTCATGTGACTGAATTTAGTTTATGAGCCTTATTTTGAAAACAACTGAAATGTCCAGATTACAAACTGAAAAAGAGCCTTTTGCAATTTAAACAGGACTTGAATTTTAAAACTATTAGCACATGATGAGGGTGAAATTGTCCAAATACAAGTGCTTCAACTATTTGCTGCATTGGGAAATGTTTCTAAACAAATGGTTGTTGTGGGTTTTTCAGGCTCTTTGGTTGTGTTCTGAAGGTTGTTCTTCCTGATGTTTCACCAGTCTCTGTGGCCAGCATCTTCAGAGGACAGCCTTCGCCTTTTCCTTATACTCAAGCATAATTATTTGATGTCCTGGTAGTTATAGGATGTTTCTAAATCTTTTCTACTTTAAGCATCTTCTCTCTAAAGTTGCCTTTCAGAAAGTCAAATCCTTATTTTGTATATCTTCAGACTTAAAGAAGAGGCAGCAGGCAGCTGTGACCCTCCAGTCATTTTTTGCTGCCAGCTCTCAGCAATTCTAGCCAAGATGGCCCGAAGTGAGAGCTTATGACAGCTGCTATCTGAATATATTGCGAGTACCACAATTATCCACCCTTGGTCTACAATAGAACTCTGAGAAGTGAAAAGTGTTGTGGTGGACTTGAGTTTGATCTAAATGATGTTTCTGAGATTACCGACAGCTCCATGGTTCTACCTACAAGGACATTCAAGATACCCTTCAAAACTGCCACGTTTCATTCTAAGACAGCCTTCCACAAACTAGTATCCTTTGGGTGTCTGGGGGCAACATACCCCAGCATTCCAAACCATTGGCTGTGCTGGCAAGAGCTCATGGGGATGGAAGTCCAAAACGAGGTTGAAGGGTGCAAGGTTGAGGAAGACTGTCTTAAGGACCCCTTAAGTTCAGTTTAGTGTAGCTACCAGGACAAAAACCTGTTAAAGATCTGACCATCGATAGCTGATGGTCAGTAACATCTCCATGACATATTCCTTGGTGAACTGAGTAGGACGAAGATGGTGCTGTACTTAGATGCTAAGTCATCTTTCTTTCCTTTTTCTCTGAGGAATGAACCTATTAAGTATAGAAGGGTGCTGTTAGTAACATTCAACAAGCCACTTTATTCATGTGGCAGTGTGTCTGTATTGAAAGCAGATTTGAAAGGAGGCAGAAAGCTGACTCTGCTCTTTGCATGAAGTCCTACGGGACTACAGATTCCCTCAGATGTTTCAGGAACAACAGGAATCTGTTGGAGTTTTAATAATATGGAACTTTAATTTATGCCTAGCCTATATAAAATTGCAAGTCAGTCTTAAATCAAAGAAATTCTATTAGGTTTCCAGTGGCCTCCTTTGAAGGAAATAGAGTACTTGGTAAGCGCTGTGCTCCAGCAATTTCTTTCCAGTCCTAAGTAAGTGCATACACATAAAGTGTGGTGCTTTCCTGCGATTCAGCAGCAAGTCCTCAACACTTCATTTGCAATGTTTATATTGAGAATGTTACATGACAGGCCGCAGTTTTCCTAGAATATGACATTTTGGTCAGGACTTGGAAGTTAACAGATAGTGTAGTTACTTTTAGTGGAGATAACAAGGGTAGAATGAAGTGATATATTAAAATAACATGAGGAGGAATAAAGTCATTTATTGATATAGTATAGCAAGATTTTCTAATTGTTTTCAAACATATTTTTAAGGCATATTAGAGGTATTTTGACAGAAATCTTTCAAATTTTATATAATTCTCTTAGAAATCCAAAATTGCTTTTTATACACAAAAGAAAATAAGAAAAAGACAAGAAGCAGTGCAACAAGCAATTTAATGAATTACTTTTTCAATATTATTCTTAAATATTGCAATAGGAATGACTTTTTTTCAAAAGTCACTTTTCAAACACAGATCTTTATATGTACAGTATTTAAAAATTATATTACTGGAATTCACAGATCTCCCCATATGCCTAATGCCTATAGGGTCAAAAGAAAACAGGAAACACCACCCCCCCCCGATATACAGCTGAAGGGTTTATATCTAATTATGCAAATAGGAAGCTTTGGGCATTATAATTACGTTCTGGAGTTTCACCAGTGTTTCTGGTAGTGCTAAATCTTAAGATGAAGCATTGCAAGGATGAAACATGAGAAAAATAGATGCAACTAATCAGTGTATTCACATACATTTCAACCTTATATAGGATTATGCTGACATACAGATGTATGTGACGCATCTTTCCCCATTCCCTCTTGCTCTGGAATTAAAAAATCAAGCACCTAGTTAAGAATACCTTCTTTAAAGTCAATCTCCCTGTAACAGAATCATACTAAACAAAAGAAATGGGCAGTAAACGAGCTAGAATTTTTGAAGAACATACTTTCCTCATAGAAAACAGACACTAGGGATTAGCATTCCTTTGCTGACAGGGAAGGAAGAAAACAGAAATTCCTGCATCACACAAAGCAAAAAACAGACTACATAATCCCATGATGGATTACTTAAAGCCATGCTGCTAATTTTATTTATAGGCTAGCCAAAAAGAGCAAGAAGAAGAAACGAAGTTAGAAGATGTAAGTCAATGAAAACTGTAATATAAAAATAAGGCTCACTGCAAACTTCCTGCCATCTTCCAAGCTTCAAAAATGAAATGACAGCTATATATAAATTGCTGAATCAAGTGCTAATTTCCCATATCCTGCAGCACACTATCTGACTCAGGCGGTGGGTGGGAGCTTTCAGGAGAAGCCTGCAGATCACTGAGTTGCATCTTCAGTCAACTCATCGCCTTGACATGCTCTTTTTCTGTCTCCCCCTCCTGGTGTTTCTTCCATTGCTCTGCCCATGCATTTCAACTGGACGGATGTTATCATCCTTCCTGCATGTATTATTTAAAAGCACAATGAAACTAACTGAAAGTTCTGTTTAAAATTTAAAATTACTCATAATTTAAAATTGAAAAATGAAATTATTTTTAAAATATTAAGAGACTTGCCACCTTACTGTTAGTTATCATATACTGATCAATGCTCTTAGCAGAGGTTAGTTATCATATACTGATCAATGCTCTCAACAGGGAGATGTCTCACCCTGAAGTTTTTGGTTAAAACGTGGATCACCTCACCATCTTGGGCTACAAATGAGCAATTCAACTGAAGCAAAATATATCAGGCAATATCCAAAGAAACAAACCAAAATGAAACAAGGCAAAAACATGTGGCACCTTAAGGACTATTATATTTTAATGTGAGCTTTCACAGACAAATCCACTAAAGATCACATAAAAAGATCACTTTAAGGTGCCACATGTTTTTACTTCACTATGTTTTGTTTTGTTTCTTAGGATTTTTCCTGATATGCTTGCACAGACTAACACAGCTACCTTTTCTAAAGCAAAATGGTTAGTGATATAAATTTAGTTTAACTAACTTTGAAGAAATGAAATCCAGGTCATATTCATGAATAATACTATTCAAAACAAATGTGTCATTTTCACAGTACAAAAATTTGAATAGTTAGATAACTCCAGACCTTTATTATTTCACCCATTCACCCCCGAAACAGTTTCATAAATTACCTAGTCAAAGTTCTGGAACCATACCCCTTGCCTAGATTTTGAAAACTATGGAATCAAAGTATTTTCTTTATTGAGCTGCAAGTAGCCTATATCAAGTCTTAGGCAGGGAAGTCTGCAGGTAAAGTCCTGAGGGCATGGCCAGGCAGGAGAGGAGACGGAGAACCTGCAGTTCTTCAGGAAACCAGAACAGCTTGTCGAAATATGAACTTTTGTAAAGTAAGGGAAGAGGCACACCAGATGTCCTTATAAGTCATGATTACTTTGTCTTCCTGTTAGCACTTCATTTGGGAAAGTGATCTAAAGTGACTTCATACATACTGTTCAGGACTGGAATTAATATATTGCCAAAATCTTACACTGACATAAGGTTAGAATTTAAAATCTTGGCAATTGAAGATCTGTTCTATGCATTTATTTATGCATATTATTCCAACTAATGTAGTCATTTCAACACACACACACACACACACACACACACACACACACACACACACACGTGCACACGCACACACATGCACAGCCCCTCCCAAAAGAACCCTGATGAAACATAGTATTATTTCAAATACAAAGTTAAAGATGTTCATACATATATGTATTACATTTGCAAGTGTGTGGTCCGTAACTAAAAGGAGAGACAACAGGAGATGGCAAATATTTTATAACATATTTTAATTCCACTGATCTTTTATATAGAAAGTCTGTTATGGATACTGTTTGATATTATTAAGTCCAATCCTGAATATGAAGATCTCCCTAGTTTTTAATTGTTTGATTCACTGCCTCTGACTTCTTTATTTGTCCAAAAATTGAAGTGAGCTGAGGTGGAGGGAAAAACAGAATCTAGACTGAAATGTCTAGAAGGAAAGGGGAAAGGGACCCAAATGTAACCTTAAACTTAAGTAAGCAGATAGATGTAAATATTCAGTGGTTCAGATATTTGAAAAGCACTGAAGTTTCCATCTGCATTTAATGTCTTTACAAAAACATTCTGAATGTAGAATTCCGTGCAAATTCCTCAAGGTCAAAGAAGGTTTAAACATGTTTTTTCCATCACATTCCAGTGGGTAATTTCCTGTTTACTCACTTCCTGTGCTTCTTTTATCTTGCACTATTTGTTTCATGGCAATATCTGTCAATAAACAACAAATAAACATACATATCAGTCCTCATTTTTGCCCCATTTCTATTATGAGCACATTTTCTAGTCAGTTCCTGGGAAATTATATACAGTATTGTTATTTTTAGGAAAAGATACTAAATGTTATCTACCCAATTGCATGAAAAACTTCAGGAGTTCTGTGAAGGCTGTGAAGACCTTTGCAAATACATTCAGGAGTTCTGTTTCCATTGCCTTGCCAATCACGGACAGTTATAAACCATTTCCGATACTGAGCTCTGAGCCCATTTTCAGATGGCAGCAGAGTAGAAAGATCCCCTCAAGGCAAGTAGGTTAAGCTTGACTAATCAGCCTTACCTAGATCTATTAATAGTGATACAGGCAACATTATTCCATTATATCTTAGAGGAAAGTCTTTGCGAGAAGTATAATCGCTCTGTAAAAAGCATAACATTTTAATTTGAAACATTCATACAACAGCTACATAATTTTATACAACTTTAAAGTTGATGCGTCTAAGTGTGCTTGGGATTAGGGCCCCCATTAGGCAAGCATGGCATCAAATGCCAGCAGCATCAAATTGCCTGATTTTGGGCTCAGTTCCACTGACAATAAAACCCACTGTTGTACCAGGTTCTCCTTTTGAAAAAAAGACTTTAATTTTAGCATACACACAATGTATGCTACATTGTGCATGCATGGAGCACTGTGGCAGGGGAGCAAGTTTTTCTGCTTCTCTATTTTGGAGTGGATATGGTCTCAATTCATTGAAATCAATTCGGCATATGTTCATGCCCCTTCTGCCTTAAAAAAAATTCTACTATCTGATACAGCGCTATACCAGATAGCAGGAATTTTAAAAAACAAAAAAGCCAGCATGCTGTTCTGCTGTGCTGATGTTGGAGGGCGGCTGTTTGTTGGTATCTTAATGCAAACAATAGGCAATATCATTGTAGCTTTAATCTGACCCCAACTGCCTAAACCTAGTGAGTTTACTAAATTATCATCTCAATTCCCAGATGGAGACCTCAGATTTTCTATATTGCCCCCCCATCCAAGCAGAGATGTATCCATTTCAAAGAAAGACCAGATGGGGAGGTTTGTGTGTGCATGGCCTGAGCCTCTTTGTCTGAAGAACTGGGCATGATGTCCAATCCACAGCTGCCCCAGCTGTAACTTTAGAACAACAGCTCTAATGCTGCCTGCGTCCTTCATGGCTTACATCTAAGAAAGACTTGCCCAATGAAACCCATCTTTCCAAGAACTTTTGGACTTTACATATAACAGTAACTTTCCTGGCAAAATCCATCTTGTCATGAGCTTTTGGATTTTAAATTCTTCACACTGGTACAAGCCTGATGAAGTGGATGGTTTTGATCCATGAAAGCTCGCAGACTGTATGATGATTTTTAGTGGTCTATAAAGGTATCGTCTCCTCTTGCATTTGTATTCTGTAATGACCACATAGCTATTATTTATATTTTATATCCATACGTATTACAGAAAGCTGCTTTATGTATATGTCTAGGGCACTAAGAATCATTGATCTCTGCTGAGACCCTTAGAGGTGCACTGCAACTTGTTTATGTAGCCGATTTTTGCTATCTTTCTTTCTATTTTCACTTTTTAGTTCCACTTTTCTACAATAGCCAATACAGAATGATCTCAGAGATTGAAACATTCTGTCTCTGGGTTGTTATTAATTATGTCAGGTTTATGTCCATTTACACTTCTTTAGAGGTTTCTTTTCATTATTCACTAAAGAGTTAATATTTACTATATTGGACTATAATGGATTTTCTTTTCACTATTTACTATATTGTTTCTTTCTTCTTTTTGTTCATTATTTGAAGGATTGTGAAATTTGCTGATGTATCTCATGTAAAGATCAGTGGTTCTAATCTAGGGAGCCCCTGAGTGGGATAAAAATGAGAATGGTGTTTAAAATACAGAAACAAATCCAAAGCAAATCTCTTGATGCATTCATTTGTTCTCTAACATCTCTTAATCTCAAGGATTTTCAAGAATCTGCACTCCAAGGATTCAAGCTATTTTTCTCTTGCACTGATTTTGATGACTAATCTTTTTGAGAGCCAGCATTGTTTTCTAATTGCAAATAAATAATCACCAAGCCAGTCCAAACTTGACATGCTGTAATAATGACACTTTCAACTTTAGGAACCAGTCTTTTTTAACCCCATCAAATGTTATTGAACAATTCCATTATGTTTATGAAGCATAGCAACTGCGACTAAGTGAAAGTAAAATGTTAACAATCTTTTGATATGTAGATGTCAGCTTGAAAAATATACTTTAGTTTATATCACTTAATAGTAACTAAAGCAAAGAAAACACAGAAACTACATATGATATAGGTGTCTGATTCCATTTGCCTTTGCGAATCTGTATTGATTCCTCTTAAACTGCTTTACCAGTTGGCCTGAAGAGCTATTGTCAGAAAACAAACAGTTTCGAAAATCTATCTATACAGCTTAGCATTTTTCTTGCAACTTTTAAAAATGATATATAACCTTCTTAAGTTGGTTCAGCAAATTGCAAATATAAATTCCATATTAGAATGAGCAATTAAACCAGAAAAACAACATGTAAGCCCAGCAGCCATGGGAAACTTTCCATTATATTCTCGAACTGCAAATCCCATTGGCTCTTCTTAACAGGTCCTTAAGCCAGGTCTCTGTGGGTGACCATAGGACTATGCAGTTTAATACAAAAGTAGATAGGCCTCTACATAACATGAGTAGGCTGAATAGTTTTTTACAAAAATGTGGCCGTCACCCCCATTCATAAGGCAGAGGAAATAGTGTAAGTCTTGGAAATATCAACACATGTCCACTGAAGGTACCCACATCATCATGCCAGGTCTGCATCATTCCATTCCCTGAAATTTTAGGGGCCAAAGCCTGAGACCATGGAGCCATATGATGCTTCTTGTTATCTACCTTGAATTCTTCATTAGTCAGATTCAGAGAATGGTCCCATGTTTTTGTATTAAGAGAAAGGGAGAAAAGGTTTTCTCTATCCATTTTCTCTATACCAAGTACGCTGTGACCATCAGCTGCCTAAAGCTGCATCTCAGCCAATCACCACTCAATAAGGAAGAGAGTGAGAGATCTGAAGAACTAGAGATACATACTATTTAAATGGCTTTGGTGGGCAGAAGGGTGATGAACAAATGTTTTAAATAAAATAAAATAATAATTGGGCTCAACTGGGAAAGGGCTTAGATGGAATTAGGAAGATATGGCTAATCTGATTTCTTCAGGTTGAAGATGAGAACTGGTGAACTGGAGGTGGAGATGCTTTTAAATGGAAGGAGAAAACTATATGCCCATTCTGGAAAGAAAAGAATTTTAAGCCTTACTCATCTTAAAACTGAGGTCATCAATATGATTAGAAAGGAACAATTAGCTTTATCCTCTCCCTCATCACTTTGCTATATGAACAGCAATAGGCTTGGAGGGGAGAAGGTGCCACTCACACAGAAGTTATACACAGAGAAGGGACACTCTGGAAAACCTGGGTTTGACTCTCCCCTCTTACTGTGATGATGAAATTGCATTACAGAGCAACTGAATAAGGCTATAGTGAGCCGTCTATTGGCAGAAAAACTAGACCAAAAATATGGAACTACCTGAAAGTTATTATTTTGAATCCATATAAGTGTTGTACATAAAATCCCATGCCTTGAAATAGAGAAAACATTAAATTGTTGACCTCTCTGAGTCATTTAAACCACTGGTTCTTAACCCTGGGTTACTCAGGAGTTTTGGACTGCAACTCCCAGAAGCCTTCACTACCAGCTGTCCTGACTGGGGTTTCTGGGAGTTGCAGTTCAAAAGCATCCGAGTAACAAAGGTTAAGAACCACTGATTTAAACAACGACAACTAACTTTTCAAGTCAGATTCTAATTGTCTATTGGCTATGTTAGAACTCTCCAATATAAGAGATACTGAAATCAGGAAACTCCAAAGACTTAATAGTTGCCAGTATTACTCTATATTTTATCCTACCACTAGTATTGTTAATATAAATAACATCATAAAATACAGAAGTGTATAATCTGAGCCATCCTGGTCTTGACCATGTTACCTGATCCCCATCTTCAGTGAGGGTGTATCATGCATATTTTATATAGGTTTATCATGTCTGCCTTCATCCATTTTTCCTCAGTTAAACAACTTCAAACATTGTAACCATTGTAAAGAAAACATAACACTATTATTTATAGCAATAAAAGAGGGATACGTCTGTGTCTCTCTTTACCATTGCTCCAAGACTGTCAAGACGAGGCTTTTGAAACTTAGAATGCATAATAAGGGGATCCTGCGTGTATGCACACATTTTAGGATCATTTGGTTCCGATGTTTATTTTTTAGAATGCATGAGTTGATTGTCAGCTAATGTAAATGTGTCTGTAGCTGCTGCACAGTGTTGATTCACTCCATGGGAGACGTTAGGAGCTTCAGGAGTAGCAGCACTCCTAAGAGGAGACATTCTTCTCCAGAGCAAGAAGCCTTGACATTTGGCCCCAATACTTATAGCTGGTTTGGGGTGGCTTTGGAGGACCAGCCTGCTTACATTTTCATTTCTGGGTTTTCTGCTGAAGTCCTACCTCTATAGAACCTAACTAGCTGGTGAGCTCTTTTATATTCCTGATTCCAACCATGCTCATTTATGTATCTGTCTTTACACATTTACATATGTGTGTGATCTCTGAGGGTATAACAGAGGTGGAGAATGTTAATATTAGAATAAATAATTCTATTTATTTACTCCCCAGCAAGGTAGGTATTCATTTTACTGACCTCAGAAGGATCAAAGATTGAGTCAACCTTGAGCTGGCTACCTGAGCCTAGGATAGAAGTTAGTTAATGAGAAGAGTCTTCACTGCAGTACTGCAACTTAGCCACTGTGCCATGAGACTACAGCTTTCAAAAAAATCAAAGTCAATCTTGCTATAATTTGAGAAGGGTCAGATTGATCTTTGGAAGAATCAGACTGGCAACAGCTAATACAAAATCCTGCAGCTTTGCTATCTACACATCCATCTTTTTCCTTGAATCAAAATATTATAGCATCCTATGTAGGGTAATTTTGTTATAAATTACAGTATAATTTTGTTGCACTTACCAATTCTACCATCTCCACATATGGGTTGCTCTATGCAAAATGATATGGAGTCGTTCTTAATAAAATGCTGCTGACAAATTTACTCTTTCCCCACCACACACTGTGAAGTTATTTAAGCAATTAAAATAGTTCCTATATCAAATAACAAAGGCCCCCTATGGCACAGGAATGTGTGGCGTTTGTAGATTTTCTTTCCCTGGAAAGAGAATCCATGTTTTCCAAGAGAAAAGGGATGATTGTATGCTGGGACCAGGAGTCAGGAAGTCTACAACGTGTCCTTGGCACAGCTCTTCTCTTGCTCTGTGTCAGTTCACCCCTATAATTCTGATTTTCTTTTCCACTCTTTAAATCGCTTCATGAATCACCCACACAGAAAGTGTAGGATAATATATATTTAAGATTTATTAGGGCTACAAGGTGAAATTGTTGGATTATTAAACTGTAGATTTATCTCATTGATCAGCAGGGACAAATTTTAATTCCATATTAAATGACGAGTGCTTCCAAGAGACAGCTTGCATCAGTATCCTGGCTTTCCCTCCCTAAATGCATTTTTGGGGAACAAATGGAAGAAGCAGTGGGAAAACATGGAAAAGTTACAAGTGGAGAATGTCTAGAGACTGCCCGTCCACACACAGCCCCAACACACTAATTTCTGCAAATGAGGGACAGTGATTATGAGCGCCTCTTTCTATGACTGATGCCAACAGTCTGATGCTTTTATTTTGGCACCAACTTAATTCATAACTATTTACCTGAGCCTTTGCTAATGAAGGAGACTCTGGCTTGATCTTCAGTCATTCATTTTGCTGGTATTTTCTTAATTGTTTCAGTTGTTCAGGTGCCAGAGCACATCTTGATTGCACACTTTATCACGAGCACAACTGTACAACTGAGAGCATGTCCAGACAGCTATATAGCTTGCTACTTGGATCTTTTTTTTTTTTGGTGCTGTTTGGTTAGAATTAAATTATGGTATCCACATGTGTTTTCCTGTAGAGTGAGCCATCCCACCCATTTTTAGAGCTGCCCCATGTTTTGGTACAGAACAAGGACTACAGTTTTTCTGGTGTAATTCGGAGTGTTCCAAATTATCCCTTTCTGTAGCCCATGCAGATGGTTAGTTTGCACCTAGAGTTATGGGTGGTGGTACCTGAGGTGACAACTTTGTGATGTATTTGGTGAGTTGTGGTATTGAAAGGGATGGTGGAGGAAACTGCCTTTCCTCTATCTTCATCTACTCTACCTTTTTAATTTATTTTTTCCCCTATTGATGTAGTACTATTCTAGATAAATGAGATACATTGGCAGTATCATGCATATCTTGCTAGGTAGACACATTGCTGTTTCACTATGTCACTTGCTTTATTTAACCAGAGAGGGGGGGGGAGTCTCCATGGCCTGCCAAATGATGGCTGCAGGAAAAGGCAGAGGAAGGGTGTGGGAAGAGGAGCATCAGTAATCAAAAGGGGGAGAAATTGGAGCAATCCAAAGACTTTATCTGGACACCCTTCTCACAGGAGAAGAAACGCTGATCAGTGTCAACAGAAGTTCTGCTCAGGTGAGAGATAAAATAGATTGTACTAAAGCTTTTAAGTGCAAACCAGACTGCTCCAACTGGATGTGCCTAGAGATTCTCTCTAGCATCTTTTCAGTTAGCCACAACACTTTATAGATACTTCACAAACACCAATAGGATTTAGCCAATGACAACTTTTATTAGGTGAATAATCTGAGCTGAAATCTAGAAGTTCTTTTATTTTATATACCAGAAGCAGGTTGGAAAGCATTGATTAAATTGGAATCCCATCAATCTAGATGAAAGTGAGATGGAGAACAAGGTAACTGAGAACTGTGCAGATATGCAAATTGGCACACTGATGAATACCAAACCTTTGAAAAGTCCTGTCGTCTCTGAAAAAGCATGCATTGGTAGAAGAAGAGCATCAAAAATCCCAATTCTTCTTTGGGGCAGCTCTACTGAACATTACAGAAACATCACAGTATCATCACATCCCTCTGACAAGCTTTTGCACATATGTAGGGAAGCAGCATTCAGAATTCATGAGACCCTACCATGTTGTACCGTCCATTGGTGGTGGGATAGACTTCAGTGGTAAACACAAACAATTGTCCAGAGCAGCCATTCTCAGCAAGGGGCATATGGCCCCCTGGGCAGCCCTGGCACATTTGAAGGGGGCCACAGAGTGGAAACAATTCTTCACATGCCACCTCATGAAGTTTGTTAAGCAATTTATATAATCCGGATTTGGCCTATATTTCTTTCATGTTGTGTTTACGGCCATGGGCCAAAAAAAAAAAAAATTGAGAATGGCTGGTTCAGTGTATCTGAGCGATCGATATACTTCACTCTTTCTTTGGTTAGAACAATAGTTGCTCCATCTAGTAGCTGTACAAATGTGCAGGCCAAAGAAGACTCACGTTACCAACATGGTATAAGGGCCACATATTTGGTATAAGAAGAATAAATCTCATCTATGTTCTCTGTTTCTTCTCACCCCCTGTTGCACTCCGCAAAGGAAATGTGGCAGACATAAGATTTTAAAAGTTAAGTTCAGTAACAAAAAGCATCCAACAGCATCCTCGAAAACAAACCAAAGCATCCCACTTTGTCCTGTTATTTGAAACTATAATGGAGACATAGTGACATATGGAAAGCTATGATATTCTCCCTCTTGAAACAAAGGATGCAGAATGAATCACACATTTATAACGTATACATACACTGGCCACTGAGGTACCATTAGAGCAGGTTTCAGTCCAACAGTTGTTTTTAAGCAATATATTTTCCTCCCACTGAGTAATATAGTCATGAAATTATTAACAGATACTTTGACAAGGTTGTTCTAGGAACGATATATTACTACTTTATTGTTCTTACATTTTGTGTGAGAGGTTTTTATTCATTACAGGAAAGCAAAACCTTCTAATAACTACAAGTTAAGCTTTGTAGATTCCTCTCCTTTCGGTAAGCACTAGTGTTCCACATCTGGAAGAGGGAAACAACAATCATGGGGTTTCTTGTTTATTTAAGGTCAGCTCATGCAGAAGGGAAAGCAACAAACGCTATGCAGGTTTGCTGTGAACACATGCATGCAAAACCATAAAACAACATTGCTCTGCAATGTACCAGAGTATGCCTAAGGCATCAAAGATGTCTAGGGATGAGAGAAAAAGGGAAGTTCCTCCACACTCCACACTGATGCTTTAGAACAGCTGCTTCCACAACAAGCCCATTCAGCACTGCTGAGGCATTGCTTTTCCACAATCCTATGGAAATGAGAATATTTAGGAAGGATTCACTGGTCCTTCTCTTGAGGCTAAGCAGCTTGTCCAAAGTTACACGGGCTCACTTTTCTCCTAAGAGCAATAGTGTGGAATCAAACTTCCAAGCTCTGGCTCCACAGCCTGGTGCCTAATTTACTGAGCTATCCAGCCAGCTAAAATATTTCTACAAGGCAAGGCTTAAAATTAAGTAATCTTGCAGGATATCTTTGCTGAAAAGAATATTCAGTGTCTTAAATTTTGTCCCATTCAGCAAAATCCCCTGTAGCTTTAATTAGATGCTTCCTCTTTGCAACTTCTATCCCCATAATTGCTTCCTGTTCAGTTCATCTGTTAATCTGGCCCTTAGATTATAGAGTGAGGGTTTTATTTGGTCTGTTCATTGATTGCATCCACATCAGCCATCATTCACTGAGGTTTTATGGGAATCCAGATAACATTGTTCTATTCCAGTGCTTCCTTTACCCATTGTGTCTCTTCTATAAACATTTTCTTCCTACAGTATTTCACTCTTTCAAGCAAAATACAGACAGGTCATTGTTGCACCAGGATGTTAACTTCACCCTGGGGCTGTTCTTAAAAGTCAGTACTGTTGGGTTCCCTGTAAGTCCTGACCCTAATACTCTTGCTGCTGCTTGCTTACCTGTTATAGAATCATAGATTTGGAAGGAGCCCTAGGGTCATCTTCTCCAGTCCTCTGCTCAAAGGAGGAGTCCTCAGATGGAGCATCTCTGATATATGGCCAGGTGGATGGAGACTGTTTTTACTACTCCTTGATCCTATAGACCAGAAAGAGCTATTATTGATAGCCCATAGATAGCCATTCAATGTCCAATGAATGAGAATCTACCACCTTCCTAGATAATCCTTTCCACTGTCAAACAGCTCCAACTATCAGGAAGTTCCTTCTAATGTCCCCTATAAGTTTTAATTAGCTAAGGATTTTCATCTTCTAATTATGATCTATCTATAGGAGCTCTTTCTTGTCTAAGTGATCAGCAACAGGAGCAAGAAGTCTCCACCTCCCCAGCTTTTCCTTTTGGCAGTGGTGCACAATGGGACCCAAAGGAAGTAGTAAGTGAATGGGAATCAAGAGGACTACAGTACTGAGAAGGAGATAGAATGATTCAGGGTCTTAAGTGCAAACATGAATAAAGTGGGCCTGTAGCACTTTGCAGGGGAATTTATAGAATGCCTACAATGTTTGCAAAGTGAGGTTTTGGACTTCTCCTCTACAATATTGCACTGATTTCCATCTTCTTTTTAAGGATTATACTAAGTCTGATATATGAAAACCCCTCAATTACAGCAGAGCAGTCAAAGGACAATATCACACATCTACTTATTACCAGTCACACTTTAGCTTTTGGAGATTACTTTAAAAGGTTATTCCCCATCTTACACTTTAATTATCCTGAAAGGAAAATGTGCCCTAACAACATAAACACAGAGTACCTTTGCCAACCTTCCTAAATAAACAAGCTAATCATGCTATATAACCCAAGCTATTCAGTTCACAGTAAAAGATTTTCACATCTAGGCACATTGCAATCTGTTTTCGCCACTCCAAAAAATAAAATAAGATAAAAATTGACAGGAAGCACAACACAAATTTCTGAAGGTTGAGCCAAGCTCTAGGGCAACCAGTGAAAGGTTTCTAGTGGCAGTCACAAGCTTTGATTGGACTCCAGTTTTCTGTTCTTAATAACTGCTCACTCAGTGTTGACCAAACAGGTGTCCAGCAGCTTCTGGAAAGGTGGGCGATTGCTACAGCCGATTTATATTTGAAGGGGCTCAGGCTTTCCCATCTTCTGCTTCCTCGTCCTGTTCTCTAGTCTCCTCCAACTGCTCTATTCTTTCAAGTCAGGAGCACCACAGTACAATTGATAAATATACTGTATCAGATAATTTTCACCCAGCCCTAGGCAACATCAAGGGCATTGAGAGCAGCTAGTATCAAATCTTCCATAGTACACATTGAGGGGCGTAGAGTACACTGATGCAGGTGTGAAGTTGCCTGTTCTTCTCTTCACTTGCAAAAGACTATGTCAGCATGAAAATCTTATTTTCTTTGGTTCCCTTTCATTCTGCTAACTCCACTCCATAGCCTATTAAGTGACTTCAAAGTCACCCAGTTCCCCATTTGACTAGGACAATGGTTCCCAACCTTGGGTCCGCAGATGTTCCTGGACTAAAACTTCCAGAAGCCTTCACTACTAGCCAGGATTTCTGGGAGTTTTAATCCAAGAACATCTGGGGACTCAAGGTTGGGAACCACTGGATTAGGTCATAGACTTTCCTGGGGTTCTATCTATTTTAAGAGATGGGTAGTTCTTTCCTTCCACATTACTCTCTGCTACCGCTTCAAGATTCACAGAAATACTTTTTCTTGATTTAATCTGGGAGGAGCTGAATGGTAGCCCATTAATGGATGCACATTTAATGTTGCTGCTTTGAGTCTTTCATTATTATCTGCTACTTCTCCCAGTATGCAGTTGGGTGCAATTCCTGTTAGGTAAATCATTTGATCAGGCATCCAGTACAGGTTTCACTGAGAGCTATGTCTGTTTTGTATGGGCTGGCCTAGACCACTCTGGGCTGACATATTTGCCTGCAGAATAGCAGAGGTCCAAGGATCTAGTCCTTAGTGTATATGGTTTTGTGTCACAACTGGTTCCTGATAGCTTTCAGAGAAAATTATTCCTTACAGAGAACTTTTACATTGTACAGTATTTTGGTAATGTTTCTCATAGGTTAATGTACAATCCAAAGTAATATCTAAATACTGTATCTGAGAGCAAATCAGTTGTCTAGTTGGGTGCCTTCCCAGGTAACTTGAAGTTTCTGAGATGCCCAGTTATTTCCGAGATGAGAGGCACTGCTCCGTGATAGGAGGATACTTCCTCAGAGCAGAACTTGGAAGAGTTACTTTAGGTTGCAGAAATGCAAAAAAGTAATATTCCTAAACTCCGTCATGAAGGACACTGCTTTAAAGCAATCACTTTGAGAAGTGTGAGCATTAGAGGTATTCCCCCCTCCCATTCTTCCCTTGTCACCACAGCAAGGCAGCAGTTAGATAAAACTGAAACTTCAAAGATCTTAAAGAACCCTCAGTCTATGGAAACAATTCCAATCTCATTATCCCCTGTTTTTCATCTTAATACATAGACACCTTTGTGGGGAAAAAAATAGCCATATGGAATGATAAGATACTCCCCACCACAACCGTTTGTTTGTTTCCTTTTAACTGCTTTGTTGCCCAGAAAAACCAGAAGAGCCCAAGCAATGCAATTTCAAACTAATATTTCTTCCTTGATCTTTTAAGTGCATGTTATCAATATGCAGGAGCTCTTTCCTGCCTTGGTTGTAATGGCAGAAGTGTTTCTAACTAACATGTAGGAATCAGTGATTCAGTCTGAATACCATTATGGCAAAATTGCAGAGCACACTGAAAAATCTGCTAATATTAATAAAAGAAGTATATTTGTAAATCAAACACATGAACTTCTTGTTTTGGACTGCTGCTTAGGACTTACTTGAAAGGGATACATCTGTCACTTCAAGAAACACGTTGCAATTCATGTTTCTAATTCTGTAGGGCCCCCTTTGTCCAAAGGTGAATGCAAATGATAGGTCAGTTCAAACACAGATGAAATATGCCTTACCTTCAAGTGACATGTCTTACTTAACACATGCCCTGCCTCTGTTTTGAGAGTCTCATCAGAGGTCTCATCAGAGGCCCTTCTCAAGATTTTCTTGCCAGCCTTGGTCAGTACCAATGCAGTGGATCTTTTTGGGTTTCGCACTGCTGTATTGGAAGAGGGGCCTACCTAGGATGCGCTCCCAGAATTAATGGATGCCTGAAGCTAATTCCTGTTACAAATTACTTAGCAGACACTGCACCCTGCGAAGGGTGGACAAATGGAACATTTCCTGTTCCTTCTACTAGGTGTGCAACTTGATAAGTAAATGCATAAATCCATTATAATTGCTCTAATGACAGAATATTTAGGAGTAACATAGCTTCATCCTGCAAGTATAGTCTTAAGACAGGGTTGCGCTGTTAGAAAATTTATAAGAAACTTGGAAAAATCTTTCTAATGAAAACACTGTGATTCACAATGAATGCACTTTTACAAAGAAAGTGTTACCAATAAAGTACTACAGCTACATAATGCTGTGATAGTTACTGATGGCTTAGCTTCATCCATTGCTTTGATCTTGTTTTTAAAATATGCAAGAACTGGCCACAAGTTCTGGATCACTAAGCTCAGGATGGGCATAAATTGCATGCACATAAATGTTGCATTAAGGGACGTGGTGGCGCTGCGGGTTAAACCGCAGGAGCTTCTGTGCTGCAAGGTCAGAAGACCAGCAGTTGTAAGATCGAATCCACGCAGCAGAGTGAGCTCCCATCGCTTGTCCTAGCTCCTGCCAACCTAGCAGTTCGAAAGCATGTAAAATGTGAGTAGATGAATAGGTACCACCACGGTGGGAAGGTAATTGTGTTCCGTGTCTAGTCGCACTGGCCATGTGACCACGGAAGCTGTCTACGGACAAATGCTGGCTCTACAGCTTGGAGACGGGGATGAGCACCGCACCCTAGAGTCAGACACAACTAGACTAAATGTCAAGGGGAACTTTCACCTTTACCTAAATGCTGCATTGATTGAATTTTTCCACAGTCACAGAAAATATATCCAAGTAGCCCCATTTTATGTAATTATTCTTAGATCCTACTTCACTTCAAAGTCTATGGTTTCCAGATGGTCCAGACAGGATCTTGTCCTGGTGAGAGACACTCTTAAGCATTCATCCATTCAGCAAAGTGTGTTGTTTTTGTTTTTTGTAGGCTTAGCCTAGCCCCTTCTGATTTGATGTTTAGAGCTTGAGATGTGCACAAATGAAATAGATCACATTTTGAAGTAGCCCACTTCTGGTCAAAAACAGTCTAATCTTAACATTTTTATTTGTTTTTGATTTTACCTGTACAGTACTTCTTATCATGCCCAAAGAAAGAATGATTAAGGTTAGCCTGAGTTACTCATGAGAGATAATTTTTTTTCCTGGTGGAGATATGTCATGATGAATTACCCCTTGTCTGCCTGCAGTGCATCCTGAGGATAAAGGCATGAAGAGTTGTGAACATCTCCTGTGGATCCATTGTAAACAACAGAGCACAATAGGAAGCTGGGGGGAAGTTTATTAGGAAAGACCATTCACTGTGGAATCCACTGAACAAGAGGAATGTGGAGGGCAGGCATTTTAACAAGGCTTCAGTGTTTTGTTTTTTAAAAACTTCTTAATTGCCGGTTGCAAAAAATGTGATGTAGTTCTGACCTGCGTACAGCTCAGACAACCAAACCAACTCATTGTAATTCAGAATGCAGCCATGAACCAAGGGCCAAGTTTTCCCTTGGCTTCCCATCCAGGTTTCTATTTATTTCTGCAGTAAGAAGTGATGAGGGTGCACTTCATCAACCTTTCAGCTTGACTGTTTTGTCTTTGTTTTGTTTGTTTTAAATCCAGTTCAGGTCTTGGACTTTATTTCAAAAACTGACTTGTAACTTGTCATCGAGATCTAGGTCTTGTAGCGTTGGTATGTGTGCCTGCCTACATGTTTGTGTGCACATGTTTATGAGTGTGCGTGTGTGTACAAGAACACTGATATGTAGGTAGACTTCAGCATAACTGGGGGCTGCATTCCCAGATAATGTAAGTATCAGAAGTGTTCTGCAATGTAAAGAGAATTTAAGATAGAGTTGATCCACCAAGTCCCCTTATGTGATCGAACATTAGTGCTAATAATAATACAAATGATGGCTTTGCTAGCTATGGGACTTTTGAATTAATAATATTAAAAAAAACACCAGTCAGGGGCTTACTTATGGTACTGGATTTTTTAAAATAATTTCTGATAGGCTCTGAAATCCAGTTCATTCAGTTTAACTGGAGAGGATTATGGAAATACCAGATTTTTATCAGATTTCCTCTACTGCATTACTTCTGTTTGACCCATGTACGTATATAAAACCACCTCACACAGATACTCCAACAAACAGCCTGCCCATGCCCCTTCCCTTTCCTTCTCCTTGCCTCACAGCATGCCTCCTGACCCTGCCACATAGCCCCCATTTCCCCTCCTTCCTCTCCTTTTCCCTCACTGCCACTACCATGAGCCTCCTAACCCACCTACCCTGCTTTCTCCTTCCTCTCCTTGCCTCAGCCAAAAACCATTTCTTTAAAAAGTGCCCTTTTGTAATAAACCTTTTCGTGATAAAAAGAAGTGGTACCTCAAAAAAATGATAACAGAGGGCTCCCCCTCCTGAGAGAAAACAAACCGAAACACGACAGTTTCCACTATGATTATCTGTACATGCTGCAGTAAAATAAAAACCTGAATTGTTTCATTACTCTTAAAATGTAACATTGGTGCCCCTTGTTATTTTGAAAGTTAGCATTTAACAACAGTTACTTCTATAAGGTGCTGCCTCTGAGCTCCGGTTACATGTGCCCATATGTTACATTTAAGATTCCTGCCTCCTCACCTTCTTTCTAGGGCCTCTTTTACCTACACTGTGACATCATGGGAGTGATTCTTATGGATCAAGCAGATCTTCTGCCTTTAGGCTTCCTCCGTCTCATTTCCTTAATTGCATGAATGCCTTGTTTATTTCTTTAAAACGCTCAGTCTTATAAAATTTTCAGTCTTCTTAGATGCTGGTTTTTGCCCTGTATATATTAGAATTCCTGCAACATATTATATGTACCAACCTTGCTTGTAAAGAACTACTTTTGCCATAATAATGTTATTTTTCTGAGATCACAAAACTTTTTTGATGTAAGAGGTAATATTATTTTTTTTTATATTTAGGATATTTTGAGCCATTTTTTTTTACAGTAGGTGTATGCAAAATGATAGCAACAATATAATTCATTAGTAATGCACTGCTAAAGTAACAATGACCAGTGTGGTACTCTTAAAATTAATGAGCAATGACTAACGTTGCTTTTTAAAAGTAATGCTTCATGCTGTCAAAGAAATAGAGCACTGACTCACAGTATATAATCAGCCCCACAAGCTGGTCATGTTTTTTGGCAAGTGAGGAAGAAAATGCCATAAGCCTTTTTTCCTATTCCTGTCAGTAAAAGCACAATAAATGTAAATTAAATAACTATCAATTTTCTCTTGTTACACAAACTCAAAATCTGCTGCCTGAAGTAGCTCTTTCATTCTGCCTAATGATAAGGCTGATGACCTTCAGTAATGTATATGTGCTGAAGTAGTATATGTACACTATTTCTGTCAGTCCAGTTCTGACACACTTTAATCAGGGGAGGAAAATTATTCCTCTCTCTTAAGTACCATGACTTTCCAATCTTTTAAAAATTCAAAGTTCTATGCCTTCCATTTCCCTTATCTAACATGTCATGACAGCACTCTTTTTATGCATTCTACTTGCGTTGCTATAGACATATTGGCTGAATAACTCAGTGGTTTAGATATCTGGCTGCAGAGCCACAGGTAGGGAGTTCAGTTCCCCACTGTGCCTTTTGCAAGTAAAGCCAGCCTGTGTGGCTTTGGGCAAGCTGCAGAGTTCCAGAATGCCCACAGAAGAAAGGAATGATGAACCACTCGGAAGTATTCTCTGTCTGGAAAATCCTGAGAAGGGTTGCCATAAGTGAGAACTGACTTCACAAAACATGGTTATTTTAAATAGTATTGAAACATTTCTTTGCTATTCTTTTATAGCAATCTGATTCTTCGTGTATTTTTCTCAAATTTTGTGTAATTTTGATCTAGAAAAAGTCTTTGATATATTTCTAGATAATTCTAGGAATAGACAGAAAAACAGTGTACTAAGGCAGGGGTCCCCAACCTTTTTGTTTTATTTATTTATTATTAGATTTCTTTCCTACCCTTCTAGACAGGAATCTACTAAGGGCAGTTCACAATATATTGTGGATAAACAAATAAAAACAAGAATTTTCACTCTGAGGACTGGCTGGGGAAGGCAGGGCACCCCCAGCGTTTGTGCACATGTGCATGCATGAACAAGCGCTCTCTCGTGCACATGCGTGAATGGCGGCACGGTGTTTGTGTGGCAAACGGCGGTGTGGCTCTGTCACGGGCGCGCTGGAGCACACGCATGCGCAAATCAGCTGTGCGGGGGTGAATGCATGCAGGGGTGGGGCGGGAGGGTCTCCACGGCCTGATCTGGCTCAGGCTACAGACAGGGGGTTGGGGACCTCTGTATTAAGGAATGAGAAGCTCCCATTCCCCACTGCATCCCATTCTTGTAGGTATTCCAAATTGCCAAGTAATTACTATCAAAGATGATACTGTCAGTAGCGACACCAAAACAATAAATTTAACAAACACACGAACACCAGCAGTTTACAAACTTGGGTGACACTGGCAGCGCAATGCCAGCATCTCCCATCACTAATTAGTTGGGTTTATTTGTGAGATAGCCCATGTTCAACTCTCCTTGAGCCACACACACTCCCTGCCAGTCATCTACCCAATCTCTGAATAAAATGAAGAACATGGCCCTCTGATCAGAGTCAGCTGCGAGACGTAACTAGCACTATGTCACCTATGTATGCACTTTTAAATGAAGACAAGTGCAAACAAACACTTGTTTTTAAAGTTAGTGCCGATTTTATTGCATGCACAACTAGCTGCTTTTATGAAAGCCAAGTCCTTAACAAGTCCTTCAAGGCACTTAAAGGTGTCCATGTAAACAATGTTCTCATTCTATAGGCTCACATATAGTGACTAACCTGCCAAGCACTCACATTTTATCCCATCAGTCCCTTTTCACAACAAATTGATGTAGAATCATTAGGCTTATGACATTACACGGCCACTGTCCACCTCTGTGCCCATTGTAACACTGATTTCTGTAAATATTTTTATATTTAAACTAGTGAATAAAGAACAGTTTTGCTGATTAAAACCAACATCTTTTCTGACATTTCTCACATTTGCTTAAAGTAAGCCCACAAGCAGGATTTAAGGGCCATAACATCCACCCTGGTTGCTTCCCAGCTGGTACGCTGAAGCAGTTTGTCTCTCGTGTAAGTACAGTAACATGTTGCCATTGCATCTAGTAGGTACTGATGGTGTTGTTCTTCATGTGTTTGTACAGTCCCCCTTTAGAGTTGCCAAAGTATATGGCTACTCCCATATTCTGTGAAAATTCCTTGTATATTTATGTGCTGTGCCAAAAATGTATTCCTTGAAAAGTACTTCCCTATATGAGGCACTGAGGTTTTCAGGTGCATTCCATGCCTGAGCAGTCAGACTTGCCAACGAAGCCCATGTTTATCTTCTGGTGATTAAACACAAAACAAGGCAAGCTGATTTTCAAAATGTGTCGATGAAAAAAGCTTGTGCTAGAACAAGCCTACATCTTTTATTACCTCAAGGAGCAGTGTTTC
This sequence comes from Pogona vitticeps, assembly GCF_051106095.1. Lineage (NCBI taxonomy): Eukaryota > Metazoa > Chordata > Lepidosauria > Squamata > Agamidae > Pogona > Pogona vitticeps. The sequence continues at coordinate 184,698,752 of NC_135786.1, forward strand.
TCAATATGCAGCTGTCTGTCTTGTGTAGTTTTACCCAACTGTGTTGAATCCCTGACCATTCCCATTCACTGCATGAGACCTGGTTCTCAGGTTATGAGAAAAGTCTGCCCAATTTTTCAACAGAATGTATAATTTTTACAGCTTTTCTTTTTTGAAAAAATGAACACTGAGCTCCAAATACCGTAACCTTTCCTCAGAGTGGAATTGTTCAAAGCCTGTGACTATTTAAAAAGATCCAAGAAATTACAGGGTGCTTCAACATTTATTCCAGGTAATCTGCTGAATAGCATTATTAAAAATAAAATACTGCACTGTAGCAGAGAGATACAAATGAAGCATTACCACTTGTTTCACAGCAGGAACGATGATGTAATCTTCTGGAGTACCATTTGCAAATGTTCTGTATGCCAAAAAACAAAACAAAAAAAAACCACCATCTTTTCTCAATCTGAAAACTGCCAAATTAACTGAGTGAAAGAAAAGAGATAGGTACTTTGGGGAAATGGCCTAAATGTGAGTCAAACTGCATACTGTGCTAAATGTGTTGTGTATTGCTGTGACTGACCCAACATACATGGAGTACTGGTTGGTTTTAAACCTCCCCTTTCAGCCATTTTCAGCCTAAATTCGTAAACATTGCCTTCACACATACAGGGGGGAAATACAGGAGGAATCCATTCATGCTTCTCCTACCCAGTTCTGGTGGGCGTTATTCAGGGATGATGCTTATATGGTCACTTGGGAATACAAAACAAGGTAGTCACTGTTGCATCCTATATATTTAACATAGCATGTGATTTAGGCCTGAATCCTCACAGAAATGTTTCACAGAGCTATCATTACTGAGACCTTTCTTTTGTCAAGCAATCTGTAGCTATTTCCATAGAAGCAACCCAGACAAACAGATTGCTGTTCATAAAAATCGAATAGGAAACCCTGCATCACATTATTCCTCTTTCCTTATTTTCATAAACTGGAACTTTCAGCCCAAGTGGTTTTTCCAGCACCAAGCAGCCAGACTAACAGGAAGCTGCACACAAGGCAATTACACAACATATAGCCAAGCTCTGGTGAAAACTGTGCTGAGGGAGGGGCAGCCTGGATTGGCACACATCATTAAAAAAGAAAATGGTGTGAGATTGTGAAGAGATGAAGAAGCATCTCTTCAAGTGGAGTAAATGGAGATTTAAAATGGGAAATGTAATGCAGTGTAACAGATGGGCAAGAAAATCCCAGCTGCACATACGCACTGGGGGCGCTGAACTGACAGAAACAGAAAAGGAAAGAAATCTTGGGGTCATGATGATTTGGAGTCATGGGATAATTAGGAATGATAATTTTTAGTTGTTTTGCCAGCAAATTACAGTAACGTAATGCAGAATGTGTTAATGATAAGACAGAAATAGAGGTTGGTAGTAAGGCACACAAGTAGGCAGACCTAATGTTTATTGTCTAGGGATAGTCCATTTACGGATCATGCAAAAGAAAAGACGGCTAAACTTTGTTGTTAAAGTCCCTATAGTATGCAGGTCTGCTCTGTCTGTCTAAGGAGCAAGAAGAAGCAGAAAAGGAGGAAGGAATTACCACAGCACCAAGCCACGTGGATGTTTAGAAAAGACAGGAGGACAAAAGCACATTCAGGCTACCTATCTGCCTATTCCCCACTTCTCAAACTCTACCAGACAGGTATCTGTTTTTTTTTTTCAAAAAGTTACATTGCACTAAGAACTGAACTTCATGGCCAAACTCCAATGGTTTGCAGTCTATCAGATTCACAAAAGACTATCCAGAGATGGGCTCATGACATGGATGGTAGCACACAGTTCAAGAATCTGGATCTGTCTAAGCACAGACTGATTTTGCTCACAGCAGGATCTTTTCTTCTTATTTTCAAACACATTTTCAATTGGGGGGCAGCCAAGTAGAAATACTTGTAGAAATATTATTTGTATTCATATTAAATACTATGCTTTCCCCATCACAGTAGTGCTTATTTCCAAACAAAGATGTGTAACATCAGAGCCCCAGATGCAAACTCCATTTACTTATTTCAGTAATTATGGAACAATGATTAAAATGAGTTTAAAAGACAAAATTTCATGCTAAAATCAAAACTGGAAAATAAGAGTTTATTTATTGGATTTTGTTCTAACATACCAAAAATGTAGAAACATCCATAAAGTATGGAACAGCAAGGGTGGGATAAAAATGTTAATTGTGTATTTCTGAAATGAACTAATACACATGGCTGTTGTCTAAAGCCACCCCACCCCCAAGACCATTATAGCCAGGATGTAAAATTACCTACATACACCACTGTACTTTGACTGTTTCCAGTCTTTTTACTAGCTGTATATATGTTAATTTTAAAAGTTTATATACCACCCAACTGACAAAATCCTTAGGGCAGTTTACAAATATAAAAATAATGCTAGCAAGTAAAATCCCAAAACGCAAAATCCCAAATCAGAAATACAGCAATAAGTACAAGTGAAATAACCAATGAAGTTAATCAAGTATTAGCAAATTAAAATATTGAAATGATTTTATTAGGAAGCAATAAAATCCTAAGGAGCAGGAACAGAAGAAAGTCAAGCACTGAAAACCTTTGAGAAGAGGAGGGCTTTAGCCTGTCTTGTTTATAGATGAAAGCAAGGCTGACTGAGAAACAGTAGCAAGAGGGCAATAACATTTGGAACAGGAAAGTACTGAATCAAGTTTTTGGATCATCACAAGTCAATACACAAGACAGCAAAGGTCCTACTTTCACAAGTCAAATCAACACATTTGGATAGTGTGTAATTTTCACCACTAGCTGATTTAGTTACTGTCACGTTCCACATCCCACTTCATCCACCCTGAACTGCCAACCCTCTCTCTATCCACTCCAAACTCTCCCACTCTCAATATCTGAAAACTAATTTAAACTACAGTACTACTACTGCAGAGAATCTTATATCTCATGGCTCCACCTCTCCAGCACTTTCATTGGTCCATGCAGGTAGCACATTAATATTCATGACCTAGGCGGATGCCTCACTCCTGCCCCATTAATACATTTGTGACAGGAGGGGAAACTTAATGGTTTGCCCTCATAAGCAAACAAAAATATATGGAAGAATGCAAATATTAACTTCTTACATTATTTAAATTACTAAGGATACATTGCTTACATTAATAAGGATTACTTTACTCTTATGTTACTCTTACGTTACTAAGGATACATTAGGTAAAGGTAAAGGTTCCCCTTGACCTTTAGTCCAGTCATGTCCAACTCTAGGGGGCAGTGTTTATCCCCATTTCCAAGCCGTAGAGCCAGCATTTGTCCCAAAAAGCAAAAGCAAAGCATGCTGCTTATATACCTCCCCATAGTGCTTCACGCACTCTCTGGGCAGTTTACCAGTTAATTATGCAAGCTACACATTGCCCCCCCAGCAAGCTGGGTACTCATTTTACCGACCTCGGAAGAAGGCTGAGTCAACCTTGAGCCGGCTACCTGGGATTGAACCACAGGTCGTGAGCACAGTTTTGGCTGCAGTACAGCGGTTTAACCACTGTGCCATGAGGCTCTTTCTGTGGTCACATGGCCAGCGCGACTAGACACGGAACGCCGTTACCTTCCCACTGTGGTGGTATCTATTTATCTATTCACATTTACATGCTTTCAAACTGCTAGGTTGGCAGGAGCTGGGGAAAGAGACGGGAGCTCACTCTGTCATGTGGATTTGATCTTACGACTGCTGGTCTTCTGATCCTGCAGCACAGAGGCTTCTGCAATTTAACCCACAGCACCACCATGTCCCTCTATTACTAAGGATGCTTACTGTTATTTTTACCATCGCTATACATACCTCTTATTTTATTAATATCCAAGCAAATTTTGCACTTTAAGCATGTCACATAACTATCACACAAACAGAACAGTTAATATTGAACTCAGATGAAAACAAAGAATTTTCTCTAGTCATTTGGCCTTCGAGACAAGGCATCAGCAACCACATTTTGGGTCCCTTTTACGCTGCAGATTTCAAAATCAAAGTCTTGTAAAATCCGTGCCCATCTCATCAATTTGCTGCTGTTGGCTCAAATAGTCCTTAGCCATAGAAGAGGAGAGTGGTCGGTGTACAGGACAAATATTCTCTAGATCTAAGCCAATCATACAAGGAGCTGGGATTTGATCTGACACTGTTACAAATTCCCTTTGCCTGCTTTCTTGCTAAGATTCCCTTTTCCTTTCAAGTTCTCTGATTTTTCTCTCTTTCTAATTCTAATTGGTTTTTTCTTTTTGTCTCTCCAATTCTAATTGGTTTTTCATAGCTAACTCCTTCAGTTTAAATTTGTATTCTAGTTTCCATCTTTCAAAATCTTGGGAGCTTTGGATATTTTCTCTCTCTGAGGCAATTATTACTGAGCCCTCAGTTTCTTCTTCACTTGGAATTTGAGGGTTCCCATTTCTCTCAGCACCCTGGAGCTCAACCTGTGCCTCCATAACCAACTTTTTACTTCATTTGGGCAGCATAAACAACACAATTCCTAATTACTAGACTGCTTCTTTTCCCTCACCAGAGCCAAAAGGATATTTCTTTCAGTGGCTTTCCTTATAAATAGGTTGTGCTTTTCCAAGCCTCACCTTGGCTTCCCAAGCACACAACCCTTGCCACAGTATTTTTCTGTCTGGATGATTCTTGTCTCCAGACACAAGAACAACTTTCTGCTTAGCTCTTCTTTACTTTTAGCTTTTATTATCACCTCAGATCTATTCTGACTTAGGCTTCTACTCCATCTGCTACTGCTCATTACCCTCAGAGCTATGGATTTTGAGCTAGCCACTTGTACTTGTAAATCCTGAGGTAAATGATTTATCTTGAGTAGGTATTTTCCCTATCTTAGGATTCTCCACATCTGGGTTGAGAAGCTCCGAAACTAAGTCTTCCACAAGACTCTAATAGGTAACCACTTCTTATCACAGGTCCTAACCCATTCTAGCTAGGAATACCTTTAAACTCAAGTCCATTCAGTTTTTCACTGGATTGTTTTGTATTCCAGCACTGCGCCACCAATTTCTCAGATTCCTGCCTGTCCCTTGGTTGTTTCACCAATCACAGGGCACAAGCTACATATCATGTCACTGCCAACAGTTGATTACATCAACATTATGTATTATTAATAATAGAGGTCCAAGCAATGTGTCATTTTAAAAGGAACCAAATAGAAGTTGTTTATTATTACAAGTGATGAAGGTACAATCAATATCTTTAACTCTTAACCAAATAGCCCACTTCATCCACCCTCAATCGCCAAGCCTTTCTGTATCCACCCCAAACTCCAAACTCTCCCACTCTCAATCTCTCAAAACTCCAATCTAAACGCCTCCTCCTCCTGAAAAGAATCTTATATCTCATGACTCTGCCTCTCCAGCAATCTCATTGGTCCATGCATATAGCACATTAATATTCATGACCTGGGTGGATGCCACAGCTACTTAAAATCAGGGCAAAAGTTATGCTCAAATGTGAATAGATAGTTTGCTTATCTCACTCTAGGTTAAAAATGAGTTTGCTTTTGGTTCAGTATGTTTGCAGATTTAACTTGTTTGTTTGCATGTTTTACTTGCTTGATTAAACAAAGCAGCTTAACCATCCCACTAAAGTTAAGCTTGATAGAAGATTGGTTTTCTTAGGGAGAAATTCACCATCATAAGCAGATCATATTGTGATCTGCTTATGATGTAAGTGATCTGCTTACAAAAGGTTGCAGTCTGTGGTTCAGTCCTGCAAGAGGTTGTTGTAATTGTTATGTGCTGTCAAATTGCCTTGTAATATCCCAAATATCTTGTCATTAACAGTTCTGCACAACTCATGCAGACTCAAGGCATGCCTTTCTTTATTGAATAAATCCATCTCATGTTTCATCTTCCTCTTTTCTTGCTGCCTTCAACTTTCTTAGCATTATTGTCTTTTCCAAGGAATCCTATTGTCTCATAATGCACTCAAAGTACGACAGTTTCCGTTTCAGATTTACCGTATTAATTTTTTTATTTTTGCTTCGGAAAGAGTTCAGACTTGGTTTGATCCAGGAGCACTTATCTATATTTCTGGCTGTAGTAGCCACAAAGCTCTTCTGCAGCATCAAATTATGAACAAATATATATTTTTCCTGTTGGCTCTCTTCACTGTCCAGATTTGGCATCTGTACATAATAATTGGAAATAAAATAATGTGAATGATCTTGGCCTTTTTCTCTAGTGACACATCCTTCTATATGAGAATCTTTTCTGGTTCCTTTATAGCTGCCCTTACAAGTCTCAGTCTTCTGCTTTCTTTGTTGCAGTCTTCACTTGGACTCATGTCATGTTATCTCATGTCATGTCAGGTCATGGTTTAAGCAGAGGAGTCCTTCAGCAAGGAGGAGCCTGTGGAATTGGACATTCCAAAGCTTGATGGGATGCAGAATCTTCTTGACCCTGGAGATCCAAGAGAACCATGAGCTTAACCTCACTGTTTCTCGACTCTCAAGGACACTGGAGACTGAGTCCTATAGATCAGTGGTTCCCAACCTTGGGCCCCCAGATGTTCTTTGACTGCAACTCCCAGAAGCCTTCACCACCACCTCTGCTGGCCAGGATTTCTGGGAGTTGAAGTCCAAGAACATCTGGAGGCCCAAGGTTGGGGACCACTGCTATAGATGATAGGAGCTCAGGAACTAAGTCCAAAGTGGAGGTGGGATGATTTCCCATCCCTTGAAGCAAATAAGAAATAATTTTTTTAAAAAATGAAGGCATGGCTCCAGTTTAAAGTCCCAGTACAAAGTGTTTGGACAAGGAGGTCTCTTTGTGAGTAAGTGGTCTTCTCATGAGTGGGCTCTTTCTCCCAGGGAGTGTCAGGAGCCAAATTCCACAGCTAGGTTCTTCCCTTCCCACCTGAACACTTGCAGCTACCTGGGGCTCCAGCAGCACAGTTAGAACTCTACAAGCTGGTGGAAGCAGCTTGTCTGTAGTTTCTATCTTTCTGTGCCTGAATTCTTTGCTCTGGATTGCCTGGACCTTGTTTGACCATTTGGGCTGTTTTTGGACTACAACTTTACACTACCCTGGTTGAGTGTTGCCTACAGTGAGCTTTATTGTTACTGCTTCTTCTACCTCATCCTTTCACTCATCTGTGACTTTATTGTTTTGCAGCTTTACTTGCTTCACCCTAGTTTTATAAAAATAAAATTAAAAAGCAAGGCTGCAACAACACGGGTAAGCTTAAATTACTCTGATTCAGTTTGCTGTAATTTTTTTCACAGCCTTTATTACAGATGATTGGCATTCATTGATCACACGGGGGCTGCGGATTGATTCAGGAGTTCAGTGTTCACATTCAATGTGATGTGACTTGCATTTCAGCCCAAAGTCCCCCTTCCTTCCTTCTTTATTTCCTTCCTCTGTTCCCACCTCTGCCAAATCTTTTAAGGTTTCCTGTCAAGTCATTTGGTTTTCAAAGGGGTGTACAGAGTTCTGGAAGAGGTGACAGCATTCCAAAGTTCTTTTAATGTGTACAGAAATACCACATACGAAGAGAACATCTTTTATTTCATCTGGGTGTTCCTTTTTTATTCATAATTTTTAAAATAACCAAAACATTCTCATCCAGAGTGATCTATAGGTAAACTACTATATCAGTACTAGTGATAAGGTGATAAAGTTATATAGCTAAACCCATTTAAAATCTTAGATATGCAAATAAATATTTAAAATTCAGAAGATGATCAAGGGAGAGAACACAGGGGGCTGGAGGGAAGACTGTGTTCCCACGTCCTGAACATCTTGCCCTAACTGCTGACATCACTTAAATACCACATACAGACCATGCCCCTTTGTCTTTACAAGAACAAACTAATTGATTACACAGGAAAAACTCAGTTCTAATTGTTCTACCTTGAAAAGAGTAGAAGCCCTCAGCAGCAGAGAAAAATGGTTGTTGTGGGTTTTTCGGGCTCTTTGACCGTGTTCTGAAGGTTGTCCTTCCTAACGTTTCACCAGTCTCTGTGGCCGGCATCTTCAGAGGACAGCACTGTCCTCTGAAGATGCCGGCCACAGAGACTGGCGAAACGTTAGGAAGAACAACCTTCAAAACACGGTCAAAGAGCCCGAAAAACCCACAACAACCATTAGATCCCGGCCATGAAAGCCTTCGCGAATAGCAGAGAAAAAATCCACGTCAGGAGCAAAAAGGGGCTGGATCAATTCAAATAAACCTTTGCACTGTGTGATCAGTAAAAATAAATAAATAAATAAATTCATCCATTTTATAAGTGGAGCAAATCCCATAGTATTTGACTCTTGTAGCCTAAACTCTGGAACCACAATTGTCTCTAAGAATGGAAAGAGTAATGCAGGCCCTTCCAGCTCTGGAAAGGGAGCTGTTTGGTGAATTCTGCTGGTTCTCTCCTTGCTTCTTCTATAACGCCATCTCCCACACTATTCCAGATAGTCACCCCATACCTTTTGGGACACTTTTTGAGGGGACTTGGAAAGTGCTGCGAAAAAGAGAAACTTGAGAAAACCACCATTTTACTGCTTTTTTCTAGCAGAGTTCTGGAAAGCTCTAGATTCTAGGGCTCTAAATTTTAGCCTTATTTCTTGAACATAAAAATGGAATCAAGGCAATAGTATTCAAAGGATTTATGTTGTATTTTGTGATTAGGACATCAGCCTCAATGGTATTCATCACTTTTGTGGTGAGGGTGCTTGGTTTATGTAGAACTGCAGTAGTTTAGGCATCTGGTGGCAGAGCCAGAGGTTGGGAGTTTGATTCCCCACCATGCCTCCTTGCCAGGGGCTGGACTGGATGATTTATAGCAATAGTTTCCAGGTGTTCTTGGATTGCAACTCCCAGAAACCCCAGCCAGTGGTGACGGCTCCTGAGAGTTGCAGTCCAAGAACGCTTGGGTTACCCAAGGCTGGGATCCACTGATCCATAGGGGCCCTTCCAGCTCTCTGCAGTTCTACGAGGAGGAGGAGGAAAGGATAAAAGAAACTCTTCTTTCATGCTTTGTGCAGGCTTTTCCAGAGCTGAAGAAGCTCCCGTCTCCTCTTCGCCCTTCTTCAGAGGGGTTCGTCCCTGTGGAAGAGGCGCCCGCGCCTACGACTCATCGCCCGACCAGCTGGGCCTCCTCCCTGGGAGCCCCGCTCGAGGAGAGGCGCCCACCTCACGTTGGGGCGAGAGCGTTCAGGCGTGATTTCGCAGGACCCTCCTGAGGCGTTTGCGAGGCTGCAGCCGAACAGGGCGAAGGAAGGACCCCTTCGAACTGCTGCTGCTGCTCTTCCTCCTTCGACGGTGTGTGTGTTATGATTACAGCCTCTTCCCTGCCGCAATTTACAGTGACCTGTGAAGGAGGCCCGGGGGAATTGGCAGCGGCGCCCCGTCGGGGAGAAGCGAGCGGACGGGACGCGGGGCGACGAGTGGGGGGCGGGTTGGACCTGTGGAGCCGGCCGCTGCCTCTCTTTTTCCCAAACGGAGCAAGAGAGAAGAGGAGGGGCAAAGACTAGTCGTGTGAGTTCAGGCCGGTCAAGACGGGGGGAAACTCCAAAAGCCTTTGAGGCAACTGAAGCCACCGAGGAGGGGAGGGGGGGCAGAGAGAGAAAGAGGCGGGGAGGCTTGGTCTTCCACCGAGAGCGCCATCCTTCCTCTATCGATCAGAAACTCCTGGGCGCCCAACATGAAACTTGAGTGAAGGAGTTCTGTGAAGTAGGAACAAACTTTCTTCCCCCCAACCCGCCAGCAGCTTTGTCTGTCGCGTGCCAACATGAAAGGTAAGCTGCAGACGACAGGCATGGGGCTGTTTCGGAAAGTCTCTCTAAAGAACCGGGTCGGCTGTTAAAGAGAGCAGGAGTCTTGTCAGCGGAGAACATGTGGCGCTCTCGGCCGGGGAGATCTTTTTTGCTGGAGAGCGGGCGACTCTGTGTGTGTGTGTGTTTATGTACGCGAAACTGAAGCGGCATTCGTCCACCAGCTTCTCTTTTAGTCCGCTAGGAATGAAAGCTGCCATTTGTTTTTAAGAAAAGTCAAGAGTTGAAAGTTGTTTACAGGTCCCTTTAATTTTTTTTTTCATTTTTAATTGGAAAAATCTGCTCAGGAGATTGAACTACTCACCCACACAGCCATTTTTGCTTCCTCCAGCACATATTTCTTGACCACCTCTCTCTCAATCTTTCTCTTTTTGAAAACCTTTTTCCTTCCCCCTGCAGTTTTTCAGAGAGAGAGAGAGAGCGAGCGGGCGGGCGGGGGGCCTGCCAGCATTTGGTGATGTTCTCCGTGTTGCTTCTAGACATCTGGTAATGATTAGGTTCCAGTAGAGGCTTAACTGGCTTGTGAAATATATTTGGCATTTTTCTTCTCCCTTCAGGATCTGTAGACTGGAAAAAAATATTTGGTATTTGGATAGCATGTGTTGAAAGCTGGAATGTCAAGTCGTTTGCTTTCGGATCACTCTTTGCCATGAAGTCGTTCTGTTGGGTTCCATCCTTTGTGACCACAAAGTGCCATTTAACAAATGAGAAGAGGATCTCCAGCTCAGCATGGCTGTGGCTGGATAAAAGAAGTAGTTGTAATGTGGAGGGTTTTTTTTCTTGAAAAGTAGTGAAAACTAGAAGCCTGGAGAAAGCTCAAAGCTCTGTACACCAGGGAATATGCATCAAAGGAGATGTTTTGGAACACATAGGAAGCAATTGTGGACTTGCAACTCAAGATTTTTTTGTAGTCACAGAAATAAATTAAGTAGAAAATACATATACCCTTTAAAGAAACTATGAGCAAGTAACAGTCTGGAGCTTGCAATGTGTGTGTTCTAGACATCGGGAGAGTTGTAATTATTGTGATACATGTTTCTTGAGACAACAGAACATTATGTGATGCCTGATTTAATTTGCTGAAGAGGCAGAAAGTACTTTGTTTGACTGACCCCCACTCTCATGGGAAAATTAGTTCTGACTGTGGCAAGGACTGTGCAGAACTCTAGAGATTGTTAGCAATTAAACTGAGTTCATCTGTAGAGCCATAAGGGTTTGCATGTTTTTCATCCTGTGAGCCAGCACTGCCCCAGTTGAGGTAGTGGCAGTAACAACTGGAAAACAATGCATAAAATGTGAGTCTTAAGACCATTCCATGAGTTTCATATTTGGGAAAGGAAAAGAGGAGGATGTTACATGCATATGTCATATTTGAAATAGTGAAGCATACTAATATGAAGATGAATTTTACACTGATTCATGCATCTGTGTATAATGCCAGTCACATGGTTACTATCACATGATACACATTTTGTGCACAGATTATCCGTGTCCGTGACTTGTACCATTTTTATGTGATAGTTTGCATACATTCTATGCTGACCCATGGTGTAAGTTGCAGCCATTGTAGGGAAAGCCAAATTGTTTAATTAGTTCCAAAGGTGTGGTTTCTGCCTTGTTAGTGGTCATTTTGTGATAGTCATGGCCAGCATATATGCATGTTTGCTCAAAATAAGTAAACCCCACAGAGTTCAAGATGACTTACTTCTAAAAAAGTTTGCACAGCATAGCAGCTCTTGTGAAATTTTGCTTTCTGATAAAGTTAATGAATGGTATATTTCTAGGGAGAACTGGAGCTTTTAATTTTTCAATGTTGGGGGTCCTGCTAAGCTAGTAATTGTGGTTTTGTTAATGTAGGATTGTAGTATGTTCTCAGTCACTCCTAGGGGCCATAATTACTTTGTTTTCTGCAAGGCATTTCACAATCAGTTTGGAGTGTTTTCCCAGAAATTCATAAGCGTCTAGTAAAACAAAGTCTGAAAATTATAGTGTTTGTGAAAGAAAACATTCTTCACTGAAAATCCCAACAAAAGTGGTAATGCAAGCATTAGGAAGATCATGTAAATAGTGCCAAAGTCAATTTCAAATTTTGTAATTTTACTGGTTGCATCTTTACCACACAAATCTAGCTTTCTGTACTTTTTAAATCCCCTGCTGATGTAAACCTTGAACCTTTTTCAGAAGTGTTCCTTTCATGAGGAGCAACAGGACTGACTTACCACATGCAGCAAATAGCTGTCTCTGTTCCCGCATCAGCTTACCCCAGAGACCTCAAGACTGTCAAAATAATTACATCATTAGAAAGCTGCAAAAATACAAAATATTTTCCATTGCTTGAATTTAAATGTTGTGTATCAGATCACTGGAATCAAATTTCTGAGAAGACTTGCTGTGGGGCTGGCCCAAGATATTTTACTGCTTAAGGCAAAGAACATGACAGCACCTTCTCCCTGTTCCTTTCCTACTAACTGCCATAACATCTGGCTTCTCCCTGTAGAAGCCAGATGTTATGGCAGTTAGTAGGAAAGGACATGTGGCACACACAGCTCTGACAGATGGCAGTGGCTGGTAGACTCAAGAGGAACAGCTTAGTAATTGCAGCAGCACACATAACTCACCGGCAATTCCCTTACTCTGTCTCATGGTAGAACCAGCCTTGCCTAGCAGCCACACTACTTACAGTGGGCCAAGCAGTTCAGTGGGTCACGAAAAGATTAGTATTATTTATGAAACATTACACTCTGGAGCTCCAGTCATTTTGGGACAGATATTGGCACATCCATGTAAGATCCAATCTTCTTTGGGTCACTGTTAAATGTGTTATGCACATGCATTCACAGGAATGTATCCTGCTGAGTTTCAACAGCTTTGTTGCCAAATTCCAACCTCACCCCCCTCCATTCCAACTTATTTTCATATAAGGCTGACTTATTAAAAAAGGCTTGACATTTTTTAAATGGAAAGATTATCATACTCTTCTTGGCTCCTTGCATGGTATTTCTTGCAGCTCTGTTCTGGATCAGGGCCAAGGTTTCAGTAGCCATTTTTTGTGGGAAAGGCTTAACCTGGTATATTGCAAATTTGTAGACTATTAAGGGTATTATAATGGAAGTGACCTAGAAACCTGAGCTTCATCGTATCTATTCCAAACTTGTTAAATGGAATATTTGAACAAGTACTGTAACTGTAAAGCTGTGATGCAGTTGTCCATCTCCATGATGCATGACAGGTATTATGCTGAAACATTTCTAACAAGTACTTTAACATTTGTTTCAGAATGCGAAAGAAAGTTCTGGATTCCTTCTTCATATAACATTTTTACCAGCCTGCTCTCTGTTAGGTTCCCCTATGTTCAAATCTTAATATATTTTCCTGTAACTTAAATCTCCTTGCCTTAGTTTCAACAACCCATTGTCTTTCCTCTGTAATCTCTTAAAATATTTGGAAGCTGGTATATTTTTAGCTAGTGTGTCACTAGCTCAGTCTGTGGTTTTCATTTCTCCCCAGAAATGCAGTGATTCAAAATCTTATTGTCACTAGGGTCTCTTAGTTGGGACACAACCTTCTTATGGAAAGTACGTATCAACATAGTTTGGGTAGGGTCCAAATATTTATTTGAAAACAACTGCACACACAAAATCCATGAAACCTAATAGTAAATGCCTTGTAGTATAGTTATAATTGCTCTAAAGACCTGGTCAGATGTTATCAATTCATTATGAAGTGGTAATCAGATTGAAAGCAGGGCTGATTCAAGGAGAGCCAAAGTACAGGTAAATATGATCTTGGGTCTTAGAATAAATCTTAGAACTGTAGAGCTGGAAGGGACCCTGTGGATCACTGAGTCCATCCCCCATCAAGGAGGAACAGCGAGGAATTGAATTCTCAACCTCTGGCGCCTCAGCCAGGAACCTAGCCACTGAGCTGTCCAGCACTTCAATACACCACCAAATGTCAGTTTACACTCAGCCTATTCACTCACAGTTGAGAACTCTTAGGTTGTCACATATGAGGCAAAGGCTCTTTTCTTAGTGACCCAATACCTCAAAACAATAGCCACCTTGATAGGCTTCTAGGAAGCCTTCAAAAACTTGCCTCAATAGCATGTTTTAGTCTATGCTCTTGGATTGTTCTTGCCTTTTACATGTAATTACTGTATATGTTAGATTTCAGTACCTGAACATTTGTGGACTTTGCTGGTGTTTCTTGATTTCATTATTTTCTCTCTTGATTAGTGTATGGGAGGTTATTATATAAGTAGCCTTGGGAGAGCTTTTGCCCTGAAAGGTGGCCTAGAAATGTTTTAAATAAATAAGTATTAGTGAATTATAGGAACAGGAGATCTGTACTGACTTGAAAAGCACTGCTTTTCTTGCCTATTTGAGGATGTAAGCCCTTATTAAATATTCTTCCACTGAGAATGGTTGAATTCACTGAGTCAGAACTAGAGCTGGCAGGTCCTATGGAGCCTTTGAGTAGAAAAAAAAGGGGTGACCCCCACTCCCCCAAAAGAGGAGACATAACCTTGGACAGGGGGAGAGCCCCAGGAGTAGCACAGGACAAAAGCATAGGTGAAGCTGAAGGCTACCTAGCAAAATCCTCACCTGTATCAGAGAACTCTTTGGGAACAGGGGCCTTATTAGCATAAGGGGTCACCTAGAGAGACTTTTGCTAAAATGTTCCAGCTGAGCCTACAGTGAAGGCCCAGACAGTTCAGCTACAAAATTTCAGTTCAGAACTCCATGAGCTGCATGAAACCGTCTGGCTAAGTCATATTTGTTGATCACAGTCAACAGTCTTAATCATGATTAGCAGATTTCATTATTTAGTGCTAATAGTGATGTACATATTTTCCTTATTTATTGCCACATAGAATTGACCCTGTGGAAGAATGTATTACAGTATTTCATTTCTTCATGTAACGGTCTTTATTCTATTTCCATAACTCTTATACCTCTGTTGACATACCCAAACATAATACCAGATATTTTTTGTTTAAAAAAAAAAACAATACAAAACTTTAAAACTTTTTTCTTTTCTTCGTCCTAAATTGGTCTTCCCCAACCCGGCACCCTCCAATCATCTGGTCCTGCTCCCCATTTTTTTACTGCCTAGTGTGGTGAATAGTTTTAGAAAGCTTGAAAACTTGAATACTATTGTGTAATAATACTGTAGTTGGTCCCAATAAAGGTATTGGCCATCTGTGGATTTTTGTTTCATGGAAATTCCCTCCCTTATTCTCTCTGAACTTCACTATCCTAAGTATAAATGCTCATATAACATGCAGGTTTTAAAAGAAAGAGTACTATTTATACTGTCAGGTATTTTACAGAAGAAAATAGGATGACATAAGGATGAGATTCCATAAAGATAATCAGAAACATATGAACAGAACGAAGGGGAAACACTGTGGTAAAACTGAATAAAATCACTGCAGATGGTCAAATTAGACCATATAGGGAATTAATGCATTTCACAGATGTCTCTTAAAAATTTTAAATTGCAGCTGAAGGATCAGGATCAGGAACATACCACATGGTGTGGGAGAATTTAACCTTTTCTCCCAATCCTAGCTAATGAACATTTACCTTCCAGGACAAACTGCAAGTATGTGAGGGTCTCTCATGATGTCATGACCTTGGATCCCTTTTCTACAGCTCCTCTGTAAAGTTTTAGAAACAAGTGTATTTCAAAATCTGTATTGTTTTATTATGAAATAATCGTACAACCATTTGAAAATATAGGTCGCAAGACAGGAAACCTTAAGCATGGCACGTCATAGAGACACATTTGATCCTGGTCTTTCAGTTACATTAATCTAGCCAATCCATATCAGTTGCTGAGAAGCCTAGAAAATCATGTGATTGATTAGCTCTAAAGCTTTGGTGAATACCTCTACAGTACTGTACTTGTTAAGTAATTACCTCTCAATTCGCCATTCATTTTATGCCACAGTGATATGATTTTGTCCTGGTACCATATGTATTATTAATATATACTCACCTTCATGACCTGTTGCATATTATAATTTTCCCCTTTGATCTTTGGTTGTGATGGATTGTCTGTGAAGAAATGTAGTGTTATCTGCATATATCACAGTAGTGTAAGCTGAAGTGTCTTTAATGAATAGACCTCACATTGTGCAGTTGCTTTTGGAATAATCCCCTTGAAATCTGTAAGTAACTGCCTCTGGAAGTAATCTCTTTGAGTAGGTACTTTAACAATTGCATGTTCTTTTATATGGATTAATATACTGCAGATAGTTACACAAAGAAATAATAAATCCACAAATACTTATAATCATAGTGGGGAGAGGTGCAATCAAAAGGTATAACACTCAGAATTTGAGATGAAATGATTTCATCATTTTTCAATTGTGATGTGAAGAAGTCTGGCATTCATTATAAAATCCATGTTGTTTTTAGGGATATGGTTGTGCTTTCAAGACATACTTCAGGCCAAATTAGTTCTGATGCTACGTGTTCATCATTTGAAGTTCCATCTTTCTTTCTTTTCTTTTCTTTTCTTTTCTTTTTTTTTGAATAGTTGATATCTGTCACAAAGGGACACTTAATTCAGCTAATCACATCTCTTTCTCTCTCTTTTTTTTTATCTTTGATCAGCAAAAGTTGGGCAAACAGTAGTGAATGCGTCCTGGGACCCTGCTCAAGGGTCCATCTGGTCCAGTATTATATTTCTACAAGAGCCAATCAGATGTCTGTAAGGACCATTATATAGGGGTGCGACTACATAGGGATTCGCCGTTTGATCTGTTCTGTGGACAGGCTGCCTTGCTCCTTTTTTCCAGTGATTGCATGGCATAAATGCCAGCATGCACCAGCTTGTCCCCAGAACATTCCTACATGCTCCTTTTTGGCTCTCTAAGAGGGGCTAGTGTTTTTTATATGTAGGCAGGATCTCTCCATTTTGGTTTGGTTCCAGAATGTGCAGCCACTGGGATCAAACCAAAGTGGGTGGCTTGCTGTTTTCAATTTCCCATCCACTTTCAATTTCTCAATATTGTTAAATGGCTTAAGCAGACAACTTAGTCATCAATACTGGGAAATTAAAAACATCCTCTGCTCCTATATGGAGAGGGAGATGGATGAAGCAAAGTTTGGTGCAGTTTTTAAACCTATTAGGGCAGCATTGATGCAGTATACCTTTAGGGGGAAATTTTAAAGAATTGAAACCTTCCTCCTGAAAGGAGGATGAGACAAGAGGAGGCAAGCAGAGAAAGTTGTTTTCTTTCTTTTTTTCATTTCTTTAAAGAGAGGTGGGCCAAAATTGGGTTGTTTGAGGTGTGTATGCATATCTTGTAGCACTAGTTTATCTTTTAACTCTATAATTTGTGCAGCAAAACTTCTTTTTGTGTTCTGAATCTTGTCCCTTTTTATTCTAAATACTTGCTAAGAACACATTCAGCTTTAACTTCAGATTCTTCATGAAAAAAACACCAGATCCTCTCTGGGGATCCAAATTATTATGTTACTCAGTTGTGAGAAATGTCCACACATTTCTACTCTCTGCTTTCTGTTCTTCAGCAGGTTATTAATCCATTTTAAAAAATCCCCTTTTATCACCTAATTGCTAGGTTAGCTTGGGAGTCTTTGGTGAGTCCAAAGTTAATTATGTCTAAGAGATCATCCTTATCTACATTTTTATTGGCACTCTCAAAAAACTAACAGATTAACGAGACCGGGCTAACTTTTCAGGAACCATGTTAATTCTCCTTCACTAGAAATTGTACTTCTATATCAGGATGAGGAATGTGTAGCCAGCATAATCAGGGGTGAGGGATGATATGAAATGCAGTGCAAGGACATCCAGAGAGACACATATTCTCTGATCCTGTTTCATATGTTCATAATTCCACTTAGATCCCTGGAATGTAAATTAAGCTAATTAGTCTGTAATTTCCTGGATCTACCCTGGATATTGTTTTTCCAAAGTTACTGATACATTGGCCATTTTCTTTCTCCTGGAAAATGAACCAGACCTAGAGATAGGTAACATATTTTTGTTAAAGTCTTAGCAATTTTACATTTCAGTTTCTTTGAGAACTCTGAAACAGGTAATTAGTTTGTTTTTTAATTTGCCAAGAAGGTCTATACTTTATTTTCTTGCCACCACAATTTACCTTAGTTCCTCAGATTCTTTTCCAGGTAATATCATTTCATGCATAGGTATCTGCCTTACATTTTGTTTATCGAAGAGATACAAATAATTTGTTCAGCTTTCCTGCAATCTTCTTATCTTCCTTTAGGTTCTCTTTAAGTTCCTTGTCATCCAGTGGTTCAATTGCCTTTCTAGTGAGTTTCCTGCTTCTGATATATTAAAATATTTATTGTTGCATGTAATGCTCCTAACAATATATTATGGAAAACATGATTTTGGCCATCCCCGTTTTGTTTTTCTTATATTTATTTTTACAAGTTTGTATCCCTTTCTGTTTTCTTGAGTAAGTATCTTTCCTGACTATTGCTGAAGACTTGGATTTTCATTTCCTAGAGCAGCAATTCTAGCTGGGTTTCTGTTAATATGATTTTGAGCCCCACCCTGCTTGTTCTGCAGAAACATGACCCTCTACACTTCCCCTTTCCCCTTTCTTTCTAACCAGACCCCTCACTTCTAAGAAAATTCCTCATCAGAAGTCAGATATGACATGTTAGACTTCCTTGACTATTTGTCACATATATATTAATTAAATCTGGTAGAAACATGACCATTATTTCCAAGGCATCAACATGTACAGCTCATATGAAATATTGCAGCTTAACTAGATGGCCAAATTAGAGCAGCCTAAGGTTGCATAGGGATTTCCAGTGTGGCATAGTGGACAGAGTGATGGACTAGGACTCTGGAGAATAAGGTTTGAAATCCCACTTGACTATGGAAACACACTGGGGGCATGGAACTGGTAAAACTCCTCTCTAAATATCTCACCTTGAAAGCCCTGTTAGATTTACTAAAAGTCTGTTTGTTTGTTTGGTTTGTTTTAATTTATATGCCACCCACACTACCCAAAGGTCTCTGGGTGGCTTACAACAGTTCTGACTTAATGGTACAGAAGACACACACAGAGGTTTGCACAGAGGTGTAGTACACCATTTGGTGCAGTCCTTGAAGGATTGGATGGTTCCGGGTCAGGAAACTACACCTCAAGCAACCCTATTTGATCTACTTCCCTTTAAAGAGAAAGAAGAAGAAGAAAAAAGAAAACAAACAAACAAAAAGATCCCCCTTCCTTGTTACTCATGTTTCCTTGTGAGGGGTGAGTGTGCCAGGTGGCCCTCATGCTCACAACAGGGTATCTGGCCCCTTTAAGCAGGCTAGGAGAGATAAGGCAAAAAAGGAATTCTAAAACCAAGAAGGGAAACACAAGAACAGCTGATGGGAGGGAATCAGCCTGATGGTGGACACCTGGCTGAGGCAGGCTGGGGGCGGATAAAAAGCCAGGGAGAACAAGACTTTGAGGTCTTTGACTGAAGTACAAGTAGTGGAAGATGAATCCTGTGTGGATGCAGAGGAAGAATTGCTGCTGCCAACTGGGATAGAAGAGGTGGTGTGTTTCTCCCAAGCCAGATGGGCAGCTTCTCACTGATAGTGGACCTTCCACCCACCTGTCATCCTGGAAAGGCAAAGAGGAAGGGGAAGGGATGGGCTGTTTTCCCAGAGCTCTTGCCTTGGTCTGAACAAACCTACCTTGATACATGTCAAAAATCTCATCCTGCTGGACTTGGATTTTAGGGGAACTCAGGGAGGGTAACTGAGGACCCTATGTTAAGGAAGGCATCCGGGGGCCAGTGATCACCCCTCAGTGTTCTGCTCCTACAGGGAAAGGGACTCTGTAGAAGTGAATTTAACTTCAAATAAAAGCTCCTCTGCTCCTGAAGTTGAGTTCATGGATTCTTTGTCAGAGGACCTAGTCGCTGCCAACTCCTTAGGCCAGGATGAAGCTTCTAGGATGAAGCTTTAAAAATTGTTTTTGAAAAATCTTAAAGACACAGTGCATCAGTGCTGCTGTAGAACAAACAAACAAAACTTTCCTTCCTCCATTCTTCCTTCAGTGAAGGAGCAGAGGACACAAACACCCCATATTCCTATGAGTTTGGATGATGAAAGTTACCTGTTACTCTAGAGGGCATTAACTATGACTTGTTTGTATGCCTGTTTGATTTAATAATATTAAATCAGCCAACATTTTCATGACATTTCAGCATCGTTTTGCATCAAAACACCTATGTTTTCAGGATATTTTGACCTTTTTCTTCCCTGTGGAAAGTAAGTCATCCTTAATTTTTCAAATCAATTATGTACAAGAATAGCCTAAGATTCTGTGGTTTTTAACAAAACAAGTCATTGTTAATAACTATTAATATTAATTATTTTTAATATTAATAACTAATGTTCAAGGAATTGAACAATAAGTGGAACTGGGTAGAATTTAAACAGATAGAAATATAAGTGGGCTGCTCAGGAATGTGAAATCCAAATAGAAATTTAATTTCACCCATTAATTGCATGCTTCCTTGTTAACACAAGTGTAGTTTTAGTGCAGAGAAAGTCATTATTATAGCACTGATTATCCAATGTGACATCTCTCTTATGGTTCAAATATGTGGCATATCCAAGTTTTAGGTGTTTTTAGGTTGCTCTTCATACTTCTGACATTCCGAATGCACTTACCAAAAATCAATATGTTTGGATTATTATTTGTATTTAGCGTACCATGCACTGCAGGTCCCTCTTACACCTGCCAAGAATGACATTAAATTCACACACACACCTTAACAGAAAATTTGTAATACTTCTGTTGAAATCAAAATGAGGTCCAAACAACCCACAAATCTGACTGAATGACATAAAAAAAGAAGAGACTAAAGCCTATATGAATAAGAAAAACTGGCCATAATCTCTAATATTCGCCCTTGAGTCCAGTGACTCACAGTGAGCTGAACTGTCTTATGCCGTATTTAAAAGAATTTTAAAAATATGTTTATTTTACCATAATAACTTTTGGAATTTATCTCAGGTGAATTTTGATTACCCTTTGGATACTCATGACAAAATCCTTAGAGTAGCCAACATGTGCAATTAGATATTCTGAGAGTGGGAAGGTTGCCAGCATTGGATTAGAGAATTTGGGAGCCCCATATGGAGTCATAGTTTGGGATCTTAAAGCTTGACACTATATATGCATATGTGTCAAATGCTGTCAATTTTACCATGAGAAGTAACAGAGCTCTATTCTGCCTGGAAATCATTCTCTGCTCAGAAACCCCTTGCTGTTTCAGTCCTGTTTGTAGTGATTTGGAGTTTAGGGGAACGTATGTTGCACACACCCATCCTCACTTGCTTCATGTTATGAAGGGATTCCTGTGAATGGGCCCATTTCAGTTGAGTTTCAGGTAGAGTTTGGAGTAGTTACTTTTCCTGGACTGTGACAAAGGGCAACCCCAGCCAGCATGATCAATAGTACTATTAGTCATGGTGTTTGTAGTACCACTGACTATGCTGTTCTGTACTGCCTTGCAGGATTGAGCACTGAAGGAACTTATTTGGTAGTTTCTGTTTTTTCCAGTCAGGAAAAAAGCAGATGGTGACACTTGAGAACTGTCTTAGGGGAGAATCAGTTTGCACTTATTTACTTTTGTGGTTGAATAGTTATGTCAAGCCATTCGAGGAAGTTGTTAGAGACTTTGGGATTGGATGTCATCAATATGTTTGTAGAGTCCAGTTATCTCTTGCCTATTTATTTATTTATTTATTTATTTATTTATTTATTTGGCTTTTATATCGCCCATCTAGATGAATCTACTCTGAGTGGTTTACAGTCCAAAAAAAGGCAATAAAATTAAAATCATCAATAAAAGGACTAAAACAAGCTTCTTGTCAGCAATGTCCCTGAACAGGTACCTATGAGGACTTTTCATTCACTCATCCATTTGTTCATTCCAGTTTATTCCACCCTTCTTCAAGATAGCACACATGAGCATATGTATACACATACACTTCCCTGTGAGTTTTATCAGGTTGAGTGGCAGTGATTGGCCCAGGATCTAGGCTTAAATGTGAGTCTTTCCAAGCTAGGATGACTGATCCATTCACTGGTGGCAGTTTCACTTCAGAATTCCCTCTTCCAATGTACCTGTAGACACTGCTGGGTGCTTTTGTGAGGCAGTGTATAATTTTCATCTATTGGAATGGATTTGACTGGGGCTAGCTGAAATTGTATTCTAGCTAATCACTTATTTGTAGTGTTGGATAGTGTTGGTGTTTTATTGTTTTACCTCTATAGTTTTCAGAGAGATGAGAGACCCAAATGCATAAAGACTCATATTTTTCTTCATCAGACTTCTTGTTGCTCATCTGGAAAAGTGTTTTCTTTCTGTTTAGAAGTCTGCTCTTCTTCCTCCAATGTTTTGACAACATCCCCCCCCCAGTTTTTATAATTGTTCTTCTTTTTCCACATTAAATTTTCCTTCCATACCTATACCTCAACTATTTTTGCACAAACTTTTTTCCTGTTTTCTTACTTCCCCCTGAGCCCCAATGTAATCTCACCCTCTTTGTCAAAGTCAAATGTACGACGCTCGAACAAAGTTCTCAGAGCACTACAAAATTTATAACACTCCTTGGTAGTTTAAGTCTATGGGGGTTTGTCATAGTTCACAATTTTCCCTTATAAAGTTAATTTCTGTATGTGATCAGATAACCTTGTCAATGGTATCAGTGTTCATCTGAGTATCAAGGTACAAGTTGTTTCATTGCTTAACATTAGCTCAATCAATTTACAAGATGTATTCATTCTTACAACTATTGAAAGTTGCGAACAGAAGGACATTTAAAATATATTAAGCAAAACTCAGGTTGCAGACAAAAACTTTAAGAATCAAAAAGAGCAAGGAGAATGTTTAATTACATTTCTAAAAGTCAGAAGTTTATAGGAGTTCTTAGCTTTTCTACTACTAGCAGTTGATTTGTTAGGGCAAGGAGGACACTTTTTCCCTCCCTAGGCCAACCCACCACTGCCCACTTCTAAGCTGGCAGAGAGCTGAGGTTTTCCCTGTAGTCCTCTCCTGCTAAATTCTCAGCCTGAGATGATGTGTGTTTATGACGGGGTGAAGAAACTGAAAGAATGAGTGGAAAAGTCACCTTCTGTAGTTATAAATACCCACTTTTGCCCCATTTCTACCTGTCACCCAGGCTTTGCCCATCTTTGGTTGTTATAGTAAGCACCAGCCATCACTGTCAGTTCACACTGTGAAAATAGATGAGGAGTAAAGAGCAAACAAAGCAATGCCTGATTTTAGGCACCTAACAAAATAGTAAATGATGATGTCAATAAATGAAAGCCTAGTAAGCTGCTGGTTAGAGCCCCTCTTTTATCTAAAGAACAACCAGAATACATTGAACATCAGATCAGAAACTCCCAATGATCTTACGAGGAGGTGCTTCCTGCACATAAAGGATTCCAAGCTCCTTGTCATAGTTGCCAGAGGTTATATATCTATGTATTTGTTTACATTATTGTCATTACAACAGCCATATATTTGCCGCTTCTTGGATACTAGTTTTTAAGTGAAATTTTTCTGTTCTCTTAAACTATGTACTGGACCACCCAGTAATTTCCACATACAGACTGCTGAGCATGACCAGATGGTTTTGTACTTGTGATTCAGACAAACACAGCTCCAAGAGCTATGTAGCAGCTAAGGATAAATGTCACAAAAGGGTGGTATGGATGTCCATTATATTTTTAACTGAAGGGGGGGAAATGTGTTTAGATGTGGCAAACTCCTAAGTGGGATTTTAAATGAATTTCTACTGTAAACATCTTATAGTTAGTTATACATTATCTGTTTGTTTGTTTTTTCCTTTAAAAAAAAAACAGACGACTTTGCAGAAGAGGAGGAGGTTCAGTCCTTTGGCTACAAGCGGTTTGGTAAGTTAGACTGAATCTTCATGTTTTTATATTATTCAAAGAGGGAAGACAAAATGTTGAAATATTGTTCCAAACTGTTGTGCATGTTTCTAACTGGAATGAGATGAAGGCATTAGAAAGTACAGTATGTGATGCATATTTTTTTTTTAAAAAAACAGCAATATATTTACAGGAATAAAAGGTTAGAAACAAATTGACTGGTTCACTGGCAGTTGTACAAGGCTTACTTGTTACAGGGATTTGTTGTGATCATTGCTTATTTTCTTTCTGCTGTTGATTATTAGTTCTGTTCCTAATCCTTGCCATCTTGGAGGAGTCATTCACTCCTAGCAACTGCTATCTTAAGTTCAAACTAGATGAGATGCTCATATTGCATTTATAAGTACATTATAACCCCTTTTCCCCTTCCCATAACACAATTTCCTCAGAGATACGTATGAGCCTAAGCAATCAGACTTGCAAATTAAGCCCAGGTTTGCCTTCTCCTGACCAATCACAGACCAATGCTTGCAGGAGTATGGGAGCTGTGTTAAGCACATGCTATACAGGCACCTATCAGCCCTAAGGAAACTCTACAATATGGTAACTGTCTTGTCTTGCATGAACCTTGGTATTTTAAGGTTAAGTCTCTTCTTGCCAATAGAGGCTGGGAGTGTGCATCAGATGTCAATAAACAACTTCCCATCACCGCCATGAAGATCTGATTCACGAAGGATTGGTGCTATAGTCATGCACAAAGGTGTTTTGAAACTGAGCATCTTATTTGAAGACAGAGAAATTAGGGTTTGGCCAAATTTCTTCAGGGGAAGGTAAAGGTAAAGGTTCCCCTTGACATTTAGTCAGTCATGTCTGACTCTAGGGGGCGGTGCTCATCCCCGTTTCCAAGCCGTAGAGCCAGTGTTTGTCCAAAGACAGTTTCCGTTGTCACGTGGCCAGCGCGGCTATACACGGAACGCTGTTTACCTTCCCACTGAGGTGGTACCTATTTATCTACTCACATTTGCATGCTTTCAAACTGCTAGGTTGGCAAGGAGCTGGGACAAAGCGACGGGAGCTCACTCCGTCACGTGGATTCGATCTTACGACTGCTGGTCTTCTGACCCTGCAGCACACAAAGGCTTCTGCGGTTTAGCCCACAGCCCGCAGTGCCACCACATCCCTGTTCTTCAGGGGAAGTTTTCCAACAATTTCTCAGAGGGAGGACTCACCATAAATAAAAATGTTAGTAAAGCTTTGTTTTTTATCCTTTAGGAATTTGGGGTAGGTGGGGTTACTGCCACTGCAGGGGGCAGCCACTATCATTGTATTGGCTGCTTGGCCACCATTTTCCTTCCTCCATCATTCCCTCTATCTAGTGTCATTCTAGAGCAGTGGTTCTTAACGTGGGCGATAATGCCCCCCAGGGGGCGATTTTATTTTTCAGGGGGGCGGTAGAACGAAAAGGGGCGGCGTGGGGGCGCTGGAGCAGAAGGGGGCGGTAGGGGGGCGCTGGAGCAAACCAAACCTGTGAAGATGGCTGCAGCCTTTTTACAATGTGCATGAATATATATTTTCCTCCAATCTTAATTTAGTTTCAGAGTTTTCGTCTTGAAATTTTTAGTTCCTGCATTGCGGTTTGTTTTTATGCCCTTTTAATATTTCTTTTTGAGTCTTAAAATTCGCTTGCAACTAAATCATTAAATGTTACCTTTTGGGGGCATTTCATTTTCTTGGAATTGAATTTTGTTTTCAGGGGTCATTGGATTTAAGTGTCTTAAACAAACAAACAAACAAACAAACAAACAAATAAATAAGATATCATCACCGCGGGGAGGGGGGCGATGATAACTTCCTCAATGGCTCAAGGGGGCGTTTCTTTCAAAAAGGTTAAGAACCACTGTTCTAGAGCACAGTAGTGCTGGTCAGGTAAGCAAGCAGGCACCAGTAATAATGGTAGAAATTATTTGGAAATGTTTATTTGATGTGTGGAGACAGACATTTACAATGGCAAAAAAATGCAACATTATTGTTTGCTTTTACTTTTCTTATTTTGAGTATGCACCATTACAAGTATTTTTGTAGCAAAACATGTTTCATGCGATTAGAGGCTGACACTGGGGAAACCCAGTCTAAAGCTATTCTGAGGCTGTTCACTTGAAAAAAGGATGCTAAAAGAGTGTTGGATAAGGAATGAGAAATTACAGTGGACCCTTGACTTAAGGAATTAATCCGTATTGGAATGGTGGCTGCAGATCAAAAAGTCTGTAGGTCAAGTCTCCATTGACCTACAGTGCATTGAAAACCGATTAATCCTGTAACAGGCCGTTTTTGTTCCATTTTGGTTTTTTTCTGGTCTGTAAGTCAATTCTCAGGCTGCAAGTCAAACCTAAATTTTGCGGCCAGAGAAGTCTGTAACTCAAAAAGTCTGTAAGGCAAGCCGTCTGTAAGTCAAGGGTCCACTGTACCCTGCATTGAGTCAAGGGCCTGAAATCAGCATTATGATAGCAGATGCCCTCTAGTGCAACAGGATTTTCTTTACTACATTCTTCCTCCAGCTCTCTGCATCACCCAAAAAACAACTGTGGAAGTTTTTCTCAGCATATAGAGTTTGAGAGCAGAGGTTCAATTTCTTCCTTATTCTACTGACAGAAGCAGTTCTAGTAATAGAAGCATCCCACCAGCTATGGGCTATACAGTACATCCCTATTCTTTAAATATTCCCAAAGCTATGGTGTGTCTGCCCAGATTTTGCTATAGACTGAATGACTTTTTCAGTTTGACTGGATTTACAATTTGGGTAATGGACACAAAACGCATCACATTGTTTCTGTAGTGCTTTCATCGTGTACTTGCTTGGAACAAATGCAGCCAAATGAAAGCATTGTTAGACTTTGGGTATAGAAAAAAATGGGAATGTGGCATTCTGAGAATGACTTATGTGGATTCATGCTGTGAGATCATCTCATTGCAGAGCAATCTTCTGCCTGTTTACTTAGAAGTAAATGAGTTTATTCCCAGTTAAGTTGTTTTATAGCTGTATCCTGCACACATCTATTCAGAAGTAAATCTTCAATGGAGTACATTCCTGGTAAGGAGATGCAGCATTGTGGCTTATATATCAGTCTTAATAATGTCTGGCTTTCATGGGTATGCACAATCAGAAATTTTGCAGTAGTAAAAATATTCACATACCCTGCCCACAGCATAATGTTGTATCTCTTAATAACTTTTCAGCCCCTTGCCCTGACCAAAGTGACATGGAGTACAATATATTTTAAATGTATTAAAAAGAGATCTAAAACATTTTTTAAAATCCATTTGTTAAAACTAGTTTTGGAAACTAAAGGCTATATGGAATAGTACAGGTTTGGATGCTTAAAAAACATCAGCAAGGTTGAAGCAAGCTTAACTACCCTTGGGAGCCCGTGTATTCATAGCGAATACACTGTTTCATATACCCACCACTCTATATAGCAGGGGAGACAATAGGCCCTTTGCTGAAAATCTCAAATTCCAGTTTGGCTGAAATGGAAGGAGTCGGGCTTTCAGTTATCCTGGCCACAAGCCATGTGAAATGTTGTGGGTGAAAACCAGCACCTCTGCTTAAGTTAAGGAATGCATTGGGAATGGTTCAAGATGGGTGATATATAGTCTCCAGAGTTCTGCGTTTTTGAGAGGCTATAGCTTCTGAACACTTTTTGAGGGCATACCCATCCATGCAGGGCACATTTTAGTATAGTAATGGATAGGAAATTAAGTCATGGGTCATTGTGATCAAATTTGGCTGTTCTGAAATGATCCACTTGTTTATCTACCACCCTGTAAGCAGATACTCCTTATTCTTAAACCAAAGCCTCATCAATGAAAATATCACCTAACCCCTGAAGCTTCATAAAAATGATACATAACAACGAAGACAGGTAGTCTTCAAAACTTGGCATGGATATTGTACACTCAGAATGGAAGAGTTCTGAGGCCTTGAATGAGTCACTTTTGAGTGCCAGAACTGAATCGAGGTTTTAACAGATTCAGTTTTTAAAATATTTCCGCTTCCATATTTCTATTTCTAAGAGCATGGTTATGTGCAAAAAAGCCAATTTATATTTCAATCAGATTTAGTATGTTTGAATCAATATTTTAAAAGTTGACTACAATCATGCACGTGGAAGCATGGCTGCTTTTTCCCCCCTTTTCTTCCAAGGAAGCATGTTGTTTTGGTTGGAAAGTGAGGTATTTTACTCAGCTGCCCAGCTGCCAGAAGGACAATTATTTTAAATTGCTTGTGATCTTGATTCATTTTGAATCATATTGGCATATGTGAATACCTCTGTTGATGTAAATTGTGTCTGTGGGGTTTGAACTGGTGTGCCTTCCCTTTTGCCAGTCCCAGCTGGCGGTTCTGTGCTTCCTTCCTTCTCCTTCCCCTCTGTGTATGTGCATGTGTCCTTCCTTCACAAGCCTAGAAGTGCCAATCTAGTCAACATCTCTGGTCAGTTTCAGCTCCCGCTGGTGGTTCTATGTGCCTGTCTCCGTACTGTGTGTCGGGTTACTGGGAAACGTCTCTTGCCATAAATTGGAGGCAACTTGATAGCATGTAACAACAAATGTTGTTGTTTTTTGTCACTTATCCATTCCACGTAGAATGATGGCCTGATACAAAACAGGCCAGAGTATGACAAGCAGCAACAATAGAAATTCCACATTCTGTACTAACATTAAAGATGCAGGAGTCCTGTTCTCTTTTGTATGTGCAATTGGAATTTGGAGTTTCTTGCTGGGTGACCATTCAGCAGAGTTCATGCTTGGGTTTCATCAGCTCATCAGTGTTTTTCTATCTGTATTTTAAATTATAATCTTTTAAATTTTCTACAATTTCCTATTTTATTCAGCAAAATGCTGACTCTGTGTTAAGCAGCAATACTATTAACAGAGTCCTTGCAGTCCGGCATAACACTAGCTTGGTATGACTGACAACTGTAGTTGGAGCATAGACTTGAATGATGTTTATGTTGATAGGTTTTTGTAGAAGTCTGATGGATATTATTATCACCTTGTATTATAGCCCCTAACCACCTGTGCTACCTCTTGCCTCAGCATTAGAGCCGCCCCATTTCTTCCAAGTTTGTCATTTCCAGATTAGAACACTTTGTAGTTGACTGAAAATATCCCAGTCCAGTCCACTTTAGTTCACTGTCACCAGGCACTGCAATGTTTAAATTACCCGTTTCTTGCTTTACGGTTAGTATAGTTTAATGATACGAGTAATTTCTGGTTGAACTATCGCAGACTAGTGGTTGGCAAAGCCAAAATGCATCTTGAGTACTTACCATAAGGTATTGCTAGTTACCCCTGTTATCGCCATAATCAGTAGAGTTTGCAGGATTAAGAGACCAGTGTATTGGCACTGAGATGACCAGGGGAGAGAAAAAGAGGAGGATGCTCTGGATCCCTCGATACAGACCTCTAAAGGTTCCATCTTACACACTATTTTGGAAATTCCTCCTAGCTCTAGGATTCCATGTTTCTTAGAAGTTGAGGACAAATTTATCTTTGGAAGAAAGTCCTTACAAAACAGTCTAAACAGTGAATTCTCCCTCTCTTAATAAACAGGCATATCCCACATCCTCTGTCTGCGGGATCCATATCGTACTGTGCTCATTTTAAATACCATATCATGCTACCATTATCTGCAACAGGCAAAACCATAGACTCACTATATTAAGCCAAAAGAGTATTAAATGACAACCAGTGTGGACTCTGGCCCTCTTTGAAAGTGCTTACAGAAGGAGAGCGGATGAAAGAAAGAGAGTATTTATGCAGTGAAGAACAGGAAAGTCGCAAGTAAGAACAGACATTCTGTCTGTTTCTTCCTCTGTGCTTCAATTAGCTTAGAAAATTGCTGAGGAGTGATGTTGAAGTCAGGAGTGAAAAAGAGGTGATGGAGAATGGTAAACATTTACTCATAAGTGCTCAATGCCAGCCTAAGCCATATATTTAAGGGAAGGGAGTGTTATGAGATATATCAGTAGCAACTATCCCATGACAGCTAGAAGAACAATCTCTCCTTTTAAAAAAGGTTATTGGAGTGGCTGGTTGCAGAGTCAGGGTCCAGGAGGTTGAATCCATCTGCGCCTGCTAGAAGAGGAGCCAATTAGATGTATATGGTTGATGGGGTTACATTCCTTACCACCTGTGCAGCTTTGGATAAGCTGCACAGTCCCAGACAGCCAACAGAAGCAGGGGCTTGAAAGCCACCTAGAAAACTCTGGAATAGTCACCATAATTTGGAATTGATTTGACATGTAATGATTTAAAAGGAAAATGTATTAGAGATCAGAAGCCAGCAATTAAAATAAAACATCATGGTGCAGATCAGTCTCTAGTTTCTAAATCAGTCTCTCTAGTTATTAGGCTTGAGCATTGGCTTGTCAGAGGGACCTGGCATTAGACCCTTCATTTTGTAAGCCCATGTGCCCTTGACTACAAAATAGTCGAGAACAATAACAAGAGAGACTGATTTTGCTCTCATGTGCCATGAAAGTTCTCTCTGGCATCCTATTGCCTGTGTCAGCAGATGGAAGAATGCTGAGCTAGCTGAACCACTGATTTGAACCAGTCTGATATGTGTGTTCTTAGGAGTAGTTTGGTCTTTGCCAAGAGCTTCTTATTCCATTAATGGAATGGGTGTACATCCCACTCCAGTAATGCTCTAGTTTGCAAGGAAGCTGTAGAGCAAAATGTTGCTGACCCAGATTTTCATTGTTCTGATCTGCTGTGTTGATAGTGGCTGTGACAGAGCATACTTTTTATCGTTACTCAGTCATCAATCATGAAGCAGCTTCTTCAAAGCCCGTCTGCTTCAGATAATGAACTAGAGATTTAAGTATATTGTTTTCCTCCAGGAAAGTGCCATCAGCACTAACCACTTCCTATGCCAAGAAGCTCCTGCTGAACAACAGTCCATGAATAAGTTGTGGGACATGGTTTCTCTGAGACGTGCTTCCAAGATTTCTCTTTGTAACTTATTTCCTTATTGTGTGGAAACATTTATTTTGATTTAGACACAATGCTTTATATTTTAAATCAGACCAAGCAAACTGGAAACACATGCTTGAGAAAGCAATATGATATGCAGTCCCAACCCTAGAGTTATATACCTATAACTGCAGCAAATGTTTCATATAAGTAATGCACCATCTTGTGCATAGCATAACAGGCCCATTTCCTACTATCTCTTCTTTTAAAAAATGAATTGGTGAACAAATGAATTCTTTCCTCAGTTAAAAAAAATTATATGTTTTTATATATGTTTATATGTTAAAAATGTTATATGATGTTTATAACGTTATTTTTATAATGTTTTATTAAACATGTTGGAAGCCACCCAGTCAATTGACTAGATGGTCAGGATATAAATGTGGTAGGTAGGTAGGTAGGTAGGTAGGTAGATAGATAGATAGATAGATAGATAGATAGATAGATAGATAGATAGATAGATAGATAGATAGATAGATAGATAGATAGATACTATAGATATCTGGAGGACAAAATCATTACTCCCATAACTTAATAATTCCTCCTACTTAGGGTCTGAGCTAGTGTCACCATGAATAAATGTTGAACACATATTTGCGAACATAAGTACTGTCATTTTGTAGTAGTTGTACTTTGCTGTACAAATGTCTAAAATCACTCAAAGAAGTTGAATAGGCTGTACGTTTGGAATGCTGAGCATTTGGAATGCATTCAAATAGTATGTGGCTTTGGAGAGCCTTCTGTTTATTTGAGGGAAATATATCCCTCCATCATCCTTAGGTAGTTATCACTGCAAGAGTTGCACGACAAAACACAGACATGTGGAGGAAAGGGAAGAACGAGAGGTTCCATTGTTATCATGGAATGATGCAGAGAAGTTCCTGCCTTGGATCGTCTCTGGTCTGTGGATAAGAAAGATAGAGGAGAAGTCTGTTTTCAGGAAAAAGAATTGAAGAGCAGATAAGGTTAATCTCCTTTTTCTCAGTGTTGTTAGATGGTCTCTGAACTAAAAACACCTATCTGAGAAATATATGGAATATCTTGAGACAAGAATGTGTTGGAATGCCAAGATATCAGCATAAATCTAGGGGAAAGCAGTTAACAGGAAGCAGAATTCTGAAACAGCTAAGGTAGATCGGGTAGGGTTTTGAGGTAGAGAAATGTCAGAAGCTGGTCTGCTATCGTCAGTGCCACCATACTAACCCTGATGTGAAACAAGCTTAGCGATCTTTCTTCTTGGCATTACCCTATTGTCCAATGACCATTCCTGTTCGTATAATGTACTTTCACTACCCCTGTCTTGATTCATCTCGCTTTTAGGACCACTGGATAAATTCCAATTATTTTTATCCAGTGCGATCAATAATCAAGTTATAGGAATTGTAGTCTGATATATCTGGAGGAATAAAAACTGAGAAAGGATAGTTATTCTTAAGCATTGGCTCTTCACCAGCAAATAGGGCATAGGATGAGCTTAAATAAGTGGGAATGGGCACCAGATCAGACTTCATTTTACATAGAAACAAATTGTACATCTATTCTGACAGATTACTATTTCTACATCCTTGACCATGTTTGCCACCAGTTTCTTTACGCTGAGTTTAACTGAACAAAACACTTCACTGCAGAAGCATGTGGTTGGATTTGTTGTTTTTATTCAACCAACAATAAAGATCCTCTTGGAAAAAAGGGACATTGCAAATAACTTGAAAACTTTCAAAGAATAATTTATGAGTTTGTTTCCAGCCTTGAATAGTATTTTGTAAATGTTTACTTCTTTTTTTCTTTGTTCTATGAAGTATACACATAACCCACTCAGGCAGTAGACTCATCACTTCTGGCTCCATTAATAAGGTGCTCAGCAAACAGTAACTTGATCACAATTGCTCAGGTAAATAATTTGCAACAAGTACCATTTGTAACCAAACACCACTGTGCATGAAAAAAGTCTATAAATGCAATATAATCATCTTTAGTACACAGCTTCTCCAGAGTTCAAACAGGTCTCATAGTACACAAGATAATTGTATAAGCATATAACTCATTCCCAGATAGTCCTTGTTTCTGCCCTCCACTGAATTGTTGTTACATTTATTCATAGTTACTAGAGTGTTTTTAGCATTTTAATGTTTATGTATTTTGGGAGAGCATGTGTATGGGCTCTTTCCTGTGGGTTTTAAGTGATAAATACCCTCTAAAATTCTCCATAAAGAGACACAGTCTGAAGAAAAAGCAACTATGGGAGAGCCAATCTGGAACATATTCCCGATTGATCCACCCAACTGCTATTTTCCTCTGAGGATGCTACATATTTGTTTGGGGGCCAAGTACAAAGGAAGCCACCAGTTTTATACACACAATACACACAGAGAGATCCTGTGATGCAGTAAATTCAAAAAGTGGCCACATTATCCATTCAGAGAAGCAAAGTTGTGGGAGTTTTGCAGACGTTTGAATAGATGGGGAGCCTGGAGGTGTTGCTGCCTTGACCGTCCGGCTTCATCAACCATGGGCATCACATTTGGCCCAATGCTTGGAATTTCTGCCCAGTCCCCAGGTTATATAGCTTCTTAACCTGATGAACGTTTCCAAAGAATTTGAAATCCCAGCTTATTTATTTGTAACCTTTTAGTGATGCAATAAAGTTTTTGCTCATTCCAGAATTTTGCTGTGAAGGTGTAAGTTTGTGTGATTTTCCTCACCCTGAACAGGACTCCTTGGTCATGTTGCTGTAATAATAATTAGGTGCAGTCATGTCACTTCTGACTTACAGCATCCTTTCCAGGGCTTTCTCAATAGAATATATTTAGAAGCAGTTTACCATCCTCTTCTTCTGGGGCTGTTCTGGGATGTGCAGTTTGCCCAAGGCTACACAGACTGGCTCTTCTCCTGGACACGAGAAGTCATCAATACATGTTTTAACAGAAGTATGGAAAGGTCCAAAGGAATGGGGAGAGCTGTAAAGATAGATAGTCTGGAAAAATTGTTAGATGGTTTATTTATGTGATTTCCCTTTCAACATAACTAAGTAAATGGATGTAAGAATACTCATTCACCCTCTGAAATTTCACCCTTACTTCATCCCTATCCATTCCCTTCTTATCCATTTGTACCCACACCTCAACCCTCTACTCTTATTAAAAATGAATTTAAAAAGAAAAATGATACATGCTGTGGCGATTACAGATATTATGGATATTGAGCATATATTGCTATCCTTTGAATGTTTTAAAAGCTGGTAAGTGTAGGCCCAGGACTGTGATAGAGGCTTGTCACTGAGAGTGTTGATGAAGCTCTGTTCTGAGATACCGGAGATTCCCTCTCTCATTGTGAGCCAGGACAGAGTGGTGGTTTGGGGATAGAGCACGGCAGGTTACGGGGACAAAGACTCTCTTTAGACTTGAAGGACTGAGCTTTTCCCCTCATGTTGCAATCTTCTGCTGTAGTTTCTTTCCCAGCAGTGGGCATCCTTTAGAATTACTAAGGCTGATTGTTCCTAAAATTGGATCTGGATCTTAACCCAGACAAGAATAGGTCCAGGTGATCAATGTCTTTCATTAGCTTTTGAAGCTACGCAGTTCTCTGTCTCTCTAAAATGGAAATGTTAACCCTTGGCCCAGTACTTGTTAAAGAAGATATAATCACAAGGTGGTCAGATTTTCAAAGATTTTCTCTTGTAGAGAAGACAACGTTCAGGTGGAAATGTTCTGCCATGCATCAAACAGAGAGATAAATTGTGTACTTAAATATTTCCATGGCTTTACATCAGAGCTTGAGTATCCACTTGGGTAGTATGGCCTTAGATAGAAGAAACAGTGCAGTTGTGGGATATAGATGCTTAAGCTGACCTTCCTCAGATGGGATGCCCTCCAGATGGTTTGGACTACTAGGACATATAGCAATGCTACCTTGGGATTATGGGGATTGTAACCCAACACCTCTGGAGACCACCAGTATGGGACAGCAGCGTTAGGCTAAAGTTTACAGAAGCAACCACCAGCTCTTTCTCCAGTGACGAGGATAAAGAATGTCCCCTTAGATTTTCTCCTATCACTCCTGATCTATCCAGATAATCAACAAACTTCTCACATGGTCAGTATACACAAGTAGCAGAGAAAAAAAATGGTTTCAAGGCTTTAGTCAAAATTATGCAACACTCTCTTAAAGATGTGGCAGCTTGCCTACACAAGCTCAGTAAAATATGTTATGTAACAGATTTTGGCTTATATGCTTGAAACTCGTGCCTTTCTCCCCACTAACACGCACTGCTTCAGACCTTTTTTAAAACACCTTTTATTTTTAAAAAGTAAAAAATTAAACTTTTAAAAATTTAATTTGTTTTACATCT
The DNA here is from genome assembly GCF_051106095.1 of Pogona vitticeps. Taxonomy (NCBI): domain Eukaryota; kingdom Metazoa; phylum Chordata; class Lepidosauria; order Squamata; family Agamidae; genus Pogona; species Pogona vitticeps. The sequence continues at coordinate 184,733,894 of NC_135786.1, forward strand.
TGAAGGTATACTTATGGAAGAACTCAATATGATTTTCACTTGTCGTTATTTCATGATTTCATATAGCCATGAGCTTTAAGTAAGATATTTCTTACATTTCACACTTATAAATAATGTTCATGTTTGAATTCATTATTTCCATGTCCATACTGTAGGACACTGTACTAGCAAGACAGTGTGTCCCAGTATAAGCAACTCTCAACATGTGTAATTAAGGGAAAAAAATTGCTGGTGGATAATATCTTCATTAAAGATTCAGCATCCTGATTGTATCTACCCTGTCTTTCATTTTGCTTTTAGTTTTTTAATGCAGCAGAGGGGGTAAAATGTTTGTAACATGTATTTGTAATTTATGCATGCAAAGTAACAAAATTTAGTTATTATTGTATTTTCACCCCCAGACCTGGAAAGAGGTTGTTTGTTGGATATTCTGTCTCATTAGCCTATACAGTATAACGTAGCTAGCTGGCTATGCACTCTTATTGGGGGAGGTTTGCTGTTCTTCCTCAGGAGATAAGATGTTTATATAGAACTTTCTCCAGAGTCAAGTGTGTGAGATATGCAGTTTTTTCTGGGAACGGACTATAAGTGACAGCATCTTTTCAGCAGCTGAACTGATGCTGTTGGTACTTCAGATTATTCATCTTCCTTTGTAAGCCCTTCTATGTATCCAGAATCAGGCACATAAGGTTTGAGAGTGTATGGGTGATTGCTGGGAGAAGAATAACTCATTACACAAGTGGAAATCTGTTCACATAATTTTGGACATAATACATGTGATAGTGCAATCAGTGAGCTGCCTTGTGTCTATAACTTAACACTATGGTTGCTCTTAGCAGAACAGTTATTGCATTGTTTGCGTTTTAGTTCCATTTACCAAGTTGCTACTTACGGAAAAGTTCAAAACCTGCCAAGGATGCAATGACTGTGGATTCAATCTGCAACCTCTATAACATTTGAAACTACAGTCTGTGCTCTCACACAGAGGCTGAAGACTGATTTAGGAGTTCACCATTCATACTGGATGTGATTCGATTCACATTCCACCCCACACTCCCCTTTCTTTCCTTGGTTCCTGAGCCTTCCTTCTTTGTTCCTGTCTCTGCTGATCATTTTGTGGGACATAATGCAGGAAATAGTAATAACGAGGACCAAGCAATAAGGTGACTTAGTGCTAATCTCATATACAGTATGTAAGACATTTTTAAATTTAAAAAATTCAGTGGGTGATCAGGGAAGAGGAAAGAATTTGGCGGTGCATTTCTGGTCCAGAACATCATGCTCCAACTGCCTATGTCACCAAAATACCACTTAAACCCCAGACACGGTCTTCACAATAACATATCACAACTAACCACATGGGGAAAAGCTCATTCAAATAATTCCAGCTATAAGCTCCTCCCTCCCCCATTACAGGGGGGAGCCACTTTAGGAGCAAAAAGGGCTGGACCAATGCAAATCTGCCTTTGTGCGATGTAAAAAAAACTTCAAATTCAATCATTTTATAAGTGGAGTAAATCCCACAATATTTGATCATGTAGTCACCGACTGAAAATCACTTAGAGCTGTGAGCATTTCAAATAATAACACATTAGTTTTGATGTTGTTTAAAAGTGCATTCCTAACATTATTTCATAGTAGTAGTAGCAATAGTAGTCATAGTCACAGTAGTAGTTACTCTTGAAAAAGAAATATAGCCAACACGGCCAGCCCTTCATAACAGTGACCTCCAAACTTGTTTGCAGAGTACTGAGTAGATGTTAGTCCCTTGGATTTCATGCATTGATTTTACAATATGAAGAGGAAACCCAGCCCCACCCCAATAACATACTTTAGATAACATTACTGCTTGTAATATTACTTCCAAGGTTTTAATGTCCTGTATGTTCTTGTTTCTTTCCTACTTACTTGCATAGATACCATCATGGCTGTACTAACTTTGAATGAAGCTGCACTAACATGATATTGTGCTACAACCAAACCAGTCCCCCAGTTCTTCCATCAATAACATCTTCCTCTATTTATTTTTACACTATCTTGAATGATCAGCTGTGACAATGTGTACTTTTCATTTCACTCACATGGCCAAACGTAGTCTAGCTCTCTACATTTCATGACTTTTGTAGGGTTTTGGTCATTGTTTTCTTTAGGACATTCCCAGTGGTCACTGTCATGGAGCCTGCCAACCAGACTCCTCACTATAGCCACTCTACTCTGACAGTCATTCTATTCATCCAATAAATTCTTAACATCCTACAATAAATCCACATCAATCTTCAACTGCTTCTGTCTTCTTTACATCACAGATGATGTGTGTTAAAGGCCATGTTTTCCAAGCTAAACCCAGAAGTGTGCCTATATAGGGCTCACGGAAATAAATGAAATCTAAATGAGGCACTTATTTGCTCTTATGCAGCTTCTAACCATTTCAGCTTAGGTTCCACAGTGCTTCTGGACTCTGATCTTTATGGTTGTGGAATAGAGCTGCATAATTTGTCAATATTTTATTACAGTTAGTTTGATTAAAAATGAAATTCTTTTTATCTTGAAAGGTACAAGAACACTTTGTTTTCTCTTCACATGTTGAAAAGACAACACCAGGTTTTATTCCATATGTAAATACAATTAAAATATTACAAAGGATTTTTAAAATATATTCAAAATATCTTTGCAGGCTGCAGTGGATGCTCTGTATCTCATCTCTCTAGCACTGCAACTAGAATCTGGCTTGCACTTCATAACTATTCAGTAATGCAGGCAAAAGCCAAGGAAACTGTCCTTTACCAGTTCAAATTGCTCCAATAAAAACATCATATTTTTTTCAGTACTTCTTTCCCCATAGCAACAGCATTATATTGCATTCAGTGAAATGGAATTTTATTCCAAAACATACAAGTAATTTGGAGTACTGTTTTCTGTATGCTTTATAGTATACTGACAGAGTTTTTGTCTTGGTTTCTATGGCACACTTTAGCACACATTCATCTCATGTAGGGCATAAAGGAGCATTTATGATAATGAGCCAAACATTATTGGATAGGTGGATTTTTAAAAGACACCATCAGTGGTACGTGCACATACTATGTTCATGCATATGCTTTCCTTCATGTTTTTGGAATCTTTGGTGTTTGCCTAGAATTCATTTTTCCGTAGAAAACCACCTGGCATTTCGATGTCACAAGGATGTTTTTTAAAACTTACATATACATGAGTCCTATTCAGACATTCGTTTCTGTGACTGTGGGAAGGAAGCCCAGGTAGATCTGTGAATGGATCTTTGATTTAGTAAAATTTCATATTATTTGGGTCTTTCTTCCGATTATCATTTGGAAAACTAAAATGACAGCATGTTCTGGTTCCTTATTTACATAGGTCAAGGAGTTGTGCTTTGCCAGATTAGCAGAACCTTAAATTATTGTGCTACAATGGAAATCCCATGCTGGATGCAAATTGTTCATGCAAGATGTTTATATTACTTGGTTAAAACTGTTTATAACCAAATACTCCCTGAACAACAGATTTGCTCTAATATATAATACTACCTGTTTCCGGCTTGCTTGGAGACTATGAACTCAACCACTAACATCTACCATTCAGTTTTTGTTGGCGCCGGGTCTAATGAAAACTTAATAGGACAGTTTTATTTTCTTGTCCTATGTTTGATGTGTGTAGTGCTGAGAACAGCAAAAATGGAGAACAAAGTGCTACAGAAGAGAGACAAGCTACAGTTGTAGAAACAGTTGTTGTAAGTAGAGGCATTTCATGCCTCCCTTGCTTTGAAAATCTCTCACTGAGGGAGGGAGGGTGAAAAGCAAGTTGAAGTTGTTGCGGCTACTGCTGGGTACATTTTTGCTGAGCTTTTGATTCTGGCAACAGATATTCTGTTGTTTTGGACACAATCATGCATATTTGTAATGCTCATTCATAGAAATGAATATTAAAAACTTCAGTTGCTCCAACTGGCGTACATTAAAGCACTCTCCTCTTCTCTCTCTCTTTCCTCTCACACTTGAATTGTTTCAGTTTATATACTGTACTTAACTTCATTGGATTGAGGTATGTGATGCAGACATATTTCAAGACAAGGTTAAAAACATCTGCATTTTGGAAACAGAGTCTCTTGGGAGGGTGTTAAGTCCAGAGAGTGCTGATCTGTTTCCTGTCTTTGTTATGATTTCTTCACTGTAATTGAATATCCCTCATAGCTACAGCGAATGAGAGTTATCCCTAGCAGGGCTGTGTCAGCAGGCCAACAAATGCTGGTTTCACCTCCCCCTTTCGTGTATTCTTAGCTGGCTTCCAGAATTCCAAAGCAGATTTTTTATTCATTTATGTTACAAACTGTTATTTCCAAGCTTGCTTTGAATGAAATGGACACTTGCCACATGGTATTGGCCTCTATATGTTGAAAGAATAAATTCATGTCTTAGCCTAGAGACACTTTCGTCCCTATATGCTACCTCAAAAATACAAAAGAATGCAGTAGAACAATATTTCAATTTAAAGCCTATTGCACAGTTTACTTCTGTCTAGTCATATCAGGATAAGCGTGTTCTGCTGTTTTATAAAGTAGTACAATCACTGAAGAGGAATTGTGCAGTTGACATAATATAACTGGAATTCTACAAGGCTGCATGACATCGTAGTACAAAGCTCAAAAAACATGGCCTAGAAGAAATCTGCATTGATCTGAGATAAAGTGTGCTTTTTAAATAGTTAAAAAACATGCAAAAGATAGATTTAAAAGATCAACATCTTGGAAGGAAATATCCAGCAGTGTTCTAAATAAGTCAGTGTTTGGTCCAGCACTTTCCTGAATGACCCCAGTCGGTTTTCATTGTATGAATGTTCACATGAAAAGAACACAGTAGTAAGGGTGTGATCTTGCCGCATGTCATCTACCTCCTTTTTCTTAACTTTGTCCAAAGAAGTTGTCACACTCAATTCTTCTAATAAAACCGGTTTATTATTTAACATATGTTCATCAATTTTTGAGTCTTGTTTCTTGTCATCCAAATTCAACAATAAATCATAAATCTTAATGTTGTTAAAACTGGGTATCTCTTCATGGTTTGACAATGGGGAATAACTAATAACACAGTGAGACCACTTGGGTTTGGCACTCATCAACTCTGACACATTCTCTGCCCACTTCAATTCTGAGGATTGAACGTCAAACCTTTGGTGTTCCCTCTTTATCAAGCCATAAACTGTTCTCTGTCTGGGTCTGAAGGGGCTGAGCCCACGGGATGTCTCCAGACTCAATATACATCTCTGCCTTTCTCCTCTCTGTTCTTCCCTTTTTACCCAAGCTTTGTATGCTTTCTTTTGCTTTCTCTCCTCTGTCTCCCTCCAATAAGGTGGCTTTCTATACATCTATCGGCTCCATTCTCTGTCAGCGTACTCACAGGGCACTTTGAATTCCACCCACTCTCCTGTCCAAGGGTCTTCTTGAATCAACTCTACAAGCTCTTCTTTTTCCTCTCTTCCCCAGCATGCTTCCCCTCATCCCCTCCTCCTTCCCATTTTTATCTTCCTCTTTTCTCGCCTTATTTGCTCCCCCTTCAGTCTCTTCCTTTATTTCTAATTTACTTAATTCCCTTTCTATTAATTCCCCGTCTCTTGCTCTTCTGTCTTTGTTTGAGAGTCGGACGGTACACTCTCCTGATCCTGGTTGAGGTGACTCTTCGCCTCACAAAGGGTCATGGAATTATATGGGCAAACCTTGTTCCACACTGCCTTCTTGGACAGTCTTATTGCAGTAAGCCTTGGAACATGCTGGAAGATGCATGCACTGATGCAAGTGCTTAGAATTCCTGGCCCAATGAGATCCTGGTTCACATGAAGAGGTTTATGTTTATATATTAGTCCATACATACAGCCCTCTCTGACACAGTCTGAATGTTCAGGAGGCGGGACTGTTGGATGTTTTTTCTGTATACAGAGAGAGAATAATATGCTTTCTCATAATGTTCCCAAGACTTTAGTGTGAGTGGTACAATGTCACAGAACACAGGGGATAGATACAGTACTTCATTTACAATACTGTACAAGTGGACCCTTGACTTACAGACGGCTTGACTTACAGACTTTTTGAGTTACAGACTTCTCTGGCCGCAAAATTTAGGTTTGACTTGCAGACTGAGATTTGACTTACAGACCAGAAAAAAACCAAAATGGAACAAAAACGGCCTGTTACGGGATTAATCGGTTTTCAATGCTCTGTAGGTCAATGGAGACTTGACTTACAGACTTTTTGACTTGAGAACCGCCTTCCAATACGGATTAAGTTCTCAAGTCAAGACCCCACTGATTAGAGCATTTTAGAAAGTTATCAAATCCCAGGAGGGATTCAGGGGAGCTATACATACGTGACAGAGTCTAACCTCTCTCAAAAAGGTTGTTGTGAATTTACAGTGGAAAAGAAGATAACCTATTCTTGGTGCCTCAAACTCCTCAGAGGAACAGCAGGATATTAGTAAAACAAAGAAATTGGAAAAAATGGGATTTGTTTTCATGGGTGAAGGGGATTGTGGCTGGAGGATTGTGTGAGCAATTTTCAAATGTTTTAATGGCTCTCAGTTGGGAAAGAGGAATCTATTTTTTACCTTTGCTGCCAATGATGAGATAAGAAGCAATGATTTTAAAAGATAGAGTAGGCAGTTAAGTTGAAAAAATCTGGAAGAGCACAGTGACAAAAGAAAACCGCTAGGGTTGGAAGAAGTTGCCTAAAGAATCTCTGGAATCTCTTTTATTGAAAGATTTCAAGGAAAGACCGGATATGAATCTGGTAAGGGTCCTTTTGGTCCGGAAGATAGTGTTTCAGGAAAAGGCATTGGAAGATAATGGTTCTCTGGCTTCTTTCTACTTATAGAAGCCCGTGAGCTAGAACAGATTTTGCTAAGGATATAAGTCTGTTGTAGGAAAGGAGAGATGCTTTTGAATAAGAATGTATGGCAGTATTCGTATTACACATTATCCGTGTAATAAACATCTTTTGAAGCAGTTTTGAAGAGTATCTAAACAGTGGTTAACGGGGATTTTAGATATGAGCAAAGCAGTCTTGGGCTTTGGGGAGGGGACCCAGAGAGAGCCTTCCACATTCAAATCCCTGGTGGCTTGCAGTGGCTAGGACAGAAGGTAAGACACTTATCTTTCCCCAGTCTTTGGTCAGCATTTTGTGTGCTTAGAATTTTCTCTCCCACCAGAAACAGTGAGATGCAGGTTTTGGGAATGGTGTGGTTGAAGGTCTCATTGGGGGAAGGTAATTAATTTTGTCCCTGGTGTTCCATTTTCCTCATGTCTGAAATCACTGGAGCACTCTTAACAGAGGGTTCTGGTATGAGACTTCCAGAATACCTTATAACTCCTGAGTTGTCCTTCCACAGAGTACAAAAGCACTTTAGTTTGGCTAAATAAACACCACACACAATAACAGAATAAGAACTACAGTGACACAAACATTTAAAAGGTTTGTATGCCCACCCAAATGCAATGTAATAAACAGTTTTCGAAAGTTGCTGCTAGTTAGATGCACTGTTTTCCTGCGCTCCTCTCTTGTTATGAGAGGTGATCTAAGCAGCATCAAGGGCTTTGCACTCCGTGGCCCCCGCTCTCAGGTCATCAGATGTTGCTGGACTTCAACTCCTCGACAGTCCAGCCACTATGACTGATATTGAGGGATTCTCAAATTGTAATGTAACAGCACCTCAGGGCCCATAGTAGCTGTGTCTGCCCATTAAATGATGTCAGGGAAGAAAGAGAAGGGAAAGTCTCTCTACCCTTAAGAATTACAGTCCTGCTCAATGAATGGCTGTATATAATTTTGAGGACTAACTCTATGGAGAAGTAGGGGGCAGAAGAACAGCAGGAAGTGGAATGTCTGAAATAAATTTTAGAAATTAATAGACCAAATTGGTTTGGGACTTAAGACACAAATATATGGTAATAAACTAAATAATGGACTTTTGCAGACTTACATCATGTCACACATAAAACCAGAACTTTGCAAGGCCTTAACTGCAGCCAAAGATTTAGACCGTGTGATATTGTTGGAACAAAGCTGAAATGTTCGTCACTCATCCTTTCTTCATTTGGCCCATGGTTTGCCTGCTTATTTACTTTTATAGTCCTAAGTGATAATTTACTCTGGGATTGCCTTTGCAGTGATTCTTTTCTAACTCCTTTGTTGGGTGCCTGAAAATTATACCTTCCCTACTGGGTTAATTTTGTTTGTTTGTTTTCCTTCTTCCTTGTTAGAGAGATAGACATCTGGCAATGCTTTGATGCTTTCTGGTATACGATCTATGTGTTCTCAGGCTGCTTAAGCTGCCAGAGCTGACCACCACTGAGAGTCAGCATTTCCTAGTCAGCATATTTCTTCATCTTGGAAATGCAGTGCTTGAAAAAAATCTGGAATCCACATTGTTTCTCATTGGACTGAGCAGTGAAGAACAGCAAGCGAATTTCCAGTAAACTGCACCTATATTTGACTGAGAAGAATTGTTTTGAACAATGTCCTCTGCAGGATATCTGATCAAAGTGAGAATGGTATTAGAACAAGAGAGGAGGAAGCTAGTCTAATGCTATACAATGTTTATTTAGTACAGGCAAAAATATATAATGGCTCACCCCAGCTTTCTTTCTGTTTAGGAGCAATGCAGAAAATGTAATTTTCCATTACAGTTTCTTTGTTGCTTTTGTTTTCTGCTATTGTTTGCTGTATTTCTGTGCAAAAAAAAATAATAAATTATATAATCCCAAGATTTCAAATTGTTCTACATGAGCTATTGATTGTACAAATTCTCCATCTCAGTCATGGACATTGTCTTACACTTGGCAACTTGCTGTGTAGTTTTTTCCCCTTCAATGCTGCTTTCTTTTCTTTTCTTTTCCTTTCCTTTCTTTTCTTTTCTTTTCTTTTCTTTTCTTTTCCTTTCTTTTCTTTTCTTTTCTTTACACACATATGATTGAGAAGGAAAATACTGGAAAGTTGCATAGAATCTTATACCATTGTGTGCAGAGGTGTGCTTTTGCATATATGTATTTCTCCTTTCTGCTGTAACGTTTAACAGCAACAATTGCCTCTTCAATGGGAAAAGGGCCACCAGGATCCCAGCGTGTAATCTCCTCCATTATCCCCATAAAATTATTCCCAGTACTAAAACAACTGTAGTGCCAAAATATAATTTAAATAACATGTCTGATGAGTTTAAAATCCATATAAAGAACATTTTTGCATTACTAAGCATAGTTAACCATGAACCAGAAGAACTGTGGATTGAAACCAGAGATATAACTTGAGAAGAATGCAAAAGGAACACTTTTGTAGTGAAAATAAAAGAAAAGCTTCAATGGATGATTCATGAACCTCTTAAAATTGTTAATGACAGATAAGAAACAAAAGTAAAATGTGACAGAAATAGAATCAGAACTCTAAATGCAACTTTTCAGTCGGGACAAAAAAACCCTATTAGACTAATCAGTGCAAAGAAATAGAACAGAAGGAAAAGGATAAATGAAATTTCTTCTCTAAGATCTAAAAAAGCAAAGGGAAATGTCAATCAAGTTTAGGGGTGCTGAAGGTTCAACAGGCGAATGCACTATTTAATCAAATCAAATAAAGGGTAGATAAAAACAATATAGTGAAGAAGTATACAGAACAGAAGCAATGGATTCCTCTGAGGAAGAATCCTGTGATAAAGAGCCAGCTATTTTTTTAAATGGAACAAGTATATCAAACAAATATGTTTAAACTGCTTTTAAAGCACTTCAAAGAAATAAAATACCAGGAATAGATTAAATACCAATAGAGTTATTTCAAGGCACAGAGACTGAATCTATCAAAATCCTAACAAGGCTATGCTAATAAATGTAGAAAACAACAGTTCACAGATTGGAAATGTTTGATATACATTCCAATTCCAACTCAAATGAAAGGAGATGCCCGATATTATAGTAATGGGGATGCGCAAGGCAAAAGTGTTCTTTTTTTAAAAAAAAATTGATTCTTTCAGGGGGTGCCTTTTTTGTTATCATGTTTTCCATGTGCCAGTCCTTTCAGCTAACATCAAAGGAACTGCCTATTTCAGGTATTTATTTATTTATTTATTTATTTATTTATTTATTTATTTATTTATTTATTTATTTATTTATTTATTTATTTATTTAATATTCCGCCTATCTAGCCAACTCAGGACCATGCTAGGCGGCTAACAATCATCAAATAATAAAAATATACATTTCTGGTGCTGGTCTAAACAAGACCTAACGAGCAATTAAAAACTACTCAAAAAAGCAGAGGCAAGGGAACACGGAATCAGTTTACTCCAGAATCAGGCAGACTTCCTTCACCAAAATTTACCCCTTTAACAGAATAAAAACACAGTAAATTGGCCAAGTAATACTTTTTTAAAAAATAATAAACAAACAAACAAACACAGACTACTCTCATTTCCTATTTCAGTGCTTCCTGAGAGCCGTAGTTGTCCAGGTGGCATCCTTTACAGACCATAAATGACAGCTAGGCTGTGACACTAAGGAAGCATTACAGCAGGAAATGAAGTCTAGAATGAAGATTCCAAGGTAGGCCTTGCTCCAGGTGAACGAACTATCTGCAGGTATGGGTTTCTGAAGTGGAACTCCCAGAATTGTGACTGAGGAATTCTTGGAGAATTCTGAGAGTTGGAGTTTCAACAATCCAAATGGCATGTTCCTGTTAACTTCCAAATGGAAGATATTAGGATGAGCAGGTTAGACTCTGAGTCACTGGGTCTGAGCAATTTGTGCTATATAGACAGAATTCTGCCAGTTTAATAGAATAATGTGCAATTGTTTGTGTGATAAATATTTCTGGCTTACATTCATTATGCAAGCTAATGGTTCCGTGAGAGTTCAAGCTTACATGCCTTTGTAACTCATAGTTCAATGAGTTAAGACAATAGGAAATACCAGTTTCCTGTCTCTGTAATACATCAGGTGAACTGTACAGATTTGGAAATATAAAGTAACTGGACAGATTTTCTAGTAACTCATTTGTAATATAAGGACTACATGTGAACAGAAAATTAATGAAAGACTTACCAAGATCTCATATATTCCTTTGCAGGGTGGGCATGCATGCATTAAACTGTGGCTGCTAGGCTATACTGATGCTAGAAGAATGATGGACAGCTGCACTGCACATATGGTAATGATAAGGGGCTGATAGATTGCCATCTCACCTACACATGGCATAGAAAGCACCTCCCCTCCCTTGGGGCTCCTCCCCTGGGGCTACTTGTTACATTCCAAACATATGAATAGCTTTAAGCAGCTGCCAGTTTTAAGAAAATGGTGGGGATGCCCCCCCTCCATCAAATGTATGATTTATTCCTTTGTAGTATATTGGTTTGAAGACAGAAAACTGAATGAGGAATTCACATGGAAAAAGACAGATACTGTCACACTAGCTTGACAGCAGGAATGTTAAAGAACCGCTGGTTCAGTTTATAATACCTGCAAATAGTATTATTTTCTTGTTTCAGTAAGATTTTGAGTCAAGGTTTCTTCCAGCATTTCTACATCTCACTGCCAAAACACGTTTTGCTGAACATATAATTTGGCTAGAAATCGTTGTATGAATAACCTTTCATAAATGACCTTTATACCCATTCGAAGAAAGAAGTCCCTGTGGGGAATGTGCAAGGAAAATTTACATTGGAATTAAATCTCCGTATGAGTAGTCACATGACTGGCAACTCAGTCTTGCTCTGTTCATTCCCTTCATGTCCTGTTCTTCAAGCACAAGAATTACCTGGCGAAACAAAACACTTTACACTGTCAGCTCCTACTTCATAATTCAGCTGATGCGGCGGGGGTGGGGGAGAGGGCAATGTCAGTAGCAAATAAAACATTGGCAATTAAAACCCATACTGCAAACAACAAAATCTGATTGACTACTTTCAAATGTATAATCAAATCTATATAAACAGTTACTAAATGTTCATCTGGTATCAAGGTGACGTGTTTAATAGCTGCATATAGGAGGGGTCCAATTGCTTTCCCATTATGTTAGGTATTATAACAACACAATTCCCAACAAGACTGCAGTTCAGGAAGGTATGCATAGTTGACAAGGTCATGTAATAATTATTTGCTTTTTTTAAAAAATTACTTAATGAACTATGTTGAGGGATGTCATCTTTGCTGGCTGAATGTTAGGATGTTCCATCATTTCTGATGGAAATGAAACTCACAAGTAATTTTAAAAATTGTGTAGAATTAATTTGGCAGAAAACTCTACAGAAAACTAGGTTTCACCCTGAGAACTTTTATCTGAGTCTAGACATAATCATAAAATGTGCCTCCATACAAATACATCCCCTCCCCATTACATATAGAGATGACCAAATGTGATGTAAGTTATGTGAGGCTCTGGTCACATGAGGAAATAGATCACATTTTGGACTACTTGTGGGGTGGTCTGGTGCAATCTGTTTCCTGGTGATCATATGAAGTACAAGGAATTTTGCTCCTGCCCAACCCCGATCCATACACACACTGTGCCTTTTGGTTCAGCTGTGCAATGCTTCCACAGATGAAAGGGTCGGAAATTGCTCCCTGAAGAGTGCAATTGGACATGTGGCTTTCCCCTGCCATCTGATTCCACTGGTGCCATCCAAATGCTGATTTACTGTTTTGTTAAAAACTAGACGAGAGAGATTTGGAAGCAATTCATAGGATTAATTTAAGTCCTTGAAGAAATTGATCTGAATTGTATTCCATGTGTACAGTTTTAAGGTTAGCTGAGTTGAAGCAGTTATGGGATTGCTCTTTTTGTTGTTGTTTAGCTGTTTAGTCATGTTCGACTCTTCGTGACCCCATGGACCAGAGCACGCCAGGACCTCCTGTCTTCCACTGCCTCCCAGAGTTGGGTCAAATTCATGTTGGTCGCTTCGATGACACCGTCCAACCATCTCATCCTCTGTCGGCCCCTTCTCCTCCTGCCTTCATACTTTCCTAACATCAGGGTCTTTTCCAAGGAGTCTTCTCATGAGATGGCCAAAGTATTGGAGCCTTAGCTTCAGGATCTGTCCTTCCAGTGAGCACTCAGGGTTGATTTCCTTCAGAATGGATAGGTTTGTTCTCCTTGCAGTCCAGGGGACTTGCTCTAGTCCGTGTTAACTTGCCATATACCTGTGAGGCTGTGACCAACCTCAGAGGTGGCCCAAGAGGTGTACCGCCAGTCTCTTCAAGAGGAAACCATGAGGGACAGCTGGCAGACATAATGAAAGACTTACAAAGGCTAGACATAGGGACAGAAACAATAGGGGGTGCCATTTCAGTGGGAAAAAGAGAAGAAAAGGAAGGAGGAGGGAGGCAGAGGGGGCAGTGAGGAAGGGGAAGAGGAAGCATGCTGGATGGAAAACGTAGAAGAGAAGGAGGATTTAGTGGATTTGGTTGAAGAAGACCCCTGGACAGGGGAATGGGTGGAATTTAGAGTTCCTCGAGAGTATGCAGAGAAGGAGTGGAAAAGGCAGATATATAGGAAGTGACCCTACTGAGGCGAGACAGAAGAGAAGAGAGAAAGAGATATGAAGCATGGATAGAGAGAGAGGCTCAGTGGAAAGAAAACAAAGTATAGAGAGAGGTGGGAGACCCCATGGGGCCAGTCCATTTCATCCCAACTTGAGACCTACGCCGGGCAAGAAGGTTTGGGAACCACAAGTGGGCTGGATCTTTCACCCCTCACCCTGAAGCAAAAGGCAATATCTCCAGGGGACTTGTTGTTGGAGTTTGACAGTTATAAGCCGGTTTTGAATTCTTCACCCTTCGATAGGAAGGAGAAATTATTGTTGCTTAAGGAAGATAAATAAGGTGCCGTTTCTGTGAAATCAAAGGCAGATGTTATTGTTGAAAAAGCCCACAAAAACTTGTTAAACAATAAAGACGTTTTATTAGAAAATGAAGTGGCGGATTCATCTTTGCATCGAGATGTCACATTTGAAGAAACAGGGCCTGAAAAGGTTCACAACACTCCATGTTTATCATACAGCATTAGAACTACTCAAAGTAAAATAGAATGCAACATGAGAGCCAATTTGAGCATGTTCTAAAACAACCATGATCTTGTTATTATGGAGGTTAGGTCTTACGAATTTGTCCTTTATTTGCAACCAAACCACACACACACCCCAAATCTTGGTAAAAACACAAGATTGCATCTGTTCCTTATGGGACGAAAGAAAACTATCAGTATCCAGTGCTACTCGAGTGCTCAAACTCATGTTGGGTAAATGTGTCAGGAGAAGGAGTAGAAATAAGTACACTAGCGCTCTGTCCCTGCCCATTGCCAGTTTCATCACTTTCTGTGTGTAGATCTACTTTCTGAAGAGAGAGCCTCTTCTATCTGTGATTCAGAATCCAGTCTTCCAGGGCTCCAAAACATAGCAAGAATTTCCATGGAATGAGGGAGCCGTTGCTTTCAGGAAGCCACATGCAACAGCACCAAAATCAGTAAAGCTGGTACATTCATCCCCACACCTCTTCCTCATAGTATATCTTAGACAATTTAAAATGCCAGAACCTGGAACAGTGTGGCAAGAGACAATCCAACAGTGCACTGTTCCAAATCCCATTCAGACTCTAATACAGCAAATATATTCCTTCACAAATTATTTATGTATCCATGTTAGCAGCCTCTCCAGAGCTTAAAATTTTACATTACAGAATTTTTTTTTATTTTATACTCTCACATGGCATTTTCCTGACAAAGGCACCTCACAAAGATTATTTTTAATAGCATAGGAAAATGGAGAATGGAGATGGATTTTAGAAGAAAAAAAAGATGACAGAATCCTATTGCGTTTGAGTACAATTAGGGCAATGAATTACAGGGTTTCTTCTGCAGTGGGCTATTGTGAAGTAAAAGTAGCTTTTTGCAAACTGTGAGCACAATGTACCAAACCACAACTGCTGTAAAACAACTTCCCATTTACTACCAAGATTTGCACAAGTTAAATGGAGGTTTCACAGCAACCAAGCCTGGCAGGTAGGACCTTCATAATTGGTTCTCCTTTTACCATATACACATATATATTGCTGTGAAGTGTGTGTTTTCCCTCTTTATTTTTACAGTACACTGCTTCACTTATTAGGTCATTGTTCTAAGTAACACATGTGCAGTACAAAATGTCTTTGATATACGGTACATGTCAACAATTAAAGTTCTTGTCAGCACTGAATAACAAAACACATTTTGTGTCTTTCAGTTATATAGAGTTGGACGGCAATGTTAAGAAAATAATTCAAGCTGATGTGTAACAAGAGACAGAGATTGTATTGCCTGGCATGTTCTGCTCAATAGTCATGGGCCATTATTTTTGATCTAGATTTCCTACAGGCGCAATAAAGGAAGTAAGCAAAAAAGAGTTTCCAGTTATAAAATGTACCTGCCCGCCAAAACAACATCAAAAGGATGTTTAATATTCATGTGAGGTGATGATAAGCACTCAGCAAAACTGTTCTTCATCCTTGTCTAACCCAGTGGGGGAAGGAGGAGGGGTTATGAGGAAATGCAACTTCCAGAATAAATTCTTGATGTGTGACAGTCATAGCAGGTAGAATTTGTACTTTACTAGTACAGTATAGTCTTTTAATGAACACCTCTTTAGTGTTCCTAGATAACATACAAAACATACAGGAGAACCTGTCCCAAAATCAGCCTTTGACTTTGTCCTAATTTGGAGCTATTTGTTCTAGTGATGTGAACACATGACTTTTGTTCAAGTTAAGCTCCATTGCTTCTGTTTAGAGCTCAACAACCCATTGAAATCTGTTTATTTTAAAGCAATGAAGAAAAATTAGACATGGGCACTTCATATTTGTTTCCCAGTCCCACCCCCCAGAACTGGCCAGGCAATTTACAGGGCTCCGCACAGAGCTTGGCTCTGTTGTCATCGCACCAATCATGGAAGCAGCCCAGCCGGGCCCCCCCTCACTACACAGTCAACCACGCATAGCCTGAGTGACGAAATTCCCCATCCTGCCTCCGCACCACAGTGGTCAGCTGCGCAGGGAGGCAGGGAAGGGCCGGCAGGCTGCTTCTGCGATTGGCACAACAACAACAGAGCCAAGTGTCACGCGGAGCCCAGTAAGTGGCCTGGCTGGTTCTGGGAGGTGGGATTGGGACACTTAGAGAAATGAATACAAAGTGCCCATGTGTAAGAAACATATAGAACTCTATGTTAACAAAGTGGGGCATGTTATTACATCTAGAATCACAAAAAGTGCCTTGGTGAGCAGGGTCCCAGTAGCGAAGGGGATCAGCCAAACAGGAAAAATACAAATAGCAAAGTTGAGACTAAGAAACGAATAGAATCCTATCAAAGAATAATTCAAACTGAGTGAGGAGGATCTAGAGACAAAGTCTAATAAGAGTCCAAGGCCTGAACAGTCCGCTTGTAAATGCAGGAAGAGTGCAAGAGGCAATCTCGAGATAGTCAATGGGCACTTACATCAGGGCAGTTACAGCAAGGGTCAGAATACAAAGACCATAGCAGACCGGATTGAGGCATTCAGAAACAGTATTGTTTTAATTTTGTTGAATCCCAAGCAGAGGCTTATGCTGCTGAGATGCTGGGACCCCACCTAGAGCTCAGCTGCAGGCACTTGAAGGGCTGGCCCTCTTGAGAGAAGTAGCTTTTTTTCAAGGAGACTGTTCTTGAGGAAGCCTTGCAACTGATTGCTTTGCCTGGGACTTCAAGCTTAGATACCTTCAGTCTGTGCCATTCTTGTGGACTGGGAATATACAGTATATGACTGTGGCGTTCACCCTTGCAGCCTCTGCTTGTCTTTCCCTCATAAACGCTCACGTGACGTTTTCTTCTCGCCGCCACCAGTGGATTTCCTCGATCCACAATGTAAATGACGTTTGTCAGAACACTTGTCTTGTGAACAGAAACAGAACTTATTTATTGTAGTGAAGCAGAATGAATAATAGACGTTTCTCAGATACACATTGTACATAAGCAAATCATCAACAGTTCTCTCAGTACATACTTCTTTTCTCTTGCTATATCATTACCACCTTCTCTACTATTTTCCTAACCAGCTCTATCTCTCTCAGTATCTGTTCCCTCTCTCTCTGACTAACCAGCCCTCTCTTGACTCCTCCTTCTCCCGCCAAACCTCATGTAGCTGCTGACTCCAGTCCTCTCATGGGTTCATGCAAATCAGCTCACGAATATGAATGGCATGAGTGACATGGGTGATCGTCACAATGACCAATGCTCTTTTCTGCTTCTGGAGCAGAATTCAGCTCTCTGTGTTCAAAGTGTCTTATAGGCCAGGTCTATACTCTGATTTATAGTACTAACAGTGTCCCAAACAGAGAGATGTCTCTATGGTACAGTGGTGCCTCACATGATGACAATAATCCGTTCCGTTAAAATTCCACGGCATCCTTCAGTCTCGAAAGACTATGGTATCGTGCTCTGTATCGAGGACTTGGAACAGTGTCTAGTGTGGCTGAGAAGGCCAATTTGCTGTACAGCAAAATCGTCGTCATGCGAAAAAACACAACCAATTGGAATGCATTGAAAACCGGTTAATGCGTTCCAGTGGGGAAATATCATCCAGCGAAGATCACCCATAGAGAATTGCCGATCAGCTGTTTAAAATCGCTGTCTTCCGAAGCTTCTGTCCAGAAAACAGCCATTGTGTGAAGGGAGGGGAAGCCATTTTGCGGAGCCGGAAAAAACATCGTTTTGCGAACAAACGGTTCACGAAGCAAGCACTTAATAAACGTAAAGCAGATTTACCCCATAGGAACTATCATTTTGCAGTCGCAATAGCAATTGCAAAAAAGTCATCGTCAAGCGATTTCGTCATTTACCGGGATAAGCGTCTAGCGGGGCACCACTGTACTTATATATGTTAAAAGCTTTAAATATTGTCTTTTAATGATGTAAGCCGCCTTTGTGTGCTCATTGTTTTTAGATTTAAATAGTGTCTTTTAATGATGTAAGCTGCCTTGGATCCTTTTTAAGGAGAAAAGCAGGGTAAAAATATTTTAAATAAATAAATGTTGAAAGTTAAATCTGTTATCTTTGGCTTACAAACCAGTGTGCTGTACAACTTAGCATTTACTTTTTTTCTGGAAAACTTACTCCCAGAGCAAACTATCTCATTTTCAGAGAGCACAATACAAGATTTTGGAGACTAACTAGAAATCAAACCTAGGCCTGGAATAACAACACATACAAAGCCAAGTATTCTACAACAGAAGGTTAAGATCAACCATCTTAAAACTGATTTTCTGACTGGCTGAGACCCCTCTCCCAAATTCTTGTTCCTTGCTGTCCTCTATCTTTACTAAAATACTAAGGACAGTATTCTGCCTGTTCCTCCTTCTTTCAGTAAGCCATGCACCCCCAGCCAGGTTACCTGGAGCCTGGTTTCTAGCTTGGTGAGGTCTGGCCGTGTGGAGAAATACCTGCAATGTTCCTGGATATGGGGAGCTTGGCAAGCATCATGACCAGTTCAAGGATTTAGCAACAGCCAATCTTGTAGCAGCGGCCACAAAGGCCTGCCAATACCCCAGCCAATCAGGATTTGGCTAGGTGATGATGAGAGAAGCTTGCCTGGCAGACAAGAGGGAGGGACTCTTCACTCTAGTTCACCAGAAAAGTATTTCAGGAGCTCCCCTGCTCCTTTGCAGCCAGTTTCCTTAAAACTTCATCCACTCTGTAGAGGTTGTAGTTCATTGTATTCCTGTTAGATGTCATGTTGGGAGCAGGATTGATTTTATTTAAATCAAACTGATTCGTGGATTTGCATATAGGCATAGATCCCTGGTGAAGGTGATGGGCATGTGGCCCTATGCAATGCTTGGTGTCATCTCAGTGAACGAATATACAACAACTTTTGTTCTTTTTTAAAATAGAAGTTAAAGAACTCCAAGTTTGGTAGCACAATAAAATAATAAATATGATGGCTAGAATTTCAAAATCAGTAGAAAGCTATCTTGGCTTTCATAGAGACACCATCTGTAAACAATCAGCCAGAAGCTTCCCACAAAATAACACAGAATAATCCCAAATAACATTTAAAGTCTGCAGCATTTAAACAAGATTTTTAACCTATGGGGAAGCCAAAATCAACACAGTACTTCCACACATAAAAGCCTGGATTGTCATAGCCATGTGGTACAATAAATACGTAGCTGATATACTTGCCTCCTTTTTCAAGTCTGTTGACAGGAATATTGGCAATAGAGAAATTTAAGAGGATTTGTCTTGAAGATATAACCAAATGTGATCCAAATTACTGATGGGTCAGTGACATAAACATGTGCCATATGAGAGAGTGCTGAGTTCTCCAAGATCAAAAAGTGATCTGATCCAGAGATCAAATTTGAATCCTCATAACTAACCAGAAAGGGTTACTTCCAAGCCCACTTAAAAATATATCAGAGCAAAACAACAAATGCCAAGATGCATTACTTGGAACTTTAAAACTGTAATTTGTAAAAACTGCCACTCAAATTCTGAACACATTTATCATTATCCAGCATGGGACATGTGAGTTCTGTATGAACATATGAATCCCCTACCTCAGTGGAGGCAAACCTTTTTCTGCTGGAGTGCCCAAAATGAGGGGTTGGGGAAGAAATCAGTGGCTGCTGTGCCGTCCGGAAGACCAGAACCAGAACAGGAAGTGGCAGTTTCAGGGGGAATCAAGGGGACAGATAGGAAGTTAAAGGGGGAATCATGGGGACGGATAGGAAGTTAAAGGGGGAATCATGGGGACGGGCAGGAAGTTAAAGGACCCAGAACAGGAAGAGAAAGAAGGAATCCCAGCTGCAGCCACTTCAAAAAGGTTGTCGCGTGCCAGAAGAAAGGACTTCGCGTGCCAGCTGTGGCATGCGTGCCATGGGTTCACCATCACTGCCCTACCTGATGGACCCACATTATAATAATAATAATAATAATAATAATAATAATAATAATAATAATAATAATAATAATAATAATAATAATAATAATAATAATAATAATAATAATAATAATAATAATAATAATAATAATAATAATGGATTTTACTTAACTGGTGTCTTTCAAGTTATTAAAGGCAGTGGAATCCAATATGTATTGGAATCTGTCTTGATCTCATTTATTCTTTAAATCAAAGTGATTTAAAGAATTGTACTGTCAAGAATCCTGCTGTTGGAATGCATTACTCCTTATAGACACATTGATGTTGGATGGGCAGGCAGCCCGGCTGGTGGAATTTAGAAATAAGTACATTTCATTTATAAAAAAGCGTGCTGCTTATATACCGCCCCATAGCACTTCAAGCACTCTCTGGACGGTTTACAAGTTAATTATGCAGGCTACACATTGCTTCCCCAGTCTAAATTATTTTACAGAAAGCTTGTTATGAGAAGTAGGAGTATCTTCATCAGAATTTTTACCCTTTCTGCTGGTTTTCTTTCTAATTTCATGAACTTGGAGTAACAGATTGGAGAGTAACAGAGTTTGGCGTAACAGACTGGTTCATTTCCTGCAAGAGACAGAGTCCACTGTTACATTCCCCTTCACCAGGGTCCACTCAAACCTTAAGGAAGTGTCATGACTCAACGGTTCTCAAACTGTTTTTAATTTCCTCTCTGGTCTGAAATATGTATTTTCATATTCTCTTATGGGTGATTACAAAATGGGAGTGGTTTAACTATGTAATTATAGGAGAAGAAAAACATACAGTGGTGCCTCCACTTATGACCATAATCCGTTCCAGAAGATGGACGTAAGTCAAAATGGTTGTTAAGTCGAAGCGCCATTTCCCATAGTAATGCACTGAAATCCAACTAATCCATTCTGCACAAAGAAAAAATTCACACACAAAAAAATCACTGCTAAACTCACTGGAAATGCGATTAATCCCTTCCGGCCAAAAGTGGGGGGGGGGGGGGGAAGAAAAGCAATCAGGCGTGCAAGACCCATTGCAAATGCACAGAAAACAAATGGAGCATATTGGAAATGCACAGAGAACAGAGGGACAAGGTCGGAAATGCAAAGAAAACAAAGGAAAAAGCAAGGGAAGCATGCAGGACCCATCAGAAATGGGGGAAAAACCCAAAAGCAACAAAAAACCCCAAGACCCATCGGAAATGGGGGGGACCCACAAAATAAACAAACTTCCCAAATCCATCACAGCACAGAAACATACCCCCCAGCCTAAAACCATGCTGCAAAAACATCCAGAGTCATTTTTTAAAAGCAGAAAACAGGACCTTACCTTACCTAACAGGCAGTCCTAAGCCTCTGTGCAAACACACACATGCTCACAGAAGCAAAAGCCAGGCAGTCCCTCCTCGATCACACTCACTCTAACTGTCTGGGCAAAAGAGCTACAAAGAAGCAGCCTCTTTTGCCAGCTACACTTAGCAATTTGAATTTCCTGCCTTTTCCCCCCTGCCTTTTTCTGTTCATAAGTGGAGGCTCCGATCGCAAGTAGAAGCAAAATTTTGTTGCCGGACCTGGTCGTAACTTGAAATGGTCATAAGTAGGGATGTTTGTAAGTGGAGGCACCACTGTATTCATTAATATCAAAAGTCTATTGTGTGTTGACACTATAACATAAAAACACTGTTCTCTGCCTCTGCCACTTGAGCCTCTTCGTCTGTCTCAGAAAAGGGATCCATGAATGGGTTCATTAATTTACTTTTTGGGAGCAAATTGCCTTAATTTAAGACATACTGTATCCGTGGACATTGTCTGTTGCACACCAATTCACGTAACTCATACAGTTTAACAGCATTAAAACTGTCATTAAAAACAATTTTTAAAACATGTTAGAAATCTCTAAATTCAATAGATGTTGCATTCCTTAAAGCCCCATCTATGACTCAAAACCTTGTCTGAAAAAGAACATCATTAACGGATAAACAAAGGACAAGAGGGAGGGAGCCAACGTGGCTTCTCAGGACAGTGCTTTCCAAAGCCTGAGAGCAACCACTGGAAGGCCCTCTCTTGTACCCTTACCAAGCAGGTCTGGGAAGGTTATGGGACTGAGAGGAACCTCCCTAGAAGACCTTAAAATCTGAGGAGGCTCATTTGGGGTGATGCAGTCTTTCAGATATCTTGGACCCAAGCCATATAGGGCTTTGAATGTCTACCAGAGTTTTTTTGCATGCAAAGAATCAAGAGCTTCTGGGTGCAATTGTTCCCACAATTATCTGCTGGAACATAGTGGCAGTTGGTGTCTGCAATGTATTGTAGTTGGCAGGCCACAATGTACTGCAGCTAGTGGTAAGCACGGTCACAGGTGACAACTGATTGCTCCCTGCTCCTATTTACCCCTTTGTTCCACAAGAGTTTGAGACTGGGAGTTTTTCAGGAGGGGTACAAAGGTGGAGCCCCTATCCTCTGCCTCTTGTAAGAAGGAAAGTCTAAATCAGTGGTGTCGAACTGTGGCCCTCCAGATGTTCTTGGCCTTCAACTCCCAGAAATCCTGGCCAGCAGAGGTGGTGGTGAAGGCTTCTGGGAGTTGAAGTCCAAGAACATCTGGAGGGCCACAGTTCGACACCACTGGTCTAAATGATCTGACCAGGCATAAGCCAAGTGTGAGATGGCTCAGTGCCCCATTTCCCCTACTAAACCAGCCACCACTGCTGACACATATGTGAAAGCTTAATAGCCATTTATGAAAAACTAGTCCATATTTTTTCTTGTATTTTGGCACACTGTAAGTGATCTGTTGTTTTTGTTATGTGCTATGAAATCTGAGCCAATTTACTGTAATCCTAACATGGTTTTCAAGGTAAGTAAATATTTAAGGAGTAGTTGTACCAGTTCCATTCCCCCAGTCAGTTTCCATGGCCAAATGGGGATTCAAACCCTGTTCTACAGAGTCTTAGTCCATCACTCTGTCAACTATAGCACACTGGGAACCTGCAAGTGATCTACTGACCTTTAACTTTGGAATAAGTTGCACTGAACTAAATAGAATGCATATTGGAATATGGGTTTGCACTGTTCAGAGTAAGGATAATTGCCCTTTATTTCTTGAGTTTTGGATTTCTTTAGCAATGTTGTAGACAGAATAATACACAGAAAGACCACATAATTACCATCATGAGATTTAAACTAACCACAGATAAACAAGACATTGACTTACTCTCCTTTAATATAAGACTGAGATGTGGCTCTTAGGTTTTCCCAGTCTAAGTATAAGGTCTTGAGAGGGAAATAGTCTATGGGAAAAGTCCTTACTGTCAAAACTTTCAGATGAGACCACTTTCCAAGTAGTTTAGTTTTGATAGTGGCCACCTGAAGTCTTTCTTCAAACAAAACAAAAAATGAAGCAAAGCAAAATAGAACACAACATGACACAACATTGCATTATTGGGGAGGTGGCATTTCATTTTTAATAATGTAACCATATATATCTGCCTTAGCAACTCCAGAGGCTTTCAGAATCACTTGAAATATTCTGAGAGTCAGTGATGTCTTATGCACATCTGCTCAAAAATAGAAACTACTGTATTGAGTTTGATGGAACTTATTGCCAGACAAGTGTATAAATGACTGCACCTTAAATATCAAGCATACATAAATTAAAAATAGTGATGGGAAATTTTGAAAAGGTTGGAGATTGGGAATGAACTCCCTCTCAGCACAATATAAATATAAATTATGTATACGCACATCCAGAATACTTTAGAAAGGTTGTCTGTGGCTATCACTAAAAATATTTTCCATTGTTTTAACTTGTTTGACTACAACTGCTCTCATCCTCATCCAGTGCTAATATATTGAATGGGGGTAACGGGGACTGTAATCCAGCATAACTAGAAGCATCAGGTTGGAGGTGGGTGCTTTAACGATGAAGTAATTTGCCATATCGTTGCCAGTGATGGCAAACCAGGCAGTAATGAGCAAGCCAAGCAGCCGACCAGTTTCCAGATGGTATGCAGTAACAAAGAGAGAAGAGGGACAATAAATTGGTAGCTGAGTATTGCCTTGTTTGCTTCTTCTCAAGGATAGCAGAAAGGATGCTGTGTTCCACAAATAGGTACGAATATTCGTCATTAAGGACTTAAATAGAAAATAGAAACTAGTCACAGAGGAGATTGAACAGATAGCAAGAAGGAAGGGAATGGCATGTATAAGTGACAGTTTCATTCAGAAACGCTGAATTAACGTGAGGCTAAGGCCACACCAGTTTGGCCTGGTCACTAGAGCCAAACTAGGAAACCACATCCCATGTGGTTCCGAATATCTTGGGGTAAGAACATATCGATGGATTGCCAGAGCACTCAAGCCCATCTTCTGCTGGAAACATAATTGCCTTCACGCTTCAGGGACTTTAACTTTTTTATTCTGTCAGGAGAACCACAGTATGATCAATAATTACATCCGATCATTTTTACCCAATAACAGGCAAAACCAAATGCTTTAATTCCCTAAGTAACTGGGCCTTCAATGACCACTGAACAAATAATTTGGCACATAACACATTGTAGTCTGTGGCCAAAATCAAAATGCTGCATTGTTTAAGTACTGTCATGTGAGACGAAACAAAAGGTCATGATTCTTATGTTTATAACTCTCCTATCCCCCCACCCCACTAAAACACATAAATTGCTACCAGACTGTTAATGGCTTTAAACAATGCCAAAGTGTTTCAGACAAAAAGGAATTTTTCAATGCTCTAATATAAGATACTTTCTATTATATCCTGTAAACAGTAGGCTAACAAATCACAACCCTAGCTGGCCTTTTGTTTCTTTTGCAGCCTTTCCCCAAGCTCCTAAGAATCACTGCGAGCAAACAAACAAAGCCACAAGAATGGCAACAGTTGGGAAGTATAAACTGATGTGGTTGTGGTTTCACTCAGAGGACTGGTGGCTTGTGTTAGCAGAACCCATCTCCTATGTAATCAAAGTTATGTCCCAGTCTTTCCATTATAAACTGTAACCTCCATGACTTACTCACTTTAGAGACTTCATGGCACATTCACAGAAAATGACATGATGCTGGCTTTTGCATTTACTCTTACAGACAGTTTTCCCAGTTAAAGTATCAGTGGCTGCGTAACTAATTAGTATGCTTGCTTCTTCTCAACAAGGTATTGCAGAGCATTGCGGAAATATAGCTGTAAAATGCTTCAAGATCAGTATTGACCTAAGAATTATAGTTATAACATCAAGAGGTTATATTTTCTATTATTTCTTTTAAGTATGGCAAGGAACATCTTTATTTAAAACTGAAAAATGAAATAGCAGGCATTTTCCAGCTCAACATCTCGTCTCTTATACATACTAGGAACTGAGCTTCAAGGGAAAACAGTCATGTAGTTTCTCATGCATAAATGGGTTTTCATTTATGAAAACCACAGGGGCGCTCATCTGGTTTGAGATCCTGATGAGCACAGAGAGATATTAGTGCTTTCTCTCCACCTTGTTGCGGTCCTTATCCTGGCTGGAATGTTGGGCCTCCTATTTCTGTGGAGCAGAGGAAATCCCAGTTTGTGCCAATAAAAAAGTGCAACCCATTCAAATAGTGTAGTGGAATTCAATCCAGATTGGGATGATTGCAGCAGGGCTGGAAGCTAAAATCTCCCTTACAGCCCTCCAAGTCAGAGTCTTAATCAAACTCTTAACACACCACATACTAGCTGTTTGCAGTTTTAAAAACCACATCATTGCCAATTGTGGATGTCAATTCATGTGGTTTGGCCCTAAGGATCTGACAGAATTATTTATTTATTTATTTATTTATTTATTTATTTATTTATTTATTTATTTATTTATTTATTTATTTATTTATTCATTCATTCATTCATTCATTCATTCATTTCTTTACCACCTTTCTCCCAGTGTAGGGACTGAAAGGCAACTCACAAATGATTAAAAATAAATACAAATAAAATATAGTAACATTAAAATTTTGATTTAAAATATCATAATATTTAAATGATTACTAATTTAAGAACAATTTAGAAACATACCTCATAAAGCACTAAAATATGTACAACATCCTATAATAAGATCATTTGATTCTGTTCTTAAAAGTGATCCTAAAAAGAAAGATCTTTCCCTGCTGCCAGAAGAATATCAGGATGGGGTCCAACTTAGCCTCATGAAGGAAGGTAGTGTATTTCACAGTCTTGGAGCAACCATTGAAAAACCAAAGGAAAGAAGGACACCATTGTTCAAATAACTGCAGAATTTTATCTTAACAGGAGAGGAAAATATATCACTGTGCAATTGATATCTGGGCAAAATTTGTATTCTGTCTCCATATTGGTTCAGTCTCTATGCAGAACATACAGAAACCTGGATTAGATTCAGGTGGTGGAGGAGTAAAAACTAGAAGAAGAAACATTCATTATTTAAGTAATTCAGATGACAGAAAGTTGAATCAATTACCGGTACTGAGGAAAGCTAAAGAAGAAGTGCAAAAGCAGGACTACAGATGAACCTTAAGAAGACCAAAACAACAACATCTGACTACAGAAGAATTACATAATTTCCATGTTGACAATGAAATCAGAGTACAGTAGTTAAAAGATTTTCTATATCTTCCTTCAATCTTCAGTCCAAATGGACATTGCACCTGAGAACTGAGAGTTGGAAGGGCAGCTATGAAGGAATTAGAGACAATGATATCATCATCATTGTCTTAGAACTGCAGAGCTGGAAGGTGTGTTTTCTAGATATAAAGAACTCAGAAGTGGTTTACGAGTTCCTTCTTTTCAGGGTGTTTGGGGACTGTGCAGCTTGCCCAAGGCTACATGGCCTGGTTCTTCTGGGATGCACAGTAGAGAATCAAATTCCCAGTCTTTGACTCTGCAGTCAGATACTTAACGCACTAAGTTGTCCGGTGAGCCATATTATACATCCCAATGTACACATACCTTTATAGAAATAATTTCATTATTAAAAACATGTAGCACAATATAGGAAATGAATTTTGTGAACATTGTATATAACAGTATACTGAAGCATTCCCACCTGCTCAGTTGTATCATGATGCTTTGATCAAGTAATTAGATTCATTCTTCTTATGACTCCTGCACAAGAACAGGGCATTTTAGCAAGAGACTATATTGGAAAATATTGGGACATGGTGGCACTGCAAGTTAAACCACAGAAGCCTCTGTGCTGCAAGGTCAGAAGACCAGCCGTCGTAAGAATGAATCCACGCAGCGGAGTGAGCTCCCGTCGCTTGTCCCAGCTCCTGCCAACCTAGCAGTTCAAAAGCATGTAAAAATGCAAGTAGATAAATAGGTTCCACCTTGGTGGGAAGGTAACAGTGTTCTGTGTCTAGTCGCGCTGGCCACGTGACCACGGAACCTGTCTTTGGACAAACACTGGCTCTATGGCTTGGAAACAGGGATGAGCACAGCACCCTAGAGTCGGACACGACTGGACTAAATGTCAAGGGGAACCTTTACCTTATATTGGAAATACTTTGCAATTTGCTGCAGAATTGATTTCAATTATATTTCAATTATCAGACAAGGTAAAATCAATGAGAATCAGGCCATCTATCTTTCCTTCCAATCAGAACTTTTTTCCTCTGCCATTGGGTCTTCTAGTTTTTTAAAGCTGAAACAATTTAAACAGTGTTTTGCCTGTGTGATCATTGTTTTGTTCTGCAAAAGAACTGTGGCACATGACTTTATAAGGTTCCGTAATCTTTCTCCCTAGTCAGCTTGAAGTGTTTTTGTTTATTTTTAAAACAAACTATTGAATCTAGCACTGGATCACCTAATTGCTACGTTGCTACATTAGTTCAGTGCTAGACCACTTCTCTACAGACTATATATATGACAAGACGAATAGTATCAAAGGAAGGGGGTCTGTAGGTGTGGATTGACACTGGCACCAAAATAATCCAGGGTCTTTGTGTGTTCACCTAAAGTGAATGCAGTTACGAAAGAGACTGAGTAAAGTTGATGCAAAACTTTACTCACTTCACTTCAGTTTGCTAATGTAGTTGCATCCTTAGTTCCTCAGAGGCCCATTTTGTTCAAAATCCACATAAAACATATAACATAAGCATTGTGCTCTATTGTCACCTGAAGAGCAATAAATAATTTCCCTGAAGTTCAGCCTTTTGCTATGTACAGTGTTTTATACACCCAAGTTTATATGAAGTGCACATAATATGGGAGTGGGAGTGAGATCGAGTATGGTATGGGGACAAGACGAAATGGAATGGGAGACAAAAAATCAGAGATACATATTAAAAAATTATAATTTTAGTGACCCTCCAAGAGTAAAGTAGCAAAGATGAGGAACATTCAAGGTATTGATAGGATTAACATCCTAGCAATCTTAACAATAGGTGGATACAAATGGTATGAGTTTTAAGGAAATAATATGTTGGGAATCTCTAATTAATCTGCCAGATGGACATTGGATTTTGTTGATGTAATTTGGTTCAGATCTCTTACTCTTAATTATTTTTACGTTCCCTTTTTCTACAATAGTCATGGGGGTTGAAATGTTCTGGTTTTCACATGTTGCCATTTCTGATAACAGATTTGTGTGTATTTACCCTCTTGCACTAAAATTGTCCTCTCTGTCCAACGTGATGGAATGACAACACTGGAAGTATTATATTCTAATTAGAGATGGGGGTATTTGTATTCATATATGAATACAAATATCCCCCCACAGGTGCAGATATTGAGAGTCCGGCTGCCTGGGGCCAGGCCAACCACTCACCTGTCCGTTGCTGCCGCGAGCTACACATAGCCTTCCTATCTCTCCATTGCTCGCGATGGATTAGCCACTCTGCAACCTGGCAGAGAGGCTTGTCATCCCACCTTCTGCCAAGACTGGCTAATCTATTGAGAGCAACGGAGCGATAAGAAGGCTCCATGGAGCTTGTGGCAGTGGCAGAATTGTGAGTGGTCAGTCTGGCCCCAGGGGATCAGACCCTCATTATCTGCACCTGTGGGGGGATATTCGTATATGAATACCCCCAACTCTAATTCTGATTTATGTTGGTTGAGCTGTCCTACCCATGTATACTGAAGAAGACACAGTGTGGAAAATTATAAGTGAACAGATATAGAACAGAATGAATAGCAGTTTGTTTAATATGTCTCATTTTATTTTCACAATATCATTTTATAACAAGGAAACAGCAGCTTCCATTCTGGCATTTTTCTGATGTGTATCATCTAAAGCCAGAAGCTTTGAGTTAGATAAACATATTTTTTTTCCCAAACTGAATTGGTGAGGAACGGATTCAAACATATTTGGGCTAGATTCATTTTGAATTTTAACCCATTTAAATACTTTATTTCTGCACTTATGTAATCTTCTGTATGGTGTTATTTGAGAACAAGATATTTTAAAGAGTATGTGTTCCCCAGTGACATAAAATGATGCAGTGCAGGGAACATGTGGTTCAACATGTCAGCTTAAAATTATTCCTGCATGGAGACAGAGAAATCTCAAAGACAATCAAATTGCTTCAATCTACTGATAATAGCTATCTAGATATCCATCTGTGTATATATAGCTTTTCAGATACAGGACAGATAATTTTTAAATTCTGCTTTTGTTGCTGTACTTAAGATGATAAACAATGTCACAGGCTTATTTGATGTCTTCCCCCTTATATTAATGGGACGTGGTGGCGCTGCGGGTTAAACCACAGAAGCCTCTGTGCTGCAGAGTCAGAAGACCGGCAGTCGTAAGATCGAATCCACGCAGCGGAGTGATCTCCTGTCGCTTGTCCCAGATCCCACCAACTTAGTGGTTCGAAAGCACGTAAATGCAAGTAGATAAATAGGTACCACCTCAGTGGGAAAATAACGGTGTTCCATGTCTAGTCGCGCTGGCCATGTGACTACAGAAACTGTCTTCGGAAAAACGCTGGCTCTATGGCTTGGAAACGGGGATGAGCACCGCCCCCTAGAGTCGAACACAACTGGACTAAATGTCAAGGGGAACCTTTACCTTTACCTTACCCTTATATTAATAAGCTCCTACGTGGTTCTGAATTTAATTCTACATTAAGTGTCGTCTCCAGAATGAACATAAATAGTCATATAGTTTATACAAAGAATCAAGATGCCATGTTATTTACCCATTGTATTCCAGTTGTCAAAATCCTATTCCATAATTCTGCACCAGCATAAATCAGTTTGGGGTGCTGGAAATAATAAATTTAAATTAATTTAAAGCTTCCTGTTCCACCAACCTACCCCATTTCAGCTTCTCAGACTCCCTAGGAATCCCTTTTGCCCCAGGGAAGCCTTTAAGAGCCTTCGGACTTGTAGGGAGATACTTTAAAAAATTGGCACCAGATCATGGCCATCAGGATTGGGAAAGCTCACCCTCTATTCTGAAATTCCCAAAGGCTTCCCCAGAGCAAATAGGAGCCCTAGGGAGCCACACGAGCTGAAACAGGAGAATAGGAAGCTTTGTATTAATTTAAATTAATTATTTTTGGCATCCCTTCCCTTGTAGCCCATCCAGATCTGCTTTGCTGCCCTTCAGAACAATGATTCCCAAATATTGGGGCACAGATGTTATTGACCTATAGCTGCTAGAAATCTTAGCTAGCACAACAAGTGGTCAGGGCTTCTGAGAGTTATAGCCCAGGAACATCAGAGTCCAAGTCTATAAAGTGCTCTGGAGCGAATGTCAGTGGCTTTAAAGGGGAGAGGAAAAATGTTCCACTGACTAATGCTGTCCCAGTAGCAGGTGATGAACACTTTCAAATGCAACTCATAAGATTTTGCCATTGGGAGTAATATCATCAGATTTTTATCAGAAATATTATGCTATATTATACTATGGAGAATTACCTCTTTTTTCCTGTTTCCAAGTGATACTGGAGCAGTGTTGCAGCACTGATAATGTACCCTAGTGTGAATGAATTTAAAGATTTCTATAATTTTATAAATGGCAATTGCTAATATAGCAGTTGGGAACAGGATATTCATATTAATACGAATGAAAAAAATGAAAAAGTCTTTCGTTTTTGTGCTGTTTCATTGGTTTCTAAAAAAAAAACTTGAATTGTGAATATTTTGTGTAAACAAAAGCGAGGAACACAACAATTCCACTTTTTTTCATGTTTCCTTCTTCCGCTCATTCTTCCTTTAATTGCCTTGGAAATTTTTCATCCAGTAGCCTCATGAGTGGTGCTGTCAGCAGTCAGAACATTCAGAGAGACAGCTGGAATTTTGAAGTTGTAAAGGGGCTAGATTGTTTGGAACCAGTGAGCATGTTCTTTATTTGTTTCACTGCTTCCTTGTGGTGTGCAAATTCCTAGTGTCCTCCATTTTCTGCTGCAGCCTACCTGCAACTCACTGTATCTTGGACTTTTTCTTTGCTTCCGTGAGATTTGTAGTATTTTCCCTGATTTATCTGGGATTTTTGTTGTTGTTGTTTTGTCCTTTCCTTTTTTGGATTATTTTTGCTGCCTGCCTATCTGCTGCTGATGTGCTGGACTGAAGGAACAGAAGAGAAGGAAGGTTATCAAGTGGCAGGGAGGAGAGAAATCTTTTCATATAGTCATTTCGGTTTGGGGAAGGTTTGCTTGTATTTTTGCCTGTATTTATTAGCTTGCTTTTCTTTGTTTCCAGAAAAGAGGGCTCTCTGTGTGTTTTATTCTGCTATTGCTTTCTCTGTGCAAGGGATGAGATGCTTTTCCTATTTAATGGATTTTCTAACATTGTTATTTTGTTAATTTAACTGACTGTATTTACTCTGTTAAAGGCGTATATTTTGGTGGGTTTGGCTAGTGATTGATGTATTTGATGACGGTGGCTGTTGGTTGGTTGTACTGTTGCCTATTTATGGAGTAGATTGATTCTCTTTTGCCCTCCCTTTGCTTTTTTAGACTAGGTTTCACATTTTATTTGGGATAAGTGCCAGAACATGAATGGGAAAATTAAACAAAATAACCCAGATTAGGTGGTCTCTTTCATGTTAAACAAAAGAGCTGGAGCACAACAAACAAAAGAAAAAGGCCACCACTGTTCCAGAAAGAACCGAAAATGGAAAGAAAGAAAGAACATTTCCACCATTCACATCTCTAGTAGCAATTCATGACTATGAAATTCATTACATGCTTTTTTTTCATTCTCTTCTAAATAAATATCAATGGTATGCAAAACAAAAATTAAAACCTAGTTTGGAATATTTCATCCAATTGAGATAAATGACATTCTTTGAATTTGGCACTGGTGTGGGGAAATTGTATGCTTTTACAATGTATATAGCAGGCTTCATCTGCAGATCCCTACATTAAGTTTCATCTGCAGATCCCGACACACTGGCATGCAAGTACATTTTTAAAAATAACAGAGAGAACTTATGTTTGAAGCTCCTTTATCATCTCTCTCTCTCTCTCTCTCTCTCTCTCTCTCTCTGTGTGTGTGTGTGAGAGAGAGAGAGAGTGAGAGAGTGAGTGAGAGAGAGAGAGAGAGAGAGAGAGAGAGAGAGAGAGAGAGAGAGAGAGAGAGACTTTTTAAGTGTAGTGTTTATACTAAAAATAACTGGGAGGTCTCTCTATTGAGGGACTGTATGTTATTGTTGGAATTATAGGTGAAGTCAAGGGAGAAACTTGTATCAACACATGCAGTGGGACGAACACACATATATTTTGGGGCTACCTGCCACACTCAGACCCAGGAGAACTGTAAAATAATAAGTTCCTTAGAGCAAACTGATTTTTAAAAGCTTGGAAATCCCAATGGGAAACCACAGGATTGAATGACAGCCTGCCTAAGCATCATTTTGTAATCACTTCATGAGTCCATTTCAAGGCAGAGGTGCAGCTTTACAGCACAGTATGACACTCAAAGATAGGGTCATCTTGGTTAAAAAGCTGTACTGTGATTAAATATCATGGGTGGGTGGGGGAACCCTGAGACAAAATTCTTGGCAGTTTTCTACATCATGTAGAGTTGCTTTAGGTCACAGGGGTCCTGTAAATAGCACGCTAATGGCTGGTTCCTCAGCAGGTATAAGCATGTGGTTTGAGTTTGCAAAAGGATCCAGAAGCATGCTGTGAGATAGCTACTGATAACAAGCAGATGTGAAGCATGCTTTTCATGAAGTGGAGGGGAGTTAAGAAGGGAGTTGCAGTAAACAATAGTTCAGCTTCATGTTGATAGGCATGATATAATTCCCAGTACAACTGTTTTCAGCACTAGTGTAAGTTTTGGGGATAGAGGGAGCAAATCCTAGGAAGAATATTGTTTCCCTTTCCTGCAGATCTCCAAGCCCAGAAACTGTATATGGATTAAGAGTTCTTTATTTATATTCTTATATCAACAATATCTCAAAAGCAGTTTCATTCATCTTTATTGTTGTTTGGTCGTTAAGTCGTGCCCGGCTCTTCATGAAATAAAGATATATTCTTAATGAGCAAGGGAATACATTATCCATTATAGCCATTCCCAACATGTTGTTGTTGTTGTTTAGTCGACTCATGTCTGACTCTTCGTTACCCCATGGACCAGAGCACACCAGGCTCTTCTGTCTTCCACTGCCTCCTGGAGTTTGGTCAAATTAATGTTGGTAGCTTCGATAACATTGTCCATCCATCCCATCCTCTGTCATCCCCTTCTCCTCTTGCCTCCACACTTTCCCAACATCAGGGTCTTTTCTAGAGAGTCTTCTCTTCTCATGGGATGGCCAAAGTATTGGAGCCTCAGCTTCAGGATCTGTCCTTCCAGTGAGCACTCAGGGTTGATTTCCTTCAGAATTGATGGGTTTGTTCTCCTTGCAATCCAGGGGACTGTCAAGAGTCTCCTCCAGCACAACAATTCAAAAGCATCAATTCTTCGGCGGTCAGCCTTCTTTATGCTCCAGCTCTCACTTCCATACATCGTTACTGGAAAAACCATAGCTTTGACTATGCAGACTTTTGTGGACAAGGTGATGTCTCTGCTTTTTAAGATGCTGTCTAGGTTTGTCATTGCTTTCCTCCCAAGAAGCAGATATCTTTCAATTTCGTGGCTGCTGTCACCATCTGCAGTGATCATGGAGCCCAAAAAAGTAAAAATCTGCCACTGCCTCCATATCTTCCCCTTCTATTTGCCAGGAGGTGATGGGACCAGTGGCCATGATCTTAGTTTTTTTGATGTTGAGCTTCAGACCATTTTTTGCACTCTTCTCTTTCACCCTAATTAAGGGGTTCTTTAATTCCTCCTCACTTTCTGTCATCAGAGTGGTATCATCTGCATATCTGAGGTTGTTAATATTTCTTCCGGCAATCTTAATTCTGGTTTGGGATTCCTCCAGTCCAGCCTTTCGCATGATGCATTCTGCATATAAGTTAAATAAGCAGGGAGACAATATAGAGCTTTGTCGTACTCCTTTCCCAATTTTGAACCAATCTGTTGTTCCATATCCAGTTCTAACTTTTGCTTCCTGTCCCACATTTAGATTTCTTTGGATGTAGATAAGGTGGTCAGGCACTCCCATTTCTTTAAGGACTTGCCATAGTTTGCTGTGGTCCACACAGTCAAAGCCTTTTGCATAGTCAATGAAGCAGATGTTTTTCTGGAACTCTCTGGCTTTCTCCATAATCCAGCGCATGTTGGCAATTTGGTCCCTAGTTCCTCTGCCCCTTTGAAATCCAGCTTGTACTTCTGGGAGTTCTCGGTCCACATACTGCTAAAACCTACCTTGGAGTATTTTGAACATGACTTTGCTAGCGTCTGAAATGAGTGCAATTGTGTGGTAGTTGGAGCATTCTTTGGCACTGCCCTTCTTTGGGATTGGGATGTAGACTGATCTTTTCCAATCCTCTGGCCACTGCTGAGTTTTCTAAACTTCCTGGCATATTGAATGTAGCACCTTAACAGCATCATCTTTTAAGATTTTAAATAGTTCCACTGGAACACCATCACTTCCACTTGCCTTGTTGTTAGCCATGCTTTCTAAGGCCCTCTTGACTTCACTCTCCAGGATGTCTGGTTCAAGGTCAGCAACCACACTATCTAGGTTGTCCGGGACATCGAGATCTTTCTGGTATAATTCCTCTGTGTATTCTTGCCACCGCTTCTTGATGTCTTCTGCTTCTGTGAGGTCCCTACCATTTTTGTCCTTTATCATGTCACATCTTTGCAAAAAATGTTCCTTTGATATCTCCAATTTTCTTGAACAGGTTTTTCCCTTTCTATTATTTTCCTCTATATCTTTGCAAGTGCATTTACAAAGGCCCTCTTGTTTCTCCTTGCTATTCTTTTTCTGTATATTTCTCTGTCTCCCTTGCATTTTGTCTCCCTTCTCTTCTCTGCTACTTCTAAGGCCTCATTGGACAGCCACTTTGCTTCGTTTTGAACTCCAAGGCCAAACTTCCCTGTTGTTCTTTTTATCTCTTGACTCCCTACTTTAGCATTCCAGTCATCTAGAATGAGAATAATATCTTTCTTTGGTGTCCGTTCTTGAAGGTGTAGTAAGTCTTCATAGAATTGGTCAATTTCAGTCTCCTCAGCATTGCTGGTTGTGCATAAACATGGATTATTGTGATGGTCTGCCTTGGATTCGTATTGAAATCATTCTACCATTTTTGAGATTGTATCCCAGTACAGCTTTTCCCACTCTTTTGATGACTATGAGGGCAACTCCATTTCTTCTATGGGATTTCTGCCCATAGTAGTAGATATGGTAATAGTCTGAATTGAATTCACCCATTCCCATCCATTTTAGTTCACTGACGCCCAGGATGTCAATGTTTATTCTTGCCATCTCCTGTTTAACCACATCCAGCTTACCCAGGTTCGTAGATCTTACATTCCAGGTTCCTATGCAGTATTTTTCTTTGCAGCATCGAACTTTCCTTTCACGACCATGCACGTTCACAGATGAGCATCCTTTCAGCTTTTGCTCATCCACTTCATTAGCTCTGGAGCTACTTGTCCTTGTCCTCCGCTCTTCCTCAGTAGCATGTTGGACGCCTTCCGACCTGGGGGGCTCATCTTCCAGTGTCGTATCTTTTAGCCTTTTGTTTCTTTTCATGGAGTTTTCTTGGCAAAGATACTGGAGTGGCTTGCCAGTTCCTGCTCCAGATGGATCACGTTTAGTCAGAACTCTCCACTATGACCTGTCCGTCTTGGGTCTCCCTGCACGGCATAGCCCGTAACTTATCTGAATTACTCAAGACCCTGTCTGGATGTGGTGGCACTGCGGGCCAAACTGCAGAAGCCTGTGCTGCAGGGTCAGAAGACCAAGCAGTCGTAAGATCGAATTCATGCAACAGAGTGAGCGCCCATCGCTTGTCCCAGCTCCCGCCAACCTAGCGGTTCGAAAGCATGCAAATGCAAGTAGATAAATAGGGACCACCTCAGTGGGAAGGTAACAGCGTTCTGTGTCTAAGTCGCACTGGCCATGTGACCACGGACGATTGTCTTCGGACAAAACGCTGGCTCTATGGCTTGGAAACGGGGATGAGCACCGCCCCCTAGAGTCAAACACGACTGGACAAAAATTGTCAAGGGGAACCTTTACCTTTACCTTACCTTTGCCACAACAAGGTAGCAATCCGTGAAGGGGTCATTCATCCTACGCAACGTCTTATTCTCCCTGATTTATAATATAAATGCTGAAACATTGTAATAAAAACCAATACTGTACTTTATAAAATACTAAAACTGCACCATTGCAAGAACTATATAAAATGCATGCATAATTTGACCTAGAGGAGTTTGGGAAATACCATCTGAACATTGCCTCTTAAGCAAACTTCATTAGTCTCACTGAGTAATGCAGCCACGAGGCAATAAAACATTGCAATATGTTGCTTCACATAATACAGTATATACCCAATGTGTGGGTCACATGACATAAACTCTCAATACATTTGAAAGCGTGAACACCACATGGTTGGTTAGACACAGCTGTTCTGCTTTGAACTTAGACATAGAGGAAAGCAGCAGCAGGTAGAAACATTTCTAATGTGGTTGAAAGATCTGCTCCCCAACTGAATTCCAATGAATTAATACCAGTACATGGGAGTTAGGCAGTATCCAAATGAATTCCTGCCTCTCTCTCTCTCTCTCTCTCTCTCTCTCTCTCTCTCTCTCTCTCTGTGTGTGTGTGTGTGTGTATGTGTGTGTGTGTGTGAGAGAGAGAGAGAGAGAGAGAGAGAGAGAATGCTTCTAGTGTACCTGTGTGCATTTATGCATGCACAGAGAAAGAGAGAGAGATGCACGTGTATATGACTATCACTTTTGTCCTAGCTCTGCCTGGCTCCACTCTCCATTGGATATTGTAATTTCCACCCTACCAACTACAGTGGGAAATAGTAGGCATCCTTCAGTCTCGAAAGACTATGGTAGCGTGCTCTGTATGGAGGACTTGGAACAGCGTCTAGTGTGGCTGAGGAGGCCAATTCGAGAGTTACAATCTCTTCCACACTGAAGACAAATCCAATCTGTCCCCTGTCCAGCTCCCTGGTTTTGCTTCCTTTGTGACTTCCTCTTTGCCTCAGCCTGCTGGACAAGGGTCTCTTCAAATTGGGAGAGGCCGTGATGTACTGCCTGCCTCCAGGCTGAACGATCAGATGTCAGAGTTTCCCATCTGTTGAGGTCTATTCCTAAGGCCTTCAGATCCCGCTTGCAGATATCCTTGTATCGCAGCTGTGGTCTCCCTCTGGGGCGATTTCCCTGCACTAATTCTCCATATAGGAGATCCTTTGGAATCCGACCATCAGCTATTCTCACAACGTGCCCAAGCCAGCGTAGACGTCGCTGTTTCAGTAATGTATGCATGCTGAAAATTCCAGCTCGTTCTAGGACTACTCTACTTGGAACTCTGTCCTGCCAGGTGATACCAAAAATCCGTCGTAGGCAACGCATATGGAAGGTGTTCAGCTTCCTCTCCTGCCGGGCACAAAGGGTCCAGGACTCGCTGCAGTACAGGAGTGTGCTCAGGACACAGGCTCTATAGACCTGGATCTTGGTATGTGTTGTCAGTTTCTTATTGAGCCATACTCTCTTTGTGAGTCTAGAGAACATGGTGGCTGCTTTCCCAATGCGTTTATCCAGCTCGACATCTAGAGAGAGGGTGTCAGAGATGGTTGAGCCAAGGTACACAAAGTCATGAACAACCTCCAATTCTTGTGTGGAGATGGTAATAGAGGGAGGTGAGTCCACACCCTGGCCCATGACTTGTGTTTTCTTCAGGCTGATTGTTAGTCCAAAGTCTTGGCAGGCCTTGCTGAAACGATTCATGAGTTGTTGGAGGTCTTCAGCAGAGTGGGCAACAATGGCTGCATCGTCTGCAAAGAGGAAGTCCCGCATGCATTTCAGTTGGACTTTGGTCTTCGCTCTCAATCTAGAGAGATTAAAGAGCTTTCCATCTGATCTAGTCCGGAGATAGACACCTTCTGTTGCAGTTCCAAAGGCATGCTTCAGCATAACAGCAAAAAAGATCCCAAAAAGTGTTGGTGCGAGGACACAGCCCTGTTTCACTCCGCTTCGGATGTCAAAGGGATCTGATGTTGAGCCGTCAAAGACTACAGTGCCTTTCATTCCATCGTGGAAGGACCTGATGATGTTAAGGAGACGAGGTGGACATCCAATCTTGGGAAGTATTTTGAAAAGGCCATCCCTGCTAACCAAGTCAAATGCTTTTGTAAGGTCTATGAAGGCCACTAAGAGCGGCTGTTGTTGTTCCCTGCATTTCTCCTGCAACTGTCGGAGGGAGAATACCATGTTAGTGGTGGATCTATTTGCTTGAAATCCACACTGTGATTCCGGATAGACTCTATCTGCAAGCACCTGGAGCCTCTTCAGCACAACACGGGCAAGCAGCTTCCCTACAACGCTAAGAAGAGAGATACCACGGTAGTTATTGCAGTCACCCCGTCACCTTTGTTCTTGTACAATGTGACAATGTTTGCATCCTTCATGTCCTGTGGTACTCCACCTTCCCTCCAGCAAAGACAAAAGATTTCATACAGTTCGGTGATGATGATCTCCTTACCGCATTTCAGCACTTCAACAGGGATGTTGTCCCTTCCAGGTGCCTTGCCAGAGGTGAGGGAATCCAAGGCCGCGTTTATTTCTGCTAGGGTTGGTTCGCTGTCCAGCTCTTCCAAGACAGCCAGGCACTCAATGTTATTTAATGCTTCTTCGGTTACTACATTCTTTCTGGAATATAGCTTGGAGTAGTGCTGCACCCAGCGTTCCATCTGCTGTGCTTGGTCCTGGATGATCACACCTGTAGCAGACTTCAAGGGAGCAGATTTCTTCTGTAATGGACCTAAGGCCTGCTTGATACCATCATACATTCCTTTGATGTTACCTGTGTCCGCTGCTATTTGTATCTGAGAGCAGAGCTGAAGCCAATAGTCATTGGAGCATCTCCTGGCAGCCTGTTGGACTTGGCTACAAGCGGCTCGAAGAGCTTGCAGGTTGTACTCGCTAGGACAGGCTTTGTATGCTGCTAGAGCTCTTCTCTTATCCTCAATGGCTGGCATTAACTCCTCCGAATGGGCTTCGAACCAGTCAGCCATCTTTCTGGTCTTCTTGCCGAAGGTGGACAAGGCGGTGTTGTAGACAGTGTTCTTGAAGTGTTCCCATCGTTCAGGCGCATTTACATTAGCTGGACCTGGAAGGGTTTCCTCAAGTGCTTGGGCAAATTCCTTCACTTTTCTTTGATCACGAGTCTTGTTGATGTCAATACGTGGTCTTCCTTCCTTTTTCATGTGATACAATTTCTTTGTTCGCAGTTTTACTCTACTACACACCAGGGAGTGATCAGTATCGCAATCAGCACTCTGGTAGCTGCGTGTGATCGTAACACTAGGAAGGCTAGAACGTCTAGTGAGGATCAAATCGAGCTGATGCCAATGCTTGGATCTTGGATGTCTCCAGGAAACTCTGTGTTGCAGCTTCGTATTGAAGAATGTGTTGCTGACACAGAGACCATAGTAACAGCAAAACTCCAGTAAGCGTTGGCCATTTTCGTTCATCTTTCCAATGCCAAAACGGCCTAGACAAGTGGGCCAAGAATTGTGATCAGCACCAACTCTAGCATAGGGATGGGCATTCTCATTTGAGAGCAATGCGATTCTCAGCTGATTAAAATGCTTTAAAGTTATGGAAATGAAAAGAATACATGAAGGTCAGTAGATTACACCTTCCCCCAGGCCAGTCTGTCCTCCTCCTGAGTCAATTAATCATATTGTCAATTGCGGCCTGTGGAGGCCAACGTTTGTTCTGTTATTTTCTGTAACTAGACTGTATGTATGCATGCATACAAATATTGCAGAATTTACTATTCCTTGGCATGCAGGAAGGTTTTTCTTTTAGGAGCCAATCATTCTCCATTGCAAAATAAAGAGAACTTATTTGTGAACAAAGGAGGGAAGGAGATAATCAGGTGATAATCTGCAAAGCAAACATTTACAGATTCTGAGAATGGAGGTTTTTTTCCGTTATTCTATCCCTCATTGGCTTTGAGAGCATGCTATGCAAAAAGCTCATGCACGTGTACCAAAGCAGATGCTGTATTACAAAGCAAGGAACCTTTAGAGACACATTCATGAAGATGAAGAAGAGGAAGAAAGACCTCATATGGAAACAATGAAGTGCAAGCAAAAACCTGTTTTAGCAGCAGTGTTGATGCAGAGTGTGCAGGCATTTCATAGTTCTCCAGAAACCATAGCTATTAAGACTGCTGTCTCTTGTATTTTTGGATGCCAAGGAAAAGGCATGCCCTAGTTCGCCGCACTTTGAAAGGAGCTACTTGTGTAGGAGAGGGAATATCACATAAGTTCAAGTGCTGTTCCTGGTGTGTATCCTGGTGGCATGTCATATTCTGTTGTGGGTGCTGAGTTGATGAGGGGAGGTTGGATAGGCAGGCAGTGAGTTTTCAAGCCGCTTGGGAAAGTTATGACAGTTTCCAGAATCTGTCTGCCAGCATGGCCAGCCAGGCTAGGTGAAGCATTCTGAAAACTGTAGTTAAGAAAGTAACTTTTCCAAACTCTATTATATCATAGTTCAGGGACTAGTGAGCTTAATATTTGAAATACAAAATATTAGATCACTCAATTGAGAAAATAGCTTCGTGGCTTTTTGTTTCTATATGCACATGCTTGTGCACAGACAGACACACACATATGCAGGCACACAATGCTTTTGGATAGCAGGAGCAGAGCGCAGACTATTAGAAATTCCGTCTAGGATTTTTGTGTTGGTATTTACTATTTTGTCACTTTTACCCCCACGCCTCTGCGGGAAGGCTTAGTTTTCGCGGGGTGCTTCAGAATTGCAAATTATTGGTTTATTTGGATGGAATGAATTTAAAGTACTGTAATATTAGTTCCTGAAGCATTCTGCTCTGTTTGTTTACTTCTCCAATGGAAAGGTTTTGATTCTCTCCTTTGCTATTTTCTTTTGAGCAACTGTTACTCAGCCTTAGTTTGACTTTAAACAGAGAAATTTCATTGAGCTATCAGCACATAACTTATTTTTCCGTGTATAAGACACTACTTTTTCCTAAAACCATTACACCAAAAAATGAGGGTGTCTTTTACACAGAAGTAAGCTGAGATAGCTGAGGAGAGAACAAAACGGCACATACCTTGCCTCTCTAAACAGGCTTCCTTCAGTCACGAGGCTTAGCTTCCTACAGTCAGGAGACTTAGCTTCCTCCAATCGCTAGCCTTATGGAACTGACGTTAGATGATGCTGAACAAACTAATTGGAACACACCTTGTTGGAGGCGGAGCCTGTAGGTTCAGATGCAAGAGGGTCTTGTAATGTCCGAGCATTCTGAGCCCAGAGGCTGAATACTCAAAGCTAAATGTTCTTAATTTGGGGGTTAGAAAAGTGTGGGGGGTGTCTTATAAATGAAGACATCTTATAAACAGAAATATACAGTAGTTATGGATAGACCTATCCTCTTGTCTAATTCCGTATGAACTCAACCTGAATTAGTGGTCTTAATCATGTGCATAAATTAATTGTCTACTGTGTAGTGATGGGGACAGTGGAGCTGATCAGCTTGGGCTCACCACTGCACCTCCCGCCAGCCCAACAGACACAGCACCAAAGGCTTGATAGTTGTACCTGGTTCTTCAAGAAAGCCCCTTGTATAGTGCAGAGTGTAAGTAAGAGCCAAGTGGAAGAGTAAGCCTCCCCACAGAGGACTCAGCAGAAAACCCAGTGCCAGTGAGTCCATTTATGGCATTCTGTGAAGCCATGAGGGGCTTCAGGGGGAGGAGTCTAGGATAACTAATCTGGGAAGGGAAAGTCTGCCTAGTGCACACAGGGACCACACAGTAGTGGCTCCAGAAAATGCCCTGGTATAGCCAACTCTGCATCAAGAGAGCCATCTGGTGTATGCTATGAGCACATAGTGGTGCCTTGTGAAGAATGTGGAGACGTTAGAAGTGGGCCTGCCTCCTCTCAACTGCTTCTTCTGTGCTGGTATAAGCTGGAGGTCCTCCAGACTTGACCTCCAATTGAATAACCCTGTCCTTGCCTTTGGCAGGTGATATCAAGGCAGGCCACCAAAGAAGCACACAGTCCCATTGTGGTGACCATGGCACCCTGATCTCTGCCTGTTCCTGGCTGTGCTTGGTGTTCTCCTCCAGCTGCTGGTCCTCTTCCTAGGCCTCTGCTGGCCCACATTTAATGTCTCTACATTGTTCAACAATAGACCTGACAAACCAGAAGAGAATTAGAGGGCCTTCTAAAGTAAGGGAGAAGCCCCCTCCTCAATAGAGGATGGACTATGGACATGACAAGAGGCATAATGGGGTAGGTGTGGTTGGTCCACTGTTGAAGTCAGTGCATGGAAAGAAATAAAGTACAGAGAATGAAAGTTTGGTGTTTGCTTGTAGTATGTCTGCACTCCAAGGGCTGTATGATGTCCCTGCACCCCTGAAGCATGATGCTAGCCACATATGTGGAAATATATTTTCAGACTGCAATTATGGCTTACATTTTTGAATGCTATTATATGTATGAATATTCAAGCTCATAGAAAACTATTGTGTGAGACATAGTGCTGTGCTGGCAATCTTTTGGAACCTGCTAACTTTCTATGTGCATGGAAATATTTAGATTAGGAAGTATTTAGTTAATCCAGTTCAGGAAAAGTATTGCCCTTTAATTATTTATAATTAATTCATAAATGGATGCATGCTCAAATTAAATTGGAAGGATTGGTGACAAAAATGTATTTGGCATAAGGAACCACAATAATCCATCACCACCACTTCATTTTTGTGAAGAATCAGTGAAAAATAACTACTGTTTTCAGCTGGTGAATTTAGAATAAGATAAACAAATAGTCAGATAGATTCACATAAGTACATGCCGTACCTTATCCTACAGTCAGGAGCAATAAATGAGAAAAAAATTATGTCTGGGGGAAAGGTATGAGGAGACTGTTCAAGAGAATCTACTGGATAGACAGACAAAATTAATATTAGAGAAAATAAGAACTAAAGATATATTCTTAAGGAGCAAGGGAATACATTGTCCATTATAGCCATTCCCAACATGTTGGCGGTGGTTTTGTTTAGTCGTTGAGTCATGTCTGACTCTTCGTTACCCCATGGACCAGAGCATGCCAGGCCCTCCTGTCTTCCACTGCCTCCCGGAGTTGGGTCAAATTAATGTTGGTAGCTTCGATGATGCTGTCCATCCATCTCATCCTCTGTCGTTCATTAGCTTTGGAACTACTTGTCCTTGTCCTCTGCACTTCCTCAGGAGCATGTTGGATGCCTTCTGACCTGAGGGGCTCATCTTCCAGCATCATATCTTTTAGCCTTTTGTTTCTGTTCATGGAGTTTTCTTGGCAAAGATACTGGAGTGGCTTGCCAGTTCCTGCTCCAGGTGGATCACATTTAGTCAGAACTCTCCACTATGACCTGTCCGTCTTGGGTGGCCCTGCATGGCATATCCCATAGCTTCTCTGAATTACTCAAGCCCCTTTGCCACGACAAGGTAGCAATCCGTGAAGGGGAACGCAGCAATCTACACATCTGTTGGATTAAAATCTCCACCATCCCTATTCAGTATGGCACAGTTCATTACATCTGGAGGGTGCCAGTTTGGTGAAGGCCAGTTTGTTCCATCCCACAGTAAAACAAAAAAATGTGACTCCTCATTTCTTTTGGAAACATTGCTTTTTCTGTACTCAGCCCTACTATTTTAATGCTGGCCAATGTAAACATTTAAGTAGATGAGAAACACAGAACAGCTGGACAAGAAAATAATAACACTCATTCCAAATAGTTTGTTATTTCTACTTATTTCTACATGGTGCATATTTTATGCACTACCACCACATGTAGATCTGTGATTGGTTTTTTTTTTTATTGTCCGTACAGGTTGAGGCAGACTGCAAGAGCTCCTCATATGTGACTGATCTGCCATAGTACACCCAGAATGAGATGGTTCATTAGAGCATTTTTAAAAACTTATCCCAACCTGAAACTAATATTCACAACCTGGTAATAAAGAAAGTGTTGTTTCATGACTTCTCTGCATTATGTTTTCACCCAGAGCTTCTATAAAACTCCTCCAGAAAATTAAAAAACAAAACAAACAGCTACTTGGTGCTTGCACCATCTCCTACCACCACAAAACTGAATTATTTATCTATTTAAAATACTAATATGTCCCTTTTCTGCCCAGTGGGGCTCCCAAACAGATTATTGTCAGCTTTTAAAATAAAAATGTATTTTAATAACAGATTTGAAATATCCTGTTAGCAACTCCTAAAACAACCATAGTTTCAAAGACTAAAGGCATTTTGGAACAATCCCGTTTTGCCAGGATTCTAGAATCTCAACAGGCCTGGAGTCTGCCAGACTTTTATGGTATGTGCTGGCTGAGGAATTATTAGAATTGCAGTCCAGAAAACAAACATTTTCAC
This sequence comes from Pogona vitticeps, assembly GCF_051106095.1. Lineage (NCBI taxonomy): Eukaryota > Metazoa > Chordata > Lepidosauria > Squamata > Agamidae > Pogona > Pogona vitticeps. The sequence continues at coordinate 184,778,769 of NC_135786.1, forward strand.
TTCCTATCACCAATTATGTAGAACACTTCATAAATATTAGTTGAGTCAGAGTTAGTTGTGTAACTCATACTGCTGGGTTTAGAGTGATCTAACTGCAATAGCCTTATAGACATGCATTTAGTTGAGATATCTTTGTTTCATCACCTCTGGCCATTCACAGATATTCCCATGCAGGATTTGTAGCATCCAACTAAATAACCACAGCACTGAAAACTTTTTGTTCCAAGTCATCAGTGTCAAAATTCATGACTTGAAACAAAAGTTTTATTTTATTAGGAATATATTTAATGTGAGTATTTTATTGTAGATGGTACAGATAAGGTGGGTGCCAATGTATTAGCCAAAAAGATGAAATGCAACACCAAAAGAGAGGACCAAAAGGAACAGATTAACATAACATTTTAATTTGCCAATTTGTATTTACAGATGACCATTTAGATAAAAACACTTATGGATTCTTATTCATTCAGTAGATATCCCATCTTCTTCCCATCAATGAAACCCAAAGCAATAACATCAGAATTACTTTTCTTTCTTTTCTTTTCTTTTTTTAGAATTTAGAGATGTAGGAGCTGACTATCAACAACATCTACTTAGAAAATTCAACACATTTACTGCATAGATGAGAATATTAACATGAAAAGTGGCAGAATGTTTCCAGTATAAATGTTTCGGGACTACACGAGATAGACAGCAGGGAGGGGGTATCACACAGGGAAAGAGATAGCATTTTGGACCATATTTTGGGGTGATCCAGTGTGTTCCATTTCCTGGCAGTCACACAACATACAGGGAATTCTACTCCAGCCCAACCCTAATTCATGCCCAAACTGGACCTTTTTGATCCAGCTGTAGGACTATTGCATTTTGAGGTTAGATTTGAGCATTTCCCTAACAGACAAAAGGGTTGCATTAAAGGAGATCACTCCTGCAAAGTGACCTTTTTCTGAGCAGTTGGATGCATGCCATCTGATCACGCCCTCATTCTGCTCCCTTTAAGCCAGGATGAATTTTAGCTGAACATGTAGTGTCAATTTGTCCCTAGGACTAGTGTGTGGGATCATTAAAGCTGAGAAGCTACTGAGAAGATCATAAAAGACCATTATTTTGAGAAGTTTAACGGCTAATATTTAAAAAAATCAGCTTGATAGAGAATGGATGCACATAAAAGGTCAGGAGAGCATCATGAAATGTGTATGAAGGAAGACTTTATACTAGTTAATGCTTTTTGTGTGGTGGCGCCTAATGCACCATTTCAGGCAACAACACAGTGTTTCAGCATTCCTTTACCTTCCTATTTCCTTTACTGAATATTTCTAATATTCAGCCATCCTTTTGCTCAGTAGTCACAAACAGTAATAGGTGTTTATATTTCTGTTACCAAGGAACATGGTTAAAACCTTTAATGTTCAGAAACAGATTTTAGATTTTAAAAAACTATACTGGAATATTCAGTCCAATAAATAACATAAGGGTCTGTTAAAATTTATTTATTTATTTGGCACTCTCTCATTTTCTGTAGGCTGTCTTAAAATTAAATGTTTTATTCTTTTCTATTAAAACTGTAAAATGTGAGAGAACTGTATCTTCTGTTGAGCATATAGAAGTGAAGGAATCCAGTTTGGTGAAGGTTAGTTGGTTGTAAGGTAAACATTCCATGGCTACCTATTGCACTGCTTAGAAAATATTAAGCTGGTGGATTTCTAGTCACTAAGAATCTGATTGGCTGCAGTTTTCTGCCTAGGAAATATTTAAGACCGTTAAAAGGCAGATGATAGCAGGAAAAGTAGCCAGAAGAGTTTGAAGAATTGCGGGATTACATATCAGACACAGAATTGAAGACAAAGAGAAACCACAAGTCAGAGGCTGAAATCAAGAAGTAGAGGAGGTCTACCCATGTTGAGAGGTGAATTCTAGAGGCAGCCTTGAAGATAAAACAGTGTTCAGTGTGTTGCTAGAATGCAGTGACTTTGATACTGATGACAATTGGTGATTGACAATGTTTATATTTAAATCTGTAGCATCTGTTAATAGAATCATCAAAATTTCCTAGCCATACATCTGGAGAATATATGTCTATTTACAATGACTTTTATGCTCCATTAATGCTATACAGTGGGGTCTTGACTTGAGAACTTAATCCGTATTGGAAGGCGGTTCTCAAGTCAAAAAGTTCTCAGGTCAAATCTGCATTTCCCATAGGAATGCATTGAAAACCATTTGATCCGTATCTGCTCTTTTCCGTCCATAGAAACTAATGGGAAGCTGCTATTCCGCCTTCGACCACTAGAGGGGGATATTTTGTTTCTTTTTTTCTTAGGTCAAGAAAGGTTCAGGGAAGGCAGGGAAAATACTGTCCAGGCAGTACAGTACCAGGCAGTCTGAAGACTGTCTCCCAATCCACTCTCTAAACGCTGGGAGGAGTGAGGAAGCAGACAGGCACCCTTTTCACTGGCCAACAGTTAACTGAAAGTTCAAATTTTGCACTTTCCCTGCCTCCCACGTGGTTTTTTTTCAGTTCTTAACTCAAATCTAAGTACTTAAGTCAAGTCAATATTTTCCTATGAGAGTGGTTCTTAAGTCAAAATGTTCTTAACTCGAGCCGTTCTTAAGTCAAGACCCCACTGTACTAACTTCATTTACTTACTTATATCACATTTTCCTTCATGTGGTACCAAGGCAGCTTACAATGTATGTTTAAAGAACATGTGCAGCTGAAAAAACACAATGAATTAAAATATTAAAACATAAATTATCAGATTAAAATAACCCCATGATTAGGGTAATTTAAAATCAGTTTTAAAAGAAAAACAGCAGAATAAAACAAAATCCTTTTCGTGTTCATGTAAGGTTTGTATAAATTGCCCCCGTGACTAATTGATGAGATGCCAGAGTGCTTCTTAGTTGTATAATTGAGCACATGACAAAACATGCAACACTCTGGCACCACATCAGTTAGCACAACAAATTATGCAAACCTTATGTGAACACCAAGAGGATTCTGGTCTCTGTTAAAAATTATGGATGGGATTTTGACTTAGCAGTTCTTAGCAGTTTTAAAATTGGAAGATTAAGCATGTCAGTTCCAGGAGTTGAAAAGTCTTAACATACTTGATGTATTACTTCTGTAACAAATTTATGATTGTCATCAAAATTAACCATGGCTGTGTGGAAGCTCAAAATATTTGAATAATATGCCTTCTTTATTTATTTCTGCTTGTTGTGGTATGTCTTTTTCTGCCCTTTCAATTACGATGCTTTATTGTGTGTTTAATCACAGTAGAGTATTGTTTGTTGGTTCCATATAATTAAATGTCTATGATTCAAATGTATAATTAGTCATTTTTACAATTCATATCTTTGGCCCACAACAAGCAAGAACAAAGCCATAAGCAAGAATAACTGGGTTATAAAAAGATGTGAGAGATTATGGTCAAACTGGATAATGGGGGTCCTTCCCACAGTGATGAAAAGGTTTGTGTAAATTACGTGCAATCAAAACTATTTCCCTTATTGAAACTCTTCCAGAGTAAATAATGACATCCTTTTTAGAACAGTTTATTATGTCAGATGTAGAAATCAGGATTAATGGAGAGGCAGAGCGCATGATTTGGTGATTTTGCAAAGAAAAGCTTCATTTCTGTACACTGTTAAGACCCTGGAACAATGATTTTCAGAGCTACAAAAGAAAACTTGGAATAAAAGTTCTCTTGAAGTTCAGAGGCATGTAGATATGTACGCTTTTTCTGAAAGTTCAGATTAATACTTTTCATGGGTCAGTGGCGTCTGTTTTTCTGTTACTTCACAAGCGTCTCTAACATGTAATACTCTTAAATCAACATTTATGAAGCAGCATTCCCTCTTTGTGCCAAGCCCTCATACTGGGGTGTGTGTGTGTGTGTGTGTGTGTGTGTGTGTGTGTGTGTGTGTGTGTGTGTGTGTGTGTGTGTGTGTGTGTTCTGTGTGTGTGTGTGTTCTGTGTGTGTTCTCTGTTTATTTGTTCCATCTCTTCAAGCTTTTTTCATATAACAAATTCACTTCAGATGACATACTGATCAGGTGCTTATTTTAAAACTCCCCTGCCACAACAGATTCCAAAGGCAACATGCAAAGCTTTTAATATGTGGAAGTTTTTGTACCTTTGAATTGCTCTTCATTTGGTCTGAGAGAATGCAGTGGGATGCAGGGAGGGAGGCAGTCCCTTGAAAATGAACAGCTTAAGCCATTTAGGGCCTTAGAGTTCATGAAAACACTTCCTCCAGAACATTCTGGGGAATGTTTATCTGAAGTATTACTCCACAAACATTTCAATTGAAGGGGTGTTTTTTGTTATTTTAGTTTTTGAAAGCATTACAGAGTATGTGCCTGTGGGTTACTGACATGACTCACATGTACATAGGCATACTTAACAATTTATATTCTATTCACACACAGACAGAGGGAGGCAAAGACAGAGAATGCATAAAAACGCCCCCCCCCCCAATAGTTTAAAAATTGGTTTGTGGTATAGAGCAGTGAACAAAAAAAGAAAATTCAGTCAAACGCATGGTGGCCTTGCACATGCATACTGACCAAACTTTATCACAGCTGCCGCACAAATAAAAGTGATTCCCCCCCTACAGTTATGTAGAGATTTTTGTTTTTACTGAACTGCCTCTTGTATACATTTTCAGTACATTTCATTTTCTGAAAATAATGGCTGCCGTTGTACAAAACTATGTTTATTTGTTTTAATTTATTAAATCCACAGAGAGGAGTCTAGACAACTGCTTTGGTATCTCACAGTATTAAAGATTTGAAAGGTATAGAAAATAGAACAATTGCAGTAACATATCTTAATTCAATTCTTTTTTTTAAAAAAAAACCCTCTAATTTATGAGTGTGGGATGTTGTGCTTCTGTACCAATGATTCAGAAAGCCAGAAAATTGCTCAGTGTTGCAGCACAATATTGTGCCCACGTTGCCAGCAGGAAAAAGAATGCCAGCCTTTACATAGCAAAGAACAGCCTAATAATTGGCAACACTAATGGCAGCAATAAAAAAACAGATCGCGATATTTGTCAGAAATCGCTGATTTGTTAAATATTCATCCCTTCATATTTGTGGGTTCCAGAGATCCCCATGTATATGAAGGGATGAATATTTTCCCATTTTTATTTGCCCCCCCCCCGAAGAGAGGGGCTTTCCCTCTCTTCCTATGGCTTTCCCATTCTGCCTACTGGCCCGCCGATCAAGTGATTAAGCCTTCTATTTGTTTGATTTAGCCTTGTTATCTGTATATCAGAAGGTTATACAGAAACAGACTAGCCAGACGTAACTTCAAAGGGATGCTTTTGTGTGGTTGTGTAGCTCACCATCATTATCATCACCATCCTCGCCTCTCCTGTAGCCATGCTCAGTATCCCCCCTCCTTTTTTTTTGCCAAGAGTAGCAATGGAGTAGAAGTGGTGTTGGTGGTAGAAGTAGTACTGGTAGAAGCAGTAGTAGTAGAAGTGCTTATCTACCCCTCCCCCAATTTGTGTGCCTGATCTTCAGTCTCTAATTCAATTAGAATTGTCATTGGAACATGAGAATCTGAGTCCAAAGCAGAGCTTTTGTAGAAGTGTTTAGACCCTGTCCCCACTTTGTATTCATGATCCTAAAGTTATTGTGACTTGGTTTCCCCTTTCTATATTACAGAATGTTGATAATTCAAATGGTGGCTCCATCTCTCTCTCTCTCTCTCTCTCTCTCTCTCTCTCTCTCTCTCTCTCTCTCTGGTGACCTCATGTCTCTGCCTCAGTGACTCTGGTCTCCCTCCAGCTGGTCCTTGTGGGCACCAACAGCCACTGCCTCCAAGGGAAGGCTGTTCTTGGCTGCTTCTGTGATAAGCACAGGAACAGCAGTTCTAGACTAGCATCTCCTTTCTTAAGTTCATGTAGACTGAGCGTAATACAGCATCCCTTCAAACAAAGTGTGTCTTATATAAAATAGGACACATTGTCATCCTCCATTGTCTATTTCCACCTATAATGATGCATCAGTGGGCCTTCCCTTGATTAACAGGGGAAATCTGGTTTCAGCAGAGTTTTCAGGACATTATCATTCTGCTTTATGTTCAATATGAGATGTTATGTTTTTTAGCTGAGATAAGAAAGGAAACCTTGTAGAAATACCCCAGTAGGAAATTCCTAACAGTTATTCAGCCAAAAATCCACACAACAACACTCGACACTCAAAATAGTGATCCTTGAGACAAAACCAAACATTGACGAGCCTGTCCCTTTGGAAACACTTCCCTCCTTACTAATAAGGGGGCAAATATCATTTTTCACTCTTTGGTAGTAAAACTGTTTATCTGCACTCAGGAAAAAAAAATCTACAGATGGAGACCCCCACATGAGAACAAAGGACTTAGTCACTGGAATGCAATACTAGAAAAATAAATACTACAAAGGCTAGTAACCAGAGGATGTCTTTCTTGCTTATTTTTTTGTAGACATGTTGGCTCTTGGAGAAAGGGGGTCCCCAAAACACGTGTACCAGCTGGATCCCTTTGTACTGAGCTCCAGTCTGTTTAGCCAGATGTCTTCCCAACAGTGACCAAGAAAAAACAGAGCTCTTGTTATAAGTCAGGAAGCAAAAAAAAAAGTATGCCAAATGAAAGGAGTCTCATTGTATCCCATCTGATATTTATTAAATGTTATTTAAGTCATCAGTGAGAAATGTGCAACATCCGGAAGTGACCCCAACTCCCTGCTATCCTCAGCCAGTGAAAAAAGTCTGGGAGCAGCTCAGCATTACAACCATGTGCTCAGATTGCATAATGGAGTGCGCAGACTATGGAACTATAACAACAAATGAAAATCTGATGCAGAGAAAGCTCAGTTCTGCCTGCCATAACACATGACCTCTTCATAAGAACAGTGTATTTAGTATTAGAATTACAATGCTTTAAAAAGCCACCTAGGGATAAGATGTCAGAAAATTCTCATGAGCAAGACGATATCGACTGTCCAATTTTTTCTCTTCATAAGAAATATCACCATCCGAACCAGCTGTGCATGCTTACATTCCTTATATTTTAAGATGTTTTCTGAACATAGAACAAGTTGTGATCTTTAACAGCAACAAACAATATGGTGGGACTCAGGTCAATCTCATGTTCTAGATTATTAGCTGTGCTAGCAGTATTATCAATAACAGAATATAATAGCTGCCAACACTTCTGTTATGACTTACAGTGACACTTGGTGAGGTTTCTTAGATACAGGGTATTCAGAAGTACTGTAGTTTACCAGTCTTTTCTTCTGGTGGCTTAGCTTGTCCAAGCCTACATGGACTGGCTGTCAGCCTGGGAGGCACAGTGGGGAACTGAGTTCCCGTCCAGGTACCGCACTTCACTGATCTAACCAGCCAGCAAGTGTTATCAATAACCCTGTCTATATTAGACAAGAAAGAAAACTAAACTAAAAACAAACAGACATAACAAGAGACAAAAATGTTGTGGCATCTTAAAAACTAACTGCTGTATTTTAATGTGAGTGTTCATGAATCAAGTCCACTACATCAGAATTAAGAGTGAGGCTATGACAGTCATATTTATACATGGCTCCACGACCAGATGGGGTTATGTATAATTGCAATGTGACAATGAGTCATTTGTAAAAGAACAGGCTATCAGGCTGTGAATTAGCATAGTTAACACAAATTCCAAATTGTGTGAATCAGTGTAGCATTTCACACTTGGTAATCTTAAGAACCCTTGATTGAAATTCAGCCTTTTAAGTGAGTTTCCAGTGTCTGTATTTATGTTATCCTAGCTGTTTCTCTTTGAATTTTTGTTTTGTGAAAAGTTACAGTAGTTTATTAGTAAAGGAATAGCGGCTGTATATAACAATAGGACAGTTGATTATATTATTTTCTGCTATCCTATACAGTTGAAAATTATTCATTTTAGAATGGTCCAAAACAAGAAATCAACAAATCAGATGTCTTTTTCCCCCAACAGGTATTCAAGAAGGAACACAATGCACCAAGTGTAAAAATAACTGGGCTCTGAAGTTTTCCATCATACTGTTGTATATAGTATGTGCCTTCCTAACAATAACAGTAACTATTCTGGGGTGCAAAGGTATGTACCACATCTGTAATAACAGTAGCCTGTTAGCAGGGATTAGAAAAAAGACAATAAATGGAAGAAATGTGTTAATTCAATGTGAGTAGATTACAGAGCATGCCATACTGATGTCTCTTTCAGTATCAGAACTGTTATTTTCAGTTAATTTTAAAACGACACCTTATGCCTAGCCTAAGTAAGGGAAAGGATGCAGATCTAAAGAGAAAAACAAATTATTGGCTTGAAGATGTCACATGCAACCCACTAGGTAGGGGAAAAGTCCACCTGCTTCAACACTGCAGTGATGAAGTAAAAATATCAAAACTTCTGTATTATGAGATACTGCTAGATTTTCTGATTGTGAAACTTTTCACAGCAATTGGTTGAAGTGCTATGATGTTGTGAAATATTTAGGGGATGAAGTTATTTACAATAGTTAGATTATCTTTAGAGGGAGAATTCTTTACCCAATATGTTCAGGATAGGTACTGCCTAATACCAATGCAAACTATTGGTCTGTCCAGCCTATCAAGTTGCTTCCAACTATGGCAACCCTATGAATTTATGACCTCCAGAAGGTAGGATCATAAATGTCCCTGTTGAGGTCTTGCAGAAAAAAAGTAATGACTTCTTTATTGAGTCAATCCTATCACATGTCTTCCTCTTTTTCTGCTGCCTTCAGATTGTCCCAGCATTACTGTATTTTCTGGAGAATCTTTACTTCTCATCATGTATCAAGAGTATGATAGCCTCAGTTTAGTCAGTTTAACTTCTAGTGAGAGATAAGCTTCATTTGATCAGCAACCACTTATTTCTCTTTTTGGTAGTCCATGGTATCTGTAAAACTCTCCTCCAATACTAGGGCTATATCCTACAACATCTAGTTTGTAACTATTCCTTCCTTCCTAGGAGGCGCTTTGTATGCAGCCTTTATTAATTTTAAGTCCACCTTTGATCTTATCCCAAGAAATAAACTCTGGGCCAAATTTGAATCCATGAACATAACCAGAGGGCTGCTTCTGCTAATGAGGCGCCTATATGAAAATACCCACCTGAGAGTCCTCTGTAATCCAGCTGGAGTTCTATCCAATCCAATCCCAGTTTTGAACGGGGTTAAACAGGGATGCATATTGGCTCCCACTTTGTTTAACTTTTATATTAATAACATAGTTGAAGATCTATCTAAGCCTGAATTTCATCCCCCCAAGCTGTACTCATATCATGTATCAATGCAGCTTTATGCAGATGATGCAGTTCTACTCTCATTAACATGTGTGGGACTAAGAAGACTCTTGAGGGCACTTTCTTACTACTGTAATCAAGAGCAGTTAGCAATTAACTACCAGAAGACCCAAGTTCTCATGGTCAATAGAAGAAGAGTGAAGCACAATTGGGTTATTAATGGTCATCCCTTAGAGCAGGTTTCCAGTTACAAATACTTGGACATAATCTTTCACGTCTCAGATTCCTGAGCCCCCCACATAAAGCATGCAGCACTGAGTGCTCACAATATTGCTGCGGCATTAACAAGATTTTTTCACACCCAAGGGGTCACCATTTCCCCTCAGTCATTCAGTTTTTTAAGGCTAAAGTTGTTGCTCAAATGGTCTATGGGTGCCAACTCTTTGCCTTATCTGACCTACATCCTCTTGAGGTAGTTCAAACCAAATTTTTGAGATCTATTCTGATTGTACCTCCCTGTACACTTACTGTAACCCTTCGTTTGGAGGCTGGCCTAATTACCATAAAAGCATATGCCAAAATCCTTATGTTTAATTACTGGCTAAAGCTTATCTTCTCTTCTGAAGGCTTGGCACAAATGTCACTTTTTGACTCCTTTCAATCAGGCTGGAAACTCCAACTCACAAAAGAAATACGGCAAATGGGTTTTTCCACCAAGTCTCTCTTTGCAATGGGTCATGCTGGTGCCAAAGCAGCACTCAAAGAAAGAATCTGGGACATAGAATTTCAAGAGCATATGAGCCAGTCAGGCAAATACAGTGTTGTTACTAATAATCCCTTTACAATATCCTCATATTTTACTAGCACAATGACAACAAAGACCAGAAGAGCCTTCACATTAATGAGACTTAATGTTTTACCATCTAAGTACATGGAGGGAAGATTTCAACGTATACCTATCTTGGATTGCCTCTGCCCATGTAAAGATGGAAACTGTAGGCCATGTTTTATTGTATTGTCTTTTTTACAGAGATCTACACACTAACCTCTTGAGCCCAATTATTCTCAAATACCCAGGGAGACCTGATGAATTTTACATCAAGCTACTTCTTTCCAATCAAGACTCCCTTATTACATGCTCTGCAGCAACATTTTGTGCAGCAGCAATGGCACAACACTCCCTTATAGTCTCCTGAGGTCACAGGTTGATTGGTTTTAGCATGAGGGTGGTTTATTCTCGAGCGTAGAGAAACTTTGTGGTCCCAGCCAAAGGGACGAAAAGTTCACTGATGTTTACAAATATGAATGAAGGATTCTATATACCCCAAAGAGCCTGTCCAAACCAATTTGCCCTAGACAATCCAATGTCTAAGGATGCCTATAAAAATGCTGTAACTGATTCTCCCCATAGCTAGTGTCTGTTTTACACTTTGTAATTTGCATTTTGTATATTTTAGTCATATAATATGTTTTACAAGCTGGCCACCTGACCATAATAAATAAATACAAATACTATATTTCATATGGATCAAATTTTTACCTGTCAGCTTTCTTGATTTTCCCACTATCCCATCTGTATATAGTAACTAGGAATATTATAATATGCATTGTTTTGGCCTTGGCCTCCAGCCACACAACTTTAGACTTGAGAATCTGTTCTTCTTCCTTTATAGCTGCTTTTCCAGGTCTCAGAGTGTCTCTGATGTCTTGACTGTAGTCTCCATTTGGATTGATGATTGAACCAATATATAGAATTTTTAAAAAACTGTTTCAGTTTCTTCATTGTGAACATTAAAGTTATTATTTTTATGTTCCTAGTGTTAAACTGCAATCCCATTTTTGCCTTTCCTTTAACTTTCCTCAGTAGTCATTAAGTTGTTGCTATTTCCTGTCAGTAATATGGTGTCTTAAATAACTGATGCGTAATCCAGCAATCCAATAGCTATAGCACCTAGAGATCATATAGCAATAACATTATTCATACTGACCCTTCGCTCTTCACCTCTATTTGACTGATGGACTTCCAACTTGTCTAATCTTCTGGTATAATTTTGGATTGTCTCATCACAGGGCTTTTAGAGTGTGATGTGTAAAAAGTGTTTTACGATTACTGCCTTCTGTACAGTATTAGCAAGAGTTAGCTCATGTGTCATGGTTACTGTGAAAGATTCACCATTAGTTTCAACTTCATTTACTATTGATTGATAGCCCACGATGCAACCACTAATTTCTGAAGAGGATGAATGCATCTTAGCCTGGTATCTCAGTGTTGACCATTCCAGTTAAGGTGGCCCTGTTAGGAATCTAGACTTGTAAATTAATCTAGCCTCATGATGGCATTGCTCTCTGCTTCCATAACATGCTCAGACCACTCACCAAGAGGGTGGCAATGCTATAAACAGTCTAATAGTATGTATACATAGTGTGTTATAGAATATCCAGCTTCTGTGGGGAAATCACAACACTCTTTTGGCTTGTGAAAATCTGTCACACATTTGGGGGCAGTAGTAGCCGTAGCAGTAGTAGCAATACCGTGTTTTCCTGTAAATAAGACAGGGTCTTATATTAATTTTTGCTCCAAAAAACACATTAGGGCTTATTTTCAGGGGATGTTTTATTTCTTTCATGTACAACAATCTACATTTATTAAAATACAGTCATGTCATCTTCTGGTTGCTGCACAATGGCGGAGGGCGGGATTTCACTTAACTAGGGCTTATTTTTTTGAGTAGGGTTTATATTAAAAGCATCTTGAAAAATCATGCTAGGGCTTATTTTTTGGATTAGGTATTATTTTGGGGGAAACAGGGTAATAGCCATTGTTTTGCAGAGTTTATGAGTTTACCAATACCTAGGGTTCCAAGTCAGCCCCCACCCAGGTATTAGTCATCAAGCTTTCTGCATTGTGTCCAAAAAGACAATGTGGTGGTGGTGGTAGTGGTGGTTTTGACCTATATGCCACCCTCTAATGCTAGAGCACTCTTGGGGTGGTTTATAACAGTTCTGCAAACAACAATGCCCTGAGAATGTCAGTAGATAAGCATAGTGTCTATAAGATGTCCATGAGGAATGTCAGTCTCTCTGATTCATTTATGCCATCCAAGTTTTATGGTGTATTATTATTCTTATGATGTATTATGTTGTTTTAATTATTTCAGTGGTAGAAAAAATGAACAATGTTACTGGTGGCATGGAAGATTCACAAGACACATACATCAAGAAACTCTCAGCAGTGGAGAGTGGCCTCAAGATACTGGGTAATTCAACAACATTAATACACGATTTATACATTCCCTTCTCTGGAAATTTTTTAAGAAATCCCTGAAAACCTTCCTATGTCGGCAGCCTTTCCAAACTACGCAACCTCAATAGCCTGCTGAGTTTACATATTTAACATCTATTGCTACTGGCCAATTTTATTTTAATTTTAATTATAAATGTACGCTTTTTTATTATGTTCGTTAATTTACAGATTTACTTGTTATATGTCTTCCATTGTACATCACCCAGAGTGACCATTGATCAGATGATTGGTTTAGAAGTGTAAAAAAGTACATAAATTATTGCCACTTTAGTTTGTCAGTTGTTCATATTAACTTGCCTGCTAGTTAATTAGTGCCTCAGTCCTATTCAAGGATTGCTGTTGTTTTCCGATGAAGTGAGAAACCGATACTGATGCATGCCTTCCAGGAAGGGAGAGAGAGCTTTGTGTCTCATCCTTTACTAGAAACTTAGCCTGGCATATATACCATTGGTCTGACGTAACTCTGACCAATAGGAACCCCAAGGCTTCATACTGAGCTGCCATGTATGCTGTATGCATTGCCATATGCATATAGCCACTGTGCTATTGTGTTTGCTATTGGATTTAAGCTTTGCAGACTGGTATTCAGGTTCTTGTTCAGACAGGAAGCTGTCTGGGTAGTATTCAGTTAGTCTTTAGCTGAAATCCTGTTTCACAGCTAAGCTGGCCCAACATGAATGATGTCAGCAGCAGCAACAAATTGACTGCTGATTAAAAACTTCCTTTGTGATCTCAGGATGTACCTGACTTTGTCACATTATGTATGAGTTGCCCAAAGGAAGCCTTTAATCCCTGGTGATTTGCTGCTACTGATGATGCGGCTTTCGACACCATCGACCATGGTGTCCTTCTGGATAGGCTGGCTGGGTTAGGAGTTGGGGGCACTGTTTTACGGTGGTTCCGCTCCTTCCTAGCTGACCGTGTCCAGAAGGTGGTGCTGGGGGACAGTTGCTCTGCCCCATGGCATTTATGTCATGGGGTTCCTCAGGGCTCGATACTGTCCCCCATGCTGTTTAACATCTACATGAAACCGCTGGGAGAGGTCATCAGGAGGTTTGGGCTGAGGAGTCAGCAATATGCTGACGACACTCAGCTCTACCTCTCGTTTTCCACCAATCCAGGTGAGGCGGTTTCTGTGCTGAACTCGTGTCTGGACCTGATAATGGACTGGATGAGGGTTAATAAATTGAAACTCAATCCAGACAAGACGGAAGTGCTGTTAGTGGGTGCTTCGCCGGACAGGTTGGAGGGCCATTTCCCTGCCCTGAATGGGGTTACACTCCCCCTAAGGGACAGGGTCCGCAGCCTGGGGGTGCTGCTGGACCCCAGTCTAACTTTGGAAGCCCAGGTGGACTCGGTGGCCAGAGGCGCCTTCCTTCAGCTGCAGAAATTATACCAGCTGCGGCCCTATCTGGACGAGCGGAGTCTCATGACAGTTACACACGCACTGGTAACATCTCGTATAGATTATTGCAATGCGCTCTATGTGGGGCTGCCTTTGAAGACGGTCCGGCGACTGCAACTGGTCCAGAATCGAGCTGCGCGGCTGGTGAGTGGTGGAGCTGCTAGAGATCACATCAAGCCAATTCTGTTCAATTTACATTGGTTACCAGTTGCTGCCCGAGCCCAATTCAAAGTGCTTGTTTTGACATATAAAGCCCTAAACGGCTTGGGCCCTGGATACTTGAAGGACCGCCTCCTTCCATATGAGCCTACCCGGCAGTTAAGATCTAGCCAGGGGGCCCTTTTGAAAGAGCCATCCCTCAAAGAGGTAAGAGGGATGGCTTGTAGACAAAGGGCCTTTTCGGCAGCTGCCCCCAGACTATGGAACGCCCTCCCAACTGAAATCCGTCTAGCGCCGACGTTGATGACATTTCGGCGCCAGGTCAAAACCTTCCTGTTCCAGAAGGCTTTTAATTGAAATAACAACTGTGGGTCCTGATGATGGCAATTTTAATTGTATTTTAATTGTATTATAATTGTATTTTAATCATCTTATTGTATTGAATTTTAATTATTGTAAGCCGCCCAGAGACCTCTGGGTAGAGTGGGCGGCATATAAATAAAATAAATAAATAAAATAAATAAATAAATAAATGATGATGATGTCATTCCCATTGTATGTGCAAATCTATGGAAACGGGATTTCAGCCATTATCTTTGAAGGCAGAAACAAACATATTGATAGCCCATGATTACAGCTGAAAGCAAGTTAGTGTTGGAGAGAAGTGATTCATGTAGGCTTTCATACTTGAGAAATCAAAGGAATCTCATGCTTAAGTCATGAAGACTAATCACAAATTGCGGAGGGCTAAATTGCAAATGTTGTGAGGTGGAAAAAAACCTCTTGCTATCTTGAGAATCTTCAAAGAACTCTTGCTGACATTCAGAAGTCCCTCTTTTAGAATTCCCTTTTTAAATGACAGATTATCTGTATTTATGTTCTGTCCTCAGTCAGCCTGTTTTTTTTAAAAATTCTGCTCAAGTAAATAAATGTCAAATTAAGTTGGAGTTTTGCTTGACAAAGGATTTAAAAAATCCTTTGCCCAGCAAAGTAACCAAATAACCAAATGTCTTGGTTATTATTACCCTATTCCATTCTTCTGTGAATAGTGGGCCAATCTAGCCAGAGTCAGCCATCTTGACCTAAATCCCAGTTGATAGACCCAACTCAGATCAGGGGAATTTTTATGTACACTTAAGTCATTGATTCAGTAAGTCTGCTCTAGATGAGACTAACAATTATATGTAAACCTTCAAAATAACATCCTGACTTGTTTTGCTACATGCATACCCCATCAAGCTAGAATCCCTTTGTTCAGATGTATCAAAGAATTCTGGCTCAATATAAGGCAGGGCATTTGTGCTGAAGTTGGCACATAACTAGAAGCTGGCAAATAACTAGGCGCAGAGAGAGTGCTCAGCTCCAGTATTCATTTACAGCTACATAAACTGTTGTTTATGGAGCCTGGAATAATAATCTGAACCAGGTCAGAATCTTCACACAATAGAACAAACATAATGGTAACTCTCTTTGGCTGGAATTTTTAAAAGTTTGCATGCCAAAAGATTTTTAGTATATCTCATCAGCTGAATTAAGGGTTTACATGGGAGGTCTGAATTCATGTAACAGTGAAAGCTCTGCTAAACATAAGCTGTTCTGCTAAACAATAATAATAAAAATTTCTCTCCATTTTCCGGTGGTGTTTTTCCCCACTTCTTCTTTTTTTTCAGGTCACCAAGCTGGAGAGAAAGCCATAAGCACCAACACAGAGCTTTCAAACTTTAGAGCTGACATACTGGCTCTCCGCCAACAGCTTCATGAGATATCAGAGAAAACTGAAAAGAACAAAGATACACTGGAAAAGTTACAAGAATCTGGTGATGTGTTGGATGATCGGCAGAACCAAATGAAAGGTGTGTTGGACAGCAACTCTTTCATGATCATGAGTGTCAACAAAACTCTTCAAGCCTACAATGGCTACATCAGTGACCTTCAGGAAGATACAAGCAACATTCAAACCAATTTGCAAAGCCAAATGCACTCCCATAATGTAGTCATTATGAATCTAAATAATCTCAATCAGACACAGGTTCAACAAAGAGATCTTATCAGTGCTTTGCAGAGGTCTGTGGATGATACAAGTCAAGCTATCCAAAGAATCAAGAGTGATTTTCAAAATCTTCAGCAGGTTGCCCTCCAAGCACGAAAGGACACTGATTGGCTTAAAGAGAAAGTGCTCAGTTTGCAAGCATTAGCAGCCAATAACTCAGTTTTAGCCAAAGCTAATAATGATACACTTGAGGATATGAGTAGTCAGCTTAGCTCATTCAGTGGGCAGATGGAGAATATCACCAGTATTGCTCAAGCCAACGAACAGAGTTTGAAGGAACTCCAAGAACAACATAAAGAATATGAAAATGGAACATCTGCCAAATTTAACCAGCAAGAAAGCCGTTTTCAAAACTTTGAAACAGATATTGTTAATATTATTAGTAACATTAGCTACACTGCCCATCATTTGCGGACACTGACCAGCAATCTCAATGATGTCAGGACAACCTGCACAGATACTCTTAGTAAACACACAGATGAACTGATGTATATGAACAACACACTAGCAAATATTAACCTGGATGCCACTTCCCTTAGGATGCAACAGGATGTGATGAGGACAAGACTAGATATTGAAGTAGCCAATTTATCACTAGTTATGGAAGAAATGAAACTGGTTGATTCGAAACATGGCCAACTCATTAAAAACTTTACAATATTGCAAGGTAAGAAACATCTTGGATAATTTTTCTTCTCAATAACGGCATAGTAGTAACTTGTGGCATGTTGCTTCCGTGTTCCTTACTGCTTCTGCTAGGACTGTGCTCTGAGACACAAGTCCAGGGCTTTGCAGCCTAGCGAGTGGCCCAGATACCTCCCAGAAGAGACAGCAGTGACAGGATTTGGTGAAGGCAAGAAACAGGTGTGCCATCCACACGTGGCATTGACAAGCACATGCCACAGCTAAAACCTGCCTCTGTGCAGTATCCCCTAGCCTGCTGATGGCTTGAACAGGGGAGACCCCCTCCTAAAAAATTAGGTGCACCTACTCTCACTGCCATCCCATGCCATCCCTACAACATCTCCCCCCCTCTTTTTAAATTTAATTTGGTAAGCACAGCTGGTGATGAAGGCTTCTGGCAACTATAGTCCAAGAACACTTGGGCTACCCAATGTTGGGAACCACTGCTGTAGAGTAAAGCATGTGCTGCCAAAGCTCCAGGCTCACTCAGCATATTCATTTTCCCAGAATATATCTATAGGCAATGTTCCCTGTGTGTGTGAAGTAGCTCAGCAGCACACAGCACCGTGCACCCACTTGACTCAATATTTTTTTAAAAATAAGAGACCGCTTCCTTCTTCCTGCAGGAAGGAAGGAAAGAAAAGCAGCAAGCAGCACCAGTAGTGGAAGAAAAACACAGAAGCAGTGCTGGCTGTGGGGGACCCTGAGAGTCTTAGTCCAAGAAAGCAATATTTCCCAAGTTTGTCAGCAACTGCCAAAACTCACAACTGAGGTTTCGGTTTCTTTCCTTCTGAAATGCATGACCTCTCATACTTTCTTCATGGTAGTTGTTGAAAGAGTAGCTGTGTTAGTCTGTGCAAGCATATCAGACAACAACAAAACAAAACAAAACAAAACAAAAAAAGACAAAACTGTTGTGGCACCTTAAAGACTAACTGCTATACTTCAATGTGAGTGATGGCGGATTGAGTCCACTTCCTCAGACATAAAGTGGGCTTGATCCATGAAAGTTTTCAATAAAATATAGCTGTTAGTCTTCAAGGAGCCACAATGTTTTTTCCTCTTGTTTGGTTTTTGTTTTGTTTTGTTGTCTAATGTTTCCTTGATCATTTCTTGCCATTCTGTTTTTTATACTGTCTGCCCTATTACTCCATAGGTAACAGTTTCATTCATTCTGAGACGTAATGTTACATTCCATTGCTTTGTCTCACTTGAATTATGAGGTTATATGATTTCCCCCTATCTGGTGATGCATATAGTTATTCAAATTCAGACAACGCCTTTATTAAGATCACATCTATACAATATTTGTGGCTAGCTTTCAAGGTTTTCAGAACACTTCAACAGGCAAGAGAAGACAACATTAAGAGGTCCAGGGATTTGAAAAATCTGCCAAGTTTTTGTTCATGTTTGATTGTATGTGACTGTGTCTCTATATGAACAATTTGTTTTAAACTAAACTTATTGTAATTATTATTCTCCCTCTATTTTTGAATTCTTTTAGGCCCTCCAGGTCCAAGAGGCCCCAAAGGTGATAGAGGGCCCCAAGGTCCTATTGGTCTTACTGGAGCCAAAGGACAAAAAGGAGAAAAAGGTGAACCAGGACCACCTGGACCTCAAGGTGAAAAGGGACCAAATGGACCAGCTGGACCACCAGGTGAAAGAGGTGGGAAAGGTTCCAGAGGTTCAACTGGATCCAAAGGTCAAAGAGGTTCACCTGGGAAGCCTGGTCCACCAGGACCTAGTGGAGACCCAGGGCTACCT
The DNA here is from genome assembly GCF_051106095.1 of Pogona vitticeps. Lineage (NCBI taxonomy): Eukaryota > Metazoa > Chordata > Lepidosauria > Squamata > Agamidae > Pogona > Pogona vitticeps. The sequence continues at coordinate 184,797,415 of NC_135786.1, forward strand.
GGACCACCAGGCAGAGATGGACCCCCAGGCCCACAAGGCCCACCAGGACCCCAGGGTCTACAAGGAATTGTTGGCGAGCCAGGAATACCTGGTCCTCGTGGGTTGCCTGGCCTGCCTGGCGCACCTGGATTGCGTGGTCTGCAGGGCCAACCTGGACCCCCCGGACCACCAGGTCCAGGAATACCAGTGGCCCTTCAAAGTGAGGCTAACGGTAAGATCTCTGCTCACACACTTCCATTTTTTCCTAGCACATTCCTTGGCTACTGTACTGGATTGTACTGCAATTGAGTGCCTATAACAAAATGCTGCAAGATATATCTAGCATCTAAGAGGGGTGTGCCTCTTGAAGGCTCCAGCCAGTTTGAAATAGAAGTCTTGCATGGTTTGAACTTATGAGAAATTTGGGGGTGGTGAGGCAGCAGAAAATAATATCTCTGCATACTTCTCCTTATTGTAATTATCTCTGCATACTTCTCCTATATTGCTCTGTGTGGTTCTATACAGGTAGAAAATATTAAGGTTCAGGATAGGTTGCCAATTAGCCTACTATATGGTACCAAATGAGGGTTCTAAAGCATGGTAAAGTAAAAAATGTATATTTCTCCCTTTCTCTCCTCCCCTTTGGCGTTAAGAATTTAACCTCTTGGCACTTACCTCCTATGACTCTAATCTTCTACTCTAGGATATCATATGCTCTCAGAACCTCTACCAGGCTGATCACCATCCTCTGAATTTTTCCTTTCCTGACATTTTTTTTCTTTCACCCTCTACTTTATACAGTTGCTAGAGGGCACTGTGGGGCGTGGTGGTGGTGTGGGTTAAACCACAGAAGGCTCTGTGCTGCAAGGTCAGAAGACCTGAACTTGTAAGATCAAATCCACACAACGGAGTAAGCCCCCATCGCTTGTCCCAGCTCTCACCAACCTAGCGGTTCGAAAGCATGCAAAATGCGAGTAGATAAATAGGTACCACCACGGTGAGAAGGTAACGGCGTTCCGTGTCTAGACGCGCTGGCCATGTGACCACGGAAGATTGTCTTTGGACAAACACTAGCTCTGTGGGTTGAAAACGGAGATGAGCACCGCCCTCTAGAGTTGGACACGACTGAACAAATTGTCAAGGGGAACCTTTATCTTTACCTTATTGAGCATTCTCAGTCCTCACTGAATTGAATGGTGTCAGGGTTCCTCTTCATTTTCATTTACATGACAGTTTATTTCCACATGCTTAAGCCATCCCCCACATACACAGGCAAACATCTTTTGTTGGTGAGCAATCCTGTTCTCACTGTGAAACTAATAGGCCCTAGATGGCAAAGTTAGGTGTTAAAATAAGTTTGTCTCCACAATTTTTAAAGATTTTTCCCTCAGACTAAAAGTTGCAATGAACTCTCCTAGTCTATAAACTGTTTTGAAGACCGCGCTGGTAGGGTTGCAGTTTTCTCAGTAAAGTCATTTTAAATTAATTATATTCTCAACATAACTTGTTGTTTATTCAAACTCGTGGAACTTCATTGTACTACAATAAATATATCCACAAACCTATGTAGGGCACTTGCAGAGGCTCATTTTTAAAGAGTTTACTGGTTTAACAAAAACTGTGTTGTGTTTTAGGTTGTCCTGTTTCCTGGAAGAATTTTTCAGGCAATTGTTACTACTTTTCAATGGAAAGAGCAATTTTTGAAGATGCCAGGCTTTTCTGTGAAGAGAAATCATCACATTTAGTTTTCATAAATAGTAAAGAAGAGCAGGTATGGAGGTATTTCTGCTATTTTGACAAGCTAGAGATGTGGAAGAGAAGCACTTATATTCTCTACAACACAAATGTCACAACATGGAGAGGCTTCAGTTTCCCCGCTGCTTCAGAAAGAAATCTAGCTACCCCTTTTAGAAAAAAAATCCTAGACATTATGAAACAGAAGGATACTGAAATTTCCTGACTGCTTTCCTTTCACTAAAATCAACTGTTAGACATGTTCCTGTTTTGAAACCCAGCTCCAAGAATCCCCAGTAAGCATGGCGAAGAAACAGCTCTGCAAATAAAGCTATCAGGTGCTAGCATCTTTATGCTAGATACTGTATATTCCCATAAACTTGCTATGGCTACTTGAAGCTAACTGATGATATGCCAGGATGCATCTTGGTTGCACTATGAGGTGGATGGCCAGGCCCACGACAGAGGCAAAAGCTGGCCTCTGTGTTCCATTACTCAATCTGTCTGCAACATCTGAAGAATTTCAGCCCCTGAAAAATAAAATCAGGAGATCAATCACAATTGCCCTGTGTAATATGTAGTTTGGGGAATGTAGCAACTATAAAAGCAGAACCAAGGCAAAATAAAAACAACTATTGAAAAAAAATACTTCCTTCTCAATTCCAGATGTATTTTGAGGAGGGGAAAAAACTTTTCCCAACTAAATAAAAAGCATTTGAATAACTCTTAACACCTTCAAGAAAGCAATTCAGCAAAACTGCTGGAAGGAGCAGTTTTTTAAAGGTGCTGGAGTTATTCAGATATTGTTCACCTGAGAAAGAGTTATATTTGAAATACATCAAGAATAAAGACAGGAGTATTTTCAACAATGTATTGGTACATTGTGATTTAGTTCTACCCAGTAGTTTGGCCCTGTCGTGATGATTGCTAACAGAAGGTTGTCTGATGCACATTTTTAAAAATAAAACCTTTAGTTTTGTCTGGTAAGACAGAGAAGGAAGAGGGGAAAGAAGCCTCTTTCCTGTTCTCTAGCTTACTGAATATGGCTTGCTGCAGCTGCTATAGAAGGATCACTTCCACTGGAATTTCAGCTTAGTAAGTGGGTGGGTAATATTGGCATCTGGAGGTGGGTGAGGAGAAGGAGAATGTATGGGAAGGTCAGTGGGTAGGAAGGAGTGGGATTAGAGCCTCTAGAGAGGGAACAAGTTGTGTCCTCTTTTTCATAAGCAAAGAGGAACGGCTTCTCAGTCTTGACAAAGTATCAACTCTGAGTCAAATTGGCTCTATAGATGGCACTTCATCAGAAAATGAAAGCACATTAGTGTTCCACGTGCATGGCCAGGCATGACCAAGGTACCCTTGCATGGTGAGTTGGGTATCTTTATATTTTTATGATTTTAATATCTGAGCAATCCTGCTACTAAGTGAAGTCTGTTTTACTCCCAATAATAATTGCAAAAGTTAATTTGCAATGTGTATGTGGTGCAAAAAGCCCCTGTTGTAACAACCACATGTGTGTCATCACTTAAGGCACTCCCTATTCAAATGATGCACTATCTATAATGTATGAGTGGGCAAAGTGCTGTCCTAGAGCCATACGTAGCCATCCCAAGGCTGTAATTGTAGTCCCAAGCCCCTGGCTGTGACACCTTTTAGGGCCAAAAAAAAAGGAGTATTGCAACTCCTTGAAATGTCTAGGAGTCTTGCCTTGACGTTTAAGTAGATCACAGGGCTGCTCTGCACTTTCCACCACCGCAAAGAAATGGTTTTTCAAAACTATAGGTGAATTTCTAGCCTTTTTAAAAAAAATTTAGGGTCTTTTCTTAGTCCAGTCCTCAGAATCTGAGGGGGGAAAAACTGGTCTCCTGAACTGTCAGAGTTATTCACCCCGATGAGTTCAGGAGAACTACAAAGCTTTTGTAACACAACAAAACAAAAGCTGATACCTAAGCTACATGTATCCAAAGTCTTTGGATATTTTGAGATACAAAATCATGCAACCAGTGCTTTCCTCTGTACGCAGGAATGGCTCAAAAAGCAGGTGATTGCAAAAGGCAGCTTCTGGATTGGCCTCACAGACTCAGTAAAGGAAAATGAATGGCGATGGCTGAATGGAACCTTACCAGAATACACGTACGTGCAGGAAGGAACCCATTGCCTGCTTTCTGCAACTGTTCTTGCTGTTCCTTTTTTTTTTTTTATCACATGGACATGACAAAAATGGGAAATCAAGCTGCAGCCTTATAGAGCAAAACTTCATCAAGAACTGTAATCGTCTCTTGCTCTTTTATACTCAGAGCTTTCTCAGCTGTAAAAAGTATCATGAAACGTTTGTGGATGCTTTCTATAGAGCTTAATTGCAAACTGGGGATTTAAAAAATCACATATCTCCCTCCTCAAAAAACTGCTGCCATGTTTTATGTATTCTTCCTCAGCTTTGTAATATAGTTGGATTGAAAGAGAAAGCTCGTACTTGTGGACAGATAGCAGATAGGATGTCATAATTTTACAGGAAGCAAAGCCCCTCTCCACTTTCATCACATGTAGATACTTGCTAGAAGCCAAAGATTTTTCATTGAAGCTTACTGCGGGCTCAGACTGAGCCAAGTTCCTTTGAACTGGAGTCATAATGTACACAGTCCCACAAAGGAGGAACTCTGAATTAAAAATCCTAAAATATATCGTTCTTGTCAGTTGAAATACGGCATGTCTCCTTAAATTACTCAGTTGAGTTTTTGTTTGGCATCGGAATGCATAGCTTGCTAGATTAGCTAATTCTGTCCTACCCTGATGAAATCCCCCGATACTTAACTGAAACCATGATCCTTATATGCCTGTGACCCAATGTGAAGTATAGATCTGAATTCTTGGGTGGGGGAGAGGGAAGGAGCTCCATCTCTAAAGAAATATGAACATGATGTCACTTCAATTTTAGAAGACGTATCACTAAACATAATTCCTGAGCTTCTCTCACTTCCTGAGCCTTCCATATCCTTGTCCGCAGCTAACATTCCTCATAATAATATACCATATTATTATTTCATTTTTTTCTTACCCCTGCCAAATTTGCAATCTATGCTTGAAAACAGTTGTATGGATGGAAAGGCAGAATAATAATATTTTAATTGATTAAATATGCCATGCCTTACCCTGAAGGAAAGGCAAGCTCAATTGTCATTATTTATTTTGGGATGGATAGCAACTAGAGATGGGCATGAACTAAAAAACAAATTGCAAAATTTGTCAAAAATTGCTAATTCATAGATTCATATTCATAAAAATCAATGCTCCCAATGAATATGAATCAGCAAATTTTAGTGATTTTTGGTTCATCCATTTGTTAGGCTATAAAACAGCCCCCCAAGTGCCTAGAGACGCCAAAATTGCAGAGAAGTGTCCCCTGTCTCTCCTCTACAATTGTTCTAAGTTTGGTAAAGGTTGGGTTTCCCCAAGCCAGTTGCTAAAGGACACTTTCCTTGGGGGGACCTATTTGGATGTCTGAAACCCAATCTTCACGAAATTTGGAGGGATTGTAGAGGAAAGCTGGGGAAGCTTCTCTGTGATTTTGGTTTCTCTAAGTGCCGTGGGAGAACTTGCCTTCGAGGGCCTTCTTTGTGGGTTTATAACTCAGATGTCCAAAACCCAATCTTCACCAAACTTGCAGGGCTTGTAGAGAAGAGTCGGGGGAAGCATCTCTGTGATTTCGGTGTCCCTAGGTGCTTGGGAGGTGACATAGGGTTTAAAAAGCAAAAATGAATTGACTAATCAATTAATTGTTTCATCAGAAAAAAATAGTAGATTAACATAAGGTTGCCTTTGGAAAATGTATGGGAATTTCAGTGGGTCCGAAACACTGCAACCAGCTTGTTAATTGGCACTAGTTACAGGGATCTCATAAATCCCCTGTTATAACAGCTCCTCTGGCTGCTGGTCCATCTTTGGGCACAATTCAAAGTGCTAATTTTGACCTATAAAACCCTAAATGTATTGGGCTCAGAAATACCAAATCTCCCTTTATAAGCCTGCCAGGTTTTAAAATATTGAAAACTAACTTTCTCTTAGTTTTGTCACTGTCAGAGGTTTGCTTGGTGAGAACATTCTCTGTCACTGCTCCTAAGGTAATGGATTTGTCCATGCCTTCCTGACACACCCATGTGCAATCCCAAATCCAGGCAATGTTTATAGGACTAAATTTAGCTTTTTGATCTTCGGCAGCTTGTTGAAATCATTCCTTTTCTGTTTTTCTTCTGTCTTTCTGTTCTCCATTTCCAAGAAGTGTCATACATTGTTCATTATGTGAGCCTCGTGGCGCAGTGGTTAAACTGCTGTACTGCAGCCAAAACTGTGCTCACAACCTGGGGTTCAATCCCCAGGTAGCCAGCTCAAAGTTGACCTAGCCTTCTGTCCTTCCAAGATCAGTAAAACGAGTACCTAGCTTGCTGGGGGAGGCAATGCGTAGTCTGCATAATTAACTTGTAAACTTCCCGGAGAGTGCTTTAAGCACTATGGGGCGGTATATAAGCAGCACTGCTCAGAACAGATGGTTGGTGCTTTTCTTTGCCTTGCTTTGCTTTACACTTACAGTGTTATAAACTTGCTGTGCCATGGTATCACTGTGGTCATCTAGTTGTTTTACGGCAACTATCTTCTGTTTTGTTGAAAGAAACTGGAGTGCTGGACAGCCGGATAACTGGAATCATGGCCACGGACCAGGGGAAGATTGTGCTGGATTAATCCATGCTGGGCTCTGGAATGACTTCTACTGTGAAGATGTTAACAGTTTTATTTGTGAACAAGAGACGGACAAAGGTATGTTAGAGCCTCAAATGGAGCAGATTCTTATTTGCTGCACAGACCAAATCTGAAAAGCAAATTTACACAGCTGGCACAAGGGAGAATCTGACCCCTGTGAATACAGTTGGATATTTGGAAGCCCTTGGAAAAAGGTTTCAGTTCAACCCATATTAGCTTCCGTCGGAGAATACACACACAGCAATATTGCATCAATGTTGGCTTGTAGATTCAGCCCTTGACACTTGGAATGGTTACCTGAGCACACTTTCCCCTTTGTAAAGGAATCACATCCACACCTTTATCTAGGAAAATAGGAACTATTGTGTTTATTATGAAAGACACATATTTTGTCAACCAAGACAACTGAGATTCTTTGCCACAGGGGAAAAGTTTCATTTTGTTAATACTAACAGCTAGCCTCTTTGGACAAAACTGTGTGACTCACTGTGTTCACCTTATAACGCCAAAGGAGTGTGTCAGTATTACAAGGAGTAATGTTTGTGGGGGAGTGAAATGGGTTGCCTTTGCACGACTCAGAGCTTCCCCCTGGTCTCCTTCCTGCCTGCCTTCATAAATTCTCCCTACCAAAGTTACACACTTGCTGCCCACTGATTTTTTTGCTGTGATTGTCCACTCCGTCACAATCTCCATATCTGTGTCATTTTGCCAGAGGTAGGCTTGGAAGCCACTGCTTGCTAAGGTGAGGTTGCAGTTCTGATCTTGGGAGACTTGCATTGTTGGACTACAACTCCCAGACAGAGCCTTACCCCCACCAGCCTGGCTACTTCCTGTGTCAGCTGGAGGTTTCTGAGAGCAGTGGTTTAAAACAAAGATTCTGTTCTTTGCTTGTGAGGGTTTTTTTTTTCCTTCAAGAAATTACTTTTATAGCATGTTAATGTGATGTTTTTATTTTCCCACTTTAGCTCAGCCCCCAGGATTGTAACTACAAAGTGCAAGAGACAGAGATTTTCTTTATGGTGAAATATCCTCTGGGACTGAATCGTCACCCAGCCAAAGAGGAAGCACTGAGAACCGTGATGAACCAATGTCTTTAGCACAATTTGTCCTTCAAAACCTTTTAATTTTTCAGGGGCTTTCAACCTGCTGCACAAAAGTGTTGATTGTTAATTGCAGTTAAGACTGAATCATCTGTAGATCCTCAGACATACAACATATGAATACTGAAGATTTATTCTTATAGAAACTGGATTATGACAAGTTGACTACAAAGCATGGCCTTTCCACTATAGGAGTAAAAACTAAAAATACAAAGCTGTTGTTTAAACACAACAGCTAAGATCACAAATATCAGCAAATTATATGAATATACATTTATAAATATATAAAAATTTTATATAAAAATATATATAGTCCAACTCTGATCAATAATATAGAATATACTTTTTAAAGCTTTTAAAATTTTTGTATTTTTGTACAAAATATTTGCCAATTACATTGATTTTTAATTGCGTTTTTATATAAATATAGACACAGAAGCCAAAGGAAGTAGCAGTGATACTACTTATGATTCACTAGAAATTATTGTCATGTATAAGGCTGATTAGCTATAAAAATATATGTTTTGAATTTATATATTTCCCAGGTAAATTGCCCAATCTAACAATTTTTGAAGCTGATTTTTGGTGACATTTGCAATATTTCATGAAAGAGTATAGAGCATGTTATGATCCCAGTGACAGATACACAGCAGACCTCAAATCTTTTTCTCTTCTGAATTGAATCCCACTGAATGCAGTGGGATAAGTCAGAATTAGCAGAGTTTAATTCACATAGGGTTCGAAACATAGCAGCCCTATCCCTAGAAACAGCTGATAGCCAAGAAATAGGGATTATGTTTGAAGAAAGGGAACTGAACTCAATGATTTGTGTGCAGATATTCAGTTCCCTGGTATTTCCAGTTGAAAGGATCAGGTAGAAAACAAAGGGAAAGAAATCTGAGACCTGTGAGCTCACATAGGCAATACTGGGAATAGAAGGATAAATAATCTGCCCCAATATAAAGCAGATTATATCTTTCCTATCTAGGTGGCTTCTGTTAATGTAGAAACCAGCATAGTACTGGAAACTGGATGATAACATGAACAAATAGAAGTAAATAACCAAAAGAGATGTTTTACACAGATGTGCATTATGTTGTGCCTGATGTCTTTGGGGTTTTATTGAGGGAAGGGTATTCTTGATGTTAGCCAGAAAATATTTGGGAGGAGCTAGTGGACAGTGTCACTCAAAAGGGTTGCTTTACCCTTTCTCTGTGAGACACTGTCCTCCAAATCAGTTTCTTTAAGCTGCTATCCTTTTCTTTCATAAGGAAATAAATGGCATGAAAAACATGAAGCACCTCCTTCCTATGGCTATACCTCTGTGCTTCATCAACCACCCCAAAACTGTTTTGGGCATAAATTTGGACAGACATAAGGGAAAAGTTGCACAACTGTGCATGTTATGTCCAGTTTGGTCCTCACACAAATACTATCACAAAAACTTTCTGCACCAGCATCATGTTGAGTGATGTACTGTGCTTCAAATAAAAACATTCAAAATAAAAGGCAGATCACACTTGTGACATATGTGAGTCTTATGTGGAATTTGTGTGTAGAATTTACCACATGGATGTTTGTCTTATTTAGCTTTAGCAGAAATATCTGTGATTTTGCTATAGGTTCTGACTTCATGAAAGGAATTAATTTTGTCATGTAGCAAGCAGAATGATAAATGCACAGAAGGAAAGTCCTGCCACCTGACAAATTCAGAAAAAGTAAATTATGTTACCTCCCTCCCAAAAAAGGAATACTGAACTTTAGAACCATTGGTTCTTCTCAATCATCATCATCACCATCTGTGGTCAAGTCAATTCTTACCTATCGCAACTTTTTCAGTGGTTCACTTTTCCCTTCTTTTGGGGGCATCCTGGAACTGTGCAATTTGCCCAAGGCCCCACAGGCTATCTCTTCTGAGAGAGAAATCACAGTGGAGGACTCAAACTCCCAGCGTCTGGCTCCACAGCCAGATGCCTAACTCACTGAGCTATTCAGTCAGTATTCTCAATAGCTCTGTCCAGTTAAACAGCTACTACTGAAATTTCCCCCTACCTTTCTACCTATAGCTTGCCTTGGCTAGCTAGAGGTAATCAGCTACTGGGGGAAAAGGGAAACAGAGTGATGTATGAAGATACAATTGTAGACTATGGAGAGGGAAAATTTGGCCTTTCAGATATTGTGGGGGTGCAACTCCTATAATCTTTCACCCTTGGTAGTGCTGGCTAGAACTGATGGGAGTTATAGTCCAAAGAAAGCCAGAGGGCCATAATTTCTTCTCCCCTTCTGTAAATTATCTGTTCTCTGTTTGTTTCAGAAGGACATTCCTTTGGGAATATTTTATTCTCTTATATTTACTTACCTTGCACCATGAGTGTGTCCCTCCAGATGTTGATTGTCTACACCTCTCATCTGTCCTTGCCATCATAGTCAATGATAAGGAATATTGAGAGGTGTAGTCCATCAGTGCCTGAAGGGCCACACTTCAGATATCTGAAAGCATTTTCTTCTTTTTCTTTCATCCAAAGCCAAAGAAAGACTAAAAGTTAGCTAAACCAGTTGTTTACTGCTCCAGACTACAGAGCTAAATATCCCAGTAGAATGACAATTAGCAACCAGCTACTAGTTGTGGGCCACAATAGCCATAATCCTGTTGATACTCCCAACTAGAGTAGTGCTGTGGAATCAGTGGGATTTATGTAAGTGTTGACTCACTAATTGACTTAAACATTGATTCTCTAAATCAACAACTATTAAATTTTTTAACCAATTCAACAATTGTTTCAATGGAGCTACTCGGAACTAAGAATGAGATTGAGGCCAACATCTTTAGATAATCCATTTGGTGTCATCACATCCTGTGATATTTTAAGTCACTGTAATTTCAGTTTCTCCTTTCAGCTTGGGAATTTAGTTCATCAGATTTTTTTCAAAATATATACAATTTACTCCCATGCTTATTTCCCTCCATTGCAACAAGTAACACCGAATTTAGTGTTCTTTATTATCTATATTGCTCTTGGTGTCTATTTGAGATTGGAAAATTATTCAAGATGCTTTATTTAATGTTTAACCTGTTCGTATTAATCCCACAGCATTCTTACATTACCCTTTATTTCTAATACATTTATAAAAATAATCCCAGGATCTGTGAAAGATGTAGAGTGGCTTTATCGGTAGATTACATATTAGTCTAAAGCATGTGTTTTCAAATGTCCTTAGGTTAAAAAAATCACAAATATGTTACTCCAAAACAGTCTGTTCTACTTTATTCCATAAAGCTTTATAGGTTATCTGTTTTCACTGAAATCTCTTGCTAGAAAAGGAAGAAGTTGAGTAGTTCAGGTAACAGCTGCATGCCTGGACTGAATGTGAGACTATATGGTTCACTATAAACATTGGTTCCCAAATCTGGGTAACCCTGATGTTCTTGGACTGCAGTTCCCAGAAGCCTTCACCATCTGCTGTAGTGGCCAGGGTTTCTGGGAGTTGTAGTCCAAAAAACACCTGGGTTATTAAGGTAGAGAATCACTGCAATAAACAACAAAGAAATTTGTGACATTGAAATACACCTATCCCCTTAGAAGTTGTCCACCATAGGTTTGGAGATAGTATGATATCACAAGAAAACATGCTGTAGTATTATCAGAAAGAGTAATGCAGACAAGTTTTGGTCCCCATAATCCTTACTCTCTTTGTCAAAATTTAAAACTTCTGATTGGTTTGCAACAAATTGTACTTCTACATTTCATTTGACACTGCCAAATAAAATGGTTTGCCACAAACTATGACTGACACTTTAGCACATAAGAAGAAGAGGGGGAAGTGATGGGTGAAGGAATGTGCCTCCTCATTCTTGTACTTTCAAAACGTACTTTCACGTTACATTTCAATAGCATAGAAGGCTGTATTTTCCACTTGCACATATCTTCATAAATTTGCTCAGGGAATTTAATCAATGTGAGTGGAAATTTAGAATAAATGGATTGTTCTTTTGACCCAAACGTCTATTTTTTAAAATAAACATTTAATAAAGGCATTTTAACATCATGGTTCACCAAAGTATGCCATTAAATCAGTGGTTCTTAACCTTTTTGAAAGAAACGCCCCCTTGAGCCATTGAGGAAGTTATCATCGCCCCCCCTCCCCGGGGTGATGATATCTTGTTTGTTTGTTTGTTTGTTTGTTTGTTTATTTATTTATTTATTTATTTATTTATTTATTTATTTATTTATTTATTTATTTATTTAAGACACTTGAATCCAATGACCTCTGAAAACAATATTCAATTCCAAGAAAATGAAATGCCCCCAAAAAGTAACATTTAATGATTTAGTTGCAAGCGAATTTTAAGACTCAAAAAGAAATATTAAAAGGGCATAAAAATAAACCGCAATGCAGGAACTAAAAATTTCAAGACGAAAACTCTGAAACTAAATTAAGATTGGAGGAAAATATATATTCATGCACATTGTAAAAAGGCTGCAGCCATCTTCACAGGTTTGGCTTGCTCCAGCGCCCCCTACCGCCCCCTTCTGCTCCAGCGCCCCCACACTGCCCCTTTTCGTTCTACTGCCCTCCTGAAAAATGAAATCGCCCCCTGGGGGGCATTATCGCCCACGTTAAGAACCACTGCATTAAATAATATTCTTAGGTAATGAGCCTTACATGGAATCACTGTGTGGATTCAAAACTTTCATCATGCTGTTACAAACTGTTAAAAATGAATTTGTGGGGATGTGATTAATCTATACAATACAGTCCTTGTGAGAGGACACATCATCTCCAAAACGTGAGGGTAAGTATTACTCTGCCTGGACCACTGACCACCAATGATGAAAAGCAATCACGTGGACCTCCTTTGTTTTCGTTTCAGTCAAGAGTAACAGGAGAGAGAACTGTCACTTGGCACCTCCTTTTCTTGTAAATCATCAGGTCAGCAAAAGTCAATTGTAAAGAACAGCTCTATTTTCATCCATTTTTCACATAACCAATTCCTTCTGCCACAGTGAGACAGAAAGTTTTATGTGTTTCCACAATAAACTATTTTGTGTTCCAGAATTAGTGGGTTTTTTTCTTCTTCATTCCATGCCAGGTAACTATGTGTAAAGCTGATTGTGTTCAAAATGAATCTATTATAAACAAGCTCTTCACTCAAGGGAATAGTGTTTAGAAAAGTTATTTCTCAGATTACCATTTCCAAAATCCCTAAACCAGCATGGGTTTCTGGAAGTTCTAATCAAACTTTCCCAAACTCTGGAAGAGTTGATGAACTCAATCAGAAATGGGCTGGATGACTAAAAAAACAATAAAATGAAGAATTCTTAGCAGGCAAAGCTGAAGAATTGGCTGTTTGTGCCAAACAATTTTACCCACAAAACCAGAAGTAATACACTAATGTGCACAACAAGCCACGTTTTCAAAAAAGACTGATGAACAACAGTTGTTACTTTTAAATTCTCTCATGAATAACAGTAATGTTGCCTTTAAAAAATTAACTCTTCAAATTCTGCACTACTGTGTACCCAGACTCAGAGCACTGCTTCTGCTACTAACTGGCTTGTTGTGCTTTGTCTGCACCTCCCCTTGTTTTTTTGAAAGCTCCTTCCCAACAGTATAGAATGCATTCCCACATCCACTGTAGCGCAGATCATAAGGACCCGCTGACTGCCAGCAGCCATTCCATGATTCTGAGCATTGTTTATGCACTCTTCGTGTTTAATTATTAGCTTTAAATGTGTCTTCCCAATTGGGGAAAAATTATGTTGCAAATGCTATTATATTAAAATCATATTAGAATTGTATTGTCTTTTAATGTTGAGAATGGAGAGCTCTTGTTTCCCCACAACCTAATATGATATGGCTTCCACAGGCTTCAGAGTGGGATGAGGGGGGCTTGATTATCTAGTCACACCCCAACATTATTAGTTTTCCTCTGTAATGGGTAACATTTAGCGGCTATCTTTTTTCTTGTTCTTTTGCAAGCCAAAAATGCTTTTGGGAAGCATTTTGAGAAGGGTTTTCTTTTAAATGCTATTGAATTGTGTTAACAGGTAGGGGAGTGGGGGATACCAGCATGACCCTCCCCGTGTTTCATTTGTAGGTCTGGTGTGTTTTTTTAAAAAGGAGTATGGTGGCATTGTTACTACTTCTATATATGTGCTAGCTCAGTTTCATGGTAGTTAATTATGAACAGAACTATGGTATGGTATGGTATGGTATGGTATTAAAATCTTAGAAATAATGTTACTTTCTGCAAAAGAATTTACTAACTGGCTGAGGCTAGTAAAGGGGAAATGAAGAAGGCAGACTACCCCCACCACTGGCAGCAGGTGCAGACTGTTGAATTTCTATGCAGGATTCAGAGGAAAGTGTTGATTTCTGTGCTGAGCACCAAAGAAGGACTGGAGCACACCATCCTTCCTCCACTAGCTTGCTCACTTCTCTATTGTGAAGCTAGGACTTCAGTCCCAGAATGACATACAGTACAGCATGCTACAGTCACAGTAACTTGGCAAGTATAAGATGTGACATGAACTAACCACATTGATCATGAGTATAAAAAGGCTACAGTCCATTTTATGAAGTATTTCCAGTGCAGCTTTCCATGTCGAACAGAACAGCTTGTAGATGTTGAAAAGAAAGGAAATTAATGTGATTGCTTTTTAAGCCACAAACCATTTTTAGAGGAAAAGCAGAAATTCCTAATAGATAAAATGTCAACTATCATCATATCAATTTCCTGTACCTATACAAATTTTGCAGTAAACTATTGCTCATATTTCAGCTGTGTGAAACACCCAACAAGCACTGAAAATGCATTTTGAATAATAGACATATACTGTATGTATGTAGGCTTCTTGAAAGCAAAAGGCCCACAAAATGAAGCACATACTTTCTCTACAGAAATCTGTTATCTCTGCAAGGTTATTTCCATATCTGAAAGACTGCAACATCAAAGAGATGCATGCACACGGACTTGATTCACACCACTTTCAAACACAAAATGACATGCCTTTTTGCTATCTGCAAAATTCTTGTATTAAGCACAATTATTTAGTTGCTTAACTAGCACATCTTTTTAATTGACTGAAATGTTTAATAGGAATAAACTCACAGATTGTTTGATGAAGTATTGCCAGATGTTATTATTTGACTTAAGTATTGCCAGATGTTACAATGTATTCTGAAATGCTGAAAAAGACAGCCTACAGTCTGGAAAAGAGGCTGCATTATTTTCCTGAAGAAGGACAAAAGCATGTCTCAGCCTGCATGCCTTCTGCAGACACCTTTCTTGAGAAGCCATCTTGCTCTTTCCCTCCTTTAAACACTTGTAAAATACATTTCATAAGTAGTATAGCCACTGAACAACTTGCCAAGAAAAGTCTTAGTTTGACTGTATTAATCAAGGTCATCTTTTTTAATCAGTTGAATTGTTTTTATATTTTTATAAGATTGTTAAAGATTAAGTATGATAAACTCAGCTTTATACGACTGCTCTTTGCCACCTCCTTTGACAACCAGACGAGGAGGTTGTAATGTTATAATCCAGTGGTTCCCAACCTTGGGTAACCCAGGTGTTCTTGGACTACAATTCCCAGAAGCCTTCTAGCCTGGGTTTCTGGGAGATGCAGTCCAAGAACACCTGGATTACCCAAGGCTGAGAACCACTGTTATAATTCTTTGGAGGGAATCATGTCAATCTCCCTCTCTGAGGGTGAAAGGAGAAGTCTGCCCTTTGCAAAGGGACATACAAACACCAACCGTTCTTCCGACCTGTGGCACAAACTTTTGTCATCAGTTGGTCTCCATCTTACCTCTAGTGACAGAGAAGAGCTAGAGGAAGTCTGCATAAGGCAGACTGGGGAAGGTGGCTAGGAAAGACTAATGCTTCCAGACATGCCCCCTCCTAAACAATAGTCAGTCTGTGCCAACTTTGGAGCTACTAAAGCCACTGAAACTAATGGTAAGGAAAATAATGGGGGGGGGGGGAGAAGCATTTTGAAAATAGCAGGGTATTAGATGCTGATTTTGTTTGCAAGTATGAGCAATTAAATTTTTTTTTTGTATTGCACAGAATAATTGGCACCAGACTTTAAAAATTGAATATCCACCTCCATTTGTAGGACTACTATGTTCTCTATACCGGGATCATGCTACAGAAGATAAACAATGGAAGATATTTGGAAAAAGGAAACAGGAGTAGATTCCGAGAATATTTTAGCAGCTGTACGTAAACAATTTAAAATAAATTATCATTTACTGTACATGGCAAAGCAATCCATCCTAGCTATTCTACAAATTATTTAACTACTGTATGTCACACACCCTTTTCAATGTCTTACCTGGCACTTGTTCTACCTCTTATTGCTGAGCCGGACAAATATCGCATCACATGCCCAGTCAAACTGCAGAGTTCAGAAAACCTACAGCAGGCCATTCATATTATTTCAATAACTGTGTTGGAACTAGAACAAGGTCCAGGTCCAGGATACCTTGCAGAATATCCTTTCTCTGAAGAATTATCCCATTAACCAATCTTATGGTACTCTCTAGAAATGAGTGCCATTTCAGATATGTTGTCACACAAACATTACCTGTACTGTGCAACACACCACATCCTCAGTTGCTTGCTCACTTGCTTACTTGGCTGTTTGTTTATCTATTTATTTTAAACAGTGGTTCCCAACCTTGGGTACCACCACAACTCCCACGAAGTCTGGCCAGCACAGATGATAGTGAAGGCTTCTGGGAGTTGTAGTCCAAGAACACCTGGGTTACCCAAGGTTGGGAGCCCCTGATTTAAAATGTTCCTAACACACCTGGAATCAGCAAGCCTTAGGTTGAGATACAATCAAGAAAAGCATCTCAAAGCAACGTAAAACAATTCAGATATATGTAAAAGATTTTTTTGTATTAATCTTTTTAACAATTCAAAACAATGACCTCAGACTGATCAATCCAAAAATATTATCTCAAACATGATCTCATTTGGCTTCAAATGCTGGGATGAAGAACCAGCTTTTAACTTGCCACAGAAAGAAATGTAATGTCTGGATCATTCCGGCTCCTAAGGGAAGGGTATTCCATAGCTAGGATGCTACATCCGAAGAAATTCTCTCCTGGGGCTCCAAAAGGTCGTCTGCTTCCATTGCTGCGATACAGAGGAGCCCCTCCCAGCAGATCTTAATGACTAGGCCGATTATGTATAGGAAGATACATTTCCTCAAATATTGGCTGGAATCCTATCTCTCTAGGTGCAGTGCAGTTTTACACATTTGTACATCTGCCATGCCTTCTGCTTAGGCAACAAAGATTGTGCAAATTGATTGTGCCATTGTTCCCATTGTTCCCATTTTGACCCATTGCGCAACACGCATAGGGAAATGCTTTGTGAATAGCACTTTAACCTTGGCACAATGAATACTTCCACGTGTGTAATGCTGAGCTACACACGCATACTTACTCCCTGTCCATTTAGACAGCAGAAAATTCCCATAACCTCAGATCAGTTGACAAAATCTTCCACCCCTCCACAGGATTTCCTGCTCCATCTGATCTTACCAACATTTTTTACAGTATCAGAGAAACAAGAGTCTTTTTCTTGTTACAGCATATTGTTGCGAGCCATCCCTGTTGAATTGCAAATAATTTGAGAGTGGTCTGGTCTTAAATTGACCCATTTAGCTGCCAGCATTTTTGGACTCTCCTTATTTGGTGACTATGATGAGCTGTCATGATGAGCATATGTTCTTCCAAAATTACTACAGCACCATATGAATGGCGTGGGTCATAAATGTATTGGCTTCTTATGTGCCACAACAGTCACTCAAATGTAACATTGATGGCTACTCAATAGCTGAATCAGGCTGACTTTATTACATGATCATAGAAGCGCTTGAAATTTCTGTCTGGAAGCCAGTGCAGAGCTACTGAATTAAGCATGACTGCTATGTGCTGAGAGAAGCATCAAAACAGGGCAGTTTAAGTCCCTTATGGAAACTGTATATTTAAACATGCCTTTTCCCCCATCTTTCAAGAACATATCAGTCCAATTCTCATTAGGGCAAAAACAAAAAACAGGTGAAAAGTTATTACCAGTGCAGTGTGTCTACATCTGGTGACACCCAAATTATACTGTGCTTATCTTCTGATAACCAGGCACAAAACAAAATACAGCTAATTGGCTGAAGCAATTTCCTGTTAGAATAAACAGGCAGTCTTTCCCCTTCCAGGGAGCTCCGTTTCTAATGAAGTCTCTTAGCTGTTTTCTAGTCCAGTCCAGAAAAATGATCCTTTACATAATATGATAGTATTTTTGCATGATTCCACAAGAGTGAGCTCATTAACAGTGCTGCAGAACTGTTGTGAAAGCAACATGAACATTTCTAATTTTTACAAGTACTGTACGTTATCATCCTAAAAAATAAGCATAAGAATTTGCCAGAATTGCATAGCAGAGTTATTGGAAACAATGGGTTTTGATGTTGTTTTTATACATACTGTGATTTGAATGCACTGTTGATTAAACTATGAGTCTTTATGCTAAATATTTTGTTTTGTTTTTCTGTGCACCAAAATAAAGCTGCTGAAAGGCCTTCAGGAATCTGTTAGTCATTTCAGAATTGATCTGGGTTGCCAATTCTGTATGGCAAATAACTTAAAAGACAGAAATCCTTCATTTGCCAAATTCTTCCATTAGTTTAATGATCACGTAAATAGCAACTGGCGACTAAGTCAATTATAGTCTAATATGGAACTGTCTCCAGCCAGCTATTGCCACATCCTGCTTTGGTGGAGACTGCTGTTCAAATGGCTTAGGCTTCCCAGAAACCTCAGGCACATCAGAATACTAGCTCTTCCTAGAGTTCTTCTAAGGCTTTCAGCTTAGATCTGTCACTTAGAGCAGTGGTCTTCAACCTTGGGCCTCCAGATGTTCTTGGACTTCAACTCCCAGAAATCCTGGCCAGCAGAGGTGGTGGTGAAGGCTTCTGGGAGCTGCACTCCAAGAACATCTGGAGGCTCAAGGTTGGGGACCACTGAGTTAGAGGACTTTTGATCATTTCTATCTAATATTCATAGGAGTAACATCGCTAGCTAGGCTTTACTGTAGCCATTTCATGCAGCTGATCATCCTAGAATCACAGTGTCAAGATGTGAACTTGCACATGTATAGAGTTCTAAAATGCACTTTATACTAGTGCTAGTATAAAGTGCTAAAATAATTATGGGTGGTTAGAAAAAGCAACCCTGAAAATTCACATTGTATTTTTAAAAATGAGGTTTGAACAGCAGTTAATTAAAAGTCACTGGGAAACAATTAGCCAGCTCTCTAACCTAGTCTGGAAGCAAAGTCACTGTACAAAAACATTGTCTTTCAAAAAATACTGTTCATGCCTGACAGTCCAGCATAAAAACAAACAACTGAGGGAAGAAAATGTGATCTTTGAGAAAGTTAGCCTATCGGCAATTTACAGTAGGCCCATAGCATTTTGCCTACCCAGTAAATTAGAACTCAAGCAAGTTACACCTGGTGTAACTCACTAGCTTAGTACAGTGGACCCTCGACTTACAGACGGCTCGACTTACAGACTTTTCGAGTTACAGACTTCTCTGGCTGCAAAATTTAGATTCGACTTGCAGCCAGAGAATCGACTTACAGACCAGAAAAAAACCAAAATGGAATAAAAATAGAATAAAAACCACTGGTTATGGGATTAATTGGTTTTCAGTGCATTGTAGGTCAATGGAGATTCGACTTACAGACTTTTCGACTTGCAGCCACCATTCCAATATGGATTAATTCCTTAAGCAGAGGGTCCACTGTAACTGATAGTCAAAATAATAATGTTTACTGTCATGATGACAGCTTGCCAGATTCCAGTTTACAGGAAATGTATATTACAGGAATTGTAAAGCAATAGAAATTTCTATTATAAATTTTCTGACTATAAATCAAACCCTTGTAACTTATTGGTCTGGCAAAGGTCAGTTATTTACAATTGAAGGGAAATGTAAATATCTGAGAGAAATATAAATATAGAGAGGCAAGAGACACATACAGACAATGCAACAATACAAGGCAATGCATTATGGCATACTCCATACCAGGAGCATTAGGCATCATGTAGCAGCAACAGCATCTTAGAGCAGATGAGGACAGCATGGATTTTCCTTCATAGATTAAAAAGTGGTTTGGATTGGTGAGCACTTAGAGTAATATTCTGTGTGTATTATAATATGCTTAACAGTTAAAGATTACTCAAAGCTATAATGTTTTTTACTTTTTAATGTATTTTAGAGATGTATTTTTTTTCTTGTGCCTTTTTATAAGCTCTTGCATTTTTTTGAATGTAACTCTTTTCCTTATTTTATTGTACTTCTTTTTTTTTTAATTTAACAAGGGATGACAAAAAGGAAAAGGGGAATTGAGGTTAAATGGGAAGAGGAGAAACAACAACATACTAACGTCCATTCTATACATATTGCCATATCAAAATTCCAAATTACTCTTTTTACTATTTTGTGCCTTCCAGATTTAAGTTCTCATTTCAATATATGCTCTTCATATGCTGCCTGTTGACTCATTCCATTTGTAGAATAAGTCCCATCTTTCTGTTGCTTTTTGTAAAGGACAGTCCTTCATCACTTCTGATAAAATGTCCATTTCCACTGTTTCCTGTATATTCTCTATAAGATCTTCTTGTTTCGGTACCATTGGACTTTTCCAATTTTTGGCATAGAGAATTCTGGCTGCAGTGACTATGTATATAACTATATACTCCTTTGTCTTATCTATGTTATCAGGTATCATACTCGATAAAAACAGTTCTGGGGTTAATGGCACCTTACAAAGCAATATTTGTTGCAACACAGCATGTACTCTTTTCCAATACTGTTTCGCTACTCTACATGACCACCACATATGATAATAGTTTCCCACTTGTGCTTCACATTTCCAACACACATTTGATACACCTGTATACGTCTTCATCAGTTTTTCTGGAGTCATATGCCACCTATAAAACATCTTGTATATATTCTCCTTAAAATTAGCCAATCTTGTAAGCTTTATGTTATTTTGCCATATTTTCAACCATTGATCAATATCAATTGATATTTTATTGTACTTCTTATGCTCCTGCATTGTGGATTGAATTCTGATTTTAAGTATTTGCCTGCAACTTAAGTTTAGTTTTCATATACAGTATATTTTAAGCATATGTACCTACATTTTTTTTCATAGCTGTAAGCAATATTCCCTCTAAACTGCGTGCCCAGTGTCCTCGCCCAGAGTTCCATCAACACTGTGCATGGGCAGCCGGCAGCTGCTTTGTTTACTTCCCATTTCGAATGAAGTCCTGCCCAACTCTGTGCACATGGAGCAAGGCTCCTGTGCAGTGGGACAGAACATACTTTGCAGTATTTTTGTGCATATGGGACATAGAAGCAATGTAGATAAATGAACCTCCTACAATTACACAAGCTGATGTTATCTGGAATCATTGCAACCATGAAAATGTACTTATATTTTAATACCCAGATGAATTTAGACAGGATTGGAAATGATTGTCTGATTTCATTTTGGAATTAAGTCTAAACGAGATAAATGCCAGCTATGAGGAGCACAAGTATTTGAAGAGTGGTTTCACATCTCCCTTCTGTCTTATTTTTCTCGTGACTAAACTTGACCAGGCCTTTCAGTCTTTTCTCATAGGGCCTGGTTTTCACTCGTCTGATCATTCTTGTTGCCCTCCTCTAAACTGGTTCCATTTCTATGAAAGCTTCCTAAAGTGTGACACAGAACTACACACAGCACTCAAGATGAGGCCTGACTAGTGCTGAATAGAGGAAAACTAGTACTTCACAGGATTTGCCATTTTAGGCTGCATTATACTTCTGTTAATGCAGACTAAAACAGCATTTGCCTTTTTTTGCAACCTCATTGCACTGTTGACTCATATTCAGCTTGTGACCATTGAGTATCTGAAGATCCTTCTTGCATTTAGTATTACTGAGACAACAAACCCCCATCTTGTAAATATGCACTTGGTTTCTTTTTCCTAGGTGTAGAACTTTGCACTTACCCACACTGTTGAAAAGACTACAGCATCTTAGTAGAAACCACTGCACTACGTATGTCAGGGTGATTCTGCTTATTTCTAACTGGGAGAGCATTTATAATTATTAGCTATGCCTCCTTGTTTGACCTTGCTCAGAACCTATAATGTTGGTCCTTGTTATGGCAACGGTAGGAGACTGCAGACAATGACATCAGGGGACCACATGCAGCCATCAATCTAGTAAGGAAATATATTTTTGAGATTGAATGTATTCTTCTCTCACTTGTTTGATGGGAGATTTCTGGAGCTATAATTGTTTCTTGAAGGCTTGTCTCCATTTTATCAGATGAGGAAGCTCCGTTCTCAGTCCTGAACTCAACCATCTGAATTGGGCCCTACAGGCAAATGGCTACTCCAAAAATGAAATCACAAGGAGTATACCGGATACCTTGCAGTTGTGGCCAGGTATATATTGGAACCACAAAACGAAGCATCCACACCAGAATCAAAGAACATGAGAGACACTGCAGACTAAAACAACCAGAAAAATCTGCAGTAGCTGAACATGCCCTAAAACAAACTGGACATGAAATTCTATTTCAAAATACTGGAATACTGGACAACACCAGCAATCATTATGTCAGACTGCACAGGGAAGCCATTGAAATCCACAAGCACCAGCAGAACTTCAACAAAAAAGAGGAAAGTGTGAAGCTCAACAAAACTTGGCTCCCAGCTCTCAAAAATACAGCATGCAAAAGGTCAACAAACTCTACCCAGCCACAAGGACCGGGGATCACTACACACAAAAGACCAGCTAATGACACCCATCAACCACAGTGACAGATAATTTCTCCTTCTTATCACAACAATAGACCCACAACAAGACACACTAATCACCCATCTACAGAAAAAGACAAAAGCCCATCTCACAGCCATAAATACTCCACTCCCAAGCCAACTACACCAGAGCACAGAGTGCTGTCCTCTGAAGATGCCGGCCACAGGGACTGGTGAAACGTTAGGAAGAACAACCTTCAGAACACGGCCAAAGAGCCTAAAAAACCCACAACAACCATTAGATCCCGGCTGTGAAAGCCTTCGTGAATACAATTACCCCCATGTTTAACAATCCCTTACATTACTCCCTCCTCCTGTCATAGCCATATTGTTTTCAAGACCCTAAGCTCAAAGAAAATGTGATGCTCCCATTGTAGCAGACTTTGCATTTCCAAAACAGAGAACCAAAGTTGGGCACAGTATTGTAGCCATATCTCTAACATTTGCTTTGGGGAAATCTCTACACTTTTTACTGGTTGCTGTTGACAACAGGTCCATGGTGGTGCTCCTTGGGGCTCAGCCCACAGGTTCAGTGCTGACGTCAGTCAAGGCCACAACAATATGTGACACATGAACAAGAACGTTCGTTTATGCAAGATTAGTACTATACTGGCGTGAACCCAACCAAGAAACTAACATAAAGATCCCTGGAATGATTTGTATGTCATAACTCTTTGCTCCATTTTAATCAAGTTGAATTGTGGTTTCAGTCTCCTTCTGAACCCATTTTAATTGGTTAATAATTAGGAATAATAGCCTACTATTACACTCTGTGCTACATCACTTTTGACCTATAAAGTGACCATTTGGCCCTGCGTGATCACATTTTGCAACCACTCTTTTGACCCTTTTTGGGGTAGGCTTTTGCCAGCCCTCACCTCAGGTTTTTTTCCCTGCCACAAGACTCATTCAGGATTTTCTAAGCTTTCTTTGAGCTCAACTGCTCAGCTTCTGATCTATTTTCCTCTCCAAAAGTAGTCTTGTCCCCTTTTTTTGTGCTTGGGCAAAGAGGACTGGGTGAAGGCTGGTGGGAGCTTGCAACAATTTGACCAAGGGGGCTTGCATTGTCAAACACCTTGATTCAAATATGTTGTCCATTTGTAAAATATATAACCTTGTTTATGCCACCTCTGCTTCCGCTCCCCTTTCTCTGATCTTCCCTAGTGATAAATTTCAGATGGCAAGTCCCTTGGGTCAGGAAAAGTCCTCTTGTGTTTTCAGTTGAAGAGCCACAATTTGCAATGCAGCAAAATACCATCTGTTACATAAACAATAGTAAGTAGGAGGCTTCCATTTCATAATTATTTCAAACTGAATCTTAAGTGAGCCAGGCTACTCACTTTTTCATCAGTCAGGGTAAAGCTATGGGAATTTTTGATTAAAGACACGCATAGAGGCTGTGTGTTGGGTTGGAAGGAGAGCTTTAGTGCCCAAGTCTTTCTCAACCCTTTGTCTGGATTATTCTTCTCACAGATGGGAGAACTAATCTATTTTTGGACCTTGTCAGTTCTGTATCTATTCACTCTCTTTTATCCAACTGCTGCAGCCAGTTGGTACACCAGTCTGTGCATGAAAAGGCATATTTATGTTCATATTAATTTCCCTCCTGACATTTCAAAACTTTGTATGCTACCTGCAAGCCAAGACTCTCACATAAAATTCAAGGTATATGCTCTGGAGGATACCATTGTGTTCTGATCTGCATATTGGTTCCAGGATGTAGAAGGTAGAACATTCCTCTACACCCCATCCTTACCTCTGCCCTCACTGAAGATGCAAGCAAAATATCAGTGGGGCTGAAACTGATAAAAGGCAACAGACTCTGTTACAAGTCTGTCCACTCATGTACGTCACATTTTATATACCAAAAACTATACACAAAGCAACTTTGCTTGGAAGATAACAATGGTATAAATACAGCCCTGATGGTTGAATTTATCAATAGCAGATGCTCTGCTCAACATATTTGGGGCATGACTAGATTTTATAAACATTTGTTATATTATGAGAAAGTTATTGGCTGTCATGAAACAGAAAATGTTGACCTACAGTAATCTTAATGGCAAAATAAAACATGCCTTTATAATAGTCATAATTGCTCCTTGTTATTGCAAAAATTATTAGCATCATTAAATATATTTCTATGCTCAGTGATGGTCTAAGTACAAATTAAATTAACATTCCAGGTCCAGAATTGAGTAGCTTCCAATCCTTTGCTCTTTTTAATGGGACGTTAAGTGGCAAATGTCTCATGCTTGAATTTCACAGTCATAACTTACTGCTTTTTAAAAATATGAAGCTGCAGCAAATATTTCAGAATATATTCTCACCTCTTACTTTTTTTGTTCTTCATATTTAAATTTTTCGTATTTTATTTAATTTTATATACATTTCAAACAACTTTACAGTTTAAATTAGGCAGTCAGCAGATCATATGTAGACAGACAAACATTTCCCTTAGTATGGCTACAACTCACAACTACTTCAGCAATCCTTCAGTGTCCCAACAAATCTGAACACAGCACTCTGGCCCGAACATTGATCAACATGGAAATTCACTCCCAAGGACAGTCCCAAGGTAAACTTGTAAACGGCTGCAGCTTTTCCAGCTTAATTCCAACAAGGGCTGTATTTAAGCACTGGTCTGTTACCATATGGAGGTTTTCTTGCCTCCCACCCACACCTCTCATGCCATCTGAAAATGTGTCCCCCAGACCTCTATGGCAGGCTTTAGGGACTGATATGGGATGAGGAGAGCAATAGGTCATTGCCCCGGTTCTCGTTCTGCTGATACGTAGGAGCGCTTCTACTAATAGGACATTCGATTCTGGCTATTTCATCAAACCATTCTGATCATCTGCAGTTCTCCAGTATCTCAGGAACAGGTATTGCTTGTCCTTTATGTTTTTCAAATTCTAATTAGCCAGACATGCTAGAGACTGCAACCAGGGCCTCTGTATAGAAGCCAGATGTTATCTCCCCTTGTTTCCATCTTAGTGATAGAAGTTAACACAATTTAGGTTATGCTAATCTTGCTGATGTTTTACTTTACCAGGGGAAAAAAGGAATTAGAAAGAAGTCTCATTACACCTTTAATTGTTATTCTGCATAAAGAACTAGATCTTTCAAAGGAGACTCGAGTCTGTCTTGATAAGTGTAATTCAAAGCAATCTGGAAATTTTGTATTTACATATTCCACCACTTGTAGCATGTGAGGTCCATTTTATAATGGACTGCAGCTATCAGTTCAACACTTGCCCCTGAAGCTCTCTGTAGAACTTGATACAACTTTTTTTCCTCCAGACAACAACCTTCCTTGCATGGTTGCCTTTCCAATCTGTTTGAACTTTTGTTCCAAATTGGACTGGCATGTCTCTGTCACTGAGGGTATTAGAGTCTGCAAATTATTTTTCCTTTGTGCAAAAGAAAAAAAACACCACAGTAATATATAAACTAACTTCTTTGGCTGTGACTAGCTTCTGCTGACCTACACACACATGAAAGAGATCCATAGTTTGATCCTCAAATAGATTTTACTGTAAATCAAAGAGATGGTACAGTTCAAATAATGTGTATAATAATACATCCAATATCAAACCATGGCCAGTGTCCTTTCAAAAAACCAATCACGTTGTACCTTCTTGAAGACCCTGCTAGAGTCATATATTTGTGTTAGCAGCAATTCAACAAGCAAAGGGAAAAGATTAAAGTACTAAGAAGTAGCACAATGGTTCTAAGAACAAAATCGAAGAACACAAAGGAGAGAAAAGTGTCAGATTTCTTAGCGGAAAAATCACAATTTAGCAGAGTATTTGGCGGTTCAGGCAGTCCAGGAATAATTCACACGCAGTCCAGCAGCATTTCTTTCAGCAAAGTGTATTTACATCAATATTTATTTATTTATTTATTTATTTATTTATTTATTTATTTATTTATTTATTTATTTATTTATTTATTTATTTATTTATTTATATGCCGCCCATCTAGACATAGTCTACAGCAGTCTGGCAGCATAACTTGTAGATGTGATCTTCAGGCAGATGAAGATATAACTAACTGTACAGCCATACATATATACATACACAGGATCAATCAGGTTACACATTACCTCATCACTTTACCTCATCCCATTACTTCATCTCTGGGTTGCATCAGCCCTGGGTTACATCATCTCTGCTGAGTCATCCTGACTCAGTTTCAGCACACCTGATTGTTATGGCTTCTCATTAAACCACTCCATTCTGTTCAGGCCTGCAATTTTCCTTGACAAAAAGTAACTTTTAAATAAACAGGAACAGAGGGGACCTAAAGAAGAACATCTGTATGTACTTTAATAATTCTTCTAACTCACCACAGATAATTTGATAGGGAAAATACATAGACTTGAACTGAAGCAGAATCACATATCATGAGAAAGATGCTGAAACACTTAGTCAATCCTGCTTTCTAGTCAATCCTAAATCTGTACCAAACTGCACCGAATTCCCTATGCTGCAAGCAAATAGAAAAAAAAGGGACCTGAATGATGACTGAATTCTGCTTTATTATTATTTTGTAAAATGCTGGTTTGCTGTGAGAAGAAATAAGGAGCTCTGAACAATGCTGATACAGGAGGAGAAATTTTATGACATGTCATTTTTCTTACAACCTATGTCTGAGCTTATGGGTGGCTTTGAACATGTTTATGAGTAATCTGGTGAGAAAGGCCAGATTACTCATAAACATGTTTGAACTTGCTTAGTGGCTCAAATGTAGGTTGCAGAGAAAATGTGAAATGCCATAGAAATCCTCCCCTCTACTAGTTATTACTATAAAGCCCTGGTAACATGAGGGAAATATTTTGTAGTTCTTCCAAAACTTTCCTCACCTCTGCTGTATTCAATTGCAGTCACATGATATATATACCGGTATGAATGTCCCAAGCACTTTTAGCGCCAGCTGTATGTTTCCTCCTGTTTGAATCAATATTAAATGTGGGAGCTTCATATATGAAAACCTCCTGAGCTTCTCAGGTGGCTTACATCATTACAAATACCGTATTTTTTGCACCATAAGACGCACTTTCCCCCCTCCAAAATGTGGGTGGGGAAGTCAGTGCGTCTAATGGTGTGAATGCAGCAATTTCGTCGCTGCTGGCCCCGTGGGGGGGAGCGTCGCAAGGGTCCGGGTGAGCCTTCCAGGACCCTTGCGAGGCTCCCCCACGCCCCCACGGGGCCAGCACAGGCGAAATCGCCAGCTTCCAGTTGGGGGGAACGTCGCAAGGGTCCTGGGAGCTCACTCAGATCCTTGCGACGCTCCTCCCACCCACGCACGGGCCAGCACTGGCAAAATCGCCAGGTTCTGGGGGTGTTTGGAGGCTTCCCAAGCCTCAAAACACTCCCAGAAGCTGGCGATTTTACCCCCCCTGGTTCCATGGGGGGGTGGGTGGAGGGTGGCAAGGGTCCAAGGGAGCCTTCCAGGACCCTTGCCACCCCCCCCCACCCCCCCCCGCGGGGCCAGCCCTGGCGAAATCGCCAGGTTCTGGGAGTGTTTGGAAGCTTGATAAGCCTCCACTCTCAGAAGCTGGCGATTTTAACCCCCCCACTCTGTGGGGGGTGGGGGGTGGGTGGCAAGGGTCCAAGGGAGCCTCCATTGGACCCTTGCCACCCTCCCCCCACCCCCCGCGGGGCCAGCACTGGCAAAATCGCCAGGTTCTGGGGGTGTTTGGAGGCTTCCCAAGCCTCAAAACACTCACAGAAGCTGGCGATTTTACCCCCCCTGGTCCCAAGGGGGGGTGGGTGGAGGGTGGCAAGGGTCCAAGGGAGCCTTCCAGGACCCTTGCCACCCTTCCCCCACCCCCCCGCGGGGCCAGCCCTGGCGAAATCGCCAGGTTCTGGGAGTGTTTGGAAGCTTGATAAGCCTCCAAACACTCTCAGAAGCTGGCGATTTTAACCCCCCCCCCGCTCTGTGGGGGGTGGGGGGAGGGTGGCAAGGGTCCAAGGGAGCCTCCATTGGACCCTTGCCACCCTCCCCCCACCCCCCCGCGGGGCCAGCCCTGGCGAAATCGCCAGGTTCTGGGAGTGTTTGGAAGCTTGATAAGCCTCCAAACACTCTCAGAAGCTGGCGATTTTAAACCCCCCCCCGCTCTGTGGGGGGTGGGGGGAGGGTGGCAAGGGTCCAAGGGAGCCTCCCTTGGACCCTTGCCACCCTCCCCCCACCCCTCACGGGGCCAGCACTGGCAAAATCGCCAGGTTCTGGGGGTGTTTGGAGGCTTCCCAAGCCTCAAAACACTCCCAGAAGCTGGCGATTTTACCCCCCCTGGTCCCATGGGGGGGTGGGTGGAGGGTGGCAAGGGTCCAAGGGAGCCTTCCAGGACCCTTGCCACCCCCCCACCCCCCCCGCGGGGCCAGCCCTGGCGAAATCGCCAGGTTCTGGGAGTGTTTGGAAGCTTGATAAGCCTCCAAACACTCTCAGAAGCTGGCGATTTTAAACCCCCCCCGCTCTGTGGGGGGTGGGGGGAGGGTGGCAAGGGTCCAAGGGAGCCTGCCTTGGACCCTTGCCACCCTCCCCCCCCCGCGGGGCCAGCACTGGCAAAATCGCCAGGTTCTGGGGGTGTTTGGAGGCTTCCCAAGCCTCAAAACACTCACAGAAGCTGGCGATTTTACCCCCCCTGGTCCCATGGGGGGGTGGGTGGAGGGTGGCAAGGGTCCAAGGGAGCCTTCCAGGACCCTTGCCACCCTCCCCCCACCCCCCACCCCCCCCGCGGGGCCAGCCCTGGCGAAATCGCCAGGTTCTGGGAGTGTTTGGAAGCTTGATAAGCCTCCAAACACTCTCAGAAGCTGGCGATTTTAACCCCCCCCCGCTCTGTGGGGGGTGGGGGGAGGGTGGCAAGGGTCCAAGGGAGCCTCCATTGGACCCTTGCCACCCTCCCCCCACCCCCCCACGGGGCGGGGGGGGTAAAATCGCCAGCTTCTGGGAGTGTTTGGAGGCTTGGGGAGCCTCCAAACACTCCCAGAAGCTGGCGAATTTACCCCCCCTGGCCCCATGGGGGGGTGGGGGAACGTGGCAAGGGTCCAAGGGAGCCTCCCAGGACCCTTGCCAGGCTCCCCCCCCCCACGAGGACAGCGGGGGCAAAATCGGGAGCTTCCAGGACCTTTTCTGAGCCTGGAAAGGCTCAGAAAAGGTCCTGGAAGCTGCCTATTTTGCCCCCTCTGTCGCCCGGGGGAGGCAGGGTGAGTCTCCAAAGGGTCCTAGGGTGTGTTCTAGGACCCTTTGGAGACTCACCCTGCCTCCCCCGGGGGCCAGAAGGGGCAAAATCGCCACCTTCTGGGGCTCTTTTGAGGCTTGGGAAGCCTCAGAAGAGCCCCAGAAGGTGGCGATTTTGCCCCCTCTGGCCCCTGAGGGAGGCAGGGTGAGTCTCCAAAGGGTCCTAGAACACACCCTAGGACTCTTTGGAGACTGACCCTGCCTCCCCTGGGGGCCAGAGGGGATGAAACCGCCACCTTTGGGGGCTCTTCTGAGGCTTGGGAAACTTCAGAAGAGCCCCAGAAGCTGGCGATTTCACCCCCTCTGGCCCCCGAGGGAGGCAGGGGGAGGCTCCAAAGGGTCCTGGAACACACCCTAGGACCCTAGGGTGTGTTCCATAAGATGGACCTCTCCATAAGGCTCACCAAGTTTTAGGAGAAGAAAGCAGATAATTTTTTTCCTGTTTTCTTCTCCTAAAAATTTGGTGCGTCTTATGGAAAGGTGCGTCTTATGGAGCGAAAAATACGGTATATATTTAAAAACTTAAAAACAGTAAGTATACAAATATATTTTTTTAAATAACTAAATAAGTATTATATTAAAAACAGTAATTAAAATCAATACTAAAAACACATTTAAAGCAACAGGGCACAACAATCTGTTCAAAACCATGGCTGTTGGTCCTCATATTTATGTGCTTTCAGGAGACGTACTCTGCTTTTTCGAAGATTAGAACCCACTAAATCCTTGCTCCTTCTTTTCTTCTAATAATTAATAATTGTGCGCTGTCAGATGAATTCTGCTTTATGGCAACCCTTTTCAGGGTTTTCTAAGCAGAGAATACTCAAAAGTGGTATACTATTCCCTTTTTCTGGGGGCACCCTGGGATAGTGCAGCTTGCCTAAGGCCACTTAGGCGGGTTCTGCTTGCAGGAGGCACAGTGGGGGAACTGAGCTCCCGACTTCTGGCTCCATAGCCAGAGACCTAGCTCAGTGAGCTATCCAGTCAGCTCCATTCTTTCTTTGCTCTTCACTTGGTGCTTGTTCGTTGTTTCCCTCTGCTCAGTCTCCTCCACTCTTACCTGGCAGCAGGGCCATATCTCTCCCTTTCCCACTTTTTCCCTTTTGAAGTATTGGGGGGAGGGGACTGCAGAGAGAAGCAGAAGTCACACCCAACATGATGTTTTCCCTAACTTCCTTGTGGCTCAGCTAGAGAAGACCTCTGAAAAAAAATGAATACATCAGTGCTGACCGCAGCTTCCTCACTGGCTCAGGAAGCCACCTAGTTACTGGTAAACAGTATTGCAAGCTACAGGTTCAAATTAACTGCAATTAATTAATCCATTTTAAAAACAGAAGAACTCTTGAGGCACACAATCCTAAGGTCCCTTCTATATGCATGCTGGGCTTCTGTTGTCTAGACTTCATGATTTTCAAGCTATGGTACAGATAGAAAAAAAAAAATCCACACCCCATTTATAAGTAGGTTTGTTTTTAGGTGTATTCATTTATCAGAAGCATTTATCAGTTACCTTTTAGATAAAAGGGGCTCCTAACCTACCTGAAAATGTAGTATGACAGCTTTAAAACCTACAACCCTAAATTTAAAACATAGCATCCAAAGAAGGAGAGATGGAAGGGAAAAACTAGTATTCTAGTATATACACTGTTACTTAAATTTATTTCTTCAACAGATCTGTTTTAATGACATGCTGATGTGGATTTTCTTTTTAAAAAATCAGCTGTGTTCTGCAAATCAAAGCATAAAAGAATTTGAGATACTAACTATACATCGGGTCTGTAAAGCAAGGCTTGTGTTTCAGATATTCTAATTACCTGTAAAGATAAAGTCTTTCCCTCATACAAGTCTCCCATGACCACTTTGGAAATGCTGAGTAAGCTGCTTACACTAAATTTATCAGATGATCTCTTATGTACAATCCAGTTACAGAATGTGACAGAAATGTATTTGTGCAGAAGGAGAGACTATGTAGGTAAAAGAAGCTAGCATTCAGCGTCAGTTTCTGTGGAAAAGAGATGTAAAACTATGTAGAAGAATGCTTAAACTGGAAACGTAATAAAGTGCCTTGGAAGTGACTGTGATTCAAGCTCCACAGTTTTTAAAAAACTTTTTTTACTTTTCTAATAATACAAAAAAGTATCCCCCAGCGTACATGAGATAAATGTAAACATCTCAGTCCAGTGGGTGTCCTTACAATGTATTACCTCAGATATTTGCACATCCAAAATGCAGCAGTCAGACTGTTCTCAGGTACCAACAGATATGATGATATATCTCAAGTCTTGGGATGTTTCCACTCCCTTCCTGTTAGCTACCGTACCATGCTCAGTTCAAGGTATTGGTCATCACCTGTAAATCCCTAAACGATTTAGGACCTTAATACCTGTCAGAACATTTCTCCTACGAAACAGCTACCCACCCTACCCACTCTTTGCAGTCCCCAATGTTAAACCCAACACAAAGGAAGGCCAAATGAATGCACATCAGAACCAGGCTTTTTTTGTTGTGGCCCCACACCTCTGGAATAAACTTCCAGCAGAGGTTCACCAAGGTGCCTTCCCTCACAGTTTTTAAGAAGTTAGTAAAAACAGAACTGTTTGAAGCTGCCTTTTATTAATGATCTTACCTGTGATGTCCAGTGTTGTTCTAAATTGCTTATTTGTATAAAGATAGGTTAGCTAGTTCATTAGTTTTATTGACTGATTGATTGATTTTATTGTTTGTCAATATGTATTTGCATATTGCTCTGTACAATAGAGCAATATACATATATACATTTGTATGCTTTGCTGATGCTTAGAGACAGACAGACAGACAGACAGACAGACAGACAGACAGATAGATAGATGGATAGATAGATAGATAGATAGATAGATAGATAGATAGATAGATAGATAGATAGATAGATAGATAGATAGATAGATAGATAGATAGATAGATAGATAGATAGATAGATAGATAGATAGATAGATAGATAGATCTTGGACAGTTAACATACCATTATCATATAAGCTATCATCAAAGTGTCAGTTATTAAAACCAAGGCATTTGCCCAACCACTGAACAAGCCCACTTTGTTTTTTTGATCTAGATCACCTAATCAGGCAACAAAATGTGAGATCTTAGTGGACATGTATGACTGAGGTGCTGTGTCAGCTGGGTGGATGCATGCCTGTAGTTCTCAGGTTAACTTATGAGCTGATCTTTTTTTTTTCAGGAAGAGCTACAAGCCTGCTAGAAAACCCAGTAAGTTGGGTACCTGGCTTCAGAACCAGAGGCTGGGAGTTTAATTCCCCATTGTGCCTCCTGATAGAAGATCAACCTTTGGCAAGCTGCAGAGTCCCAGAGTGACCCAAGAAAAAGAGGCAGGAAGTAGAGTAGAAAACCCTGGACAGGGTCACCATAACTCAGAATCAACTTGAAGGCAAAAAGCTTGCTTGCCACATACAATTACATTTTCAGCCCTTGC
Organism: Pogona vitticeps; assembly: GCF_051106095.1. Taxonomy (NCBI): domain Eukaryota; kingdom Metazoa; phylum Chordata; class Lepidosauria; order Squamata; family Agamidae; genus Pogona; species Pogona vitticeps. The sequence continues at coordinate 184,830,594 of NC_135786.1, forward strand.
CATCTATACAAATAATATGGCTGCTGCAACTTTCAGGGAATACGAAAGTGTAAATAAATCTGTTCTAAATATGTTTTAGTACTTTCTTTGGGAAGTGCACACCTCTAGAGTTTCTGTGCTAAACACTTTTTATTTGTTGGCACTGCCATCCTATTTGCCCATTGCCAAACTAAACATGTATCTGTCCTTCAAGGAGTTTGGCACGGCAACAATCCATGATGCATGTACTATCAGTTCCTGTAGGGGCTTCACAAAATGGCTTTACACATAAAGCTTTCTAGTTAACCATATTTTGCAACAGCCCCTCCAAGTTAAAAACACATTTGCTATCCAAGGAATACTCCTTCCTGTTTATCATTGTAAGTGGGTGGAACAAAGCAGGAAATGACTCATGAAGTAAACTGAATGGAAAAATGAGCTAGCCTGCATTAACTGAATTAGACCCTGACTTCATATGAACAGCAAACTGTTAACATTGAATAAGAAGAGCAATTAGATCATTAAGTAACTTCGCCATAAAAAGGAGGCGTCAGCAAACATTCAACTGAACTTACATGTGGCATTCCTAGCTTTTGGCAGGTTACTTTTTATAGTTTTTAAAGGGCACCTACTGGCTGTTGTTTCAGTGTTTTAAAAGTAGCTTGTTTTTGCACTGCCTGTTACTTTTCCGTTATTTCTGCTACTGGAGAGCAGGACAGGACTGATGAGAATGGCATAAAGCTTTCTAAAATATCTTTTAGAAATTAACTGTAAAACCTTTGAAGCCTAACTCATTACAACAATGGTTGTTATGTTACCGTTGAAAGTTTATTATACCTCTCTTGCAAAAAAAAGTTACTTATTGCAGGCAACTCCCTTACATTTAATTCATTACACCCAGCACCGAACGTTCCCTTTAATACATTGACTCAGAATAACTACAACCTGGTTTTTCTATTTTTAAAAAATGTATGTATAAAAATAGATAAATATAGAACTTCTTCCAACATGAACACTAGTTTGCGTAACTGTGCAGAAGTAAGTTACAGCCAAAATGCCTGCAAGTCTTCAGCGCAGTAAGCTAGTGGGAAAGCATGAGGCAGCCAAAACACACATATTTTCTGTGTTTGCTCTGACACCTACTGGCACAATAACCAGTTACAGCCACTTTGCTGAATCAAAGTGAAAACCACAGAGATATGGAGTACATTAAAGGCTAAGGCCAAAAGCCAGCACTTAGGCTGTAACTACACTGGCAAACTTAACTGAAGCTATTTGGCTTTGCTGTGGTTTGATTTTTATGCTTCTGTTCAGATGGCAGATTGTTCCAGTGCGAAGCCACTAGAGTGGGCAGAGACACCCTGGTTCCAACTGTGGGAAACTGTGGTGGCTAACCCAAGCTGGGCAGGCCCCTATCCTTTTCCTACACCCCACCAGTCCCCTCACATAGGGGATTACTTGCCTGGGAGAGGAGTGAACATTGCAACAACTTGGTCCTCCAAATCAGGAGCTCCTCCCTCAAAGTGCTGCTGGCTGTTCCTTACTGTTCAGGAACAATCAGCCCTGCAATTCTAGAGCCCTCTCCCCACAGCAAGGACTCCTGGGACAAATATAATGGTTTACCTCTGGCATCCAGAAGTCCCTGGTATGCAAGCCAGGCCCCAGGTAAGTAAAACTGAACTGGGTAAACTTGGCCTTCTGTAGCTACTGCAGTTATGACCACACAAGTACACAGGAGGATGTTGCCCATTACTGTACAGTATGTGTTTTAACTTAAAAAAATTAAATGGTGTGAATGGTGATACAATATGACACAAACACACTTTACAAACATTGTAAGCTGAAAAAAAATGCATTCATAGTATTTGGATAATAACTGGATGAATACAATTGTGAAATCATTGATTTCAATCCTCTAGCATGATGAAGCCTGGATCCAAACTGTTATTGCGATCTAGTATTGATAATTTTTGTTATTCTTTTTTATTAAATAAATTAATCAAACAAACAAATATTCTGTAGAATACATTTGGTCATGGAACAAATTTTTCAGTACCACACCAAGGGTATTTAGGGCCTGTATCTTTAAGAGACAAGCTTAATAACAACTTCATTGCCTTTGTGAGATTGTATGTTTTCCTTAGGTATACAGACAGAGCTGGTTTGGAAAAGCTAGTTTGCTTTCTACAGTGAGTCTCAGAGCTGTTGACTGTTTCGTCATTTATACAAGGTTTACTAACAACATTATCTTACCTCAGGTGGTTTCGTAAAGATGACCTTCACCACCACCACCACCCAATATTGTTTGATCATTTCCAAAAACATGGTAATCATGAGAAATGAAAAAGAATCTTTGGCTTAAAGCAAAAAGTAATGGTTGCAGGTATACTGACAGAAGCAAAAGGGTTCAGACCACATATTAACGGCTCTCACACAAAATATTGATGCATGCTTTTTGTACTTAACCCTCAACCCACATTAATACAACAGGTGAGTGTGAGGGTTCAAGCTTTACCTCCCTGGTGTCCAAGTGAGACTCTGGAGACAGGTCTGTTGTAAAATCATAACTAGCTTTGGAACATTTAACAACAAATCTTGCTGTGCAACCTTAGTTTCCATTTTCTCTCTCATCACCGGCAGGTCCGGCGAGGGCATCCAGACATCTTTAACAAAGGGGTTGTTAACCAACTCATCCCAGGGTCCCTTCAAAAACGGGTTACTGTCCTCAAAGTTGAACCATAGTCTCCGGGTTTAATAGCGGGGTGGCCTCGTCATCTCGGTTCTCTGCCCTATAGACCTCCTCCTCTCCTCATAGAGGGGTCCAGGGTCCTTTAAGTAGCCCTTCTTCAAGGCTTCCTCTAAACACCATGCCTGGTGTTCTTTCTCCTCTCGTGATACTGCTTCCTTCTCTTCCCTGAGGCATCTGACTCTCCCCAATATGAAGTACGTTGTGGCAGACCCCTTTGCCTCCGGTAGTCTGTCTCCTCCAGAGGAACCCTTACTGTTTCCCATTTACCGGTCCATGGGTCTTCCACTCATATCATCTCTCAACCCCTGATATCGGGTCAACATGTCCTTTTATATCCCCCATTTCCGCCTCCGCAGCGGACCTCTCGTTTTCCTCTCTTCCTGCTTGTGTGGCCACTGTCATTTTCCGTTTGTGTGGCCACTGTCATTTTAAAAAGTTCCCACTCCAACTCCCAGGTGTCAACTCCCCACTGTTTAGTTTCGATCGGTGGAGCAGGTAGGTTTGTCTGTGCTTCCTGCTTTATTTTGAGGGAGGATGACACTCTAGAGAGAGCCTCTATACTCTCGCCTTGAGTCTCACATACTCCCACATCCAAAAGGGCCGTCCTCTCCTCTTCACTCTTGGCCCATGGCCCCTGACGAGAGAAATAATTGACATTCACATGTTCAGCGCCTTTGTGATATTGGATGGTAAATGCAAAAGGCTGTAGGGCCAAATACCACCTGGTGAGCCTAGGATTGGTTTCCTTCATTTGCACCAACCACTGAAGGGGAGCATGGTCTGTTATTAGAGTGAAAGGGGCTCCTTGTAAATAATACCTCAAAGCATTTCTAGCCCATTTTATAGCAAGAGCCTCTTTTTCAATAACTGCATATTTTTATTCTCTGGGACTTAGCTTATGGTTCAAGTATAACACCGGATAGTCTACTCCATTTCATACCTGAGACAACACTGCTCCTAAACCCCTTATCTGAAGCATCCGTGAACAGGGCAAACGGGAAATTGAAGTCAGGAGCAAAACGGATGGGTAACTCACAAATAATGGACTTGAGTGTCTGAAAGGCTTCTTTTTGCTTATTTCCCCAATTCACCCTTCTTTTGGCTCTCTTTTTGGTTAAATCATTTAAAGGTGCAGCTAGGGTTGAGAATTGCACGATGAACTGATGGTAATAGCCCACCAACCCTAGGAATTGTTGAACCTCTCTTGGTCTGGGGGGCGATACCATCGTGATATTTTTGTAACCTTTTCTTGTTGGGGTTGGATCTCACCTTTCCCTACCTTAAACCCAGGTACTCTACTTTAGGTGAAGCTATTTTACATTTTTTGGGATTGACCATCAACCCTGCTCGTTTTAACTCTTTCAACACTCTCCTCAGATGGTTCAGATGATCCCAGGTATTACTATATACTATGATGTCATCTATGTATGCAGCTGCACAGTCCTGCACGGGAGCCAACACCCTGTCCATGAGGCGCTGAAAGGTCGCAGCCACGCCGTGTAGTCCAAATGGCATTTTCACAAATTGATACAAGCCTTTGGGGTGCAAAAAGTGGTCTTCTCTCTGTCTTGGGGTCTCAAGGGAATTTGTCAATACCCCTTGGTCAGGTCTATCAAAGACAGGTACTCAGTACCCCCTAGCTTATCTAGCAGATCACCAATTTTGGGCATCTGGTACGCATCAAATTTAGAAACTGCATTCACCTTCCTGAAATCTATACAGAAGTGCACCGACCCATCTGGTTTGGCCACCATGATAGGGTAACTTCACCAGAGTCCTTTCGCCAGTTCAATCACCCCTAACCGGATCACCTCCTCAACCTCTTCCTCAATGTTACCTGCCAATTGTCTGGGCCAGGTTCTACCTGTGGACCTTACCACCACTCCTCGTTGGGTCTCGATGGCATGTTCCACCAAACGGGTATACCCTGGTATTTTGGAGAAGATATCTGGGAACTCTTTCTCCAGTAGCAACATCTTTGCCCCCTCAATCCCAGAATAAAGACATGGGACAAATAAGTATGGATTAAATTACAGGCCACACTTTATTGATAATCATTCAGAAGAATTATTTGCCAATCAATTGGCAAAGGGGGGGGGCTGCAGTAGTATGGAAACAGATCAATCAGTCAGCATATGGGCGAGTCCCTGGCCCCAGGTTCTCGTGGTCTTAAGGAGAGCAGGAACCTGGCTGGCTGTTAGTAAAACACCCCCAGACATCGAGCCATCTTCCTTTGATGACTATTGGTCCAGAGGTGGCCCAGCACATCTTTTGCACCCAAGTGCTGAATCGCATAATTCACACCCCTGGGAAGACCAATGCGCTGCTAGCTTACCTTAAGTTAAAAATGGGACTCACTGAGAAATATCTGTTTTTTCCGCACTACCCGCCACAACATCGGGACTGGCAACACTATGTCCCATGCCCACCATCGAGCCAATCTAGCTCAACACGCAGACCCCCCCGGATGTCTTCAAGGAAGACATCCAAACCCAAATTGGACAGATTGACTCAATCATTCTGAAAAAAACCTCAGGCCTATCCATCCAGATCCTTTGGTGACCAATCACTGATCCTAGGCCACTGCAGACAGCTCTGCAGACCTCATGGTTAGCATTCCTCCTGGCCATGTTAACGTTGAGGAAAAACCAGGTGTCTCTCCACACCAAATGTGGCACAATTGTGGACCACACAATTCTCATCACAGGGTAACTGGTCTTCAGCCATCTCAGGTCCCGCAAAACGTCCAGTACCAGTGCCTTACCAGGATGTTGGGCCAAATCATTACCGCCGAGATGCACAACCAGAATATCTGGTGGAGTCTGCCCAAAGGCCGCCAACCTGCACAGTTGTATCCATTGCATGCCTCGGACTCCTCTCCACGTCACTTGTGCTCTGGCTCTGAGGCCCAAATCACTCCCCCAAGGGGATGCAGCGGCATAACACCCTGCCCCATTGACATAACTATGTCCAATAATCACAATGTGTTATCGCCACGGCAAACTGATTGGACCTGTAAAACAGAACAAACCAGGCCCCCTGCCTATACATTAGGCAATGTTCTCACATCGTCTCACGGTGAGCTCCATGATATGATTCTATAAAAAGGGACGGGAAAACCTCTCTACTTATCTAGAATTTAGCCCATTAAATACAGTGGGACCTCCCCCTCCACACTATGAATCAAATGGACAGCACTAGTAATGGTTATATGACAAATCTATTGTTTGTAGACAGTGATACTGTCAAAGCCTATGCTTTACTTCAATTTCTCTGCATCCTTAGTAACATGCTATATGAGGAGCAGAGTGGCTAGTGAGATTACATCATCATGTTAAGTAAAGGGTGTATCAATGTACCCATGTTTTGAGTGGGAGTGTGCTTTTTAGGACACATCTTCAAGATAACGTTTTGCTTTACACCAGAAGGTCCCTCCCCCCCCTTTCTTTCGAAATTATGATCAGGGGTATTTCTTGTACGTCCTACTTTGTTCACCACATTGTCTTCACACTTTTCAGGTTACTTTCCAGTCTGTGAAACTGAACACATGAAAAACTAGGACAGATACAACCATATCTCTTCAGCTTAAAGGAACTGAAGGCATTGCCATTTCCATTTCAGCCAATAGATGCTCCCAGTGCGCATCTGTATTTTTTCTAATCATAATAAGAAAACATATTGCTACTCTCTGGAAAATTTAAGAGGAAATAGGGTTGTTATGAAACAGTGGCCTATACAATTTGATCATGCACCACTGAGGATGGCCGTGTCAACAGAAATAAGAAACATTTCCTTTAGCTTCCCAATAGACCATAAAAGCAATGTGAAATAAATCGGGCTTGGTTTTTCAACTGACAACTCTACTTGCCATGTGATTTATTAAAGCAGGACAGTGGAACAGCCTTACCTAAATCTGAATCTGTGTAGTTTTAAAAGCTAGCAGAAGGAAAAGATGGCAGTCTCCAGATAATGAAACATATGGCTATGCATTAGTCTCAGCAGAAGAACACTTTTCTATTCACCTTCTATTCACAGAATTACAGATTGGTACAGAATAAATCAAGATGACAACAAGGCATTGTAACTTATATAATACAAATTGCCATTGTCTTTCTCCAGGGTTCTGCCTTTTATTGAAACAAAACCTTTGCCTAAATCCAATTGCTAGTCTCGACTGAAGTAGACCTATTCAATCAATGGAATTTCTAGAAGCATAGACATAAAACTCAGCAATTGGTTCAGTGGTTCTGAACCAACTGCTGGGAATAGCAATTAGTTTTAGGCCTTTACCAAACAAGTAGAAGAAATAAATGTGTGAGCAGACCCAGCTGGTACTAAGGCTGTAGTGTCCTTGACTGCTCCTCCAATGACTTTGTTCAATTTCTTTTCTTCGATCTGAATTGATGGCTGAACCAAGTGATCCCCCCCCCAAACATGGTCTATTTTTTGTTTGTTGTGCAAGCATGTGTCAGCCCACGTTATACTATTTTCGTCTCAATACTGCATGAGTGAGACATTGTACAAATCAGAAGGGTGTGTTGTTTTGAACAAAGAGGCCAGTCAAACATGATTTTTTTTAAAATTGAAAGCTTCCCATAATTCCTTACTCTTCCAAATATATTACACAATAATACCTTATTTGCAGTGGATATGGATTTCTTCCTCCCATGATAACTAAACTATTCTTTTTGGTGGCCAGAGAAATAAAGATTAACTCTGGCGTGGTTTATTTAAATTCGTAAGAGCTGTGCTTGCAATAGCTTGATTCTGTGCTAGTGAGTGTTGTGTGTGGAGAAAGGATGGGATAGACATGCTGTGAGAGAAGGTCTGCTCACCTGCTACAACAGATCTGAAGGAGATTTTACAACATAATCCTTGAAGGAGGAGAATACATCCTTCAGAAATATAATTTTTGGAAATTATAGAGTGAAAGAAGGAGGCACACTTTCTTTTGTCTCTCATTTTTATTGCTAAAGAGATATAAAAATCAGAACTCAAATTACCTAGTTATCGTATCTATAATACATTTACAGTTGCATAGTTTGTTCATCTCCAAATAATTACCATCATAGTTACATGTTTAACGGTTTACTTTTCAGATTCTCAAAAGCAGTTGCGTGTTAGTTATTAAAACAATACAATCTGGATGTCGCAAGCTAGACACAAGCCAAACTCTTTCATATTCACCTCACTGTTGCTTGATCACCCACAAAAGAGCATGGCATCAGCATGCTCAGAGTTTGGGAATGTTGCCGTTTTGGTATACAACATCCAGAATCCTCCAGTGAGCATGAGATAGCACTTGGAAGGTAACAGTCTTCTTCCACCAGTTAGAGAATTCACATGCTCATACTAAAAAATACAGCAACACTGCAAAAGAAGTGGCATTGCTCTTTGTTAGCTGACGTTTGCAATGTAATAGTTCCTTATTATGGTTACAAACTAGTTAATTTGTAGCTAGCCATTTTTCAGCTCTGGTCTTATGTTTCTAAAGGCTAGGAGGTGTTTAGAGTAGTGCAGTGAAATCAGGGTTGAACAATTGGGATTTTTGAGATTAGCAGGGATGGCAACGTTGGGCCTTTGTTGTTCTCAGTTTAGCAGCAGTGTTGATAGTTGCTGGGGAAACATCATGCTTTCCTCTTATTATGTGGGGAAAATATATTTATGGAAAACACACATGAAAATATGATTTAGCACAATAGCTTATATTTTGAGAAGTATGGCTGGGGGAGCAATGATGAACACTACTTTAAACACACACACACACACACACACAAGAAAACTTTAAAACGTAGTGTTGCAGCCTGACATGATACAGACAATTGTACAAGCTCAGATTCCTGAAGCATGCACAGACCAAGCCTTTGAATGCACTTGCTTCTGACTCAACATCAGCACATCAAGAACTGATGACTGGGGCAGGTAAAGCGCCGCTGGGAAGCATGTGCTATTGCTACATAACTGGGAAAGTACCTCTAGCAATTATACTTAGGAAATGTGAAATACATTTTTCCTCTTTTAATGCTCACATACTGAATAGGGAAAATGACCTATGCGTGTCTCACTTCACAATTTCAGGAACGGATGCTCAGGTAACAAGCTGTAGTCATTTCTCATTCTTATAATCAGCAAAGTAAAACAGCAACAATTTGGATTGAAATGTTTAAAACGCATTTAAAATATTTATATATTCCCTTTCCTCTAAGGATCCAAGGCGGCTCACAGTATTAGAAAACAAAGTTAAAATAACGTCTCCAACCAAGCAGATTACTAATGATGTTGTTAACCAAGGGATCAATCTCCTCGCTCCAATGGGCGTGGAAGACTCGGGAGAAGACGAGAGGGAGGGAAAGAGAGAGAGAGAGAGACGGACCGGCCATGCAAAGCACCTCCCCGTCGGAGAGAAAGCCCCGCCTCTTCTACCCGTCCTCTCAGTGAATCATTGGCCTGTCAATCTCCGCCGGCCGGCAGGGAGCGCTGGCAATTTGGAGTCTTATCCAAGCGGCGCTGGCGCTGAGGGATGGCGTCATCAGTCCGAGCCCCTGGTCGCTACACGGCTCTCTCAAGAGAGACGGCTATGTCGCCGCCGACGCTGTTCAGCTTGCCGGAGGCTCGGTTACGTTTCACGGTGAGCAGGGGGAGGGTGTGGGCATGTCCGGAAGGGAGGGGAAGTAACCGTCTGCTGCGGTTTCGAATAAAACGTGTGTGTTTCTTCTTTGAGCTTGCCCCCTTTTCCGTCCCGTTAACGGTTGGGGCTGAGGCGAAACGGGTGAGGTACTCAGGGCGAAGGGGTCACGGAGGTACGGGAGCGAGGGGCCCACCGTTTCTAAAACCTGACCTCGGCCCCCCTTTAAAAAAAAACTCAGTCGCCCCCTAAAGGCTGAAGGCATTTTAATCCCTGAAGTTCCCGCTCAGAAAAACGAGTTTTGCAAAGGATTGCAGCTTTTTGATGGCAGTTCATTCCCCTTGTTTTCAGCGGGTCTTGCTTCTGGCCTCGGCTGACTTTCACGCCTATTAATGCCGGGCGCTATACCCACGAGGCCCGGCTGTCTCCCTCTCTGCTGTCCTCCTGCAAGCAAGCAAGCAAGCAAGGGCCTTTTTCTTCGAGCAGCCTTTTTCTGAGGACCTGGCTGCCGTGGGGGTGGGGTATGTGCTGCTGTTTTTGTCCCCACTTTTTGTTTTAATACTGCAAGCCACCTCCCGTCCTCTTGAGGAGAATGGTGGGATGTACAGTTAAATAAATGATGATAAATTGAGATAGCCCTCTTGGTCTGTTAGAAAAAGTTAGGTGTGTGTTTTATTAGGACTAACCAAACATTACAAAGAAGTAAATTAGCTTGAGAAAAGAGGAATGAGTTTACAAGAGCTGAACAGGGCGGTTGAAGACAGGACATTTTGTTAAATATGAAATTGTATTGAATGCAATGGACCCTTGCAGAGTTTAATACACAACATAGTCAGACACCACCCTCTTTCAGGAACTTTGCATCAGCTGAGTTGTAAATTGGCATATGACAATGTAATAATACATAATCCTGTTTTGATATTATTTAAACATAATAAACATAAGCGGGATGAAGTCTTCCTAAGTAATCCTGCCTTCAATATTGCATGCACTGTGTAGCTCTACCTCAAGGAATCCACATACAGTACTCAGTTCAGTGTGGCAAATTTCTATGAGGTTCAGAATCTTCCAATACTGGTGTTGTATGGCAGCCTCTATACTGTATGTATATGTTTTATGGAAGCCTCTATATGTGTAAACATACCTCCATATGTCAGCATTGCATGTGTGGGTGCTTGAGAGAGAGGTTATGCAGCAAATAGAACATCAAGACAGTGGAATTGCTTGCCCCCACCCCTGCTGGTGTATTTTGTTTGCTATCATTAGTAAACACAGCATTATAGAGCTTCTGTGTAGAATTTAATCTGCGTTCTGAACATTCTAATTTAGCTAGATGAATTGGCCCTAAGTCAACTAAGCACAACAGTTTTTGTTCTTTGCAGAGAGAAAAGCTACATGCCTTCAACCACTGATTTGAAAGAAAATGTTATTGAAATCAGTGGTGTTTGATTCCCAGGAGAAAATATTAAGATTGTTCTGTTACAATATGTGTGTTCTCTACCTGGATTTAGCCTTCGAATGGCTAAAGACATTCATTTTTAAGTTGTCAAAAAGATATTGAAATATGGAGGAAAAAAGAAGCAGAACACCGAGTAGTATTTTATTGTGCTCAGTACATATCAGGATGTAGAATTTCTTCCGCGGGAACCTTTAAAAGAAAGAAACAACTAAAAGTGTAAATGGCAGTATCTTAGATACTTTGAAAATGCATACAAGATTATAACGATCTATTTTGATGAGGCGTTTAGTTATACTCAAACTCACCAGCTTTATTGGTGTCATTATATTAAAATATCAATGTATGGCACTGTTAGCATTTTTTTAACAAATAACCATTAAATGGACTGATTTTTCCCCCCAATTCATATTTCATGCATCTTTCTGCTTCTTTATAAAATGAATGCCTTTTTTGTTTCACACTAGAGGCTTGAAGAAACAGTTCAACAGAGCAGACTGAATTATTTTGTTTTGAAATTGGTTTTAACAGATTTGGATAGATTAAAGAACTCCAGTAAATCCCCATGGAACAACATGAGTAAGGCAGAGAAGTGCGCCCTTAGATCCCTCTCTTCTGATCCATCCATTTTGATAAAAAGAGCTGATAAAGGTAGGGCCACTGTTATTCAGAACACCAATGAGTACAAGTCAGAAATTCTTAGACAATTGTCTGACACGAATTCCTGTGAACCGTGCCCTTATGATCCTACAAAGGAAATCTTTTAAGAGATCATTACACTGGAGGAAGGCCTTGTTTGGGTTGTATCAGTAATGCAGAGTATACATTTCTACTTAATGACCATAATCCTGAATTCCAGTTTTTTATACCCTACCCAAAATTCATAAGGTAGACAATCCTGTGACAGGTAGACCCATAGTCTCTGGTTCCAATTCAGTCCTTGAACCCTTATCCAAATTTATTGATCACTTTTTGAAACCATTCATACCCAAGATTCGCTCGTATGTTCAAGACTCAAGAGATGTAGTTAATAAATTAGAAGGAGTCATAATAAAATATAAGGACATCTTGGTTACCTTGAATGTAAAATCTCTATACACCAATATACCTCAGGAAGAAGCATTAGATATCCTTAGGAAGAACAGAAAAACATCCTCCCACCTATTTTCTACATTCCCTAGCCTGATAGCCATGAAAAGGAACTATTTTAAATTTAATAACAAATTCTGTTGGCAGATAAAAGGAGTAGCTATGGGATGTGTAAAGGCTGCAGAATTGGCCAACCTGTATATGGAGTCATATGACGATAGGATGTATTCTGGAACACACCTTTATAAGGGAAATTGATCAAATGGTTCAGATATATTGATGACATCCTTATGATTTGGAGGGATTCAGAGAGCTCATTGATGCAATTTTGTGGGTGGCTAGATACTCTGGACAACAGCATCAAATCTGATACCAAATTCAACTTTAATGAAATACACTTTTTAGATCTCACCATCAAGAAAGAGTCTGGGAAATTATACACTAGTTTATATAGAAAACCAACAGACTGCAATACCTACCAGAGGTTTGATAGCTTCCACCCTAGACCTCTGCATCAGCATCTCCCCTATGGCCAATTTTTGAGACTAAAAAGAAATTGCACCATGAGAGAGAACTGAGCAGGAATCCCATATGATGAAAGACCAGCTAAAAGACAGGGGCTATCCAAATGAGGTCATAGAAAACAGTATCGCTAAGGCCACCAGGAAAAGCCACAGTGATCTCCTAAACAAAACAGTAAGGACGCCTGCAAACCATGTAAGCTGTATACTGACATATGACCATGTAACAGATCAACTGACCAAGTGCATAAAAAGATACTGGCACATTCTAGAATATCTAGAGGGGTTTGAAGAGGGAATAAAAATATCTTTTAAAAGGACTAAGAATCTAAGAGAAATATTGGTTAGAAGTGAGTTCAAAGATACTACACCATCACTAATTCCTAGTGTTTTACCTGAAACCCCACCCCCCAGGACATCATCTATGTGGGCATTTTGTTTATTGCAGTAATACAAGGCATATGTCATAGTTTATAGATCCACAGAATAAAAAAGGTTTACACCCTGAAGGATTTCATTAATTGTAATACCAAGGGAGTAATCTATGCTATAAGATGCCCATGTAATAAACTGTACATAAGAAAAAAGTCTAGACCTCTTAAAGTACGAATGGGTGAACACTTTAGTAATTCAAGAAATAAATGACTAGGCATTCCTCTAGTTGGCCATTTTACAGAAATGAACCATACAATAAAAGATCTGGTGTTCTGGGCCGTGGACATAGTTCCTGGGAACTGTGAAAGGTCTTTAATAAAAAGGGAAATTGACTCGATCCTGATATTGAACACCATAGTACTGGGTTAAACAAAGAAATAGACTTTCTCCCTTTATTATGATAATACTGTTAGGCTGTTTATCTCACTGCCCTGTGCAGCTGTGTACAAATGCCTCCTTTTTCAGTGCCTGCACTTTTGAACACGTTCAATTAGTTTTGAAGCTGATATAGCCGGACCAGCATTCCTGCCTTCGGGGGAGTCTTTTTTGTCATCTGCCATCCCACAGTGTGACTGTGCTGCTGCCGGTGGCCAGCCTTCCTGGAGGAGTTTGGCTCGGACTCCCTTGGCCTTGCAGGACTGGGCCCTTGCTGCCTCTGGCTGCCCCACCCCATCCTCAACATCAACCACCTGACTCGGAGGGGAGAAGGGGCTTTAGAAGGGTTATTGTTGTTGTTGTTGTTGTTGTTGTTGTTGTTGTTGTTGTTGTTGTTATTATTATTATTATTATTATTATTATTATTATTATTAATTGCCATCAGGTTATAGAGAGACCCACAGTGGATCTGAGGCAACAGGAAGGGGAGAGGGCATTGGAGGGAGCAGCCCTCTGTGGCCAGAGACCTTTGGATAGTGTGGGCGGCACATTAGATAGATTAGATAGATAGATAGATAGATAGATAGATAGATAGATAGATAGATAGATAGATAGATAGATAGATAGATAGATAGACAGACAGACAGACAGACAGACAGACAGACAGACAGACCAACCAAAGAAAGGTGCAGAGAGTATAAAGAAGCTCGGTATGTGTTTGATATTCTGTCTAATATATTTTATAATGCCTCATGTGCTCAGTATAAATACATGTATTTATATAAAGTTGAGAGTCCCAAGCCCTGGTAGGGGTGTGTGTGTGTGCGCGCGCGCACATATATTCAAAAGAAAATGTGAATGATTCAATATCTAATGTGTGGTTTTGTGTTATGCTTAGCTCCTGAAGAAGGCTTTGCCGAAATGCATTGAGCCAGAGTTTTTTAACAACTCATTTAAAGAAATACAGAATAAAGAGCTTGATTCTATTTTCTACATCCTGAGACTTCATCTCATTTATAATCTGGACTTCCTTGAATGTACCAGTTTCTTCTGTTTTGTTTTGAAACTGCACCATATTTGCATTACCCACCAGCATAAGTCAGTGTCAATCACTGTGGCGACTGGCCATTCCATCATGAATTGTACAAGAAGTTATGTTTCCTCTCTCTTATCTTTTCAGAACTCTACTCGAGAGGCACTCAAGAACAAAAGCATTAAACCATTACTGATTGCATTCAGCCAGATACCTGGAAGGTAACATATTTCATTTCATATTTTTTGTGTAACACATATTTAACATTAGTTAGGGCTTTGGAAAACAGATTAACAGTGTTGTTCATTTGTAGTGAAAATGAAAAGAAGCTTACCTTGGACCAAGCTTTCAGAGTTGCCCTAGAAGAAGAAATTGTGAGTATTTCTTGTTGTAATGATATGTGTTTGTACATGCTTTTGAACTGCTAGGTTGCAGGAGCTGGGACAAGCAACGGGAGCTCACTCCGTCGGGTGGATTTCATCTTATGACTGCTGGTCTTCCGACCTTGTAGCACAGAGGCTTCTGCGGTTTAACCCGCAGTGCCACCATGTCCCTACAAAATATTCTAAAGATGAGCCCAAATCCTCTTGCCTGATTACACCACTGTAACACAAATAACACAACTTTTGGAGACGAATTAGTACAAGTTAAGAAATCACCATAAATGTTACTTGCTGCATACTGAGTTTTGTGAGACAGTGTGCAACTAATAATGTCTACTGTGATTTGTTAATTTGGGACAATTTTTCTCCGGAGGCATGCCATTTTCATAGTTATGCAAGATAATTTTGGCCATAGAATACTAAAGGTCCCATGACCTGTTTCTTTAATAATGCAGTTGATAATAATGATGATAATAACAAAAACAATGTGCAGTCAAGTTAATTCTGCCTTACAATGAGTTCTCCTAGGGTTTCCTATATAGAGAAATGGTTGGACAGTGTCATCGAAGCTACCAACATGAATTTAACAAAACTCCAGGAGGCAGTGGAAGACAGGAGGGCCTGCCATGCTCTGGTCCATGGGGTCATGAAGAGTCGGACACGACTTAATGATTAAACAGCAATAACAACAAAATATAGAGAGTACCATATTTTTCCATGTATAAGACAATTGTCGTCGTTGTTTAGTCGTGTCCGACTCTTCGTGACCCCATGGACCAGAGCACGCCAGGCCCTCCTATCTTCCACTGCCTCCCATAGTTGTGTCAATTTCATGTTGGCTGCTTCGCAGACACTGTCCAGCCATCTCATCCTTTGTCGTCCCCTTCTCCTCTTGCCATCACACTTTCCTAACATCAAGGTCTTTTCCAAGGAGTCTTCTTTTCTCATGAGAGTATAAGAATATACTTTTGTCTAAAATCTTTAGACTAAAAATTGAGGGTCATCTTATACACGGAAGTAAGCTGAGGAGGAAAAAAACTGAGTGGAGGGGAAAGCAGGGATCAATGTGATCCTGCAGGGCTTTGACCCCTGCTTTCCCCTCCACTTGCTAAGCTTTAGCAAAAAGAAAGCAGGGATCAAAGTGCTGCATGATCATTTTGATCCCTGCTTTCCCCTCTGCTAAGTCCCATGGGGCTTAGCAAAGGAAGGGAGAAAGCTCAAAGCAATCCCATGGATGTATAAGGGGGAAAGGGATCAAAATGATTGTGCAGTCATGAAATTGCTTTGATCCCTTTCCCCCTCCTTTTGCTAAGTCACGCGGGGCTTAGCACAAAGGGAGAAAGCAGGGATCAAAACCATCCTGCAGCACTTTGATTCTTTTTACCCTACATTTGCTAAGCCCCACTTAGTTTTCTTAATTTTGGGTTAGAAAAGTGGGGGCATCTTATACATGGAAAAATACGGTACTCAGAAGAAAGAAGCCCCTTTCTTCTTGGGGCTTACTGGAACTGTGAAGCTTGTCCAAGGCCGTATGGGATAATTTCTCCCAGGAGGCACAGTGGGGAACCAAACCCCCAGCTTCTAGCACAACAGCCAGACACTGAATTCACCAAGTAGTTAATGCAATGGATATATGTGTTTAATTGAAAATAACTGTGTCTTAAATGTTTCTTTAACTTTTCTATGAATGTAATTCATATTTCAGTGTTTTTATATTAATCAAAGTAATGTTTCAGTCATGCACAGTGAACAATATACCTTGTATTTCTTTCGTTCAGATAAATAAAGCTTCCTGTGAAAATGTCCTAGCTATCATCTCTCTTGTTATTAATGCCGTTACAGAAGGTGAGTCTGGGATAGTTTAAATCCTTCTAAAAATAAGAGTTTGCATTTCTTGTTACTTGACTTTTTTTCATGTTTTAAGAGTTCCAGAAGAAGATTCGTGTGCAACATGTAGGGTTTATTAATGTATTTTCAACATCTTTGGACTTGCTCACTCTTTTTATGTTGTTTGGAGATGCTTTTCTTTTCACTGAGTGATTTGCTGTCCTTTTATACTGACTGAGGTTCACTGGCTTTAGCTATCACTTTTGGTTTACCCTCCATAAGACGAGTGTAGAAACTATGAAGACTCTGCTAAATTCATAGGATGAATATTAAAAAGAGAAGAAGAAGAAAAATCATAGCAAAAAAAAACAGAAATATTAACCCAATGTTTGTTGAGGAATTGTGTGATTTTTGCAACCAATATATAAGCATATTCTGTCCCATGAAGGTATCTGTACTGCATCAACTCCTTTTGTGCTCCTTGGAGATGTTTTGGATTGCCTTCCTTTGGATCAGTGTGACAAAATTTTCACATTTGTGGAAAAAAATGTAACTACATGGAAGTCAGTAAGTATTATTGTTTCATGTATCTAGTTCTGAGGCTGTCCTGTGGACAGCTTGTTGCTCAGAGGACAAGAATGAATGTTACAAACATGATTTTTATTTGCTATTCCACAATAATTAAAATGACAGAAGTTGAGGCAAAATGTGTTATCTTTCCCTCTTTGCTTTTCCATAAATATAAGGATGTTTCAGTGCTTGTGAACAATAGTGGGTATAGTGTGTATTTGCTCTCATGTGATGTTTTGCATTCTGGCCTCCCCTTTCCATAGATGGTGTGGAATGTGTCAGCATAAGATTTGAGAATTTTTAAAATTGTCTGGGTCTTATTCATGAAATGAATGTTTAATATGAAAGTAGTAATGTTACCCAAAAAAGCTTCTTCATTGGTTCCTGAAGATAATACCGTATTTTTCTGTGTATAAGATGCCCCCATGTATAAGACGCCACCCTCCCACTTTTCTATCCCCAAATTAAGAAAACTTAACTTACCTTTGAGTATTCAGCCTCTGGGCTCAGAATGCTCGGACATTACAAGTCCCTATTGTATCTAAGCCTGCAGGCTTCATCTCCAACGAGTTGTGTTCCAGTTGGTTTGTTCAGTATCAACTGACGTCAGTTCCACAAGGCTTGTGATTGGAGGAAGCTAAGCCTTGTTATTAGAGGAAGCCTGTTTACAGAGGCAGGGTACAGGCAGTTTTGTTCTGTCCTCAGCTTACTTCCATGCATAAGATGTCCCTCAATTTTTAGTGTAACAGTTTTAGGCAAAAGTGTCTTATATACAGAAAAATACTGTGTTTTCCTACTGTAGAGATATAGCTATTTGCATCTGTCTTCACCTATGTGTGATATAAAGTTCCTGTTATTATTTTAGAATATAGTCACAAATGCTGCATGTAGTCCTTGTATCAGCTTTATGATAACTTTCTGACCTTTAAATGGTGAACATCTTCTCTTTATAGAACACATTTTACTCAGCAGGGAAGAATTACTTGTTGAGAATGTGCAATGGTAAGTAACTTTTTTTGCCTCCTCAAGAATTTTATATTTTGTTTAGTTTTAAATGGATACTATGGTACTTGTAAATGTGTGAATTTGTGTGTGTGTGTGTGTGAAGATATTCTATGCTTAAAAATCCTTTGAAAAAAGTCCCTCCAAAGTTGACATGCTCAGTACCACAGTGTATATGAAATTTTAACAATACTGGAAACTTAATTTAATCAGCCTGTTCACTTTTTGTATCTTTTTAGATCTTTTAAGAAGATTATCTAAATCACAAAATACTGTATTCTGTGGAAGAATTCAGCTATTTCTGGCTAGATTATTTCCACTTTCAGAAAAATCAGGTGAGATTTGATCTGTTTAATAGCATAACCAGTATGTCACATATACATGAAATCCATTTCAATTCTAGTCTCTCAGTAGTTAGGAAAATTCTAGCTTGATTTAGTAGTGGAAAAGATTTTAGATGAATTGTGCGGTATCCAGGTTTTCCTGGCACTTGATTATTTTAGACATCATATCTTTTCTAGGTTTCTTATAATTAAAAGTAGTGTGATTATGTAAAAAATGTTGGAAAATGCTGATTCACATAACTATTGACATATGCTGGTTGGTAGTGTATTTTCAAGTTAGAACTTTCTGAGTCCTCGGTTTATAAAATACTTTTTTTTCTTACAGGACTGAACTTGCAAAGTCAATTTAATTTGGAAAATATCACTGTTTTTAATACCAGTGAGCAAGAGAGCACACTCGGACAAAAGGTTATCTTTTTATTGTGTTCTATACGTAAACATTATCTGAGCAGCTTGAAGAAATTAAGACATAACATTGCACTTTGGGAAAGCTGTGTGGCTGTGACTCTTCCCAAAGGGAAAGTAATTTTGAAAAATCCCCTTTGAACTCTACACTAAGGGAGTAGTCCTAGCCTCTGCTAGAAGCTGACAGGAGAGCATTAGTGAAAATACTACTCTGTCAGTGGAGGTGATCCTTCCGCCATTGAAATTCTACAGTCACAGATATTCTTGCAATGTTCCACCATTGGAAGGAGAGAGGACATATCATGTGTTTGTGGTTGGGTCAACTAAGTCCCAAGTGTTTTTGTTCCCCTGTCATGCTCACAGAAGCAAGTGGGTCTGGTGTAGTTAATTCTCACCCATATATCACATTGGGATGAGGTGAAGCAAAATCTGCGCCCTACCTCTCCTCTGCCTGTTGTCGATGTGGCTGATACTCAACCCGTGGAGCTCCCTGCCCCCTTCAAATGAAAAATAAAACTGTTCTTTCTTGTTTGTAAGAATAATTTAAACAAATTATTTCATATATTGATGTTTTTCTAATTTAGACTCTTAAAAGGAAAGTAGACATAAGAAGAAATTGGCAGGCTTTGATCTGAGCATTTTTTCACTGGTTCAGTAGAATTCCAGTAGTGACAGTATTGATAATAACTGTCCCAATCCTGACTTTAAAACAATGCAGCTAAAGATCAGCATAAATTAAGCTGTCCCCATATGGTTCCCACCTCCCCTTCACGCTTACCCATTCCTTGGGGAATGCGCACTTCCCTCCCTGACTCACCTCCTCATCTGAGTGGTCGGCTAAGGGAGAAATCGGAAGTTGGAGGAGAAGGCTGCAAAAGATGAGTGGCTAGACGTACTGGGGAGGTGAGGAAGGAAGTGTGCATTGCCTGAGTAAAGGGCAAGTGTGCAAGGGAGATGTGCATTATACCTGTGCAACACCTGTGCAGGCACAACAACAATGCACCATCTCTAGATGTAACCTCTTTTTCAGTATTGTGATAAGTTCTAGGGAAAGAAATGAAACCAATTGGGTAGCAGTTTGACTTGAAAAACTGGTGGGAATGAACTCTAAATGCCCTCTTTTCCTTCAGCATGTAGAGGAGAGAGAAGAAGGTATGGAAGTTGAGGAAGGTGAAATGGGTGATGATGAAGCTCCTACTAGTTGGTAAGCATGGACAAAAAGTTAAGTTTCAATTTGCTTTAAAGTGGTTAACTCTTAAATTGCATGAAAATTTATTTTATATAGCTGTGATGTGCTTGATGCAGTTATTTGATTAGATAGGAATTTATTAATTGCCTTTTGTC
The DNA here is from genome assembly GCF_051106095.1 of Pogona vitticeps. NCBI lineage: Eukaryota > Metazoa > Chordata > Lepidosauria > Squamata > Agamidae > Pogona > Pogona vitticeps. Next base: position 184,850,731 of record NC_135786.1, read on the forward strand.
TAACTTTCTTGTAACTTACAATACTGCATCCTTTTTGTGATCTTTGGAGAATAGTGGAATTGTCAAGGTTCTGCTGCCATTTGTAGCCAAATGAGATATATTGATAACTACAACTCAGTTAAATCAGTTATAGCACGACTAAAATGTTTTAGTAGTTTGGTTAGAAAATACAAATAATACTTTTCTTCACAATGTGCAAGAACTTCTGAAACAGTAATTACTTAATACTGTTATTTATATTGTACCTCTTTCAATGAAGTTACCGTATTTTTCCGTGTAAAAGACGACACTTTGGTCTAAAAACTCTAGACTAAAAATGGAGGGTCTTATACACGGACGTAAGCTGAGAGGAGAACAAAATGGCCCATACCTTGCCTCTGCAAACAGGCTGTCTTCAATCATGAGGTTTAGCTTCCTACAGTCAGGATCCTTAAGTGCTTTGATCCCTTTTCCCCTCCTTTTGCTAAGCCTCGTGGAACACAAAGGGGGGGAAGGCAGGGATCAAAGCAATCCTGCAGCACTTTGATCCCTTTCCACGTCCCACGGGGCTTAGCAAATGGAGAGGAAAAGGCATTTTGCAGCTGTGGGATTGCTTTGATCCCTTTCCCCCTCTATTTGCTAAGCCCCACGGGCCTTAGCAAGAAGAGAGAAAGCAGGGATCAAAGTGATTGGAATATATCTACTTGGAGGTGGAGCCTGTAGGCAGTGCTCAGATTCAACAGGGACTCGTAATGTCCTAGCGTTCTGAGCCCAGAGGCTGAATACTCAAAGTTAAGTTAAAATTTCCTAATTTTGGGTTAGAAAACTGGGGTGTGTCTGTCTTATACATGGGGGGGGGGATACATGGAAAAATACAATAATCTGCCTGAATTCTTTTAACTATCTCCATCAGTTTCTTCAAAACTGACAGAGGGATGCTCACTATTAAATTAGTGCAGTTTTAGCTTCTTTCAAATCACCGCTGTGATCTTGAAACTAAGTGTATTGTTTTCTAGGATGCCCGGCAGTCGTAGGTGAGAACTTGATCTATGGTCATGTATTCATCTAGACTGCATGTCTAGAGCAGAAAGGCAGGATACAAATGTATATGAACAATGATAATGTTTTAATAAAAAATTGGCATATTTGTGTTTATATGTCTGTTAAATATTATTATTTTGTCAGTTCCATTCCAATAGATTATAATTTATACAGAAAGTTCTGGTCACTTCAAGACTACTTTAGAAATCCTGTACAGTGTTATGAAAAGGTCTCATGGAAGACTTTCCTTAAGGTAATGGTTCTTGTGTGGATTTTTACCCCCATCTTTCAAGAGATCAATGTGTTGTACCATTTCAGGAACATTCCAAGCAGATGCTTAAAGGGAACTAAAAATGTAAACTTTAGTGGTGATTATTGGGAACTAAATGTACATAAAAATAAATATGAAGAGTTGATGTGAAGACCAGTGTGTGTAAAATATCTGTCTATAATCTAAATATCAAAACATGAATATCAGCAGCCATTGTAAATGTCACATTGAAATCAATAATTTTGTGTACAGAACCACTGAAAATCTTTGAGGTGGAGAGGCGGTGTACGGGTATAGCAATCTTAAGGTCTGAAAACATTTTCAGAGACATACGTTCTCATTTTTTGTGTCTGATATGCATTCCTTTTGCTACATCTAGCCTCTGTGAATGGCAGTATTGGAGGAGATGGCACGCTAGGGGATGTAATCTACATTTTTTTTAAATACAGTCATGCCATCTTCTAGTTGCTGCACAGTGGTGGAGGGCGGGATTTCACTTAACTGGGGCTTATTTGGGGGGTGGGGCTTATATTACGAGCATCCTGAAAAATCATACTAGGGCTTATTTTCAGGTTAGGTCTTATTTTCAGGAAAACAGGATAGCAATGATAAATAAGTGTGTCTCCCAAAAATTATAGAACAAATTTAATTACTCTGTGCAACTGGTCAGTTACTTGCAACAATTTAGTTATGAATTGTACAGTATATGTAATCTCCTCAGAGCCATTAGTAAAAATGCATGATCAGAAGAGACTAACAGTATATTCCAGCATCTGTCTCATTTTATAAAATTTCAGCTTGGCTTTGTGACTATGGTTGTCTTCAAATACTTCATTTTATCAATTTTTAAAGTATTCTGAAGAAGTATTGGCAGTCTTTAAGAGCTACAAGTTGGATGACACCCAGGCTTCAAGAAAGAAATTAGAGGAGTTGAAAACTGGAGGAGAACATGTTTACTTTGCTAAATTCCTCACAAGTGAGAAGGTATGATGCGTGTTTGTCCTAATATACCAAATTAGGCTTCATGGCAAAATAAGCCATACTTGACTTCTAATTAGGTTGAAACAAACAATTGATTATACCCTGACTGGTGTTGTTAAAGTACTTGTTATCTCATTTACCTTAGCCTCATAGAAATCAATAGATCAAATTTGGCTTATGTTTTAATATTTTGAATCAAGGCATTGGAAGTGGGACCCAAGCATGATGCGATAGTGTGTGCGTGTTAACAAAAATGCAGATAGCAACTGGGACTTTAGCTAGTGGGGAGGGAGACTTAAAATATTTTTCTTTTACTGTAATATTGCCCAAAATCCTTTTTTGTTGTTGTTTTTAAGTTGCTATTTCTCATTATGGCTAAGGGGAAACTTTCTCTCAATGCTAATAGCTTCAGAGGAATTTTGTTGTTGTTGTTGGTGGTGGTGGTGATCAAGGTCAAGACTGCAATTCAGAGTATTACACTCTAAGACAGCTTTTTCCCCGCTGACTTATATGAAAAACAGAGAATTTAGATAAACTGGCAACATTGCTTTCCAGGCTCTCATGTCTAGTTTCTTCCTCAGTTACTGTCTTTATTCGCTTTGTTCCTTTGTTACTTGGCTCTTCCATGTTACAAAAGCATTAATATGGTAAAAGGCCATATATATGTTCCTTGTTTCTTTTTTTACAGTTAATGGATTTACAACTGAGTGACAGCAACTTTCGTCGTCACATTTTATTGCAGTATTTAATATTGTTTCAGTACCTAAAGGGACAAGTAAAATTTAAAAGGTAAGCTAAGATTTAGACTTGAAAGTTGGTTTTAGTGCTTTTATTCTCACCACTTTCCTCAAATCTTTTGCTATTACAATGTTTTCAGTGTCTCCCATTGAACATCTTTGGAAGTTCCTAGAAGTCTTCTGATCTCGAAGAATAGTCCCACTGTCTGAATGAGGGAGGCGGGGACACTGTGTCTCTCTTTTCAGCTATCTCTTGCTTCCCCACCTCAAAATCTGCTCAGAAGGCCTGTGGAACTGGTAAATTCAAAGAAAGGGGAACATCAATAAGCATCACTTCTTCTCCCTTTATGCCATCTAGAGCATTCTGAGTAGATGTTCATTTGGGATGCTGCTGTCAGTGCAAAAATACTCTGAATCCAACCCAATGCCTCTCATACTGACTCTTCCCTGATGGGTTTGCTTTCGTAGTTCAAACTACATTCTAACTGATGAGCAGTCCCTGTGGATTGAAGATACTACCAAGTTAGTTTACCAGGTCAGTGCTGTACACAACATTTTGCATATATTCTAGCTGTCTGTTGTAACTTATCAAGATGCATGCAGGGATAGAATTTCTGGGGCATTCAATTTTTGCCACAATTTGCTTTTATGGCTCTGTGTAATTTTGCTTTTAAATAGGAAAATTAAAACGGTGTCATCTAGACTATAAAAGGTCTTCTGGGTAATAGTTAGAAACCAGAAGATTACTTCGTATTTGTAATTTCATACTCATAATGTTGTTTAGTATCTGTCTTTTAAATGTACAGCTGCACCTTGGATTATCTAAGTATTTTGCTTTTTCCAATAACAGCTTCTTTCAGAAAATCCCCCAGATGGAGAAAGATTCTCAAAAATGGTGGAGGTGAGTGGCCTTCTCATAAATTGAATCATATAATAATGAAATCGGAAGGCCATTGAGTCCAACCCCTTGCTCAATGCAGGAATACAAAGGAATGGAGGAACAGGTTAGCTTATGCATCCTATCTACTTTAAGTGAGATTCTTTAATGGTTAATTCATTTGCCTGGCTGAATGGTTGTTGGCTTCTTCTGGGTGGGGTTGCAAAGGATCAGGTTCAGTTTTTGTCAATGCTTTTTAGTCTAGCAATGCCACTGGAATCATAAGCAGCCTCTATATGAGGGTCTTCTGTCATTTATCAGCTTAGGCTGAGGAATGAATTGCAGTCTTATTTAGACAGAAAGACATCTTACTGTTGTCCACACTCTGATGACCTTGTTGGATTACTGCAGTGCATCATATTTATCCATCCATCCATCCATCCATCCATCCATCCATCCATCCATCCATCCATCCATCCATCCATTCTATTTGTACCCCGCCTATCTGGCCAAAACAGCTACTCTAGGCAGCTGTAGGATTGTCTCTGCAAACATTCTGAAAACCATGTACCCCGTATTTTTCGCACCATAAGACACACTCCCCCCCCACAAAACGGGGGGGTGGAAAGTCTGTGCCTCTTATGGAGCGAAGAAAACAGATTATATTTTCCTGTTTTCTTCTCCTAAAAAATCGGTGCGTCTTATGGAAAGGTGTGCCTTATGGAGCGAAAAATACTGTACTAATTGCAAAAATAATTCTCAACTGTTCTCTTGCGGCCATGACACTATCTGATAGTGCCCAAATCGTGTTGCTTAGTGTTATTATAAATCACACTAAAATAGTCTTGGTGAGTCAACTCCTCCATACATTCCATTGATTCAAATGGGCCTACTCTAACTGCAGTTTACTTTAGAATTTCGGCCATTATCAGAAAATTTCCTTTTTTTAAAAAAATCCCATCACTAATACTGAAGGTGTTTGTTAAATCATGCTGGCACATTCTTATGTGTTTTGCTTTTACAGCACATACTTAACACAGAAGAAAATTGGAATTCGTGGAAAAATGAAGGTTGCCCAAGTTTTGTGAAGGAAAGGTAACAATTTAAAAATATATATTTTAAAGTTATCTTTAGAGGTTGGAATGACTCGGTATTCCTGATATGGGCAAAATGTTCCTGTAATACCTGTATATATCCTATCTTGTTTAAAGTAATAAATGAATAGTTGTGTATTATCCTGAACTTGTAAAATCTTTGAGAACCAGCTGTGGAAAGAAGAGTGACTTCTAATATTTTGCTGCCTTCACAAAAAGACTCCAAAATAAAAATGTGATATGAGAGCTTTAATTTAAAACAATAAAGAAAGAAAAAGGAAAAGGAAAAGAACAGAAATTGATACCATAATTTCCAGTGTGGCTTTATTAGAGTCCCTCCGGAACGCTACAAGTATAACAGTAAATGTATTCGTGAAGGCTTTCACGGCTGGGATCTAATGGTTGTTGTGGGTTTTTCGGGCTCTTTGGCCGTATTCTGAAGGTTGTTCTTCCTAATGTTTCGCCAGTCTCTGTGGCCGGATTCTTCAGAGTCCTCTGAAGATGCCGGCTACAGAGACTGGGGAAATGTTAGGAAGAACAACCTTCAGAACACGGCCAAAGAGCCCGAAAAACCCACAACAACCGTAACAGTAAATCTTCATTATCCTCATACAGTGGACCCTCAACTTACAGATGGCTCGACTTACAGACTTTTCGAGTTACAGACTTGTCTGGCTGCAAAATTTAGGTTCGACTTGCAGCCGGAGAATCAACATACAGACCAGAAAAAAAAACAAAATGGAGCAAAAACGGCCGGTTATGGATTAATCGGTTTTCAATGCATCGTAGGTCAATGGAGACTCGACCTACAGAGTTTTCAACCTACAGCCACCTTTCCAATACAGATTAATTCTGTAAGTAGAGGGTCCACTGTAGCTGAAGGAGGCAAACAAAAATGGCTGAAAATGGAACATTGTAACAAATAGATAGTTTATTAGAAAGATGACAGAGGCTAAGAGTGATGATTCCTCAAGCTGGCTTCTGAATACTGAATGGGGGAAGAATGACATGAAGGAGAAATAGGGACTGGTTAATAGTGGATAATTAAGACCCCAGGACTTGTTTCATAACCCTCCTTGAACAGTTTGGGAGCAAGAACCATTGAGGGAAATGAGGGCCTCGGCCTGCAGGTTTGCAGGTATCTTCATTCTTCTGAATTGTGGTGGCCAAGATTTGGACTGTATGTGGTCTCCCTAAGTTCATTTTGCTGCCTCCACTCTCCCTCCCCCGAAATGTATCAAACTCTAACATATTATTTATCCTGTAAATTTGCAGACCTAGTGATTCAAAGCCAATAAGACCTTTTACACGAAAAAGACCAGCTCCTGAAGATTTCCTGGGAAAAGGACCCAACAAAAAAATTCTTATGGGAAAGTATGTCTACCTTTTATTTTTCTTCATATGTATACTTGTAACTTTGTATAAATGATTTGATGATGTGAAAAGTAATATAAAGCTCGAAGGATGTGGTGGTTAAATTCACCTAATGTTTATGCAAAGCCATTTTCACTGAAAGAGTCTTTTCTATTCCTTATTGAAACCTTACTAGTATTTCTCTTAAGTTTATGTCTGTGAAGAAACATTTTGCGTTTTAGAAGCAACCATGTAGAATAATTTATTCCCTAGGAATTGAAAGGAGAAGTTAAATCTAAAGTTTTGAATAGTGGTAATCAGTGGTGCTGATTTTCTGTCTCTCATATATTCACACATAAACTGTGCATTTGTTGAATTAACCTGTCTTACAAAGTGTTTGATACTTCAGTGCATTACTTGATGAAATATAAAAATTCAGTAATCTGTTTTGTATTTGTCCTTACAGTGAAGAATTGACTCGCCTGTGGAATTTATGTCCTGATAACATGGAAGCTTGTAAATCTGAGAGTCGGTAAGCATATTAAAATGAAAAATAGTAGAGCCACCATAGAGGAAAATTTTTGCTTTGATGCTAGTAGTGAATCCTGAAGCAGCATCACAGGTGTGCTAATAAAGTTAAAAGAGGTGTATAAGATCCAGGGATTGAGCCCACAGAAGACAGATGGAAGATGATTCTGCCTGGCCTTTGCAGATTTCCCTCTGAAGCAAGCAATTCAGCACAGTCTGCCAATGCTTGGAAAAAGGTTTTAGGAGCTGTGGGGAATTACTTTCCACTTGGTCTTTTCCACAGGCTTTTCTTTGGATCCAACCGTCTATATTGGGAGAAGGGAGTTCTCTTACAGATTTTGATTTCATCATCTCATATTTGCACAAGATATTGTTACCTGTCCTCTGTACATATTTTGAAGTACTGTAGTTTACTTACCAGTGGGGAGCATGTGCTACTTGGGAAAGCTGTGTAGATTTCTGGTAAGAAAGCATATGGAATTTTATTAATGTATAGCAAGGAGTGCCAGTGACAATCCCTTGCTTGACCTTATTTGCCATGGCTTAGGAGAGAGTGTCATTTTGTACCTTCTCCCTTGGCTGAACCTGCACAGGCACTGTGGCCTCCAAAGCATATAGGTAGGGCCTTCACTTGAGTATCCAGATAGAAGCTAGCATGGAAATAATAGCAAAGTTTCAGAGGAGGCCTTCTCACTTGTTGAGGCAAGTGTAGAAGGAGCCATTGCTCCATAACTTTGTATTGAAGCTGTGGGGGGAAATATTCTGCCAGCACTGAGTTTGCAGCTTTGATCTCTACAGCAGGAGTCTGGTAGGTACAGGCTTCTGGGCACCCAACCCTGTAGCTTGTCCCTTTCTTCCATTAGAGAAATAGGAGTGTTTGTGTTAATAAGGTCATCTGAGCTGGTCCTTTCAGTGGTACCTGCGTTGCAATTCAACACCCAGGCTTTGCCTAGCTTTGCTTATTTGAAGAGCAACTTGCCCCCTGCCATGAGGCTCCAGCTGGTGTAAGCATGCTCCAGAATGGGAACTTGCTCTTTCCAAGTACTTCCACCCTCCCCATGGATTGATGTTTTAATTTTGAAAGAAGCTGAACCTAATCAGTGATCATATTGTAGTAAATATGTGTGTTGTCTTCCCACAAGGAGACCTGGAGCTTTCATTGCACTAAATGGGTTCCTGCTGCTGCTATTGCTGCTGTCCCAAGTGAATGCTCAGCATATTTGCCCAGGCAGACATCATTTTTCCAACTCTTACTTCCGATGCCACTGTGCGTTTCACCTTTCCTTTTTTCTGCCCTTGGGAAAGGTGTGCATGTGTGCACTACTATTTCAGAGAGAGAAAGCCTTGAAAAAATAAAGATTTGAAAGTTTTACTGTTAAATGATAGCGCTTTCTGCACTGTGAAATACTGTATATGGATGTCTTTGTATGAGCTAGGCTAGAAAGAGCAATCCCGTGGAAGTTTTGCATGCCACCAGATTTATTGGGCTTTATGGTTGGAACGGTAGAGAGGAAAGAAGCCTTTCTATTTTCTTTCATGTTAGCATGCTTCTGTGAACAGCTATAAAATTTGACCCAACTCCAGGCTGAAGTATTTTCCTGTTCTTTTAAAATATTTTTGTTCTGCTAGGCTCTCCTCCTTCCACTTTCATCCTTGTTATTGCATTTCCAAGACATTTTACATAGAAGCGCCTCAGCAACAACCAAGAATTAAAACTGACACTGGTCTCTGTAGACTGCATTTATCGGGCGACTACAACCATGGATGCAAGTTATGAGGTGGTTTGAGGGGTACTTTGAAGGATGCCCCTTCAAAGTGCCATTACGTCTTAAGTCATGAGATCCAGGTGGTTCTGTGTCTTCGAGCTGTGAAGTTTTATTTTAAATGGCACTGAATATCATACCAGCACAACTTGATGTTTTGGGTGGCATCCTGTGTTAAAGTAATAGAAATTCATGATTTTTTTTATTTACTAGATCAGATTTCATTGCTATTTTGTGAGTATTTATACTTTCCATGGCAGCCAAGTCGTGGTGGCACCTGTACCATTTCTCAACATTGCAGATATGCACACAGACCACAAACGGTTGGGAACTTATCATCCAGAAAGTTAAGCACTTAAAACCTGTCTTTCTTTCATAGGGAATATATGCCAACCTTGGAAGAGTTCTTTGAAGAGGCTATTGAACAGGCAGATCCTGAAAACATGGTTGATAAAGAATTCAAGTATGTATTAGAATACTTCTTTACTTTGCTGTTCATCTTTGTGTCAGTGCCATTTTAACCAAATCTCAGTGTGTGTCTGCTACAGGGCTGTAATTTGGGTAACACAAATAGGTGTTTTCTTTCCTAGGTGCTAAATGGCAGGCTGTTTCTGACTTTATCATTACAGAGTTGTGAATAATTCTAACTATGGCTGGAGAGCATTAAGACTGTTGGCTCGCAGAAGTCCTCATTTCTTTCAGCCAACCAACCAGCAGTTTAAAAGTTTACCAGAATATCTTGAAAATATGGTCATCAAGTTAGCTAAAGAACTACCTGTAAGTACTTAGTAACTAAAGTATTTTGTTACCCTTACATTTTTATCCCTTCATCATTTCCTCTTTTCAGCTGTCCCTCTTTGATACTCTTTTATGCTACTTACAATACAGAAGTGGCAAAGTGAATATTCAGAACAAATTATTCAGCATGCAGATCTTATTTACCAAGTTTTGTTGCAGTGGTTTTCTTCCAATGCCTTTGTAACACACCTACCAAAATACCTGTTAGCTTCAGTTTGTGAAAAGACAAATCATCAGAATACTGATACATTTTGGATTTTAACATCCTCCTTTCCTTTGTTTGCCTATTTATGTATGCCTATCTTATCTTCTTGGAGGAGTCTAAAGTCATGAACTGGGCATTCTGTTGGACTTTCATGTGCACAAAAAACAGAACAGTGGAAATAAACCTTGACAATTTTTCAGTGCATTAAATGAAGCTGATTTATGTTTCCTTCTCTCCACAGACTAATAGCTAAACATTAAAATCATTTTTATTGCAATGAAATGTTGTCACTCCTCTATCCTAGGAATTTTGTGTGATAGCCTTAAAAAATTTAAGTGAAATATTTTCAGTTAGCATCAAAATAAAATGCAACAGACGATAATTAAGAGTTCTTAAGTTTTGATTGAAAACTTCTGCCAAGGTTTATTATGATTTTAGGACCAGTCTCCATATTGAAAACAAGGTATGAGGTTTTTAATTTTTCCAAAATGTATTTCTAAACATTCTGTTCTACTACATATGCTTTGGAGATTGCTGCATAGCACTCATCTTGGGATATTCTTCCAGTGATATTCAGTTCTCTCATTATAGCCTCCTTCTGAAGAAATTAAAACAGGCGAGGAGGAAGATGAAGAAGATAATGATGCTTTATTAAAGGAAAACAATGAAAGTAAGCTTGTGTTCTTGGGCTACTCTCCATTTCCCTTGACACATGTTGTAAAAGGAGTATGTGAACAGATGCTCTTTTCCTTCCTAGTTCATCTTATTTACAGCTTCTGATCTGCAATAATAATTTGTGTTCAAGTCATGTATTTATGAGAAACTACATAATTTGTTTCCTTGTTTACACAAAATAAGATTTCTAGACCTACTGCACTGAAATACTCCTTGCAGTTTATTGCAAATCTGGCTGTCTTGATGGTATTTCATCCAGCATACTGGATCCATGCTGCATATAAGAGTAGACCTTGAAAACACTGTTCTTAATGCCTTTCTGTCATAGCTCCTTTTGGCAAACTGTGTTCTTCTAAAGGCAGTATTATCTTGTCTGCAGTTGTCATTAGTTATATGTTGTAAAAATTAATTGTATATATGTATTTCCATCCTAGAAGTCAATGTAAATTTTATTCCATCTTCATCTAAAGAAATTTTACAAGACCATTTACCCTCACAGTTGCACTTTCTCCTTTCTCCTAGTATGTGAAACAGTTTGTCCATAATCTTGCTTATCCTTGTCTTTCCTTCCTTGTCCTCAGTCCGCTTATTTCTGCTGCTAAATTTATTTGCACGATTTCCTTCACCATTTCTGTGATCACTTCATATACAATGCTGTGAATGATGTACATTTCATGCAGTTAGTTCTGTTATGCTTATTCATGAATGACTCCAATTATGGCCTCTGTATCAAAAATTACATTGAAAAAGTAGCCTTATTTTACATTATTTTCAGTTGAATCCTGGTCATGCAGGCTGTTCTGTCACCCTTTCTTATTTTTATCACATTTTGTTCTCTTTACAACTTTTCCTAGCCATCTTCTATTTAGTGTAGCTCAACTGAAGTTTGCCTTTTCCCCCTCAGCCTTATTTTCAAACTACTGTATTAACAGATGCCTTGAGGTTTCCACCCATGTAGCTATTCCATTCTCTCATTTTGTTTCTAAAGTGAATTGTTAAACTGTGTGATTTGATAAACATTAGAAGAGGTTAAGAAACCTTGATAATAAGCAATTTTCTCCTTTTAGACTGAGGGTATGCTCTTCATCTTGCAAAATTATTGCAAACTGGCTACCTTCTTTTACTAACTCTAAAACAGTCAGCATGCAATGTAGAATCCATTATTAACAGTGACTTACAAGCAGTAGCTGAGAGGTTTGCCCACAATTCAGGTAACACAAAATTTGCCAGAGTAGGTCGTATCTTAGGTGTCTCTTTTCCTTCTGGAATGCCTAACAAATCTTAGAGAGAACACTATATACAGTGGTGCCTCACTTAACGATTGCCTCGTTTAGCGATGTTTTCACTTAACTATTTTTTAAAAGAACTCTATGTATCATTTAACGATGTTTCCTATGGCCGATTTTCGCTTAGCGATTTTAGGACCATGCTTCGCATAACGAATGCATTTTTAGGTCCCCTGTTTCGCTTAACGATGTCCGTTTTTCAATTTTAAAAGTGTCTTAAAATGTTCAAAAATGTTTTAAATGCTTGGAATTGTTAGTGCACCTTCTAAAACGTGTGCAAACTTAATTTGGCTTTGATCTGACTTTTCGTTAATTTTTGCTGAATTTGTTTCAAAAATAGTTTTTGCACCAAAAATGGACATCGCAAAACCATTGAAATGCATTGAATAGGCTTCAATGCATTCCAATGGAGGAAACATTGTATCGCTTAACGATGTTTCCTATGGGTTTTTTCGCTTAAGGACGGCAATCCGTGCCTATTGGAACGGATTAACCCATTTTCAATGCATCTCTATGGGAAAACGCATTTCGCTTAATGATGTTTTCCCATAGCGATGTTTTTTTAACCAGTTAACATCGTTAAGCGAGGCACCACTGTAATACTTATATAGCAGCCATACATTTGGATGGTTTGAAAACTAGTAAGAAGAAGACAGATAGGAATATAGTGACATGGTATACCTTGTTTCCCTGAAAATAAGACAGGGTCTTATATTAATTTTTGCTCCCAAAAACACATTAGGGCTTATTTTCAGGGGATTTTTTTTTCATATACAGTTGTGTTCAAAATTATTCAACCCCCAATGCTGTAAAGGGGTTTAGGGACTATAGTGTACATTTGGAATTGTATTCAGAATGAAATCGTACAAGGACGTTTTAAAGAACCAAATGCAACTAAAATAACATCAATTGTTTATGTAATACAGTAGTAAATGTTTCTTTTGTGGTTTCTTCATTGCCACAATTATTCAACCCCTTAAAGACTACCACTCTGAAGAAGAGAGGTTCATTCAGGTGTTTTCGATCAGGTAGTGAAAACACCTGTGGATGTCACGGAACACCAATCAAGCATAATAAGCACCAATTAGGCAGCTTTAAAAGGACTGTGATACTCAGCTCCTTCTAGACATTTACTGGTGTGGTTACAAACATGGTGAAGTCAAGAGAATGGTCCAGGAAGACAAGAGAAGAGGTGATTTGTCTTCACAGGAAGGGCAATGGCTATAAGAAGATTGCAAAGAAGTTAAACATACCAAGAGACACCATAGGAAGCATCATTCGCAAATTCAAGGCAAAGGGCACTGTTGAAATGCTACCTGGTCGTGGAAGAAAGAAGATGCTGACTTCGACTGCTGTGCGCTACCTAAAGCGTAGAGTGGTGAAAAGTCCCCGTGTGACTGCTGAGGAACTGAAAAAAGATTTGTCAGATGTGGGTATAGAAGTTTCAGCTCAGACAATAAAGCGCACACTGCATAATGAAGGTCTCCATGCCAGAACCCCCAGGCGCACCCCCTTGCTGTCTCCCAAGAATAAGAAGAGTCGACTGCAGTATGCCAAAAGTCATGTGGGCAAACCACAAAAGTTGTGGGATAGTGTTCTGTGGACTGATGAAACAAAATTAGAACTGTTTGGGCCCATGGATCAACGCTATGTTTGGAGGAGGAAGAACAAGACATATGACAAAAAGAACACCTTGCCTACTGTGAAACATGGTGGAGGGTCAATAATGCTTTGGGGCTGTTTTGCTTCTGCAGGTACAGGGAAGCTTCAGCGTGTACAAGGTACCATGAATTCTCTTCAGTACCAGGAGATATTGGATGAAAATGTGATGCAGTCCGTCACACACCTGAGGCTTGGGAGACGTTGGACCTTTCAACAGGACAATGATTCCAAGCATACCTCCAAATCCACTAGAGCATGGTTGCAGAGGAAAGGCTGGAACATTTTGGAGTGGCCATCGTAGTCACCAGACTTAAATCCAATTGAGAACCTCTGGTGGGACTTAAAGAAAGCAGTTGCAGTGCGCAAGCCTAAGAATTTGACTGAACTGGAGGCTTTTGCCCATGAAGAATGGGTGAAGATACCCGTAGATCGCTGCAAGACACTTGTGTCAAGCTATGCTTCACGTTTAAAAGCTGTTATAACTGTAAAAGGATGTTGTACTAAGTACTAAGATTGAATGTCACTTGGGGGTTGAATAAAAACTAATAATGATATGAGCACAGAAAATACATTTGTGGTTATTTCATTATAAACTTAAGGTTATATTTCTCTGACCTACAAGTGCCTCTTTCATGTAAATGTAAGCAAGATGACTGAATGATCAAAATCAATGTCAAAATGGCCAAAACATTCAATTTCAGTGGGGGTTGAATAATTTTGAACACAACTGTAGGACAAACATTTATTCAAATACAGTCATGTCATCTCTTTCTGGTTGCTGCACAAGGGTGGAGGGTGGGGTTTCACTTAACTAGGGTTTATTTTGGGGGTAGGGCTTCTATTACAAACATCCTGAAAAATCATGCTAGAGCTTATTTTCAGGGGAATAGGGTGTTTGAAAGTTCATCCTGGCATGGCTGCTTGCTTAGTGGTGCAGAATAATTGCAAGGTAATGCTGTAAGAAACCTCCCTGTAGCGTTTAATTTTTGGTCATGAGTGGGAAAGGAGAAGTGAAATATGTAAAACGTGTTTCATATGATAGATTTAACTGGCAAGTGTTTGTTCTGTCATACATTTGTAGGAGCACTAGATGTGACAAGTTTAAATAAAACTATCAAAGCATGCTTGTAGGAATATTAACTGAAATCTTGAAAATGCTGATGGCCGGTTTTCAAAAACTACTTTCATATGTTTCTAATAGCATATTGCTTAAATGGGGTACCAAGTGTGGTGTGGTGGACAGAACAATGGAGTAGAACAGGAGAGATGGGTTCAATTCTGTGGCTTTGCCATAGAAAACTCACTGTGGGGTGAATTAATAAAGCCACTCCTTAAATATCTCACTTACCTTGAAAACTTTTAGGATCACTGTAGTCAGTTCTGATTTGACACATTGCTTATTCTCTTGTTCTTGTTTCAGGTCCAGATGTTCAACGGGACAAACTTGTAACAGGGGAACAACTAGAATTGTTTGCTAACAAGCTTGGGGAATATTGGAAACTTCTGGCTCCCTACTTGGAAATGAAAGACTCTGATATAAGACAGATTGAATCAGATAGTGAAGATATGAAGATGAGAGCTAAGCAGCTGCTTGTTACTTGGCAAGACCAAGAGGGGATCCATGCTACTGTGGAAAATCTGATCACTGCGTTGAGCAAAGCTGGATTGAATGACCTTGCAGAAACCCTAACAAATGACAGTGAAAACAATGGCTAATTTGGGAATAGCTATTCTTTTTAAAACAAAAGTGGCTATTGTTGCAAAGTAACAGAACCTAGAGCAGCGTAAAATGGTAAACAATTTAAAACCCCTTTTAAATAACATTATCCATACATTCCAAAAAAGAAAGGGTTAATACTGATCAAAAATGAATGTCTGACCATGGACACTCCCAAATTATGCCTAAGCAGAAAGATGTGTGTGTTAGTGAGAGGGTGAGCGCACAACCCTTTTCTATATGATTTAGATTCCTTTAACAGTGTGGTCTACTTGGGGTTAGAGGTGTGTTAGATAGTAAACTTGCATATTGGTGCCTGCTGTGTTTCTCCTGACTTGGTTTTGGCTTTTGTACTGCAGTGTAGTTATGCACAATAGATGGTAGAGTTCATCCAAGAGATAAAAATTTGGTATCAAAATGAAGGACATTATGTGTCTGAAACAGCTGTTGCAGGAATGTACACTTGTTTCAGGAGTTCCACATTAGCCATTAGATAAATGTTTATAAATGGTGGCGAGTAGACCTACCCTGAGGCAGTCAACTTTTATATATTTTTGTCATTTGCCTTTTTTATCTTGACGAACTGCAAGATTAAAGAGAAATCTGAGTGCTTAGTTACGTGGTTTTGTTTAATCAAGGCTTGCCTGGCCTTCATCTGGTATCTGTGTCCCCATGCAGGGCACTTTTGGAAGGTAGGAAAACTTGTTCATTGTTCATGCTAGGCAGGGAGGTCAGGGAGAAATCCCGTTTGACAGTGTTGCAACTATCACTCCCCAGAAACGTGTAAAAATTTATTGAGCTCATTTGATCTCGAACATTTCCCTTCTCACTACAAAAGTGGGCTTCTAAATGTTTTTGGATTTCAAATCCCACCCGGGAAAGACATTTAAACGACAAAGGTTATGCATCCCTGCCTCAAGTTTTTTGTTCTATGTTCAGTTTGGACAAAATTTACACCTCAACATGACAGTGAGTGGTCTCTGGCTGTCCAAAGCATTTAAGTTGGTAGCATTTTTGACTCTTGATAATTATAACATCAGTACAGACAGAAAGCTAGCTATCCAGTTGATAAGGTTTTACTCTGATATTCTATATGGAAGAAAAAACAGCAGTCGCAGTAGTGTAAGAAGCACCATCATTACTGATCACCATTTATTTAAAGTCATGAAATACCAACAACAGGACAGGCTGAGTTGGCACGTCAGGCTGGACAAATACGTGATTGTAGCCGTATTTCCACAGGCTATAGACAGCAGCACTGAGTTACATGTTGAGGCAACAATGGATTTTTTTTCACCTTTCTGACAATGATATCAGACACAATAGAAAAAATGGACAGCTACTGAACAGGTAGAACCATGCAAGAGTTAACAACAGATGATGCATGAATAGGTGTGTAATAAATATCTTGCTGCCAATATCAGAAGGAAGGCAGGAGGCTCACCTAATTTCACCAATAGTTAGACTGTTTTTAAAACTGACTTGCAGTGCAGCAAATAAAATTCAAGATGTATCAGCCTGTTACCATTAGCAACGGGCGGCGTCATGTAGTAATGGCTTTAGTGCAGATGAGCTTCACTTTCTCGCTGCTCCAAATGACAGTAAACTGCATGAACCAATTTTGCATTCTCTATGAAGCTCATGTTCAGAAATTTATTTCACACCTAGGCAGAAATCTGTAAAAATGAAGTCTACTGTTCAGCTTCATCTTCCATTACTTCAATTCTGCGTGGCCCATAAAGTAGAACGTAAGCTATATGCCAGTCGCCACCGCCAGATAGCCTCAAAATGTCTTCAGGTGTAACAATGCTGACTTTGTCATCATCAAATTTAATCCATTCATCTGTAAAGAAAAATACAATACTAAATTATCATCACTCTACCTGACATAAAAGCAGACCTAAGTTTTCCAATTTGCCATTTAAGAAAGGTGGTTAACAACTTTACACTTTTGTTTTGCTAACTTCTAAAGTTGCTTCAGTACCTTGTTTTCTTTTAACCCAAGATACATAGTGTCCAGAAGAACTAGATCTTCCCTGATGTGTTAGCACTGCCTGCAGGTCATAATAACCACAGTTGTTGGAGCCAATGTCTAGAGGGGAGAAAGAAAGCAATGTTAAAATAACCTACCCTGTGCAACTAGTAAATTTATTTGTGAGCACCCAGTTTTTCCATATAAGCATGCACCCATGGCAAATGGGGACAGCAGAGCAAGTATCAGGAGAAATTGTCTAACTAAGCTGACTGAGTGTAAGGAAATGTGTAGACATATATAGCAAACTGTACAACTGGACAAGATAATGGATTGCAAGGGTCATCATCCCAAAGGAGATAATCCACTGCCAAAAGCATCCCTGTCATATGGCCACCCTGCCTTTGTTTAAAAACTTACAATAAAGGAAAAAATTCTACCACCATCGAAGGTTATCCGTCCTGCTGAAAAAACATTTTAAGTTGCTAAACTAACTCAATAAAAGATACCGTATTTTTCGCTCCATAAGACGCACCTTTCCATAAGACGCACCAATTTTTTAGGAGAAGAAAACTGGAAAATATAATCTGTTTTCTTCGCTCCATAAGACGCACAGACTTTCCACCCCCCTGTTTTGTGGGAAAAAAGTGCGTCTTACGGTGCGAAAAATACGGTACTTTTGAGCAGTACAAGTTCAAACCTTACACATAATTCAGGAAACACATGCACCAACAGAAAAGACACATACTGCAATACACATTTGAAGATCAATTGGCTGCTTAACGACCATCTTCTGATATAATGATTCTGCCTTTTCCATGCTCCAATTTTCTACCATTAAATTTTTTGTTACTCATTTACTGCAAACAAGTACCATTAAGGAATGTAACAGATGCATGCACTTTCACTCTGGTCTTTAAACATATCTCTATGTATTCAGACAAGATATAAGAGTGTTCTAGCTATCTTCAGTTCTTTGGTATTAATGAATAGTTCTTTAGGTAATTTAAGTAAGCTAAGGGACTAGTCATGTTTTAAATTTTGACATTAAATCTCTTTTAGTATCAGGGATGTGATGGCGCTGTGGGCTAAACCGCAGAAGCCTGTGCTGCAGGGTCAGAAGACCAAGCAGTCGTAAGATCGAATCCACATGACGGAGTGAGCGCCCGTCACTTGTCCCAGCTCCCGCCAACCTAGCGGTTCGAAAGCATGCAAATGTGAGTAGATTAATAGGGACCACCTCGGTGGGAAGGTAACAGTGTTGCGTATCTAAGTCACACTGGCCATGTGACCACGGAAGATTGTCTTCGGATAAAACGCTGGCTCTATGGCTTGGAAACGGGGATGAGCACCGCCCCCTAGAGTCGAACACGACTGGACAAAAATTGTCAAGGGGAACCTTTACCTTTACCTCTTTTAGTATTCACTTACCATCAGAAAAAGAGAAGGGTTCATATTTAACTTCCTTCTGCGCACCATCACCTTTACTAGACTTAAAAATAAAACAATTTATCTTGTTTACATAAGCTAATTCGTATGACAAAATATAAATGCATTTAAAGTACATACAATGATACCTACTGAAAATCTCTTCAATGAGAAACCATTTCCATCTGTTTCTGTATTTTTTTTTTTAAATCTTAAACCGTACCAAGATTTCATGGTGACTGTTCTGCTTATTTAAATCTAGATCTGCTCCGATCATATGTAAAATGAGCAAAAGGAACATACAACATGAGCTGAACTCTCTTTTTGCCTGTCCAGGGTAAAAATGCAGTCATAAAGCAGCTGAAGAAAGACATGGACAATCACGTTTTAAGCTACATCTATTCCCTACTTTCAAATGATGTGATGGAGGAGAGTCGAGCAACTTTCCCTTGTAGTTGCCTACCTCAGGCATGGTTCAGATATAAAATTGTCAACCTAATAAAAATGTTCATCCAATCCATTCTCTCAGATGCATTAATGCAGTATTTACAAGGTTAACCAAAACAACAAACCCAGAATCACAGTTTGATCATGATTAGCAAGCAAAGATCATTCTTGGTTTAAAACACGATTTCTTGATTTAGATATTTAAGAAACTGCATTATGACACACAAAGGAAGGATGATGGGGGTGTGTAAGCATATTCCCTAATAAGTTGACTATACTTATTAAACTAAGATTGTTTTCTGAACTAGAACAAGAACTGAAACATCAGAGAGAGAATTTCGAACTCTGAAAGCTCTCTACTTAATGTTTCCTGTCTTTTTTTGCAATGGGATTTCAAGAAGGATTTTAAAAAGCTTGTTAAAAAACTGAGGCTTCACAATTAAAGCATTATAAAGTTCCATGTTACTAAAGAGGCAGATTCAACCTAGGTTTCTTAAAGAAGATCTGGAAGATCCACCATAGCCATGAGGTGCTCACAAAAGTTATGAGTCAGATGGTCCATTTTGATTTCTCCCCTGCCCTGAACAGCAGTCACAAAGGTTCTGTTACCACAAGTCCCTTCTCAAATTCCAGAGAGAGAAACAGATAGAGTCACCATTTAATCCATATCTGCTCTTTTCTGTCCATACAAACTAATGGGAAACTAATGGGAAGCTGCTATTCCGCCTTCTGCCACTAGAGGGGGATATTTTTTCTTTTTTCTTAGGTCAAGAAAAGTTCAGGAAAGGAGGAGGGAGGCAGGGAACAGTTTAAAAGCACTTATGATTTTTTTTTCAACGAAGCCTATTTTAAAGCATGTTTTAAAGCATGTTGTGCTGATTTTTTCAGCACAAAGACACACAGGCAGGCTTTTTAGGTGCTGAGCAAGCCTCCCCCAAGCCTCTTCAGAGCCAGCCAATCAGCTGTTAGGCGGGGAGAGGAGGGGGCAGGAGCAGAGAAAAGCAGGAAATGGCTGGCAGGCTCCCTGCTGGGTGCAGGCTTTTAGCTGTTTCCTGCTCTTTTTCCTGCAGTTCGGGGGCTACCGAGGCCTGGTAAGTGACTTTCTTTTATTTATTTTTAAGTTTCTGACCTTTTTTCCCCTCCAGAAGCCTCTAACGGGAGGTAGGGGGCACTTTTTTCCTGTTCGTAACTCGAGGGAAGTTTGTATGTTGAGTATGTAATTTCCTATTGGGCGGGTTCGTAAATCGAAAAGTTCGTATGTAGAACCGTTCGTAAGCCCAGCCCCCACTGTATCAGCTGCTCCACCTACCAAGTGTACGCTCCCACCCAAATTCAGTCTAAAACTTTGACCACAATTCTGTTGCTTAGGATAGTCAGTAAATCTAGAGTAGGTCCACTGAATTGCTACAGAGTTGACTCGCTAAATTCCCATTTAATTGAATACACTGATGTAAGGTCTACACAAGACACATTTAATATGCCAATATATGAAACTTAATGGGTTACCTACATTTTTTGTCTGTTGATTTACTTTTTTGTCTTCTAGATCCTTAAATTTTGAACGGTAGGAAGCCATCTTTTCTTGAAGCTCTGGTGTACATAGTTCATATACATCCAACATAAGAGGAAATTTAACATCCTAGAGGCAATTAAAACAAACAAAAGAAATAACTATGTATGTCATCCTATGAAGTTAATCTACCACTAAAGACACTATCTTCCACAGCTTTTAAAACGAAACTAATTTCACTTATTGAAAGAAGTCTTATTATCCCTAGACTTAGGCTGTGTCCAACTGCACACTCAGTGGACATCATAAAAGCCTAGAAAACCCATATCATACATCTGCAGTATTTTGCCTTTTATCCTCTACTATATATTTGGTTTCACACATTTTCTAGAGCAGAAACTCCCACTTAATCAGATCACCTCAGTTGTGATGGTCCAACTTTTATTTCCATTTGTAGGTAGACATCTGGTAAGTAGATGACCATATGTAAACTGACGTATAATATAAAGCAACATGTCACACTTTGGTGTTACATAACCACTAAGAGCAAACACCAAAACGAAAGAAACTTTAGCAATCGTACCTTGAGAACTTTGGCATTTACAGATTCTTTCTCTTTGTAAAAGAAACGAACCATTTGAATAGTCAGGTAAGCAGGCAGGCGACTTATCTTGGACTAGAACAAGAAAAGCATTCACTGTCATTATTGCAACAAGAAAATCACTGCTTCAGCAGCAAGCATAAGCACATGAAATGGAGGAATTAGCAACACCAAATTCAACATTGGGTTTTGGGCCTTTCAACCTGTAATGACGCATAAAAACCACAAAAGAACCTCCTTCCTGCACCCACTGATTCCTGAAACCGAACCTCTAAAATACAAGTCATATAAATGATAGTTTTGTGGTTTTTTATGTAACTTTTCTTTCACTCTTTGTATGTCAAATCATCTAATAAATTTTTCATCCAATAGCATCACGAGAGCTACTGCAAAGACTTTGGTGGTGTGAAAATGAGAACTGTCAGCAGCCAATCAGAATATCCAGGGGAAAGGAATTTTTAATCTCTAAAAAAAGTTGGAACCTAATGTGTTCTTTTTGCTTGTCTTTTTACTTGTGTGTGGGATGACTGTGTACTGAGCTCCTATTGCCTTTGCTCTTTGATCCTTTCTCTTTTTTGTCCTTTATTCGTAATTTTTGAGGCCTGGGCCTGGTATGCCTGCTGGGCTCAGAAGGCGACAAGGAAAGTACATATCGCCATATTCCAGTGGTTTTCTTTGGGGAGAAGTATTTTGTAAAATTTTGGCTATATTTGTTTATTTTACTTTTACCGGTTTTTGGAACAGGGGCCTGGCTACATGAATGTTTTTTTATTTTGACTAATTTTTAATAGTATTTGTTAATTCACTGTGTATTTATTCTGTTAAAGGTTTATGTTATGGTGGATGTTTTACTGTTATTTTCAAGTACTATTACCCGCTTTTGAAATACATTGATTCTTTGTTCCCTTCCCTCTGCTTTTCTGGAAGAGGTTTTTTTAAGAAACCAGAAATGAAAGAACCTGAAAGAGGCTTTTACTTTTAATAAAATGAAAGGACTGGTATTTGAAAAACATGAAAGCAGAAGAGGCATTCCTTCCTTGATAGAACCCAAACTGAAAGCAGTTTTAAAATTTTCACCATGCACATCTCTGTTAACTGTATTTGGATTATATGTACAGAGTACCCATTCAAATATGTATGCACAATACACTTTGTCCACAGATTTCCACACAGAATTGCATAACCAAGACCAAGTACTGTTCCTCTACCTAGTTTGCAGTTCTATTTCCCCTGATGTAACATATACATGTATTTCGATAAATTGACTTGTTTCCATATACCCGAGGTCTCCAATACAGTGGTGCCTCGCATTACGATGTTAATTCATTCCAGCGAAATTGCTGTAGAACGAAAACGTCGTAAAGCGAAATTTAAAAGCCCATAGAAATGCGTTAAAACCCGTTTAATGCGTTCTGATGGGCTTAAAACTCACCGCTCAGCGAAGATCCTCCATAGGGTGGCCATTTTCGCTGCCTGTGCAGCAAGGAATCCGTCCCAGAAAATAG
The DNA here is from genome assembly GCF_051106095.1 of Pogona vitticeps. Lineage (NCBI taxonomy): Eukaryota > Metazoa > Chordata > Lepidosauria > Squamata > Agamidae > Pogona > Pogona vitticeps. Next base: position 184,873,161 of record NC_135786.1, read on the forward strand.
CGGGGGGCCATTTTGTTTACCCGGTGGCCATTTTGAAACCACCAATCAGCTGTTCTAAAACCATTGTTTTGTGAAGAATTGGTTCCCGAAGCAAGGAACCGATCGTCACAAAGCGAAATTCCCCCATAGGAAACATCGTAAAGCAATTGCAAAAAGTGAATTGTAATGCGGTTTTGTCGTTAAACGGAGAGATCGTAAAGTGAGGCACCACTGTACCTGTGCTTGCAGGGAAGACCAAGCTGATATACCAAACAGTCTATTTTTCTCTGTGTAAATAAAAGGAATGATTTCTCCACTTGCTTGCATAGGAAGAAAAAAAATGTCCCAAACCCCCTCCAAAAAAAAGAAAGAAAGAAAGAAAGAAAGAAAAGAAAAAAAAGAAAAGAAAAGAAAAAGGATGAAGCCCAACTTCTGTCAAGGGTCCTTGTCGAGGACTCTTTCAGCAGGACATTTTTCCTCCTCATTAAACTAAAGAAACTGTACAGTGTTTTTTCTCTCTGCAGGCACCTGACACACCTAGTCAACTGTTATTGCATAAAATCACTAGGAAGAGATCTACCAACCATGTGCTACTCACAGATTTTATATAAAGGGCATTTCTTTGCAACACTGGAGAAAGTTTGGTAATTTCTTCTTGAAGACGCTGAAAGAAAACCATAATAAAAGTTTTTATCAAGCAGGATCATTTTGAGGCTACTGATTTATAAATAATTCTACCTGGTACATGTTTAGATTGTCACTCAAGAATGGAAAATGGTGGAGAACTGCAATTTTTATTATTGTGCGGAGTTCTCTTTATTACATAGTCTTCAGCAATGTATGAAAACATTTAAACAATGATTGTGTGCACAGTTCTTTCTACAGACTATACAGATTAGCTAGTTCAAACAAGAAAATGACTAAAGTAGCTGTATTCTAATTTAGAAGACTTTGATGCATATTCCACAAGGTGGCATATAAAATGAAATGTGATTCAGAATACAACTAAATTTTAAGACCTGCAGGCATGGAATTTCCAGTACAAGGGATATGTGAAATTTACTATAACAGTAGGAGGATGGGAGAACAAACTATTCTTAGTGGGTACTTCCTGGGAATGTCAGCTGCACATTTCAAAATTTATTATTCCAGCCTCTTCTTGGTGTGAGGAAAAGGCAGGAGGTAGAAAATGAAGCACTCTCAGCTGGCATTCAAGTAGCTCTTTAAAGCTCCTGATATCTCTTCACTGACTAATAGACTACATGGCTCTGTTCGCCTCCTCCGCAGCTTTCTCCATAATTTCAGTAATACCAATGATAAGTACTGTGACGGTAGCGATGATGTCATCTGCCTGTCATTGCTGTGGCTGGAGTTCATCTGCCTATAGCATGACGGGAGGTGGGACTTCAGAGGGTGGAGCCATAGTATTTAAGGGGGGAGTGAATGAGGTGTGAGTCAGATAGGGCTTAGATAGGGTCTAAGATAGGGCTTAGATAGGGTCCAAGATAGGGACATGATATGAACCAGATAGGGCTTGGATAGGGTCTGGTAGGGACTTAGGGAGTTAGGGCTTGTATATGTTATAAGTACTGTGTTAGTGAAGGTCTGAGAGAGAGTGTGTATGAGGGGATACTTTATTATTACTGATTGCCTTTTTATTTTAGTTGATAAAGTGATTTACCATTCCTTCTGTTGTTATCAATAAAATACAAGTTTTTATTTTTAAAATCATACATTTGTCTGAAGAGTCTTATGAAGGAGTGGTTGGTGGCAGCGTGATTATAGTGTGTGTGTGAGAGTGACGTGGCAGCTCCTTTGTGATGTGTGAGGAGGCTGTCACAAGTACCCTAAATTGAGAAAGGCAGTATATATGCATCTTCTTATTCGGATATTCAAACAGTTATTCAAATATTTGTATCACAAGTAAAATCAGGCCATAATCCTTGCTCCCTAAAATATCTGTACTATACTGAAGTACTTTTTAGGGTTTGAGAGAAAAAAAAAGACACAAAATGGCCAAGATCCAAAAAAATGGCTAAAGCTTCAGCAGGAACTCAGCACCACTTTTACACTGTCCTTCTGAATACAGCTGACCTCATATGCTGTATCATAATCCACATTTGAACATTCTGCATTTCTAAAGCTAAAGAAAAAGGCTCAAACGCTACTGGAATTATGGCAATAATTCTGTGGTTCTCTGCACTGACATTTTGGCAATCAATAGTATTGTTAATACAGTAATAACACTTGCTTTCCATCAAAGAGGTCAGTGGCTTTAAATACTCCAAGGTAATAAAACAATCTTCCCTAACCTGGTTCCCTCGAGATGTATAATGCCAAACCAACATGAAGGAATTTTTGTCCAATCCATCCAGAAAACACTTTCCCAAGGCCATTGGGGATAAGGAGAAGAATTAATACTGTGCTTTATTAGTCTCGAGAGGCACTGCTAAATACAGGGAGTGGTGGGGCAATCAAAATACAATTTTGATGTATTCTGAGGGGCTTGCAACATCAAAATGTAGTACATTCTATGTTTCATATTCTGATCTGATTATGATCCCCACACCTCTCTTCACCACATTTCATGTCCTTTCTATGTCCTGTTTTCAGGCCAGGACATCTCAAACATTCTGTCACAAAAAGGAAGCTCTTTTCAAAGATATTACAGTTGCTTACCAATTTAAGACCTGTGAAAAGATATTTTACTTCTTGATTGATAAAGCAACTAAGTTGGAGTAGATTTTCTTTTCCTTTCGTAACATCTTCCTCTTCAGCTTCTGTGCATTTCATGCTTTACATAATATTAAGGACAAAAATTATGGGCATGCAATTTATGCCCCAGCATGTCTACCAAAGAAATAATAGCAGATCGCTGCGGTAATGCAACTGAAGCAGCCTGTCAAATTACATTCTCAAAACAAAGCACACCACCCTTATCTGTGTACTTCCCATGTTGTGATATTTTCTTAATTTATTTTGCCCCACTTCCTGTTGTTTTCTATACTTGCAGGCAAGTGACAATCACAGAATACATTTTACTGCACATTTCCTCTTTGAGCAAAATTTATCAATTCTAATCTTATCTATCACACAGTTACCACTACTACTATGGCCACCATCCCTGATATCTTCCTAGAAAGTGTTTAGGATACGTAGTTTCAAATTCAATACTGAAGAACTGGTCAATAAAGCTCTTCTTTTTAGGAGACGCTGCAGTTGCCCCTGATGTTCCAGAGTCTGTCTGTAAATAACAAAACAAAACAACAGATAAATAATTAAATTCTCATTTTGAACATGTAGCAAACACAATATATTTCGTTAGCTCCTTCACTTTACCATTTGTCTATTAAATCTAGATAGGCATCTCACATTGGCAAAAAAAAAAACCCACAAAAAACTAGTAGCACTAAGCTAAGGCTTTTGTCCTTGTTATGTGATATGTGAAAGAGTGTGAGGAGGAACCGGTCAGTACCGTTAAACCTAGAAGTGAGCCGTCCCCTCAATTGTCTAGTGCGGAAGGAGTCAACAAAACCTTGACTGCACTACCTTCTATGGTTCAGAACCTGGTTCTAGGGGAAGGTCAGAAAGCAGAGGGAGATGGGAAGAAAAAAAGCAGGAAAGGAACAGTCAATAGTAGAAGGTTTCTTAATGACAGAAGAGGAGGGGAAGACAGGGGAGACAGAGGGAGGAAGAAGAGGAGCTGGGGCTCAGAGGAAGGAGAGAGTTGAGAGAGAGAGAGGAAGGGGAGGAAGAAGGATCATGGCTTGAAGGAGAGGAAGGGCCCTGTGGGTTCTCTTTTCCACATAAGGAAAGGGCAAAAAGAGAGAGAGGAAAAGGCTCCTTGTGAGGATGACAAAGCACGGGCATTGAAATTCAGTTAGGAGAAGTGGAACCATTGGAAAGGACCGTTAACGTTTATCCGAGATGGAGGCGTCCCTGAAAGAAGGTGGTGCGTCCAGATCCTACCGCCCCCCCCAGCTCTGACACTTCCCAAGGGAGACTGGGCTCGTCACCCTTGTTGAGGAACTATTTGCATGGTGAGGAGTCAACCAATGGGAAAAACTGCTGACCGTGAGATGTGGAATGTCCTCTCATTGAAGGTGATGCCAACATACATACCGAGTTCCATCCATTCCCTGGAAGCCAAGCTTATTTAGACATGCAATGCATACAACCTAAGACTTTAAAAGGCAGTTATGAAGGAGTAAAATATCTAGAAGCAAAAATGACTTGACGTTTCTACACTTTGGGCACATGATGAAAAGACAAGACTCAATGAAAGGACTGAAATCTTGGGACAAGTAGAAGGCAACAGGAGAAGAGGAAGACCACATGTGAGAATGACTGTTTCAGCAGCAACAACAACAAAACCTATGGCCCTGAGTTTGCAAGACCTAAGCAGTATTATTGTTGACAGGATTGTTGGGACATTCCTAATCCACAGGACCAACCACATTATCAACAACGAATTGTTATGACTGATTGCTGAGGATGCGGCAAACAGTTAATAGCCATTTCCACTGAATTGTACAGTGAAGTCAACTTACTTCCATAACTGTGTCACCTTCTATCCCTTCTAATTTCTGCTGTAGTACTCGCATCATCTGTACCCAGCATTCATTGGCATCCTATAAGAGTAGATCAAAAGTGAATGATAGTTGGAATTCAAGAAAAACATGTTGTAAGTGTACACAAGCCAGAAATGCCTGTGGTGTAAGTTTTACTCTCGCAGTACTTGCTTGCACAAGGGGTTATCCACGACTACCTTACACAGGCATAAGGCGGCGATTTGCAAAGGCGGAATCTTTACTTGCATGCTGACAACCACAATGTGTTGCCCTCCATAGGTGCTCAACAAGATCCTGGCCATTAGAAAAATCTGGGTTCTTCCTTGCAGATAGAACCCACATGCAAACAAAAACTTTCTTCTTCAGACACATCATTTTTTACATGGAGAAAAATCAAAGGGCTAGGCATTCCCTTCAAACTATACTGATGAGGCTGGAGACAGTAATGTCTTAATAAGGTTTTTGCTATACTGAAATTAGCAGAAATCACAGTTATGACAAAACTGCACCTTCAACAGGCCTAAGTCTAATTCAAATTCATTTGAGTCAACTATGTGATTTAAAAAATGTGCCTTCCTATCAGGTAAAAATAGAAGAGATACCAGTTCTAAATTTACAAAAATTAGGTCTTTCTCAGTTTATATTAAGAATAACTGAGGCTTGTGGAATTGGCTGAACCCACACTGAATATGCTACCTGAGCACTAAAAATAAATAAAAATATTTACCTGTTGAAGATACTGGCCTTGATCCCCCTTTTCTGCAAACTGTGGAAAGGCCATATGTAAAAACTGAAGAAGAATGATGGGAGGGATACTAGAGGAGGTTTTATCCATGGAATCAAATAAATCTCTAAGAGCTTAAAAATAAAACAAAATTGTTTTCAATAACCGAATAAATATCAAATTGTAAGTATAAAAATGATATGAACATGCAATATATTCCATAAATCCCATACCTATTTAATATCATCATCATATCTCTTTTCAGTGAATCTACTACTGGTATGCAGATTTGTTTTTGGATTATGATTCCCAGTACTTCCCAATCAGCAAGGCTGGTATCTTCAAAAGGTCAATGTTTTAGTGACCACATTGCCTGGAGAATTCTGAATGTTATAACCCAAAAACACAAATCGTGGATCTCTAATTTCTACATCATATACGCATGTGCTCTACCCAGGAAACAGGATTGTGCAAGATCACACAGCTCTAACAGAACCTTTTGCTGCATGGGCCAGTTGAGTATACCACAACATAGTATAGTCCAATAAGCCAATTGCTAGTAAATGCTTTTACACTTAGAAATTATTATTTTAGCACATTTTCTTCATTGACACAACTGTAATTTAACACTCTGAAAGCATTAAGTATACATTCAATCAGTTTCTTCAAAAGCTTAGGAAACATACTAGCAATTGGTTGTTGTGGGGTTTTCAAGCTCTTTGGGCATGTTCCGAAGGTTGTTCTTCCTAACGTTTTGCCAGTCTCTGTAGCCCGCATCTTCAAAGGATGGGAGTAGCACTCTGTGCTCTGGTACAGTTTGTTTGGGAGTTTATATAGCTGTGGGATCAGCTTTTGTCCTTATTCAGGAGATGGATGATTATGGTGATCAGTGTGTTTTCACCAATAGATCCTGGCTGTGAAAGCCTTCGCGAATACTAGCAATTACTGGCAAAAAGACACATACTGTACACAGCTCAACAGCTGATTTGAACAATATGCCAGCAATTTCATCAAACAAATGGAAAACAAAATGAAAAAGGCATGCATGCAAGTAAGCCTAATGTGCATTTAATGCTGAAGTGAAGCATTTACATAAGTGTGCAGTTTCTCTTCCACAAAGAGAAAAACAGACTGGCACAACACTTGCTAAACTGCAGGCTTCAAAGGCAAGATTCATGAGGTACAATACGTTATACAATACGTTCAGCTAGCAGGGATTTAATTCAAGTTTAGGATGCTCTCCCAATCTAACAGCCATCACTCACTGGACTGTAACAAGGGTTTGTGAAAAGAATCATGCATGTTTTGTTATATTATTTTTAATAATACACACACTTCCTATATTGCCACCCAAATACAAACCTGCAGTAATATACTGAGCGGAGGCCATTTCACCTGAAGCTCTTAAGGCACCTGCATATCTAAACAAATGTTTAAAACAGAATGTTTAGTTTGGTTTCATAATCAACACAAAACTGCATGCAAAATAAGGTGGGCTGTCAGGACCAAGTTATCTTCTGTGCACTATTTAGTGAAAAGGTAGGAATTCTGACAAATTTTACTTTCCTTATTATTTTTAGATAAAAAACAAAGGTTGTGAGTGTGGGTGGCTTATGTGTAAGGGTGCCTAAGGGTCCAAACATATTCTAAAGTCCTTCTGTGCTCAGATTCCATACACCTTATGACTCGTGACCTCCCCCCCACCAAACTCCATCTCCAGTGAGATTAGAACAAATTCTATACTTTTTACTGCCTCCTTTTCACTACTAGCAGAAATGAACCAAGAGTACACATTTATTTAAAAACAAGATCTCTCCAGCTGCACAAGATAAAACTAGCTCTCTATGCCATAAAATTGCTGAGATCCTGCCTTCAGTTAAATTATGGACATGGTCAGATCAGCCATTCATTTCTTCATAGACATGGAAAATTGAGAACGCCTCGCCAAACTATGAAAGGAAGCCTTCTTTGCCTCTACTGTCTGCTTTGCAGCCAAATATTCCACTCTCTCTTTCACTATTTCTGCCAGGCAAACAATTACTAAAATTTAAAATTAGACACTCCCAAAACGTTGCTGGCAATTGTATAGAATTTAGCTTGTTTGATGCATTTTGAACAATTTTGATAAGTGGATACAATGTTTATCTGGCCATGTCACTATCATGACACAGCTTCCAAGTTTACTATTAACATCTCTAGCAGAGGTATATTCAAAGTGCTGGTACTATTAAAAGCCAGAAGCCTGGAGAAATGCTCCACTTTCCCATTCCTGTTTTTCTATTGCAGCCCCCTGGACCTTATAATAACATAATAAGGGCCAAGGGCCCATCTAATCCAGCGTCCTGTATCTCACAGTGGCCCCACCAGGTGCCTCTGGGAGCATATGAGACAACTAGATACCTGTGACCTGATACCCCTTCCCCTGCATCTGGCATTCAGAGGTACCTTCCTTTTAAGCCTGGATATTATACATTCCCATCATGGCTTGTAACCTGTGATGAATCTCCTGAACAGCTGCCCCTAAGCATCAATAGACCTTCACAAGCATCTTGAAACAAGACACATGGGGCTGCAGCACAGGCAAAAATTATGGGAGATCATGCTATGCAATATGTTCCACTAATATAAAAGCATCAAATTAGGGCTTTTAAGGCTTATGGAATGCATATTATCTAATATGTCACTCATAATAAAGATCTCTCTCCCAGACATTTTAGCTATGGGCTTCACCCATCTGGAACGTTTTAAACATTAGGATTTGTGTAAATCTCATGTTTAGGTACAAATAGGTTCTGAAAGTCATTCGTAACATTCCTACATCTGAAAATGCTAGCAAGACTAACCTTTGCCTATTCTGCTTCTTGATGAATTCACAAAGAGCAGGAGCAAAGTGGCAGTAAAGAACACACAGAAGTAACATTAAGCACGAAGATACTATTTTAAAGGCATGGCAAATTCATTCTGCACATTACTTAATATGAAAGCATTAATATCTGTTTCATTCATAATCACAAAGAATTTGGCATCCATTACAGGTTATCTTAAAAGTAATTAAGAAAGCAGTATGTCATATCTACCACATTCTGAGTACTGATCCATAGCACATAAGACATGAAAAAGATAATGGAAATCAACTGTGTAGGAACAAAATCAATTTTCTAAATAATTACAGAATACAGTGTGCTCAAGTCAATTTGCAGACAATCAAATCACATTCTGATTCTGAATAATAAGAATCCTACTATTACAGGTTAGCTGTTGATGTACTTGATGTCCTTTTGTTGTTGTTTAGTCGTTAAGTCGTGTCCGACTCTTCATGACCCCATGGACCAGAGCACACCAGGCCCTCCTGTCTTCCACTGCCTCCCGGAGCTTGGTCAAATTCATGTTGGTAGCTTTAATGACGCTGTCCAACCATCTTGTCCTCTGTCGTCCCCTTCTCTTGCCTTCACACTTTCCCTGGTGTTTTCCAGGGAGTCTTCTCTTCTCGTGAGATGGCCAAAGTATTGGAGCCTCAGCTTCAGGATCTGTCCTTCCAGTGAGCATTCCTTCAAAATGGATAGGTTTGTTCTCTTTGCAGTCCAGGGGACTCTCAAGATTCTCCTCCAGCACCACAATTCAAATTGATGTCCTTTAACTAAATACAACTACTAATAAGGGAACTTTTTGGTTAAAAGAAAAAGTTAAAGCAGCCCATTTCCAGAATACTGGCCACTATCCCTATTACTTTATGCTAATTTTGAATACTTACACTGAAAAACAGTTTTAAAAAGTAACACTGTTTCATTTGCTTACAAAACCTACCTCTTAAGGGCCTCTTTCAATTCTGGCACAGAGCGAATACACTGTACAGTAGCATTCATGTAACATGTATTCCCAAGATTTGTTAAGCCACATGGTAATTCCATCTGTCACAGAAATATAAAGGGATGTGAAAAATTTAGAGCTGCTCAGCTCTTTGCATTAAGTATTGCACCTCTTGAAATTATGGTCCTATGGTGTTTGTTTTTTGCACTGTTAAGTCAACTGCACCACTATACCTGGACATAGTGTTTCTAGCCACCTTGGCATGTGCCTTTGCTACATCTTATCTGGATTATAGCAATGGGCTCTGTGTAGAACAGTTTCTGCAGTTTCCTATTAATTATTATTATTATTATTATTATTATTATTATTATTATTATTATTATTATTATTATTATTATTATTATTATTATTATTATTATTAAGAAATGAAATATAGAATGAAAGAAACACAAAGCTAAAGAAATAAGAAAAATACATAAACAATTGCATATCAGTGCTCCCATTCACCAGGACCATTCAATGATATCTTATAACAATTGTCCAATTATGAAGCCGCATACCTTTCCAAAACTGCATAGATTTTTTTCCAGAGGTACACAACCTCTCTTTTATTAATATAGGAATTAAAAATCACCAAATATTGCTAAAATATTCTTATTTATTAAAAAAATGTTAACTTTAATATCACAGATGAATATCATCAGTAGCTATATTCTAGACCTCTTTATACCGATCACTTAATTGAATTTCATACTTTGATTTCCAATTCTTTGCTATAATTAATCTTGATGCTATTAATAAATTTGTTATTAATTCTTACTGTCCAATCCCATTGTCCCTATCAAATTTGATAACATTATTAACTCTACATTTAACTTCAATATTTAATTCATTTCTTTAAAAACCAACCTCCAATATATTCTCATATTCCCACCACATATAGAGATAAGTACAGTATCTACATTTTGATCACATCTCCAACATAAAATCAGAAATTTGATAACCAACTGATAACACAGTTTTACCAGTGTTAATCTTATTTGCTCCTTTTTACTCATCTTTTTCAACCAATTATTTAATCTCTTAACTTGTTTCTTTAACATTTTTCCCAACTTCTCTTAAGTCTCCTGGAAATTTCTCTAATTCTACTACTAAATGGAATGGAGAGACTAAAGGAGTACGTAATTGTACTTCTCTGCAGTTTCCTAAACTTTGGCTTTGAACATTCTTATAACTTTTAGGCAGACAAAAGAACTCTTTTAATTCCACCAGTAAATATATATATATTTAAAAGTCTGCTCTTTTTAATTTTTATACTCATATTTCTACTGCTGTGTGGGTAAATGCCCCCTTTTTGGTAAACTTTTATAGGGCTAAGAGGCAATGTAGGAGGGATGCATTATAAATGTACAGTGCTGCCTCGCTTAACGATTTTAATTGGTGCAAAAAAACACATCACTATGGGAAAACATTGCTAAGCGAAACGCGTTTTCCCATAGAGATGCATTGAAAACTGGATAATCCGTTCCAATGGGAACGGATTGCTGTCCTTAAGCGAAAATCGCCATAGGAAACATCGCTATGCGAAAGGCGGTTCCCAAATGAAATGCATTGGAACCTATTCAATGCATTTCAATGGGGGGAAAAATTACAACAAATTCAAAAAGAGTCAGAACAAAGTCAAATTAGTTTAACAAAGGGTTTATTAAGTGCACTTATGATTTCAAACATTCTAAACCTTTTTAAAACCTTTTTAAACATTTAAAAGAGAGCCAACACGAGGCTGTCAAAACCATTGCTAAGCGAAACAGGGGGACCCAAACTGGCATTGCTATGCGAAGCAAGGTCCCAAACATCACTATGCGAAAATCGCCCATAGGAAACATAGTTAAACAGAGGGCAAGATCGCTCCGGAAAACTAATTGTGAAGCGATTACATCATTAAACGAAGCAATCACTAAGCGAGGCACCACTGTATCTGTTTCAGAATGTCACAACAGTCTCTTAATGACAGTCCCAGGTTACATCATGTCTACTACCTATTGACATCTTTTGGGTGTGAGATCAGCGGTGAGAGTGGTAGCCCTCTCCGTGGAGTGTCGTCCCTTCCCCTTACCACCATACAGACCCTGCCCACCTCATCTCCCAAGAAAACAGAGCAGTGAGTGACAGATACATAGGAAATAGGAGAAATACAAAAGTTAACTGTTGAAGGAACTCAGGGAAAAATGACAGGAATAGAGCAGAAGAAGAGGGTGGAGATAGAGGCCGGAAAAGCAGATATAAAGAGGAAGGAAGAACAGTTACCACCAGGTTGGGAGTGAGTCTCGATGGAGGATCCCTGGACTGGAGCATGGGAAAGGCTGAGGGTCCCAAAGGAGGAAGCGAGCTATAGAAAAAGGAGAGAAATCCCTCCGAGACCCTCTTATTGAGGAGAAGCAGAAGCCAATCGAATGGAGGGCCTTCTCAGTGATTCTTCCACCTTCTAGAACATTTTAGAAAGGGTACTTCCATTTCCAACCACTATCTGCTTTTTTTTTTCCATATCAGTTTAGGAACACAACTTCCAGCTGGAAAACCCGATAAGCTCCTTATACATTACTGATCATTAAGCTTTCAGTGACATAAATCATTACATTCAGACGTTTGGAAAGTAACAGAAGTAGACTTACAGCTGAAGCTAACTGTTCTTCTGTCATATCTTCCACAAAAACAGGCCTGGCTACTGGTTCTTCAGGAAGTGCCTCAGCAGAGCCGATCATTAACAACGTCATTCCCTGTTCAAAGGGGCAACAGAAGTTATCACTTGGCAATTAAGGAAAAACAATGTACATTCTCAAACACTATTCTTCAAACAATTGTTTCAAAATATCCAGTGATTTAGAATATCGGCAAGTTTGCATTTAACATATTATGAAAAATTTTCAAAAAGTAGTCCTGCAATGCCATTTGTTCTTTAAATTTTAAAATATGCAATAGCAGCCATACTTTTAAGTGAAACATCACACCTTTGTTTACTATAAATATTTTCCTTAACCCAAATATTTTCTTTACAAAAACTTAGACACAAGTCATCATAGTTACTAAACAAAGGCATCAGCAGTGAAGTCAGGCTTCTCATTGTAACCTTTATATCTACTTCTTCCAAAAAGGTGACAAGGCAACAACATTCAAAGATAACAATAATAGTTATGACAGTCATGATAATAATCTCAACAACAAGCTTTAAACATTTTACTTGTATATGCTTTGGCTGTAAGCGGCTCTTGCATTCATATAAGAAGTGGCAACAATATGTGCTAGTTCCACTCTCCACCTATACCACTACCGGTTCCTTGAAAATAAGCCCTAGTATGATTTTTCAGGATGCTCGTAATATAAGCCCTACCCTAAGAAATAACCCCTAGTTAAGTGAAAGCCCACCCTCCACCATTGTGCAGCAACCAGAAGATGACATGACTATATTTGAATAAACGTAGATTGTTGTACGCAGGTCGTGGTGGTGATGCGGGTTAAATCTCAGAAGCCTCTGTCCTGCAAGGTCAGACCAGCAGTCGTAATATTGAATCCACACGACAGAGTGAGCTCCCGTCGCTTGTCCCAGCTCCTGCCAACCTAGCAGTTCTAAAGCATGCAAATGCAAGTAGATGAATAGGTACCACCACGATAGGAAGGTAACGGCGTTCCGTGTCTAAGTGGCACTGGCCATGTGACCATGGAAACTGTCTACGGACAAACACTGGTTCTACAACTTGGAAACGGGGATAAGCACTGCCCCCTAGAGTTGGACACAACTGGACTAAATGTCAAGGGGAACATTTATCTAGACTGTTGTACAGTGGACCCTTGACTTACAGACGGCTTGACTTACAGACTTTTTGAGTTACAGACTTCTCTGGCCTCAAAATTTAGGTTTGACTTGCAGACTGAGATTTGACTTACAGACCAGAAAAAAACCAAAATGGAACAAAAACGGCCTGTTACGGGATTAATCGGTTTTCAATGCACTGTAGGTCAATGGAGACTTGACTTACAGACTTTTTGACTTGAGAACCGCCTTCCAATACGGATTAAATTCTCAAGTCAAGACCCCACTGTACATGAAAAAAAAATCCCCTGAAAATAAACCCTAATGCATTTTTAGACCAAAAAATAATATAAGACCATGTCTTATTTTCAGGGAAACATGGTACCCTGCAAAACATTCCATACTCTTCCCAAGACCCCCCAGGAGAAAATCTTCAGGGGCTGCCAAGAAGGAAAAGAGACAAGAACACTTTGTGAATAGACACTCTGTTTCGTTCATAGAACAGAAGTTGAGATGCAAGCCACACTATCTATTAAAATTGTTTAGCAATACTTACGTTTTTTATTTTGATGTTACCCCAGTCATCATCCTATTGAATAAAACAAAAACAGTATAAATAATTTCCCATTACATTAAGCAAGACCTGCAGACCTAGAGTGGTCACAAGACCAGCTAGGTGAGATATAAATAAATAAATAAAATACAGTAAATAAATAAATAACATCTAAGGCAGTAGTTCCTAACCTTGGATGCCTAGATGTTCTTGGACTACAACTCTCAAAAATCCTGGCCAACACAGGTATTGATGAAGGCTTCCGGGATCCTTAAGCCAAGAACATCTGGGGACCCAAGGTTGGGAACCACTGATCTAAGGCAAAACATCAGCAGATAAGATTACCATAGTCATGATGCAAGCTGCACCAATATATGGGTACATAAAAATACGCACTATTTCCTGATACCTGTTATTTTTTTAAATGTGGATGGCACACCCACCTTATGTTACAAGAAGATACTGCTCCTTACTGCTCTGGATTTTACCAAAACAAATAAATATGTTAATATAAGCATTATTTTATATATACAATACAGTGGTGCCTTGACTTACGAACTTAATCCGTATTGGAATGGCGTTCGTAAGTCAAAACACTATTTCCCATAGGAATGCATTGACAACCCATTCATCCGTTCCAGCTGAAGAAAAATTCCCCCCCCCCAAATAAACATCTGCAAGCCCCTGGGGCTGCAAAAATCAAAACACAAAACAAAACACAAAAATAACCCCACAAGCACAATCCCACCCTGCAAAAGCCACCCAAAACAGTAAAAAGCAGCACACACACCTCCCCACAAAGCCTCCTCTCAAGCTCACCCGGCCTTCCCCGCAGCTACGCGGGCCCCACTGCCACTGAAGCCATGGTCGATGGGCAGTCCTCCGGGAGCTCACGTCCTTCCCCGCAGCTGTGCGGGCTCCAGTGCCACCGAAGCCACCACCGGCGGGGAGGCCTCTGGGAGCTCACCCGGCCTTCCCCACAGCCATGCAGGCCCTGCTGCCACCGAAGCCGCTGCTGCCAATCGCTGCCGTCAGGCTTTCCTGGGGGAAGCCCTCCCCTGGTAGACCATGCCTACCAGGGGAGGGCTTCCTCTGATAGGCCTGGGTCTACCCCCCAGGAAAGTCTGAAGGCAGCAATTGGTGGCAGCGGGGGACCCCCTGGGAGATCTCCCATGGCGGCGGGGAAGCCCTAGGAGGCCTCTGAAGGCGGTGATGGCGGCGGCGGTGGCAGAAGCCTGGAAGGCTGAGCCTCCCTTTCCCTAACTGTTGGGGCAAAAGAGCTACAAAGAAGCAGCCTCATCGCCACTAACGGTTAGGTTTTTAAAATTTCTCGCCTTTTTCCCCTGCCTTTTCCTGTTCATTTGTCAAAGCCACAGCCGCAAGTCAAAGCAAAATTTTGCAGCCCGAGCTGTTCGTAAGTCAAACTGTTCACAGGTCAGGGCATTCGTATGTCACGGCGCCACTGCATAAATATAAGCCACTGTTATGATTAACACTACCTTTAAAGTTCCACCTTTCACCATCACTTTCTGTCTGTCAGGCTGAACTCCAGTCAAAGCAAAAAGTTGAGCTTTGAATACCATTGGAGGTTCATCTGTGTTAAGCTCCACTCCATCAAATTTCTCCTTGCCCCATTTTACATTGACTGAAAGAAAGAAAATTATTCAAGTGAATAATGAAACAATAACTTACAGCTTTGCTTAATTCTACCAGTAGAGATTGGTAGTAGAAATTAGAAGCTATGGGTTGACTTTTGTGAACCTCATGGCGCAGTGGTTAAACTGCTGTACTGCAGCCAAAGCTGTGCTCACGACCTGGGGTTCAAATCCCAGGTAGCCGGTTCAAGGTTGACTCAGCCTTTTATCCTTCTGAGGTCGGTAAAATGAGTACCCAGCTTGCTGGGGGGGGGGGGGAATGTGTAGCCTGCATAATTAACTTGTAAACTGCCCAGAGAGTGCTTGAAGCACTATGGGGCGGTATATAAGCAGCACACTTTGCTTTTTAACATTAGAAAGTTATTCAAACCCAAAAAATATTGTAAACTGTACATCATTATTTTTAAAGGTTTTACAATTGATCACTTAGTTTTTTGCAGATCAGTAACCTTCTAGGAAAAGAACGTACTGCAAGGTTGGAAGACTAGCAGTAGTAATGAGCTCCCGCAGATGATGACAGCAGCCACAAAATTAAAAGACGCCTGCTTCTTGGGAGAAAAGCGATGACAAACCTCAACAGCATCTTAAAAAGCAGAGACATCACCTTGCTGACAAAAGTCTGCATAGTCAAAGCTATGGTTTTTCCTGAAGTGATGTATGGAAGCGAGAGGTGGACCATAAAGAAAGCTGACCGCCGAAGAATTCATGCTTTTGAATTGTGGTTCTGAAGGAGGCTCTTGAGAGTCCCCTGGACTGCAAGGAGAACAAACCGTTCTAAAGGAATTCAACCCTGAGTGCTCACTGGAAGGACAGATCCTGAAGCCGAGGCTCCAATACTTTGTCCAACTCATGAGAAGAGAAGACTCCCTGGAAAAGACCTTGATGTTGGGAAAGTGTGAGGGCAAGAGGAGAAGGGGACAACAGAGGATGAGATGGTTGGACAGTGTCATTGAAGCAACCAACATGAATTTGACCCAACTCTGGGAGGCAGTAGAAGACAGAAGGGTCTGGCACGCTCTGGTCCATGGGGTCACAAAGAGTCGGACACGACTAAATGACTAAACAACAGCAAGGAAAAGAACTCTGAAGTCAGCAATAGTGGATGGCGTCTTAGTCAATAAAAAAAAAATACTAGAACAACTTTTGATGCTAGTAGGCTATAATAACCACCACCATCAAGCCAGTTCTGATTTATGGCAACTCTTTTCAGGCTTTTATAGATATAAAGCACTTAGGAGTAGCTTACCCCTCCCTTCTTTTGGGACACTCTGGGACTTTGCAGCTTACCCCAGGCTACACAGGTTGTCATCAAATCTCTTGCTGAATTTGGCTACTTCCTGCCAACACATCTCATCCTTGCAGCTGTAGTTTCTAAACAGAGGACCTCTATATTCCACAATGATATTTTTAAAAAAACTTTTGTTTACAATGCCATGCACTCCACGATTAAGAACAAATACTAGGAACACCTATGAGGTAGGTACCTGTTTCCAAGCTTGCCCATGAGATACTCTGTTATTCACAGCAAGTATATAAGCAGCTGACATTCTGTTATGCATAGTACTACAAAGTAAGATAAGGAGCTGGGAGACAGAAGCAAGCAAGAAGTTTTCCCTCCTTTTCCCTTCTGCTTCTATCTCATTCCAAGTCCACAGAGCCAGGTTTGGGACAATCACTCAGATCGCTGTGCTTAAATAGCAGATAGCCAGCTATACATCTCTTCAAGCTCCAGAGCCAGATCTACTGACAAATGCCACCTCAGTGGTATCTCTATGTAATCTGGGTGTTTTCTGCTCACAAAACCAACTCTCAGAACAAGGACCACTGGTGCATTTTCCCTGCTTGGGCCCAGTCTGATTTGAGCATGTACACTCTGATAAGATTCTTATGCCTCCCTCACAAAATCTTAGGTTTTCATTTATACCTGGAGCATTACAGCTTCTCTCCACAGGCTGTACTTACATCTTGTTCCTGTAACAGTTCTTGTGTGAATTGAACCTACACACAAGTTACCTTCCTAAAATAAGAGTAATGGATTTAAGCACTTTCTTACCATTGCTGCAAGATGCCATCTTCTTCCACAATGTTTCACAATCAGAGTCTCCTTGTCTTACACACAAGTCTCAGAACTGTCATTGTTGGGAGGGATCACACGGGGGCCAAACAGAACTGGCAAAGCTCTTTACTAAACCATGCTTTTTACTAGCTTCTCTCATACCATGCCCAATACTGACTGTAAAGCCTTAAATTCTCATCACAGCTTCCTTACTGTTTATTATATATTCCACTTAAGCATTTGATTTTTGTATCTAATGCAGATGCAGATTACAGCAACACCATATTATTTTCTTTACATTCATCTAGGTTTTCAATATGATCATAAACACAAGTTGAGAAATCCCTTCCACTGAACAAGACATTCACTTTTGAAACCAGCTGGTGCACTGGGTCCAACAAATCTTATTTTGTTGTTGTTTAGTTGTTAAGTCGTGTCCGACTCTTTGTGACCCCATGGACCAGAGCACGCCAGGCCCTCCTGTCTTCCACTGCCTCCCGGAGTTGTGCCAAATTCATGTTGGTCGCTTCCAGCCATGAAAACACTGTTCAGCCATCTCATCCCCGGTCGTCCCCTTCTCCTCTTGCCTTCACACTTTCCCAACATCAGGGTCTTTTCCAGGGACTCTTCTCTTCTCATGAGTTGGCCAAAGTATTGGAGCCTCAGCTTCAAATGTTATACCCTGACAAATATACCCCTTTTTGTTGCTGTTGTTAATATGTAGCTAGTAAATAATGTCCACAAAAAATTAGGTGAGAAGTGGAACAGGGACTCTTTTCCCCTGACAGTTATATAGCGCAGTGGTCCCCAACCTTGGGCCTCCAGATGTTCTTGGACTTCAACTCCCAGAAATCCTGGCCAGCAGAGGTGGTGGTGAAGGCTTCTGGGAGTTGTAGTCCAAGAACATCTGGAGGCCCAAGGTTGGGGACCACTGATATAGCGCACACAACTGTTTCCCTTCCTGCTGCATGGCAGACTCATTTGCCAAAACGCTTTCCTCTACACAACTGTAAAGTACTGCAGCCCTGAGGGAAAGAGAGCCAGATGTACGGGGGGGGGAGGGCGGATGTCATTTAAAGCGGGTCCCACGTTATAGGGCTTTGATACAGTTAAAAAAGACTACTGATCAAAGTCAGGGGGGGTGGGGGGGTCGGAGGAGAGGCCTCTGGAGCTGGATGCAGAGCTCGTTTGCGAGGAAAGCCGGGGACTCCAGCAAGCGATTCGCAACCGGCCTTTCCCCCCTCCTCTCCCTTCCATCACCCCCCCTTCCGATTCTTCCCATACACCTCCTTAGGTCCGTTCTTTCCATACAGACAAAGCGGTCCTCCGAAGGCACGTTGCCCAAGACCGCTCGCCTTTCCCTGAAGCCTGCCTCTAGCTCAGCCGGTCCCCACCGACGGGCTAAGGCCGAGCTCCTCCCCACCCTTCCCCGCCCCTTATCCCGCCACCGCGTCCAGACTCAACCAGCGGGAGGAAGGGAGCACCAACACCCCCAACCCACCCCAACCCACCCACCCAGGCCTCAACCGGAGAAGCCCGGCTAGGCCCGTCCGCGGCGAGGATCCGCGAGAGGGGCCAAAGACGGACGGGCTGGCTGGCCTCACCTGTGAAAATCGGCATGGCGCCCGAGGGAGGCTGACCTGGAGCGAGGCAGGGCAAGAAGGACGCGGGCGGGCCCGCTGGCGAGCGAACGAAGGAAGGAAGGAAGGAAGGAAGCAGGAGGAAAGCGGCGCGGAGCTTCCCTTCCTCGGGGTCTCATTCAAACCGGCCCCTCAGGATGACGCTGCAAGCCGAGCTGAGTGCGCGCGCAACTCCGGAAAGGCTCGCTCTCGGCTGCCCCTGGTGGCCCTTGCCGTCGCTGCAGTCGGTCGGCCCCGCGCTGTGCTGAACAAGGCGCGCCTGGTCTTTGAGGCCGGCGGCTCCGTTTTCCGTCTTGAGTCCCCACAGCCTGGGTTCCCACGGCCGCGAGACAGGATGTGGGGCAGAGCGCCAGGTTCCCACTGCGCAGAAGCCAACCTACACGCCGCAGGGCCAGCATAGACGTTTTGAAATGAGTGACGTACTTCATTTTTCCACCCAACACCACCATATATTAGAAAGTCCAAAGTGTAAAATTGCTTACTTGAACCGCTGCTGCTCGGAAATAAACGTGGGAGACATAAACCATTATTGTTCTCAGGTATGCTTGCTTGCTACTCAAAAGTAAACCCGCTGAGTTAAATAGGGTCTACCCCTATACGATTGCTCAGAAAGTGAAGGGACAGCTCGACGCGGATAGTGTCACCCAGTGCTTAGCGCGGAAAATGCACTCGCCTTGCATTAAACCGGGACAGCCAATTCGAAGCAGCATCCTTTTGCTTTTCCGCTTTAACACCCCCCCCTTCCCCGAAACTGAAAAGTTAGGGAACTGCTCCTCCTATCACTTGCCAAGAAAAGCGTTTATGCCTTTTCGGTGTAATCCTTGTAGTAATCTCAAAAGCATTCTTGCATGTGCTTGCACTGTCTGGGGACTGTGAAAGTAACCAACGTGAGTAGGACCCTCAGGATTTGTTTATTTTTTGAAATGGAATCTATAGGGGGAGCTTCATGGCCTAAATGATTCCATTCCAATCTACCACATGGAGCAAAAACAGTGGATAAAGTGTCAGGATTGTTGGTGGTTGTTTTTTTTCTTCTTTCATGCCTTGCAACTAGTTTAGAAGGCTATCTCGGGCTTAGACCATAAGTTTAGACTGTATAGTGAACTACTCAACTTGACCTGCATGATTTCAGTACAAATTACACTGTAGAGCTGTCACTCCCTGCCAGTAAAATAAAACAGAACCAAATCACTAATCTTCAGGATGGGGATAATGAACTGCATTTACTTTGGAAATTGCATTTCTAGATATGTGCTTTAACATTTAATACTTAATAAGATCTGAAATGAGACCAGGAATTCTCTATGCTACTTCCTTTGGGTTTTTTAGTGGTGGGAACTGCACTTGCGGCCCTGTCCAGCCACATGAATCTTTTCATTTACTTCTTTTTCCTATTAGTTATTGGGGTGTTTTAAACTACCTCAGTATTTGGTGGAAAAAAGGCGTTGAGACACTGAGACAGGACAAGGGTAAATGGGGCATCCTAAGAAAACAACAGAGTGCTAAAACTATACAGTGGTGCCCCGCATAGCGAGGTTAATCGCTATGGGAAAACATCGTAAAACAGATCAAAAACCCCAAGTTTAATGCGTTCCAAATGGGCCCAAAACTCACCGTTCTCCGATGTTTTCCCTTGTTCCGGCAGCCATCTTGGGTGTACCGGCGGCCATTTTGAGCATCCCGGCGGCCATTTTGGGTGTACCGGTGCCCATTTTTTGTGTTCTGGTGGCCATCTTGGGTGTACCAGTGGCCATTTTTTTTTGTTCCAGCAGCCATCTTGGGTGTACCGGCACCCATTTTTTTTGTGTTCTGGCAGCCATTTTGGAGCCGCAGAACAGCTGTTCCCCCATCATAATGCGAGCGTGCCCTCGCATTAACGATGGGGAAATCCGCATCGCAATGCGGATTCATCGTTCAGCGGTGCACTCGTTATACGAGGCACCACTGTATTACAAAAACATACCAAACAGTAAACGAAGAAAGCAGTGGCAGCTCAGGTAACACCCACAAACATAAGCAAAAAAACAGTCTCTGCCTCGCTCTGTGACTCAGCACCATCGAAGGAAAGTGTAAAGGGGGGTAGAGGACACAAGGCTTTATAGGCCTAAATGGTTACAAGGAACAGGTGAGGTCCTTTAGATATTAACCCATAGTGGGTAGAATGTTACAGATTGCCGTATATCAACAGTATTAACCCACAAGTCAGCTATAAAGAATGCTTTTTAAAAAACTACTGTGGCGATCTTCCCTTGTTGCCCCTATTTATTTGGCCCTCACAAAGGATCGCGCCCTTCTTCCTTCACGCTGCCACCAGGTATTCTCCTAATACCAATTATGTTGCACTCGTATGATGCCAAAACTAAGAGTTATAGAACTTAGGAATCAGAGATTTAATTAAGTATTCTTTTATTGTCAAATAAATCATAAAGGTAAATCACATATAAACTCTCTCAGGTATTAACACGTATTGGATCATTTGGCAATCACTTTTATTCCAAACTGCTATATACTTTCAATCAATATCTCTCTTGTAGCACTTATACAGTGGTGCCTCGCATTACGTTAATTCGTTCCAGCGAAATCGCTGTAGAAAGAAAATGTAATGCGAAAATAAAAAGCCCATTGAAACGCATTGAACCCCTTCAATGTGTTCTAATGGGCTGGAAACTCACCGTCCAGCAAAGATCCTCCATAGGGTGGCCATTTTCGGTGGCTGTCTTGCAAGGAATCCGTCCCAGAAAACAGCGGGGAGCCATTTTATTTACCCGGTGGCCATTTTGAAACCGCTAATCAGCTGTTGGAAAATCGTCGTGTGAAGAATCGGTTCCCGAAGCAGGGAACCGATCATCGCGGAACCGATTATCGTAAAATGAAAAAAACCTATTCAGACCATCGCAAAAGCGATCACAAGAACGTCGTCGTAATGCGATTTCATCGTAAAGCAGGGCACGACTGTACTTTCATTCCTGCTTGTTCAATATCTTTTATCTCAATTCCCTCTCCTAAACTCTCAGCTCAAATCACTAACCCTCTCCTTCTAAACCCTAACTGCCATTCCACTGTCTCTCTCTAACTGTCCTTCTGTCTGTCTCTAACTCCGCCCCTCCTGCCCTATCCTTGGCTCCTCCCCCTTGAGTTTCTGTGATTGACAGGCAGGAATGACGTCACCTTTTGTCATTTCGCTACATACCTTCCCCCTTAGAAAGTTTGTTCCATGGAGTAAAGCCTACAGTGGTTTGCTCCATGAACAACATAGAAACAGTTTAGTAATATTTCACAGAACTTATAATAATACACATTTAAAATCACATTAATGTGCATCAATCAACATTTGCAATACTTTCAATTTCTTTGCTATAATACTTTACCATTGTTTCATCTAAAAGAAAGTTACCTTTGTAATTACTTTTATTTATACATACTTTAACTATATTGTTACATTTTACAGTTACTTTCAGTAGTCCATTTATTCTTCATTAGGTCTTCGTGCCCAGGCCTCAGCAACTATCTTTTGAGTCTTTCTTTTTCTGTGGATTTCAAATTCTAAGTCTTGCAAGTTCCTGGTCCAGTTTGCAAGCTTGTTCTTATAGGATTTCACAGTTCGTACCTCCATTAAAGGAAATGAGTCTGTGCACAGTTCAAAATATCCTCTCCACTCGCATGGTCTGATCTTCTGCACTGACCACCCCCTTATGTGACACGTTCCATCGATGCAAGGAGTCTCTCACCAGCCTGCAGCTTTCCACTCAGGAATGTAGCCAGATGATGATCTTCCTTGTCGTCCGCCTGGCTCAGCACGGCTCCATGTTCAAATCTGGACACATCAGCATGGATGGTGAAGTCCTTCCAGAACTCTAAACCTCTCTCACGACCTGGCTGGCCATCAACGCCTCCTTCCGCTTCCCAAAGGCCTCCTTGCAGTTGCTTGTCCCCTGGATAGTTTCATCTTTCTTTTCATGTGTCAGGTCAGATATAGGGACAACTATTTTGTTGAACTTTGGTATACACTTTGGAGTTGCACCTCCGGTATCACTTTTGTGCACTACTCCCTGTGCTACCCGTTTTTTTTTTTAGAAGACCTGCTTGTATCTCATTAGCAAGGCTCTTGCTTCTTTTTGTCCTTGTGGGGAAAGTATGGGACTGTTTTGGGCATCTTCAGGGTTATGTTTGGGTTTGCCCCTCCCTTCCCAATAGTGTAATTCATATCTTTCATTGTCAGCTTCTTTCCTAGCAAATAGGACAATGTTTTCCCTTCTATAATATGGTTTTATCATGTTTACTTGAATCACTTTTTGCCCTGGTTCTCCCTCCTCCTGGATTATATAATTTATTTCATTCATTTTGGAGATTATTCTGTACGGACCTGCCCAATTTAGTTGCAACTTATTCCCTTTAGTTGCAACTTATTCCCTTAGCATCAGATCCTCATCTCCAGGATTGAATGTTCTCTCTCTGGCTTTTCTGCCATACCATAATTTCTGTTTCTGTTGCTGGCCCTGTAAATTTTCTGCTGCAATCTCTAGGGATTTCTGCAAAGTTTTCCTTAAGTTATCTACGTATTGAATTACTGTTTTAGGATCTTGCTCCCCCTTTAGTTCCTCCCAATTTTCTTCTATTTTTGTATTTGGTGTTCCCTGACTTCCTTTTGAGCTTATATATACAAAACTATCCTTAACCTGTTCATCTCATTCCAACCCCCTTTTTCAACTATCGACATCTCTCTGTGTTCATGGGTCAGTTGCTTAAAATTATTATTAACTTTTACAATATAATTATTTTAACTATCACTATTCTTTTCATCATTATTGGATTTATCATTACTATTTCCTTGCCTTTCACATATGTCACAACTCTGACAAAATGCTTTTATCTGCTTTCCCATTTTTGGACAGTAGAAATTCTGAGATATTCTTTGCTCAGTTCTTGTAATACCTAAATGACCAGAAAAGGTGCCTGCGTGTCTTTTTTCCATTATTTTCTGCCTATTTTAGAAGGTATTATTAGTAGTTTATAAAGGCTCTCCCCTTCCCTTCAGGGATTCAGTAAGATCTTCCTATATAAGAGGCCTTTTTCCTCAAAGTACCTCTTGGGGTTCTCAGGGGTTACTGGACCTTCACTAACCATTTTAAAGTATTGTTCCAAAGTAGAATTTACTTCTTGTTCCTTTTAAAACTTACTCTCATTTGGATTCCTCATGGTTGCTAAATCAGCTATTTCATTGTTCCCTCTTATTAGTTCCTTAGGGAATTCAGGTTTTTTCCTCAGATATTTATTTTCTTTCTGGGAGTGAGTATTCACTAACACACTCTTGACATGTTCAGAGAGATATATACCTATTAGGCATGGCACTGGTAGTTCCCTGGTAATTCCTGTTTTCCACCACCCAGTCCACCCTTGATATTTTATTGGTATTTTTGCCACTGGTAACGTAATTATCTCTGTCCCAATTCCTTTGACTGTTAGGCTTTCATCTTTCAATATATATTTTGGAGGGATTATTTCTGGATGGCATAACGTCACCTGAGAGCATGAGTCTTTTAGAGCTAGATATTTAGTCTCATTTATATAAATATTATCCCCAGAATATTTAATAAGTTCCTGGTTACTTTCAATCAAATAACAATGGAGAATTTTAGCTATTGGGATTTGTTGTTCTTGTGGTTCTCTAGCAGTTGAGGTTGCTATGGCGCCCACTTCAACTGTCCCTGTGGGTGCCTTATTCTGCTGTACGCAATATACTTTCTTAGGCAAATTCAAATTCTCTTTTTGTGCCCATAATCTCTATTCTTGGCACACCGAGATATGAAGTGTCCTTGTTCTCCACAACCAAAACAGGATCTAGAAACTTTTCGTTCAAAACTTGGGGATTTATCTCCCTTTCCTTCCGTTTTTATATCTCTGCTGGCTCTGCTCTGAGGGCTTGCCCCTAAAATGGCTTCCAACTGCCTGTTGATCTCTGAGGTACTCTCTGGGTTCTTTCTTTCTGTCATCCCAAGCTTTCCCTCCAATTTTTACCTCAGAGTATCTGGGATGTTTTATTTCTGTAATATGGTCAGCAATTTTGCTGGCTTCCAAAATGTTTTTAGGCTTTTTATCTGTTACCAATTACCTCAATTCCCCAGGTAGAACTGAGAATTGTTCAAGACCAATGACATTTTTCATATCCTCTAGGTTCTGGACTTCTGACTGCTCAAGCCACTTTTCCAAATACCTCATCATATTTGCCCCTAATTGAGAATAGGATTCCTCAGGCTTTTTGGTCAATGCCCTAAATTTCCACCTCAGATGTTCTGCATTGATCCCAAACCTCACAAAAACCAGCTTTTAAAAAGCTTCGTATTCTCTTGCTTTTTCTTGGGGCATTTGGGCGTATATTTTAGTGAGTTCTCCACTAGTTTGGGTTCCTAAAAGGATCATTTTCTCTGATTGCTCTATTTTGTAGTCCCAGCAGGCTCTCAAACAGAATCAGGAATGCTTTAGGATTATCCCCCTTTCTGAATTGTGGGAATTTCTTCAAGTCTCTTTATGAAGTCTCTTCAACTGGTGAATTGTTATTATTCTGATTTGAGGCTGTTAGTTCTAATTGTCTCATTTTAAATTGGTGTTCCATCTCTTTTTGAGCAAAAGATAATAATAACAGGGTTTCAGCAAGTGAATCAAGCTCTTAGCAAAATAGAAGATCTGATGAAAGTGACGGAAGAGGGTACATTAGATGCCAAACAAAACTTAAATGAAGCTGCACAAACTTTAGAACCGTCTTTATTGGGCATGACACCAGGTAACATAGATGGGATAGAGAGTTATCCAGTGACCTATGCAGCTTCCAAAATTAAAAAGCATTATGTTAAAAATCTCAGGAAAGAGACACTGAAACAAGAAAATCTTATTGTAAAAATATGGGAAGTGACAAAAATGGATATTCTGTCAGATGGGCTGAAAGACTGTTCAATTCAAAAGGAAACAGAGTGATGGGATGTATTGTATAAATGGCTGCAGTTACCACATAGTGCTGGAGTAACACAGAATTAAACTAAAATTAAATGATAAGATGAAAGCAAAAAGTTGATTTGTTATTGTAATTTGAATTGATTGGATGATGGTATACTCTGTGTTCTTCTATCCCCCTATCCTTTTTCTCCCTCTTCCCTCTTCCCCCTTACTTTTTGTATTCCATACCCTGTCCTTAAATTAAAAAAGGATTGCGCCCTTCTTCCTTCACACTGCCACCAGGTGTTCTTCTAATACCAATTATGTTACACCCATGTGATGCCAAAACTAAGAGTTATAGAACTTAGGAATCAGAGATTTAATTAAATATTCTTTTATTATCAAACAGATCATAAATGTAAATCACATATGAACTGTTTCAGGTACTAACACATATTGGATCATTTGGCAATCACTTTTATTCCAAACTGCTATATACTTTCAATCAATATCTCTCTTGTAGCGCTTATACAGTGGTGCCTCGCTTAACATAGTTAAGCGAAACGTGTTTTCCCATAGAGGTGCATTGAAAACCGGTTAATCCATTCCAATAGGCACAGATTGCCGTCCTTAAGCGAAAAAACCCATAGGAAACATCGTTAAGCGATACAATGTTTCCTCCATTGGAATGCATTGAAGCCTATTCAATGCATTTCAATGGTTTTGCGATGTCCATTTTTGCAAATTTAAGTGTGTCTTAAAAGGTTCAAAAACTGTTTTAAATGCTTGGAATCGTTAGTGCACCTTCTAAAACGGGTGCAAACTTAATTTGGCTTTGATCTGACTTTTCGTTAATTTTTGCTGATTTTTTTCCCCCACCAACTTTTGACAGCTGTCAAAATTTGACAGCTCCATGCTTTCCTATGGGGGAGAAAAAAATTCACAAAAAAATAACGAAGACTCAGAACAAAGCCAAACTACGTTTGCCCAGGTTTTGCAAGGTACTCTAACGAATCCAAGCATTTAAAACAGTTTCTGAGTCTTCGTTAATTTATTGTGAATTTTCTTCTCCCCCATAGAAAACAATGGAGCTGTCAAAAGTTGGGCTCCATTGTTTCCTATGGGGGAGGAAAAATTCACAAAAAATTAACGAAGTCAGCAACTGTTTTAAATGCTTGGGTTCGTTAGAGCACCTTCTAAATCGTGTGCAAACTTAGTTTGGCTGTGTTCTGAGTCTTCGTTAATTTTTTGTGAATTTTTTCTCCCCCATAGGAAACAATGGAGCCCAACTTTTGACAGCTCCATTGTTTCCTATGGGGGAGAAAAAAATTCACCAAAAATTAACGAAAAGCCAGATCAAAGCCAAATTAAGTTTGCACACGTTTTAGGAGGTGCACTAACGATTCCAAGCATTTAAAACATTTTTGAACATTTTAAGACACTTTTAAAATTGAAAAAACGTTAAGCGAAACAGGGGACCTAAAAATGCATTCGCTATGTGAAGCATGGTCCCGAAATCACTAAGCGAAAATCGCCCATAGGAAACATCGTTAAATGATGCATAGAATTCTTTTTTTAAAAAAACCCATCGTTAAGCAAAAACATCGCTAAACAAGGCAATCGTTAAGCGAGGCACCACTGTACTTTCATTCCTGCTTGTTCAATATCTTTTATCTCAATTCCCTCTCCTAACACTCCCAGCTCAAATCACTAACCCTCTCCTTCTCTCTTCTAAACCCTATCTGCCATTCCACATCTCTAACTGTCCTTCTGTCTGTCTCTCTAACTCCGCCCCTCCTGCCCTATCCTTGGCTCCTCCCCTTGAGCTTCTGTGATGGACAGACAGGAATGACATCACCATTTGTCATTTCGCTGCAACTACTATTTCCCCAAAAATAAGATCTAACCTGAAAATAAGCCCTAGTATGATTTTTCAGGATGCTCGTAATACAAGCTCTACCCCCAAAATAAGCCCTTATTAAGTGAAACCCCGCCCTCCACCATTGTGCAGCAACCAGATGACATGACTCTATTTGAACAAATGTAGATTGTTGTACATAAAAAAAAAACATTATCTGAAAATAAGCCCTAATGCATTTTTGGAGCAAAAATTAATATAAGACCCTGTGTTATTTTCAGGGAAACACAGCATGTGTTCATGTCACTGCCCTATTCAGCAACTCCCTCTTATATTATCTCTTCCTGTCTTGATTATTTCCCCCCTAAATAGCTAAGCTATTCAGTTAATAGCTGCAAAATTTGGATTGCCCTGAGTGATTTTATCTCTCCCTTGTTTGTGAGTACTCAGTTTAGGTTCCAGCTGTGTAAGCATGGGAAAACTCAAATCTGCATTAAGTATATATGATTATGCAAAAATGTCATTAGGTGAGGCTAAGAAACTAAGAAATATGATATACAGATTATTTGATAATCTTTCTGCTTTTAAGAATGGAAAATATTCTTAATATGTATTTATTACCTTGGGGAAGAGCACCTCATTTCGTTGCACCCACTTGTGAGCGCAATGACAAATAAATTTCTTATGTCTTATGTCTTATGTCTTATTGCATATATCTGACATTATAAATTACATATAATATCGTAAATTTGAAACATGCTGCCAGAACCACATATATAGTGAAACACAATTTTGCAAAATTTGAACTTGAAGACTCCAAAGTCTCTGGAATTAAACAAAAACCTTGGTTTCAGGCCCTCCCAGCACTAGAAACCAATAAAAATAGTAAGGTTAAACCCAAATGATAATCCTAAATAGAATAAAACTAATATGTCCAATGCTGAAGCAACACTTATTCAATTCCATCAGTTCTGTGGATCTACTTTAGTTAAGACTACCAACTAGACTCAGTCCATTTTGTATAAAACTATAAAAAAGAACAACTTTCAGACAGTTTGCCATAGCTTGACCTATATGTGGAGGAAATAAAACAAAAACAAAACCTGCTGCGGACTATTCTGTTATTTGGCCTTTCCCCTCTACTCTACCTTCTCACTTGCATCTTTCTCACTTCTCCACTTAACCAATGTAAAAAGAAAAATTCAAAAGCAGTTTGCCCTAGTGAAAACATATAAAACAGAACTACATAACCTGGACTTAGGAAAGATTTTTCAAGATGGCAATTGATCAGTAGTTATGGAAGAACAAGGGGCTTTTCAGGGACTGTCTGGGGCTATTAAAGAGAGAGAAACTCTGTTCTGCAAAGTAGCAAGTTGGCTTTCTGGCTGATGCCATCAATTCCTGGCCCCTTTTGGAAAGAGCCCTACATAACACACATACCCACCTCACCTTTTCTTACCCTATTGTGTACTAAACAGAAAAGAGTAAGAACAAGCCAGGAGAAAACTCCCACATTTATTTCTCAAGTCCTTTGAGAAAAAAGTGTGTGTGCCAAGTATTGGAAGCCAACATTCTTGAATCGAAATGCTTAACTTCAGCTATCCTCATGCCAACAAGTCTTAAGCCTCTCCGTTGCTCTTTCCTCTGTTGCAGAATTCAAAGTCCCTTTGATTTATTCTGTTGCCAGAGGCCTGAGGAAAACCATGTGGTCTCTCGTGAAAATAACTTCAGGATCACTTAGTATTTACCAAAAGCCAAAACAACAACAACAACAAAACCCTGCTGTTCTCCAAGTTCATACTGGCTTGTCCCTAAAAAATTGTATTTTTACAATTCAAAAAGTATATATTGCAGATGTTCATTGTACCAGCTGCTGAAAATAACACTTTAGAAAAGTAGTCATTTCATAGACCAACAAGAAATAACTGCTGTGGCACTTTAAAGACTCATTTGTTTATTGCAGCATAATGTTTAACAGGCAACAGCTACTCCAAATGATTCATGAAATGGACTGAGAAGGTGGTGGATATATATACAGGTGGGTTGAGGAACACAAGATAACAAACCAACAAAGTGAAAACTAACAGTATTGGTAACACAGAACACATTCTATAACAATACATTGTTCACACTGGAGCATTGAAACACCAATGTACAAACATTGCATGGAGGAGAGGCCTGTCAAATCCAGAAATAATCAGGAATCAGATTTTTTTTTAAGCTGAACACACACACCAAATCAACTGGGCATTTTAAATGATTAGGCATAATTCTCCAGAATGTCAAATGTGAAAGCACTGAAAACCCATATAATATTTCATGAAAGAGCAGTTATTGTTATACATCAATACTCTCTCTATCCTACTACATTCTGTAACAGTACTAGTATTATTAAGCTATGACATGGATACATGGTTTTGAGTTCATGTCCATCTAGGTGCCCTCATGCCCTTGACCAATTTTCTGTTTCTGGCAACAAAGTTGTAAATTCCACTTTTAGGGATAATGCTTAAACCAATTTGTAAATAAAATATTACTTTCTATTCATCTTCATGAGAGTAATGTGCAATGAATCATATTACTTCATACATTTTTGTATAAAGGGTGCTTTGCTTGATTCTAAGGGTGTGGTTTCAAAAATGTATTTCTGAAGCCTCACCATTAGAATGAAGCAAAGTAAACAGCAAAATTACTAACTGTATGTTTGTTTGTCTTTCCTTTAATTAAGGTCATTTCTCCCTGTGTTCACTATGGCAACAAGCCCCCTTTTGTTGACTTCTTGAATCTGTTTCAAGTCCTAAAGTCCCCACCTCTTTGTCCCTCACTTCTTACCTGCTTCCCTTTATAACACTTCTTACTCCCTGGCTATCCCACATAGTATCTCACCTCTCTTTTCCTCCCTCTCTTCCTACCCTTTGCGCTTTATACCTTACTGTGCCCATTCTTACAACAATCCTTCCTCCTTTTATCTCTAAAATTACTACCCCCTTCGCAAGGCCCACAAAACTATTTCTGAACAATTCTGGCCTTCCTTTTCAGCTCTTCTGCTGCAACCTACCATCTCATCCTTCTCCTACTCATGGCCAATCCTTTCTGGCCACTCAGTCCAATTTTCACTGAAGTGCATGTTACTTCTGCATAGTGATAGAGTAGTATCACTGACTTCCAGAGTGCAGAACAAGCTAGACACAGTTTTACTATTAACCATGATTTAATTATAAATTAAAAGTACATGTGTTTTTTTTAGAGCTGTGTACCTGGTATTTCTTTTTGATGAAAACCATTATGTAAAGGGGATCTTAACAATTCACATATCAAAATAAATTCTTCAAAATCCTATGAGAATTTTTCTACTTTACCCTGTATTAAAAAGTAATTATGACATTATAAAAACGTAATTTTAAAAAGATTATCAAGTTTGTATCAGATTTAAATATTAAGAGTGTTCACTTGTTTGAAAAGCGTAATAATTTCCAAAACTTCCTAGGAAGTGTATTCTGGAGAAAAATACCACAGTCATTTTCAAAATAGTTCTTCCATAAATTAGTTTTATTTTGTATTATCAGCATGAATCATTATTGTTTTCATAACAGATATGCTTATTACATATCCATTAGTGCGGCTTTCAACACCACTCAAAACATGCATATCGTCCTGAAGACGAATCAGTTTTCCAGTGCTTCTTACTTAATACACAACTGCAAAGCCATTATAAATTACTGAAGAGGTATTTGGTTAAAAAATAAAACAAACCATACTGGTTATACCACAATAATATTCCTGCTACAAAACAAGAATTTAAATGCATTTAATTCCTGTACTGTCTGGAATTTTAAAGTATTTAAGGGTTGTTGTTTTTAAATGGTACAAGCATTTACTACCTTTATGATGATTAAAATATATCTTGGCAACAGGCGAGTTCATTCATAATTGTACACTTGAAAATGTAACTAAATCAACTACAATAGTTTGATCAATAAAACCACTGACACACAATAATATGTATTTGAGAATTCTACGCTTATTTGACATGGCAGTAAAATAATTCTCAAAATAAGGCACTAAATGGGCAACATCCTTTAAAAGTATTCTATTAATAATTTACATTTTGAACAGTGCATACATTTTGTTGTGTGTGCTTATTGCAATTTGCACTTCAAATTGTTAATACAAAGTGTTACACAAATTATAGAAAAATTATGTACCAAAAAAGGTTCCAAACTTGGTTGTTTTACCTGTTCTAATGCCTCTAGAAGTACAATTTTGTATGGCTTGGCAACAATGCATAGCGTACACATAATTACTCAATTTCTCCCCCTTTACAAATATGTAGAATTAGTAGTTTGTAAAGCAAAATATTTAACACTTTTGAACTGTCTCATGATGAATTAGTAGCATTATTAATAACAACACAGAAAAGGCACTGAAGTTCAAGTGATTATATGTAGCTTTGTTTTCAAGCAGTTTTTACTGGGGGGTTTTTCAGCACAACTTTGATTTTTCAAAGAAAATCAGTTCTCAGTTTGAGACATCTTCCTATACTCAAGTCTGTGTGCTTATCCCAATATAAATACCCCTCCCACAGGGTAAACAGTCATCTTATTCTCACTGATATGAGAAAAGGCCACTGCATTCCATCAAGACTGACAGACATTTTTATTTTTTAGAAATCCCAAAGGCAGCATTTTAACCTCACTTGTAGCTAAGCTTTATTTGCTTTTACTTGCATTACACAGTAATAATTAATCTAATCTATGTTAAGGCAAACCCGCAACAAGACACCCTCAGCGTGCTTTTATGCCAAAGGAAGGAGGAGAGAGTAATAGCAGTCTGAGCTCTGAAGCCTGTGAAAGTTGCATTGGAAAGCCAACCAATCTGCACTGCTCTATATGGTGAAAAAAGGCCAGATTTCTCAGACAGCACCATGCTGGATTCCAAGGAGCACTGCACGTATTGTTAACTGGAATAAGTAAGAGAAAGAGAGAGAAACAATCATTAGAACTGCTTCAATAATTTTACATTATGCCATATAGTTTCATAAGTCAACAGTGTTATAACCTTCCTAAATCACTGGGGCTGCTCTATGCAGCTATTTAACTTTTTTAGCAAAACCCGAATCCTTTCATCCTCGGTCTACCTTATGATCAGAATGGCAGGCAAATAAAAACTAAACTAACTAGGATTTGTTCTATCTACAGAAACCATCTCAAAAGAAGGTAGAAGGTAGCATTTTGTCTATTTCACAAATTATTATGGTGTTGTGCCACCTGAAGAGGGAAAATATCTGTACATTCCCACATCTACAAAATAACATCAAAACCCAAAACAAAACAAAAAACCACCACCATCTCTCTCAAAGCACTGCAGCAGTTCACTAGATCTCAGGGTTCAATCGTACTCAACAATTCTTTTCCAAATTGGCTTTCTCTTGACAAAAGTAGTAAACCTTGTACAGTATAGTGCAAGCTTCTGACACTAATTTTTTATTCATGTTTTTATGGGAAGGAACTTATTACTAGGGTTCATTTAGTCTCTTTGGTTACTATGAGCCCAGTATTTCACCTAGGAAAT
Organism: Pogona vitticeps; assembly: GCF_051106095.1. NCBI lineage: Eukaryota > Metazoa > Chordata > Lepidosauria > Squamata > Agamidae > Pogona > Pogona vitticeps. The sequence continues at coordinate 184,906,310 of NC_135786.1, forward strand.
TTGAGGTTTCTGTTTTAAAAGAACGTAAGAACATAAGAAGAGTCCTGCTGGATCAGACCAAGGGCCCATCTAGTCCAGCTTCCTGTATCTCACAGTGGCCCCACCAGATGCCTCTGGGAGCACATGAGACAACTAGATACCTGTCTCCTGATACCCTGCATCTGGCATTTTGAAGTACCTTCCTTTCAAGCCTGGAGATTATAACCTGTGACTGACTTTTCCTTCAGAAATCTGTCCAATCCCGTTTTAAAGGCATCTAGGCCAGATGCCATCACCACATCCTCTGGCAACAAGTTCCACAGACTAACAACACACTGGGTAAAGAAATATTTTCTTTTATCTGTTCTCACTCTCCCAACACTCAATTTGACTGCATGTTGCCTGGTTCTGGTATTGTGTGAGAGGAAAGGAAGCTTCCTTCTATCCACTTCATCCATCCCCTGCATAATTTTATACGTCTCAGTTATGTCCCCCCTCAGGCACCTTTTCTCTAGACTAAGAAGCCCCAAGCACTATAGCCTTTCCTCATAAGGGAGGCACCCCAGCCCAGTCATCATTTTAGTCACTCTCCTCTGCACCTTTTGTAATTCCACTATGTCTTTTTTGAGGTGCAGCAACCAGAACTGTAGGCAGTACAGTGGTGCCCCGCTTGACGACGATAATGCATTCCAGAAAAATCGCTGTTATGCAAAATCGTCATCAAGCGGAAAAAAACCCCAGTGAAATGCATTGAAAACTGGTCAATGCATTCCAATGGGGGAAATACCTCATTGTCCAGCGAAGATTGCCCATAAAGAACCGGCGATCAGCTGTTAAAAATCGCTGTAATGCAAAGCTTCCATCCGAAAAGCAGCCATTTTGAGAAGGGAGGGAAACTATTTTGCGGAACCAGAAAGCAGCCATTTTGAGAAGGGAAGGCAGCCATTTTGTGGAACCGGAAAAGCCATTCTGTGGAACCGGAAAAGCCATTTTGCGGATCCGGAAAAAACAGGCTCCAAATCAACATAAAGCATTGCAGTAGCGATCGCAAAAATGTCATCGTCAAGCGATTTTGACGTCATGCGAGGTAAGCGTTTTGCGGGGCACCACTGTACTCCTGCTGCAGCCTGAGCAGCATTTTGCACAATGCCATCATGTTGGCTGTTTTATTTTCAATCCCGTTTTTAATGATACCTAGCATGGAACTGGCCTTCTTCGCTGCTGCCCCTCACTGGGTTGACACTTTCATCAAGCTGTCCACCAGCACACCAAGATCTCTTTCCTGATACGTCATGGACAGCTCAGAACCCATCAGCTGATAAATAAAGTTTTCTCCCCCCAATGTGCATTACTTTACATTTTATTATATTGAAACACATTTGCCATTTTGTCACCCAATCCCCCAGTTTGGAGAGATCCTTCTGGAGCTCCTCACAATCTCTTCTGTTCTTCACCACCCAGAAAAGTTTTGTGTCATCTGCAAACTTAGCTACCTCACTGCTTATCCATGTCTCCAGGTCATTTATGAACAGGTTGAAAAGCACTGGTCCCCAGGACAGATCCTTGGGGCACACCGCTTTTCACTTCTCGCCATTATGAAAATTGCCTATTTTGTCATCTAACATGATCCCTTCAGCCTGCTATTCTCCTTTTTTTCCTTTTGTTTCCTAACAGACCAAAGAAAACTGCTTAATTGCTGTGCTATTGAGTTATGTCATTTTCTCAGATACATACTTGTTTGGGCATAGCAAAGTAAACACATATTCAGTGCATATTTTCTGAACAACAAAAACACCACTCACAAGTGAATTTACATAGTAGGGGACTATTGTGCTCCAACAGTTTCTATGCCACATGTTTTTGGAATGTGGTAACTATGCAATTTCTATATTAAACTGGAGTTATTTTGAAATGAAGCCATATTTCTAGAAAATATTCCAGTAGCATTTATACTGTTACAGAGTTTTAATGATCCAGAACCACATTAAAGCCACACCACTTATAATATTTCACATACAAAGAGTGTTGGTACTTATATGAAAACAGCATCTTTTAAAAACTACATTTTTGGTGGGACATCATTATTTGTTTTAGAAAGCTGCAACTGACAAAATAATCCTGATGCATGGAATAAACAATAACAATGAAATTTTTGCTATAATGATGGTAAGCATGACATTAAAATTTATATTTGGTATTTTATCATATTTTTACTATAGCAACTACAATATGGGGAAGTAATAGATCTTGGTATTGAACGCATGCTGTAATTTTCCAGGCCTCATATTCTGGTAAAATTATATCATAATACAGAATCTTGCAAATGTTTACATTTGTTTTAGTTTAAGAACATAATTAGTACAACTTTCTTTATTACTGGTCCATGCATAATCTAAAAACAAAGCTTTTAAAATAAGACTTTTTAAAAATTTATTCATAAAGTTACTATCAATTATTTATTTAGAGATATTTTGTTTGTTTTTCTAAATAAACATTTTCTGTTCAGAATGATCCTAAGTTAATTGGTGATTAGTGTGATGGTGGGAAATGAGTAAATGCCGAAATAAGTTTTATAAAAAAAACTAAGAGTTTTGCATTTTGGGGCATAACGCTCTAGGTATCATGGAAGGAAAAAGATCAAAGATCAAATTGCATAGGAAAATAAATAAAAGAAATGTTGAGAATCTGCCAATCAGTGATTCAATATGGTTGTCTGCAATTCATTCTTTGGCATAATAGAGCAGACCTTTGGTCTAGATGGGCAGGATAGAAATCCAATTAATCAATCGATCAAGCAATCAATAATTGTTGAAGCCATCCTGATTTTGATTTGCTCACTTACATGGAACATGCTATAGTTGTTATGGGAAGGATCAGGCTCAAATGGTATGAGCAAGCCAAATGAAAACAATATAAAAGTAAACATTGGCCCACAGAACAACTTTGACCTTAAAAAAATCCCTCCCAAACTCATGTGGAGGAATAATATTCATTATTAGTGCAGGTTGATGTCCCTTCCCATACGACTAGTGCTAGACACCTTGATCAAAGTTCTCCAAGTCAACTCTGTTCCACTTCTGTGCTTCTTTCCTGAACAGCTCTGCATCTACAACTTAGCTCCTTGTGTTCTTAAAGTGGCTGAGGAGCCGTATAAGAAGAGAGTGGAAGAAAAACTGTTAGTGCCTGGGCAGTTTTCAAATCGGTAGTGTCTGAATGAAGAAAGGTTTAAAAGCCCCAAGTAAGTTACACTGCCCATCCTGAGGAAAAAGCAGAGCAAACTGAAAGACAAACTGAAAACAAGGAGAAAGGGAAGATATAGGATGAGTATTATGGCAGCATTTTAGTCACTAAATTGATTGTGACATTACCAACAAATGAGAATATTTCCACCAATCCCATCTCACTCAATTTCAACCAGTATCCTCAGCATTGTAATACCGATGAAAACGGGCACAAATCTTTCTCAGCCTAGGCTGCACTGTGGATAACAAAGCATACCTTCACCATAAGATTAGAGAAGCATTAGAAAGTACATTAGGGAAATGTACTTTCCCAAGAATGGCCTCCATCACCATGGCATATACTACATGGTAGGATGCAAGAGAGTCATGGGGATATATATACTGTTTTGCCACAAACAGTATCAAGAAAAAGAAAGTACAGAACTAATGAAGTTTCTGAAAGAGAGCAAGAGACTTCTCAAAAATTTTGCAGTATGAGAAGTAATAGCAGTTTCCTTGTTCTTTCTTCATTACAAAAATCTGTTTTCTATATATTGTTACTTGACATGGGTGCCAGAAATTTTACAAGCAAAAGCTACTCACCAGTAACTTGAGTTTTCTGAATGAGTAATGTCCCCAATAGATCCATATTCCTTTGACCTATTGAAATTTAGAAATTAACATGTGGCGGCTATTTCATTACGTACTGAGTGATGATTGTACACTCTGGATGAAAAAAAGTGGTCTCGAAGATGTGATCTGAATGCTAATACTGAATAAAAAGTGTGACCTGATAAAAAGTTTCAACTCATGGGCCGTGGGGAAAAAGAAACAAATGAGCTGTTCTGGCAAGAAGAAGAAAAAGCCTACCACTGTTGAAAGTTGGGTTTTTTATCTCTCAAGTAATGCTGTAGCAGGTACATTAAAAGATTGTATCCTTAAAATATTCAGAATCAAAAGCAATGAGATATATATTCACAGAATCTAATACAATATATGACTGTTTTCTGAATAAAGGAAAAATCTAAAAGATTTTCAAGACACCATAGATCAGTCGTAAATCTTGTTTTGTAGAAAAAAAGCAGATTATTTCCTCTGAACCAGTTGATGTACCCTTAATAATATATGAATTTCTAACCAAGAGTGTATAGTGTGTAAAATTTCTGCTGTCTTTTCATAAATATATTTATAAAGATAAATAATATCTGAAATGAAATTTGATTTTAAAAAATAACCATCCTAAGTTACTAATGTCCAGAAAGAAGTAGATGTTGAAAATCTCACAAAGAATAAACCGAATTCAAACTAGTATTAATTAACTAGTTTCAAACTTAATCAATTTTATTTTTACTAAGCTTTTCAGATGTTATGGGCAGCCTAAGTCTTAAAACCACATTAATTTTAGCAGCAGGATCATAAAAATATAACACCAATTATATTAATCTTTTTCATAGATTCTATATTTCGGGATGCTCAACAGGTGCAATAAGAAGTAAACAGTTCTAAAGCCTCATACATTTCTCCCTCACAAATATCAGGCCACTGGTACTAGCATTTATTAATTGTAGATTCCACTAAAGTGATATATATTCCAGTCTATCTAGCTTCAGGGATATCCAATTGTCATTGTGCTAATACTGTATTTATCAATGTCTGTTCTAGATAAATTGAATTAAAAGAAAGAAAAAAAGAAATAAACCCAAAGCAGAATTGGGACACTTTGTTTACCTATAACTGTAACTCTTCAGGTAGTCACCTGTGAATTCAACACAACTAGGGTCTTGTTAATTCATCAACCAGAATGTTTCAGAGCTAAATGCAGCTCCCTTCCCCTCCCCACACATGACCTTTAAAGCCCTTTATGGCTCAGGTTCAAGCTATCTAAAAGACAATATCTTCCTATACGAGACAACATATATATTAACATCCTCAAAGGAACATCTTCTCTCAGTCCCACAACTTTCACACATGTGTTTGGAGAGGATTCAAGAGAGGACTTTTTCCTGTGGCTGGTTCCATATGATGGAATTTGTCTCCTTCCCACCTTTCTTTCCACTAGCAATTGAAAAGTTACCTCTTCAGAAAGGTTTTTGTTTTAATCAATCTTTGTCAGCTACCTTGGCTCATTGCTAAGCGAGAAAGGTGGGATATCAAATCCATGTCCAAGCACAGACCTTAACTCCTTCTCCTCAGTTGCTCCTACTATCCAAGGAAGGAAACATGACAGGCTGACAAGAAAGTAGGTTGTGTGAATTCACAGATGACTACTCAAAGAACTATAGTTGTACATAATCAACATCTCTTCCCTCTTCATGATATCTATGACACATATAATGCTAAAGAAATAGCTGCAGAAACTCACTTAACAAAATGTTTGGTACAGACAAGATCTCTTTTTCCCCCCCAAGATAACAAACATTATCAGAGACCTGAAATTCTTTAGTCCTGTTGACATAAAAGGTTAATGCCTAGCAAACATTCAAGGAATATAAAGTTGCTTTCAGATCATCAGCAGAAGTGAAAAAGGCTGGTAAGAGAACTGGTTGATTAAAATGAAAGTCAGATGCTACTTTAAATTTAAAAAGCAGCAAAACAAAGACTGACTTCCTCTTTATAAAAGACCATGAAATGAGAGCCAGATCTCAAAAAAACGTAACTTACTGGCTCAAGGCAATGATGGAATAGCAACCAAGAAAGCAGCTGAGTAAACACTACAGAGAGAGAGAGACCAGTCAGAGACTGCTTTGAATCTGGGCAGATACAAACTTCAAAGCCCAGGAGCAACTTCTTCACCAAAAGCTGAGAAAATAAAGACAACTATGATAATGTCTCCAGCTTCTGAGCAACAACTCCTGCCAGAAACACTCTTAAATATGATTGCAAGATTTACCAGTAAGATAAGTGCTAATTCAACTGTAGCTGGCTGATATGACTGATTTTCAGATGGCACAGTAAAAGAAATGTGATGATTTACCTGCATATTTACATTGAATGGAGAACTTCTTTGAAAACTGTAGTACATTTAGTATAGCAAGGAGCAGATTCACTGTGCATGAATCCTCCATGCTGTTAACCATAGTTTGTTGGCCTTGGGGTGCTGCACTTGATCTTCATGGCAAGAAGATACTATTAAGAATTATCTTCATGAGAGAAGTAACGTTGTAAAACATAATTAACGTGGCCAACCTGGTGTTATCAAGATAGCTCTCTAAAGCTTTACTAATAGTCAAGGAATGAGAGGAAATGGTGCAAAAGCACAGAAGAATTCCCATGGACACTGGCAAAGAAAAGTATTCCCTAGAAAGTGATGTCCTTGATCGCCTCTGGAGTAATAATGCCAATATTTGTGATTTCAAGAGGCAAAAAGATCTACACAAAGCTTCAGCAGGACAATATGGGAAGGCTGGAAGTTAATGTCACTTTTCTAAAATTCTTGATTTCAATCTACTTGTCCAATATGTGCTTCAACACTCTATATTTAGAATTCTGAAGTGGGGGGGGGGAGGAACACTATGTATCTCTGTGTCCAGGGGACAGAGTGAAATGGCATTTAGTGAGCTGGTAATGTCACCCTGAGAACTTTCAAAGATGAACAAAACCCTTCTACTGGAGAAAGCAGAACAAATTCAATGTTACACCCATGGTCTATGATTAAATGAACCCAGGAGACAGTGTTCATAATCCACCAAACACTGATGTATGGCACCAGAGGTCTGTATTGAATTGTTGCACCTTTGAAATAGATGCACAGAACATCCAAAGAATTATCAGTGCTTGTATCCCAGGAAATCAAAGATATTTGAAATTCTGAGATGATTTTTTAAAAGAAAAGCAGGAACAATACTTGGATTGGCAAGATTGTGTACCTCCCCATGGAGACTTCAGTAGTGTGGACTGGGGTTGATATTGAGTGCCAGTGTTCGTCTTCTTTAAAGCAATAAATTACCCACTGCCTCATCAGTACTGTTGTTGGAACAGCTGCTCACTAAACCCTTTATGCACATTTTAATATGTTCTGTCACACCTGCAGATCTTAAAAAGGTATGGTGATGTGAAGCTACCGCAGCAGAGATCACTTTGGAAGATCAGTCTGCTACATGCCTCACAAGGTACATTTTAAGCTTCTTGCTGGAAAGAAAGGTCATCATTCTGAACTTTTTGACAAGCTGTGAAACAAAATGATTGTGACTGAATCAGACAAACTAGTGATAGTGTAAGCAAGTATTATCTGAAGCAAAGCATGACACTCAGGTTTTTCTGATAATTCTCTTATTTAGTGTTATAACATACAAACTCAATAGGTGTTGTTTCTTTTCTTTTTATGGGAAACCAAACTAGGTCAGAAAAGCAGATGGAAGGTTTAATTGTTGGGGTTTTTGTTGACAATTTAAAATTTAAAAATTTTGAATAGAAAAAAAATAAAATCATTTATTTACATACTAAGACATTTATCTCTATAATTATGTACAATGAAAAAACAATTTACTCAAAACACACCAGAGTTCTAAAATCCCTTCAATAATTTCATTCTACATTCACAGGACTTGTTACTAATTTTTAAACACAACTAAGGAATGATTTACAGAATTAGAAAAAAAAAACCCTCATTACAAAGTATTCTTAATGAGGAACACAAAATTTTAATTTAATGAGGCATAACTACTCAATGAAGTACTGCTTGCCATTTATTTTACATACAGACCTTTTTGTTTCAAAAGCATTAAAACTTATTCAGGTCTCACCTAGCTTTTCCAGAAGCATTCTTAACTTTTCGGAATGACTGATTTGCTGTGGATCTTGTAGAAAGAGTTCTGGGTGAAGCACGAACAAAACTGGATGGTGGTGTTTTGGGGATCTTCTTTACTAAATGAGAAACCCATTTCTTTTGATCTTCTTGACAGGGTGCCAATAGTAACATATCCCTTGCTGAAGTTATATCATAGCTCACTATTAAGATAAAACAAAACATTGTAACTACAGACAAGGCATAACGATACAACTGACAGACCAACTACTGTACTTAATCAACAGAAACTCTTATGTCTTGTATTCAGGGCCCTCTGAAAATGAATACAGTGGTGCCTCGCATAGCGAGGTTAATCCGTTCCGGATTAACCTTCGCTATGGTGAAACATCGCTGATCGGGACGGGAAAGCCCATTGGAACGCATTAAACATTGTTTAATGCGTTCCAAATGGGCAAAAACTCAACGTTCAGCGATGCATCCCGGTCCGGCAGCCATTTTCGCGCCCTCAGTAAGCGAGGGCAGGGCGTGAAAACGCTGCGCATGGCCATCTTAGGGCTTCCGGAGGCCATTTTGAAACCACCGAACAGCTGATCCGCCGCTTCGTTTTGCGAAGATTGGTAAGCGATCACATTAGCGATCCAAAAAAAGGATCGCTATGCAATTTCGTCGTTATACGGTGCGCTCGTTAAGCGAGGCACCACTGTACGTATCATCAGACCACAGTAATACTGTTGAGAGTCAGTTTATTCAAGGGAAAGAAAGATGGACAAATTGATACTAAATTTAGGAACTATTTAGATGACAGCAATCTCCAGAGATGGGGGGGAGAGAATTTCTACACTAAAAGTGGACAACAGACTCTTTTCAGAATATTAAATCTTATTTAAACTAAATCCCACCAGGCAGCTACTGTAGTTAAGTAACAAGGAGGAATATGGTACCTTTAAGATAAACAGATTTATTACAGTATGAGCTTTTGTAGACACAAAGCCCATTTCTACAGATGCATATAGTGAATGTCTGGGGTTCCAGACATACATACAGTATATATAGTTGGAGGTGAGTATTATATTCCAGTTTTTATATCCTCTAACACAGGGGGTCCCCAACCCCCGGTCCACAACCTGACAGCGGTCTGTGGCCTAGGCAGGACCAGGACACAGACACAGATCTCATGCCCCCCATGAGTGCCCCTCCTGCACCGCAGTGTGCATGCGCCCCCGCACGAACACACTCCACCCCCATGCAGGCGCGCCACACCCCCGCAAGCATGCCACACACACCCAACTGGTCCGCAGTTGGGAAAGGACTGGGGGCCACTATTCTAACATCAAGATACCTGTGTTAATGTACTATAACTGCTAAACTGCTAATATGTTCTACGCTTAAAAATGCTCTTACTTCAGTGTCTATATCCTGTCCTTAACTGTATGTACATTTAAGAGAAAATCAACTGTAATCAATAAGACCTCAGTTAGTCAAAATCAACTTAATTTTATGTCAATAGTATAATGAAATTTTTACTCCAGTTTAACAGTGTAATCTTATACAGTACATGAATTCTCTAAAGTATGCTGAATTCAATGGAATTCACCCTGATATCATTGTGCATATGACTGCAGTCTTTAGGTTTCACTTAAATCAGGGGGCTGCCATGATCCCAATTTTGGAAAAAAGTTTTGAGGATATTTAAATTAAATTTTGGGAATATATACATTAAATAAATAAGTTAGTCCAACTGACTTCAATGGGAACTGAATTCCATGTAGGTAAGTTTGAATAATACATTGTTACAAATAAACTAAAATATCAGTTCAAAGCACAATATAATCAAACTGTGCCTTACCTTTACATGGTGCAATTAATTCCTCTTTTTTATCCAAGTGATCTTTATGACACTTAACGTGGCATCGGCGACATTCCACTGCATGAGGTGGCTTAAATACATGCCACAGGGGCTTGGCACAGGCCTCACAATTGGCTGGAAAGTGGTACAATGTTGGAATAAATTCGTGACCTTTATGATTCAGAAAATTTGTCTTTTCTGCTGGTTGTACCGCTTCTACTTCCAAATCTTTTCTGCATTCCCCTTCATTGGCATATAGAATCTGAGCAAAACAACAAAAATGCATACAATGGTGTTGCTTTTTTAAAGCTAAAGGGGATAAATTGTTAAAAAAAACCTAAAAATCATTACATAAAATGTTGCTGTTACCTGAAATATTTTGGGAATTTCTTCAGTTTCTGCTCTATATACATCTCCCTGTGTTACTGGTCTAACGTGGAATAATTTACTGCAATAAATAAATATTATATAGTTTTAATAAGCACCTTTTAAATACAAAACACATTATATACTTTAAAATTAGTCTGCGTGTTATTTTACTTTATTATTTATTAGGACGACTTAGTGCCTTAGATACTACTTGTATTTGCCATAGACATACAATCGTATCCTGGTGATTCCTGCAATAAACAGGAAGCATGGATGAGAAGTACACATGCCTAAACACCAGTTTACATACATAAAGAATATCCAGTTGAATCAGGGATCTTAAATCTGTATTCATTGTTGCTTAGTGATGTTTGCTGTTGCAGAAAAACTGGTGTGTCATGGGAATATATGGTGTATAAGGCATAAAACCACTCCATACGCTAATATGATTCACATGTGCAAATGAAACTCTTGAATATTTGAGTTTATGCATTTTTTAAAAGTATTTTCATATTTAAGGACCTAAACAATGTTATTCTTTAAATAATATTCAGTAAAAAAAACCATGTAATTAAAGTGACTTTATGGTAAATTTAAAATGTGACTGACACTGATTAGGTGGCATGAACTGAAATGTGTGTTATACCAACACAATGATCTCTTGATAAAAAAGCTCAGAGAGACAGAGCTGGTATACAATCAAGATCAACAAAAGTGTCAATTTCTGGTACATCATCCCACTGTGTCTCCCCAAATATACTCTTAAGAGTCTGGAGACCCTCTGGAACTATGCTGGGTGGTGTATTGGGTTAAGCACTTCAGTGGAAGATCATTCAATGAACTGAACTCATGCAAGGTACCTCTAGATCCAAACAGAGCTTTTACAAGTGAATAACATATAAGTGTCTTTAGACTCCAGAAAAAGTATGCTAACGTTCAAAAAGTACAGAACAGTTAAAGGGCCAGGTTTAGAATGGTGCTTGGCAGAGTTTGAATTTCAATGTAAGAATAGGGCAAAGAGGCAATCTTCCTGATTCCTCTCTCTCTTGCAACCTCTGTGCCTCCTGACAAATTACTCTGGACAACTGATTCCCACCCCTCTCAAAAGTAGTCAGCAAAGCAATGTAGGTAAAAGGAATCAGGAAAGATTAACTCCTTCCAGCAGTCAACTTCTGCTGGATCCCTTGCTAGAGCTGCCAATTTGGATTCAGTTCACTGTTATCTGTCTGTATTTATATACAGTGGTGCCCCGCACAGCGAGGTTAATCCGTTCCGGATTAACCTTCGCTGTGGGAAACATCGCACTACGGAAGAGAAAAAGGCATTGGAGCACATTAAACAGCGTTTAATACGTTCCAATGCCATAGAATACTCACCGTAGTGCGATGCTTCCCAGGGGCCGGCAGCCATTTTCGCGCCCTCCCCTCGCACAACGAGGGCGCCAAAATGGCTGCCATCAGCTGTCCGGCGGGTCCAAAATGGCCGCCGGAACAGCCAAAAGGGGCCGGGGCGCAGCGTTTTCATGCCCTTGGTAAGCAAGGGGAGCGCGCGAAAACGCTGCCGGAAGCCCCGAAATGGTTGCGCGCAGCCATTTCGGGGCTTCCGCAGCGTTTTCGCGCGCTCCCCTTGCTTACCAAGGGCGCGAAAACGCTGCGCCCTGGCCCCTTTCGGCTGTTCCAGCGGCCATTTTGGACCCGCCGGACAGCTGATCGGCGGGTCGCAAAGCGAAGGTCGGTAAGTGAGCAGCTTACCGACCTTCGCTCTGTGAATTACCGCCTATATGGGCATCGTTTTGCAATCGCATTTGCGATCGCAAAAACGGCCTCGTAGAGCGAATTCATCGCTCTACGAGGCGCCCGTTGTGCGAGGCACCACTGTACTGTTACATATTAATCCTATGGTGAGTAGTTTTTTAAAGTCAATGTTTTATTTTTATTTTTACTCTAAGTAGAAAGTTATCTAGCTGATTTGTGATCTCAAACTATATTAGAAGAACGTACTCTATATCTAATACCATGGATGGATTAGATAGCTCCTTGTCCTGTTCATCGTTATAAAACAAAATTTTTCTGCTGCTTACCACAACATACTGAAAAAAAGGGAAAGAAAAGAAATAATTAATGTATATATTTGCAAGGCAATATACAACACTATTCTACCTTCCCCCTCTTCCCCTTAGTACAGAGAGTTTATTCACGCAGAACAGCAAGCATGTGAGTAGACACACAGATCATCCATCACTCCTTTTCCTTCCATGCCTGGATTAGAAACTTCAGGCCTAATATAGACCGAAGCATAGAGTGCCATATCGTATCCAAACTTAGCAAACAATGGTTTGTTCATTAAAAACATGAGGAAGGAACTTGTCATTATGCAATTCTGAATTTTAGGAAAAAATATATATGAACCACTTTCTATTCAGTTTGATCAGTATCATTTAGTATCCCATATCCTCTGTGTAAGCTTCCAAGATTAAAAAAAAAAAATCCCTTCATTGGGATAGCAAAAAGTCTTATGTTAGAGCAATGTAGTCTACATGTTATCCAGAGCTGTAATGGAGAAAAGTAGCAGACTTTCAGTTCATCAAGTATTAAATTTCACTTTGGAAGGCCCCTAGATTTGCTGCAAATAAGACAAGCAATACAAAGCAGTTAACTCTGAATCTCCACGTATAAACCTTCAAATATTTGAAAAGGCCTAATATTGCTGCTGTAATTAATATAATTGATATACACCTTGATTATTGTAATCATTGTATAGTTTGGCTTATGTGTCAAAAGGAAATCAGAATTCACAGATACCTGCTTCTTCCATCCATGACGTTTTATATTTCCTTTGTTTGGTATTGACAGCCAGCCCTCCATTCTTGATTCTATGTTTTTCAAAAAAGGTAAAATATGTCACGCAACACTTTAAACACAGAACAACAGAAGAAAGAGAACTACATGCAGCCATTAGCAATTACCAAACAGAGTGATAAAGCACGAATCAAAAGCACCACTAAGCAAAAAACAAAACTAACAAACAAAAAGGATTGAAGCATTTTTCATGCTTTGTCATGAACTCATTTACCATGGCAATACAACTACTGCAGGATGGACAGCAATTTTTTTTAAATAAGGGTAATATCTAATACTGTTTCAACTGAAATGTTCTGAAACAGTCAGACAATGATTTGGTCTGAAAACTGTGTTGCAGAAAAACTATAGTACTAAGGTTCTTTGATATAAATGTTATAAAACAGGGTAGAGGGGATGAACTCTGCATGAAGATATGGTAACAGAAAGCCACAGTTCACAAGTAACAAAAAAAAGCAGGAGGACAAGCAAGTAGTACCCAATTGTCCCATTACTCACAGAAGATAAGAACAGAAGAGAAATAAATAAGGAATGCGGGAAGAATCAGCTGGATATAAAGAATAAGAGAGAAGCAGTTTGTTCAGTTTTCAAGACAGTTTTCTGAAACTATGACAAGATCCCTACATAGACACTCGAAGGATAATTATCTACATACTTATAGAAATAATTAATATTTACAATACTAAACTTCATTACACTTCCAGCTGGTCAGATTTTTGAATCTGACTTTGGGAGGGAACAAAGTCAACACATATATCCCCACTTAAGCTACTGCTTCAGTACAAAGCTGTTCAAAACACCACTGGTTCCAATCAGAATGAATCATAAAAATGTACCTATCTAGCCATCTCTTCTATGCCCTCCTTAAAAAATAGGAAGCAACAAGAGGGATTAAATCTCCAGCTTTAAAAACCATCAATCCATTTCATAATATGAAGATAATCAATCTGTTGGAGGAATGAGAAACCAGGACTTGTACATATGTTTCCCTTGCTGCACAAGTCAGCTTCTAAGATTATAAGCCTAAAAATATCTTCCTGGGTATAAACACTATTCCAGTAGCTTGCTGGGACATACTACTGAGTAAACATGCCTAGAAATGCATTGTTAATCTTATTGTTATTGCTACTGTTAAAATGATTCTCTCCTAATTTTCAGTTCACAGGATAACTGTTTATTTATAGCAGGATCCAGAGCTGACAAACTTGCATGTATGTTAGCTCAATTAACATAGAGGAGTAAGCAACAGCTTTCCAATGGATGATAATTCCAAAAGAACAGATATAAATGTGTAAAACAATTGCCAAGATGAACACGTTTTTGACAATTATTTATTTTCAAAGATCAATTTATTTTAGAGTAATTGTAAATCAGGAGCTATGAAATGCAGAAAATTTTACTCCTGCCATTACAAAAAAATTAACAAAAAAAGCATTAGGAATATAGTCTTACATAAAGATTAGAACTTCAACTATATGTGAACATTAGTATACAATATGTACAACACACTGTACATATAGTAGTATGTAAATATAATAAAATAAATATAAAGACCACAGAAAAATAAAAATGAAAAGATTTAAGATACAGTGTTGTTTAAAAACAGAAGTATGCCTAAAGAACAAGCTGTAAAAACAGGAAACCTCTTACCTACAACGTTTCCATCGGTTTCATCTGGTTGAAGGCTGGCAACGCTAGTAGACTCCATGCCTTGTTGTAAGTCCAAAATTTTACTGCGCAGTTGTTCTATATCACTCTCCTTGCTATCCAGCTGCATCTGAAGCTCATTTCTATATGTAGATTCTTCCACAAGTTGCTACATTCAATATAAAATATTGGAAGACATTCTTCTGGTATTTATATAAATTTGATAATTACATGAGGCAGTAAAAATATTCATAATGCATAAAAACAAAATGCTAACTATTTTTAGACCTTCAAAAGAAAACTGGAAGAAAATATGTGTAACGGTACCCAAAGTATGACGTCATTCCTGCCTGTCAATCAGGGGATGGAGCAGGAGGGGCAGAGTCAGAATGACAGTTGGAACAGTGGGGAGAGACAGTTAGGAGTTGGAGATAGAGAGAGATAGGTTCAGGGAGAGTTAGGGACCAAAAGTTATTGAAACAGTGCTAGGGCATAGGAGTAACAAAAAGGGTTAAGAAAAGAAATTGAAAGAATAAAACATATTGGACAAGCAGGAATGATCTCATCAGTTTATCAAGAGAAATATTGACATGATCTGATATATGTTAACACCTGACTTAACACACATGAATACATAACACAGTTACATTTGATTATACAGTGGGGTCTCTACTTAAGAACGTCTCTACTTAAGAACAATCCAACTTAAGAACAGCTCCATTTGCTAAATTTTGCTTCTACTTGAGAACAGAAATCCAAGATAAGAACAGGAAAAAAAAACCTTTCCTACTCTTTTTTTAACCTTAGGTCATCTTAGGTTAAAAAAAAAAAATTCCCCCTAGTGGTAGAGTACGTATTAACCAGCTTTGCATTAGTTCCTATGGGAACTAATGCTTTAATGTACGAACGCACCTCTACATAACAAAAAAACAGCCAGAACGGATTAATTGGTTTTCAGTCCATTCCTATGGGAAATTTTGCTTCAACTTAAGAATGTTTCAACTTAAGAACACCATTCCAGAATGGATTAAGTTCTTAAGTAGAGGTTCCACTGTAGTTTCTATGGACGGAAAAGAGCAGATACGGATTAAATGGTTTTCAATGCATTCCTATGGGAAATGCAGATTCAACATAAGAACTTTTCAACTTGAGAACCACCTTCCAATACGGATTAAGTTCTTAAGTAGAGACCCCACTGTACTTATGATCCTGTTCAATAATAAAAGAATATTTATTTAAAACCCTTGTCTCCTGAAATTGTATGACCCTTTGGGGTGACAGCTCCTGAGTGTGTGGGATTTGATTTGGTATTAGGATAATACCTGGTGGCAGCGAAAAGGACGTATTTACCTTTGTGGAGCCCAGAGGTACAAAGGGCACAAAGGGGGATCACCACAATATGTTACTAATGTACAGGATGAAAGAATTAAAAAGCTAACAATAATTCCTTCTATTCATACAAACCAGAATAAAACATTTTGCCCCAAACTGGATGTGATTAAAAGAATATCATGGGAGCAGGATGTTCCTTTCTGGAAGCTAGAACTGATGAAAAGGTTAGCCCTGTAGTCTGCAACACGATGCCTGAAGAGAACAGGACTTCTCATAGAGGCCAACCACAACCATGAGCTCCCTAATGCAAATGTTTTTCTTCTACGCAACTATGAGAAAGTGACTGAAATCCTGTTTCTTAGAGTAGCAAGCAGCAACTAGAGCAAGCTTACTCAATCAACGGAACTTAATGGAGTAATTGACTCACCAAATCCCCACTGCTTTAAGGGGCCTTCACTAATTGTGACTTAATTGCTAGGCCTTTATCGCATGTACAACTATTCTGAATAGATGGCAGAAGGACTGAAGGTGATGTAGCTCTGTGTGGGCTGAGCCACACTATCAACAGTTTAAAGAAAAATGGGGGGGGGGGGAGAGAATGAGAATAGAAAATGGGGTGGATGGGGCCTGGAGAGGAGAACAGAGCAGGAACTGTGACTTAATTCTTTGCAAACCCCTGGTCGTCCATGATTAGCCAAACTGCCATGGCAGCTATTTTGTAGTGATGGCAATGACAGCCTTCAAATGTGCCTACTGGAGCCTACTGGAGATCCCTCTTTTAGCCAATAGAGTGGGCTGCCAAAATTCAGGCTGAAACTAAAAATGGGTTAGAGAAGTAACCTGAACTAGTAATGCTTTAACAAAATATTTTTAAAAATTGTTAAAAATGTTTTCAATTGTTTTTAATCTTGATATATGTTTGTATTTTTTAAAAATATGGTATTTATATGGTATTTTAAAACTGATGATTGTTTTATCATTATAGTTGTAAACTGCCTTGGGTGCCCTATGGGGAGAAAGACAGCATATAAATAATGTAAATAAATAAAATAGAAGACAAAGAAAGAAGAAAGTACATTAAAAAGGTACATGTAGTGTATAAAATAATTGGAAAAGTGGATTAACTTCCTGCTCGTATTCAGAAACGAAATTCATCAGGTAAGACAAAAAACGTCCCTTGTCCAACTATGGGTACAGCAACATATTTATTATCTGTGAATGTATCTGGTAATCTGAAAGTAGAATTTACAAGAGCAGGAAGACAAGAATGTATCAAACAAATTCTGGTGCCATCCATGAACAGAATGGTCACAGATCTTTCAAAATATTATGTCATGACTAACTCAGGGATTGGCTATCTAGTGCTTTCCACATGTTTTGAACTACAAATCCCATAATGACAGGTCAGAATGGCTAATGGTCAGGAATTATATCAGTTGTTATCCTCCAGATGTTTTGGAGTATACTATCTACTGTTGGCCTTGTGGATGCATCAGCATGGGAAGTGCACATTCAATTTAATAAGGTTTGTTTGAACATCCTTTTAACTAAATAACATAGATTACAGTGGTAAACTACATTAGAGAAGTTAAATCTTTAACATAGTTCTCAAGTGCAAATTCTTTCTTAAATAGAATATCACCAGTGAATTCATTTGACAGGGCCACACAGAATCAAAACAAAATGAGAAAAATCTTACCGCTTGCATTTCATTCAGCTCCTTTTGGTATTTTATTACCATCTGATTAAATTTCTCCTTTTCTTGGTTAAGTTCCAACTGTAATTTCCGGTTTTCCTTCTCCTTTTTCTTGAAATCTTGCATGTTTACTTTCTTTCTATCTAACTTAAAATCTTTTCGATTCATAATCTCAGCCAATTTGTTGACTGCCTATTGGAGATCAAGGAAATATAAGCAAACTTGAATAAACATTGAAGTTCTTCACAGCACAGATCAGTCCATTTTTCATAACTCAAGTAGCAAGCAGATAATATTTTACAGCTGGAATACTGTGTTGAAGACACAATATGTATTCATTGTTCTTATACTTACTATACAGAAAATGATTATTTTATTTTGAGGTTGAAAAAGCTATTTTTCACCGGCTAAGCTGGCTGGGAGATTCCAGGCTTTATTCTTTTTTAAGTAACTTTTCCCAGCTCCCCTTTATTTTATACTATTTGTAGATTTTTTTTTTGAACATATTTTTGAATACTAATTCTCTTTGAAACTTCTTTACAAATTAGCAATTTCACATTACATGATCAGTGATGGATCTAACGCTTCATAATGAACACACGCACCAGACGTATTCAACTGTTATCAAATCCAGCAGTGTCGGTATCTTGAGACAGAGAGATGACTATTCATGACTATGTCGTCACATTGTGTATGCTAGCAAGGAAGAGGCTAAAGTATCAACTCATGTTTAGGTTCTACACATGAGCAAGAACCCAGATTTTCCATGAATTTTTCTTCAGACTCATTGTCATGTGTATTGAGAAAGGAATATGAAGATGTATTCTGTAGTGACAAAACTGTATTAAAAAACTACTAACAGTAGTTCTTTAATGGGCCAGAGCCATTTTAATCAAAATGAATCATCTAGTGTTCTGTAGCAGAAAAACGTTTACAACCCAAACTCTGTACAGTGGTGCCCCGCTTGATGACGATAATGCGTTCCAGCAAAATCGCTGTTCAGCGAAATCGTCATCAAGAAAAAAAAAACATTGAAAACCCACTGAAAACTGGTCAATGCGTTCCAATGGGGGAAATACCTGATTGTGCAGCGAAGATCCTCCACAGAGCAGCCATTTTCCGCTCCCTGTCTTGCGAAATAAGGTCAGCAAAACTGCGGGGAGCCATTTTGAGAGCCGCCGATCAGCTGTTTTTAAATCGTCGTGAAGCGAAAAAAAACCTTACAAACATCGTCAAGCGATTTCGTCGTCTAATGGGGTAATGGTCAAGCGGGCACCACTGTATATTTAAATTTTAAGGCATACACAGCTCTTCTGTACATCATTGCCCTATCTGGCCCAGCACTTACTACTGTAGTAGGAACACTTCCTGGTCTAGATACACTTTTAAATTCGAGTTTCCAGTTACATACAATTTGCTCAGTCCAGGATTAAACCATGAGTTTTGCATGGACATGAAGCAGCTAATCATATGTTTCATTATAGGGCACAATGCATTGTGTAAGCTCTCCTTTGTTGCTTCTTTTTTGCAAACCTTTACAAAAGAACAACAATATGTTCACACTCTTTGATGCTGATTTAGTTTTCTATTCCCTTTTATACATCAGTTTCCTTCTTCTTTTAAGCAGGGGCACCTCATCTTAACTACATGGGGCTTTCCCTGGGGAAGAGGAGACTAACAACTGTAAGTATATAGTTATTAATGTAATCTTTTGTGTGTGCTCTGTGCTGTCAAATCGGAACTGACTGCAACCTTAATAACAAAAAAGAGGAAAGTGTGAAGCTCAACAAAACTTGGCTCCCAGCTCTCAAAAATACAGAGTGCAAAAGGTCAACGAGCTCCACCCAGCCACAAAGACCGGGGATCACTACACACAAAAGACCAGCTAACAACACCCATCAACCACAGTGACAGATACTCTTCTCTTTAGCACAACAATACACCCACAACAATACACACTAATCACCCATCTACAGAAAAAGACAAAAGCCTATCTCACAGCCATAAATACGGCACTCCCAAGCCAACTACACCAGAGCACAGAGTGCTGTCCTCTGAAGATGCCGGCCACAGAGACTGGCGAAACGTTAAGAAGCAGAGCCCGAAAAACCCACAACAACCAACCTTAATAGGGCTTTCAAGGCAGATGAAATATTTAAGGAGTGGTTTTTCAGTTCCACTCCCCCAATGAGTACTGGGGATTCAAAACCCTGTTCTCGAGAGTCCCACTCCGTCACTCCAGCCACTACACTGCATTGGGAGCCAGCCCTTTTCCCAGATCCACAGGAGGATTCAAACTCTCAGCCTTTGGTTCTGCAGCCAGATGCTTTATGCACTGTGCTTTATTAGCATTTACTTATACGGTACATAAAAAGTTTGTATATTTGGAATTTTATGTTTTTGTTATTTCATTCTGAACAAATACATATATTTCAGAAGCAATTTCTTGTCTTAAGAAATTATCATATAAATAACCAAATTAGTGTTTTAAATAAAGCCTTGAGCACAATTCTGCACAAATGCATTTATTTAAAATTAGTTAAATGTGAATAAATAAAATATTTAGTGCAATCATACCTAGCAGGAATGGAGAAATGACTTTATATTGGCAGTCTAATTTTAAAAGTACAGATTGTTCTTCCACTTGAATGGCATTAGTATGAAAAAGAATTTCAACAACACACCATTACACATGTAAGATTGCCTTAGTACACCATGTAAGAAGAACTGAATGCTGCAACAAATGAAAAATAAATACCTGTGTTTTAAGGGTTTTTTCATTGTTCAGATTCTTCTCATATTGCATTCTAATCACATTTATTTCCTCTTCTTTCTTCATTGTATAATCTATGGAAAAGATTGTGTCATGTGGCAGTTAATGACTCTAAAATCAATTCCACACTTTGTTCTGACTCTTAGCAAATGATTACTTAATTAAATGTGAAGGAATGAGACATTGTTTTTCAGGACTTTCACAGGTGGAGTTTATCTGCTTGAAAAAGAGAATTTGTTTTCCCTGTGTTCTTGTCTGTTGCAGACTAGCCTCAAGGAGACAAACACCAAATTCCATCTTAATTGGGAGCCAGTAAAGGGCCATGATAACTAAAGGGCTGGACTTTGGAAAAGTTACATTCCAGGTGTGGAGTTCTTCTGAAAAAAGAACTTTAAGCTGATTGGACATCATCCTGCTGCAGAGACTTTGATTTAAGATATAGAAACAGGGGGTCAGACCATGTGAAGAAGAAGATGGGAGAACCCTTTGGTCTGCTTGAGATGATTGATGGAGATAAGTAGCCATGATTACTTAGAAGCAATAAAGCCATTAGTTAGAATAATTGCAATGAAGTAAATAAGTAAAGCTAGACAGATTTATCAGTCTGTGGAATCTACTTCAGCATGCTTTGCATTGTAACAATATAATTTACTGACTTTTGAATACTTTATACATTTTTTAAAATAAATCTTTTTGATATTTTACCCGAGTATGAGTCTTGGGGGAACAAAGGTGAGGTGCCTAAAGAAAGTGCCTTAGCCACAGAGCTGTACTAGCTACTTTACTATTTGGATGTACTACCTAGTCAGGCTAGTATGCAAGTCTTAAAGCACACAGCCAAAGGCTTTCTGTCACAAAGTACAGTGTAAGGGGATAGGTGGAAACCTAGGTTTAGAAGCTTGCACACAGTTGCCAAGACACACATCCTCTAGGAATTGACCCAGCCTAGATTCAAAGGATGGTGGGCTTTGGAACTATAGAGGTTTCTTTGCCTAGTGGAAGGCTCTTTTAAGGAGGAGTATTCCTGGTAGCAACACAAACACAGGGCTAAGCCTTTACAGTGGTGCCTCGCTAGACGATTACCTCGCAAAACATTTAATTTGCAAGACGATGGGTTTTTGCAATCGCTATAGCGCTTTGCAAAACGGTTTTCCCTATGGCCGATTTTCGCTAGATGATATTTCGGTCCCTGCTTCGCAAGACTTTCTTTTTTTTTTCTTTCAGGACGGTGTTTCGCAAGACAACGATTTTGACAGCTGGGTCCGCCCTTCATAAAACAGTTTCTAAGGGACGGTTTTTCGCAAGACATCAATTTTGAGAGCTGTTTCCGTGCTTCGCAAAACGGTTTTCCTATGGGCGATTTTCGCAAGACAACTATCTTTCCCCCATTGGAATGCATTAAATAGATTTCAATGCATTCCTATGGGGAAACGTGTTTCGCAAGATGTTTTCACAAGACAGCGTTTTTCATGGAACGAATTAACATCGTCTTGCGAGGCACCACTGTACATGTTTAATACAGATTAATTCAAGTGTAAAATTCTTAGTTCTTTCCAAACAACAACTTCAATTCATACGGCTCTGAGGTACATATAAAATTATGTTTTAAAGAACTATGATTGGGCATGATGTTGTAACTATCAAACCTGAGAATTGAGGATTACTATTGGGTAGGAAGCATGGGCAATGGGAAGAGTGTGGACTAATGAACTTTTTTAAGACTCTAGAATATTCTCTGCACCAGCACAGAGGAAAACCCAAATGTGTGTGACTCAGAGAGACCTTGAAGAAGAAAAAGCAAACTCATTAATCTCACTATTTGACTGAAAATTAACAAATACCAATGTAGTTTCTTGCTCAATGTTTCTGGTTAACAAGAAAAGAGCAATTTCTCCATAACTCAAAACTGTAAACACGAAATGCATCTAAAATAACCCTCTGTACTCAATATATTTTTTCATTAATGTAAGATTTAACAAAGCAGCTCCTTAAATCTCAAATATACTGAACAACACATTAGTGCAGCCAATATCCAAGCACACTAACAAATTATGGTTCTTAATATAGAAAAGATTTTAAATACATTGATAATCTTTCATAAAACCATTAATGTTCAAAATAAAGCATACCTTCTTCAAGTTTCTTAATCTTTTCATTTAGCTCCGAATTTTCTTTTGTAAGAAATGCCACATTTTTGGTTAATGTATTATTTGTTTCTTCAAGCTACATTTAAAAAAAGTGTTAAATCAGTCTCATGAATAAGGAATTTTGAACATATAAGACTAGTAGATATTGCTCTTTACAAAATAAAATTATTTTAATTTGTTCATTACAAAATAACTTACCCGACTTAAAATACTGTCCTTATCAGTGATTTCTTGTCTATTTCGTGATGCTGCTTTTTTGCTCTCTTGAGTTAGTTCGAAATATTGCTCCTCAAGAAGAGCTCTGGCCAGCTGCTCAGATTCTGCTTTTGTTTCAGCCAGGTCTAATTGTGCAGCAAGAGTTTCTCTGCAATACAAAATATATTTTCTGGTCCTGTATGTACAGCGTTCAGAGTGCTAGAATAGGACAGGGTAGGCCTGAGTTCAATCTCTCACTCACCTTTGAAGCTCACTGTATGACTGATAATATTTCCATGAAATAATGAGCCAAAACACCAGAGAATCTTGGCTTATAGTTTTAAAGCAAGATTGCAACTGCATATTGCTCGACTGTTCCTGCTTGGCTTCTGCTTCCAAAAGGAATGACTTCAGTAATCAAAAATCCACCAGGAAGAAAAGACACATCATTACATCTAAATCTATCACCTAGACTGTCACTCACAAACAAGCCAGAAGTTGTATTCCAACCTCAATGTCTAGCTTCACACATTGGTTTCTCTGAGGAGTGATAAACGAGGCATTCCTATTTGGATTTAACATTAAGCTTTCTTTTCTTGGTTAGTTCCTGGTTAATGAAGCCACAACTTTTGGTAGGTGGAGCCAAGGGGAGTAACTGGGCAGTATGCACTAGCACACTTGATCACAAAGTCAGAATTCATTGGTCGAGGCTCTGTTCGCAAGTCAATGCCATTTTTTGCCAACAGAGCCGTTTGTAAATGGCTCCCTGCAAAAAGGCAGGGAGAAAGGGCTGGAAATTCAAATTTCCCGTCCTTTCTCCCTGGCTTTTTGCCTTTGGAGCTCTCAAATGGCTTTCTCCAATGTCGTGTGTACACACACACACACACACACACACACACACACACACACACACACACACACACACGATTTCTACCCCATGGGGGAGTGGCTCGGAATCAATCCCCAGCAGATACGGGGGCCCTACTGTATTAAATTAGCTAGACTGTTAATGCACCAATTATATAAAAATTGTTCTGTAAGCAGCTACAAAAATTCATGTGGTTCTTCCCTTTCAGATTGAAAATAAGAAGACTTGTGGTGGTAGTAGAGACAATTAATACCATGGATGGGATTTTTCTTTCTTCTCATTAAACATAAGCCATCTAATTTAAGCTTAAACTAGAGTTTAATATAAATTTAACCAATAAACATCTACCTCCTTCAACTTAACTGAATTAGATTTTTCAGCTTATTAACAGTTGATTAAACTGCTAACCATTTTCAAATAACTTTCCCATATCTGGCACAAAGCCAACATTAGGTTGTTTTGAAACCCTTCTCAGTGAAATCAATAGGGCTTAGAACGGCTTAACAGAGTTATTTATTATAGCTATAAAACTGACTTACTTTTCATTTTGTAATTCCTGTATTTTTTTCTGAGTTTCTTTATTCTTCTCCTCAAGTTCTTCTTTAAGTTCTTTAACCTGAGTTTTGTACAATGTCTGCAAGTTAAAAACACACAGATATTTTACACATTCTTTTTATAGCATATATGTATGGATACATAATGAAAATACTAACATGGTATCTTCTACACATGGTACATTCTATATTTACTTATTTATTTAAAATGTTTATATAACAATTGGTGAAAGTGTGAGTGTGAGCATTATAATATGTATGTATTTATTTACTGCACTTCTATGCTGCCTCTCTCCTGGCAATGAGATTCAAGGCAGCTTACAGATTATTAAGAGACACAAGAATTAAAACAAAAAGCATCTAAAAATATTAAACCATCATATAGAAACAAATTAAGAACTAAAAAAGCAGTAAAAGTTTCCTGAACTGCAACCCTCATGAGCACTGTATCTTAAGTAAATGCCAATTTTTTACCAGCCATGCATATATTCATGCAGGTAACTGGTCTGCCCACAGCAGAAACAAAGGGGAGTGGGGTGGAGAGGGGTCAGAAGGGCCATGGCCACTTACGGGTACCAGTAGAAACTATCAGAGTAAACACTGTGCTATTGTGGGTCTATACTTGATGGACATAAAAGAGCCTTATCAAAGGAAAAAGCCAGTGTGAGCAATGCATTCTCCTAAAATGGAACCCTAATGAGCTTGTCACAGGAAAAAATCAAATAAGCTGATCTGTGAAGAATTGCATATCCTCACTGCATAATAGAGGACTGGGATCCATAACCTGCATATCTGGAGAAGTGCTAGCAACTTGTTTTAATGGTTTGGAAGCATCAAACCCTTAATTGTACATAATATGTGTGCTACTACATCTACAAGGAAGACCCCTGGGGAGGGGATTTTTGTTTCAGCTAAGAGTATCTGAAGGAGAGGGAGAGATGCCTGAACACCCCAAGCTCCCCTACTATCCATTTTACTGGGAGAAAGTGATAGGAAGATTGTGGGGAAGGCAGGAGAGACTACCTTGACACAAAGCCAATGCTGAGACCGAAAGAGACAAAGTGAGTGCCAATGCCTAGAGAAGCTTGGTAGAGAAAGTCAAAGGAACCAGAAGAGGTGAGGGCCCCTAAAAGGATGATCTATCCATACTTGCCTGCATGGCAAGCATACTGAACCTCACTGCTAGATGTGGCCAAGCAGCAAGGAGATCCTGAGTCAGGGGCCTCTAAAACTGTATCATCCAAGAGCTGAGTGATGGGAACGGGACAGAATCAATCTTTCCCAGTGAAAGGAACCTGGGAATGGGTGACTGAGGACTCTCCTCATGAACCAGTGAACTTAACTACAGCTGGGGACTTGGACTCAATTGTACCTCTTTTATCTTGGAAAATCTAATTATACAATACCACACAGCACGCGCGCACACACACACACACACACGCACACAAAAACGAAGAATCTGTCTAGTGTTAACCAATAGAAACTGGAAAAGTTAACTGTCAGACAGATAAATAAAGCGAGTGACGGTTGTAGACTGTTAGTTATCTGTTAGAGAGGATGTCTAAATAGTTTGGAAGTTAAGTTAGTCATAGATGTATATAAGAAAAAGTAACTAAGGCAATATTTTGTAATGCAATTGGGACCAGCACACCCGTAAGCACAATAGTCCAGTCCACAAGGAGTACACTATCAATGAAGAGAAGACTGGCCAGTCATCAATCTCAGCAGCCAAATGAACCTACTGATATAGGATTCTCAGTGAACAATACAAGATATCCAAATTTGCTCAATAAACAGTGGAATACAGGGAGCTTTTCATGCCTTAGCTGGTAAGGTGCTCCTAACGTATCCTCCTAGAAAAATCAAGACAGATTTGCTGAGGTACCTCCTGGCCTCAGGGAAAAGCCTAGTGTTCTGAAGGCTTCTCAAGACCTGGTTCTGCATACAACAAATACACACTGCGGGAAATACAGTTAAAAATGCAACACCTGAGCTAAACCTAACAAGGTAACTATCCTGAGAAGGGCATTTTGTGAACAGCTGGCCAGGTCTGCCACAGTGCTTCCACAGCTGCAGCACTATCTTAAAATTTAAAGAGACATGGAAATGGACTTGATGCTTTTTTGTCTAGTTTAACAGGGTAAACATACGTCTAGGCAACTGCAGGGTGAAAGCCAACTTTACTAGTGGAATCAGATGACTTGGGCTGCTTAGGACTTCAGTTTTTTTTTCAGGCAATGCACATGGTCACCAAACTATAAGGATTCTAGAACCAGATTATTGCTGGAGCTTTCTCCCCCAACTATGTGTTGGTCCTGTACTCCCCATCCTCAGTTCATATTTTACGTCAACATAAAATGCAAACAGTACAAGAAACAAAAATAGAAAACTACTATTATTAGGTTTATACAGGCTTGCATCGTAACATCACAATTTTAAAAATCTCTTTGTATAATATAGAAAAGGAAACTTACAGAAAAATACTGCTCAGCTTCTAGTTGATCTTGTAGTTCACGCATCTGGCCTTCATTTCCTCTATATTGCCTTTGAAAGATGATAATGTGTAAATGCATTCCATATTTTACTAGAAAAATCTTGTCAGGATATTGGTTAGTCAATTTCAACCTATATAACCCCCATCTCGCCCTTAAACAACTTAAATTTTTTAAAAAACATTCTTGTAGAACCAGATCTATAGCTTCATTCTGATTCCCTGGGAGCTTGTGACCAGGAACATTTTAGAACAAGCAAATTACTTTAACAATGAACTAGAACAGGCTTGTCCAACCCGCGGCCCAAGGGCCGCATGCGGCCCAGGTCAGCTCATAATGCTGCCCAGTGCAATTTTTTATTTTTAAAGAAATTCCAAAGTTTCAAGTTACACTGCCGGTGCTTGTGGCTGGAATGTGGCCGAGCCATGTCACAAAAGTAGAGGGGGAGAGAGGGAAGGAAGGAAGGAGGGGGAGGGGAGGGGACAGGGGGGCTGTGTGACTGCATTGTGCCGTCCCCGTCAATAAGTGGACCCCCTCCTGGCCCCATAAAGCCGCCGGAGTTGAAGCTGGCAGCCTCTGCTGTCTTGAGATCGCAGCTGTCGGTAAGTGCGCTTGAAGCGGGGCTGCGGAGGACGGCTAGGGCTGCCCCCCCATGCGGCCCAAACCAAATGTATGTGTGGCCCAAACCAAATTTTCATCTGCTAATGTGGCCCAGGGAAGGTGAAAGGTGGGACACCCCTGAACTAGAAGACATTGTTTCTTTACAAATTATTCCTTAAAGCCTTACCCAGTGTTGTTGTCGTGCAGACATAAATGGACTGAGAGAAGAGCAGAGTATGGATGATTAACACAGGGAGAAGAACTGAAACTATTCGCTTGTAGGGTCACAAAATGAGAAGGCTGATGGGCTAGGTCAGGGGTCTCAAACTCAATTTACCTGGGGGCCGCTGGAGGCAGAATCTGGGTGAGGCTGGGTCGCATGATATTTTCCGCCAAGCGGAGCAAGAGCCTGAGGAAGCCACCCAAGAGTTTCCTTAGCCCAGCTGGGCCTCCGAGGAGGAGGAGGGGCGCGTGAGCCCTCGTCGCAGGCCACAACCCCCTCCATTTCCTTCTTCACTACCACCACCAGCAGCAGCAGGATGAAGAAGCGGAGAAGGGAGGGAGCACCAGTGACCCCCTAGCCGGGGGGAGGAGGGCATGACATAAAATTAAATTTAAAAACCCTCACAGAATTCTCCTTGCTGAAAGAGAAAAGCCCCCACCAGTACCTGTGAAATTAAACAGAACGAGGCGGGGCCCTCACAGATGTGCAGGCACATGTATGCACACAAACACACGGATGTCCAGCAACCTTTCTCTGAGCCCCCCCCCCTCAAAAAAAGGCGCACTCAGCAGCAGAAGCTACCCCAACCATGATAGAGGAGCAAGCTTTGCAAGGTGAGCCCAGGCAGCCTCCCGAGCCAAAGTGGCTGAAGCAGGACGAAGAGGAGGAGGAGGAGGAAGCACCACTGGGCGCTGAGGCGGCCATTGGCCGGGCTGGTGCTGGGGGTGCCAAGAGAGAAAGGAAGCCACTTCCCTGGAAGAGGTGGCAGCAGCTGCTGCTGGTGGCTTGGAGGCGCTCTTCGAGGACGGGCCGGGAGCGAGCTCTGCTCTCAGGCATTGCTCAGCGGTGGCTCGGGCACTTGGGGAAAAGGGCTGGCAGCGCACCTCACTCGCCAGCTCTCCGCCAAGACAGCGCCTCTTGCACTCTCCATCCGGAACTGCAGCCTGCCAGCTGGCAGACAGGCGGGAGGGCTGGCAGGGTGCAGTCCTGGAAGGAGGGCGCAAGAGGCGCTGTCTTGGGAGAGAGCCAGTGAGTGAGGCAAGGCTTTTTTTGACTCTTGACAGCAGAGGACGCATGGGTGCTTCGGGGGGCAGGCAAGTCGGGGGCCACAAAGTATTGTCCGATGGGCCGCAAATGGCCCCCAGGCTGCATGTTTGAGACCCCTCGGCTAGGTGATCACCAGATAATTAGGATAGCAAATAGTCTTAGAGAAGTTAAAGAAGTCAGCCACACACAGAGAGAAGGATGTCTGCCAGCACTGCTCCTATGGGTGACTAGTAGAAGAGGATTTCCAGTAAGACTGGCCTGCCCCTAGGAGGACAGTGTTTTATTAACCTTACAAGCTCACAGATAGTTGACAGTACAATGGTTACATAATGCCATTATGACTGGCCCAAGGAAAGGCTTTTGAAGTTAGCTCCCTTATCACTATGAGAAAGAAGAAGAATGGGTAGCCACGCCTCCTCTCAGAAGCATGTGTGACACAGGTGTGAACACCAGGAGCATGTTCTCTACTGCTGTAGAATCAGCCAACAGCTTAGCAACTTTGGGAAGGGGCATTCTCCCACATTCGCTCTGGAACTTTCTGTGGAGCATAGTACACAGGTGCAAAACCCAATTGTGTGATTTACAGAGACCATGATGAAGAATTAATAGTATCACTCTATTCTGCTTTGGCCAGATTTCACCTAGCGCACTGTGTCCATTTCTGGGCAACACAGTTTAAAAGAAATATCAAGAAGCCAGAACATGTCCATAGGAGGATGACCAATATTGTAAGAGGTACGGAAATTAAGTCATCTGAGTAAAAATTGAGGGAATTTGGCATATTTAGCCCAGAGAAGAGAAGGCTGAGAAGCAATAGCTATTTTCAAACATATGAAGGACTATCTTATAGAAGATGGAGAGGACTTTTTTTTAACAACTCAAGAAGACAGGAAAAAAATAATGGATTCAAATTACAATGAAGGAGACAGCCTCAGAAGGTAAAGGGGCTGGATCACCTCTTATGAGGGAAACTTTAAAGTGTGCATTTCCTAGTTTGGTAGGAGCTGGTCTTGATGATCCTTGGAATACAGCTCTAAAATTCTATAATAAAGACTAATGGTACAATTAAATTATTAACAATTCTTATTGCTAACATAATCATCCAGAATAAAATATATGTCTGCTGGCACAAAGAAGAACATCCCTAAGTCAATTGCATATAATTCTCTTGATTTTAAATTCTGTTTACTTACTTGGCGAGTTGAGCCAACTCAAATTCTGCTAATCTCTTTGCTTCCAATAATGTGTTGATCTCCTGTTTTAGCTGCTTCTCGGAACCCTTTAAGCTATCCACTTCTATTGCATGCACCTTCAGTTCATTTTGTGCCATTGTTCTCTTATTTATTTCATGTTCCAGCTGAAGCGTTAAATTCTTAACCTAGCACAAACATTTTTATAAAGAAAACACTTCTCAGATATCCCAGATATGTAGTAATATTTTTATATAAGATAAATACCACCATTTGCACATTAAAATATAATAAATAATCAGGAAAAAATAATACCTAAGGTTCAACGACCTACTTATGTCACAAGAGATTTTTGACATTTTCTTCGTTATAACGCAAAACTCTGTTCACAATTTATTATGAGATATCAGGGATTCCTAGTTGAATTCTCCATCTAAAAATTACATTAAGCCTGCATAATATACACTTATGTATAAAGCCCTTCACAGTTTGGGACCACATTACTTGTTGGAACATCCTTTCCCAATGTCATCTGACTGACCCATCAGATTTTATTAGACCAGGCTTCTCCCTGTAACCCGAGAGAGGCCCAAAAGTAATCTATTAGAGGTAGGGCCTTCTCAACGTGGTACTTATGTTATAGAATCAACTCCCATAGCTATGCCTGGTCCCCTCCCTGTACTCATTTAGGAGGCAGTTAAAAACACTGCTATTCAGGGAGATCTTTCACATTAACCCATTGAATGCCTCGCCTCTGGTCTTGCCTCAGTCCAAAAATTGGGTGTGCCATTGTTTAGGTTTTTAGACTATTTTTTTGCTATTTATGCTGTATTTAGTTCTGTGTAGTTTAACTGTCTGTAAACCTCCCAGAATATAATTTTTCTGATCTGAAGCTCTAATTTCTCATATTCCCTTTCACTCAAAAGCAGTAGAAAGATCCAAGACATTTGGTAACAGCCCTTACACATTTGTCTATGGCTACTGAATTCTGAAAACACTGTATGCAACAAAGCTTCCCACTGCTGTATATGTACTATTAAAATTCAAGTTGCACGGATCAGGAAAATGTGTTAAATTACCACTTCTCTCTTTCACAAAAAAAGTTCTGAACAGTATAATTTGCATTTGCAGAACATTCACAAATTTTTACTTTCAAGTAACACAAAAGGAGGCCATTTTTTATGTGTCTTACAAGTATATTCACTTTGGCAGAAGAGGTAATTGACAATGTACTTATTTACCTCATCTTCTAGTCTCTCTTTCTGCTCACTAAGGTGTTCTACCTTCTGCTGGGACTGTTTCAAGTCGAAGTCTAACATGGAACATTGTTTTTCAATCTGGACTATTCGATTCTCTGCTTTCTCTCTTGCTGCTCGTTCATCCTTCACCTTTTTTTCAATTTCTAAGGAAACAAAACACATCTTAGGAAACATCCAAATAAAGAATTTTAATGTATACAAACATATACTGTATATTTATTTGTCAGAAGCTCCATGTTTTCAGTAGTACTTAAATAAATAACCTACTCTACAGACTTTGTCTAAGTAACTAGAATAACCCAATGAGGAAAAATTAGGTGGTATCAGCAGCAATAGTAGGCTCTTAAAACTGCCTATATTTCACAAGTATATGTTTCTTAAAAATACTCAGAGGTTCCTATGTGAAAACATGATGCAAATGAAGATAATGCAGAAATAAATGCTAAACCCCTTTTAGAACCTTTAACTTGGTGGCTGTCACCACTTCTCACAGCAATTAATTCATTTGGAGAGTTTCAGGATTGTCATTTTCCATCTTTTCTACTCAAAGACTTTTGTACTCAAAGAGTCATGCAAGGCAAAAAGATTGTATCACAACAGTGATGGATAAACATTTGTCCATTTAAATAATGAACATTACACTATGGCTGCTCCCATCATAAGTAGACTTGTTTTATGACACAAACTGGACAGCATATTTATGTGAAGAGTTAAGACACACAGCCTTAAGATGTGCCTGTGCCCTAGTGACTTTAAACAGTATTTGAGATTCATACTTAACTTATTTCTGTCCTAAGGAAAACATACATACCAAACTAGTATTTTAGCCTTGAACATAACTAGCTTTAAAACTTACCACACATAGCAACTGATTTGGCCTCTTCTATTGATTGATGCTTGTCAGTTAACCGGGCTTTATTTATGTTATGTTCATTTACTTCTTGCTCTAAACGCTGTTGCAACATTTTAAGC
This sequence comes from Pogona vitticeps, assembly GCF_051106095.1. Taxonomy (NCBI): domain Eukaryota; kingdom Metazoa; phylum Chordata; class Lepidosauria; order Squamata; family Agamidae; genus Pogona; species Pogona vitticeps. Next base: position 184,938,325 of record NC_135786.1, read on the forward strand.
TTGTGGTTTAGATCTATTTCCAAATTATTCTTCTCCTGCAAAGTATTTTTACAAACTGAAGTTACATTAAGAACACCATATCATACTAAATCTGATAAATATTCACATTTCATTATATTCTCCAATGGCTTTTTGGTTTTCTCGTTATTCTTTATTTAGTGTGTATCCACTGGCTCAATATAAAGTTCACCACTATAATGCACTATTACATTAGCTGAAATCCTGTTCAAGTAAGCTACAACTTGTAATGCTTATGACATCATCAGCCGGAATAGTTTTCCAGAAATTAAGCATTTCCTACTTGTGCCATGAGGCACCCACAACTCCCATGTAATCACTTTCATCACTGAGAACCTTGGGACCAAGGTTCCCTCTAAGCTGGACATGTGCGATTCCACCTCCCTCCATGCAGCTCTCTTCCTCCTCTGCACAGCGATTGTATTTAACTCCTTTGGTTCCGGTAATGATGGAACCCTGCACGCGGGGTGTGCGTGTGTGTGGAATCGCATAGGCACGCAGGGGGGAAGCTACAACAGAGAGAGGCAGTGTCCTGCCCAGCAGGGCTGAAAATTAGAGGGTACAGTACATTGCTTAGGACCCATGGGATGGTAAGAGGACATCTTTAGTTGGAGAAAATACTGCTGGTAGGAAGATGGGAATTTTATTCAATCAGGTTTGGCAGAATTCCATAGACAGATATTTCTTATCTGTATTAATTTAATGAACACATTGAACTATTGTAACAAAATGCTTTTCCATAGAACTCCACCTCCAGGCATTTTCCTTTCTATATCCAACAGGACAAGCTTCAGGGACTATCAGAAGATTTTCCTAAATGTAACACCATTTTCATAAGCAGTACATCTCTGTATACCAGATACTAAGAACAAATGAATCCTCCAAATATACTTGTAATCCACTGACTGCCAGGCATACAGTTTTTATAGGATTTCACATAGTCCTAACAATGACCTCTAAAATTCCACCATAGCAACCACCTTCATCTCAGCCTTCTGTAGACAAACCAGAGTTGGATATGAAACATGGCACGGGTCCTCTGAAAACTAATTAAAACTAGGTCACTTTGTCCGCACATGTAATAGCAGCCCAGCCAACTCAGTACCTCATAAATCACCAGTAACTCAGTTCTATGTATTCTCCATCTGGAAAAACCTGAAAAAAGGCTGCTATAAGTCAGAATTGACATTTTTGTTGTTGCTGCTGTGGTTGCTGTTGCTGTTGAGCTTTTCTGATGTACACTCATGCACTCTCTTTATTTTGCACATGCAAACTCCAAAGGTCTCTTTAGTGCACATACCAACTCTATCGGATGCACCTGCCTACATTTTTTTATTCTCCAGTGCATGTGTGCCCACCCAACCCTTTTCTCTCACATGCCCAATCCCAATCTCTCCTATGTGTTTGCTTGCACTCCTCTTGCTGTCCTTGCTCTTCTCCCTCATTAGTTCCCATCTCTTTAAATGCTTCCTCCACAAAGACAGCGGGACACAGCAATGCAAAATGAACTCCTATGAACTTTCCTCCTCTTTCATTGCAGTGGTCTCTTCCCCACCATCAATAACAAGTTCCATTGAAAAAGTAGTAAATTATAACCAATGTCATTATAAGCAGAAAAGTAACTTTACTGCAGGTTATTACTCACTCCCAAAGCAACTTACAAAAGGAGTCATTTCCTAGCTCTGAGTTAAATACACACACTTCCATCTAGTACATATAATCTACAAATATTTATGATGAAAGATTCTTTAAACTACATATAAACAGAACTTCAATTTTCTCTGCACCAGTTTTCTAGTATCACCTAGTCTCCCATGGGGGGAGGACTAAAGTTTACTTTTATCAGATTCATAAGTGCAAATTTTATAAAATTCTCCTATTACTCCAAGACTCTCCTGTGTGCATTATGCAAATACCCTTCTACTCAAAATACACCCATCATATTCTAAGATGCAGAGATTTAGACACAACATACATAATTATTTACACCTCATTACTTTAGCTACCTTACCTTTTCAGATCGATTAAGCATGTCCTGGGCCTGTTTTCTTTCCTCTTCTGCTCTTTCAAGATTGTTTTTAATACCTTTAATTTCTTCTTGTAGAGATGTTATCCGAGCTATGTTCAAAACCAAGTACTTGTTATTTGCTACAGTACTTGTACACAAAGTCACAAGTATGACTTACCTACACATAAATCCCACTATGCATCAGAAATCATTCATTAATTTTAGAAAGAAGCATTATTTAAGATATTAGTGCTGTCCACTATTGTTTGGTATATGAAGAAGACTAAATTGACATATGTATACTGAAATTAAATAAAAAATGAAGCTATTATATGATATCTATTTTTATGCAAGAAAGTTCGAATGATCTGGCAATTAAGGTCACACATGAAGATTATATACAACCCAGTTGCTGGTGGCTGAAAGCCATTATCAAAAAGTTATGCCATGCAAGTCTGATGACATCATCAGCCATGGCTATATTTTGGTAACAGGAAGTCCAATAGTGCACAGGTTCCTGGACTCTCTTAAATCCTTTTGGTACTAGGAAAGCCTGTGGGGACAGAGGGATGGGGATTAAGACATCTGAAAAATGCCACCACTGATCCCAATGGTGGTGGCAAAGATTTTTGGACATTTAAGACTCCCTTCCTTTCGCACAAAGGCTTCCCTAGGACCAAAGAGATCCCAAGGGAGCCTAGGAACTGGAGGAGGAGACTTTTTATGCCCAAAATACAGACACAATTGTAAATGTCATCAAACCGATGCAGTACAACTTTACGGCAAGCATCACATTGTGCAACTCTGTCTCCACAATGGGAGTGAAATCACTGTCGGAAACAGATTGCCACTAATTGAAGAATTCCCTTTTTGATTTCACGATTCATATAACTCGCATATTTTAAGACCAGGTTACTCACATCCCCAAGAAAAATTAATGTATTTTTTAATTTGATTTCACATGCTAGCAAGGTTATGCTCAAAATCCAACAAGGTAGGCTTCAGCAGTATGTGGACTGAGAACTCCCAGAAGTACAAGCTGGGTTTTGAAGGGTCAGAGGAACTAGAGACCAAATTGCTAACATGCGCTGGATCATAGAGAAAGCCAGAGAGTTCCAGAAAAACATCTATGTCTGCTCCATTTACTATCCAAAAACTGTGTGGACCCACACCAAACTATGGCAAATTCTTAAAGAAATGGGGGTGCCTGACCACCTTATCTATCTGCTGAGAAATCTATATGTGGGACAGGAAGCAACAGTTAGAACTGGATATGGAACAACAGATTGATTCAAAATTGGGAAAGGAGTACGACAAGGCTGTATATTGTCCCCCAGCTTAATTATATGCAGAATACATCATGCGAAAGGCAGGACTGGAGGAATCCCAAGCCGGAATTAAGAGTGCAGGAAGAAATATCAACAACCTCAGATATTCAGATAATACTACTCTGATGGCAGAAAGTGAGGAGGAATTTAAGAACCTATTAATGAGTCTGAAAGAGGAGAGCGCAAAAATGATCTGAAGCTCAACATCAAAAAAACTAAGATAATGGCCACTGGTCCCATCACCTCCTGGCAAACAGAAGGGGAGGATATGGAGGCAGTGACAGGTTTTACTTCTTGGGCTCCATGATCACACCAGATGGTGACAGCAGCCACAAAATTAAGACACCTGCTTCTTGGGAGGAAAGCAATGACAAACCTAGATAGCATCTTAAAAAGCAGAGACATCACCTTGTCGACAAAGGTCAGCATAGTCAAAGCTATAGTTTTTCCAGTAGCGATGTATGGAAGTGATAGCTGGAGCATAAAAAATACTGACCACTGAAGAATTGATGCTTTTGAATTGTGGTGCTGGAGGAAACTCTTGAGAGTTCCCTGGATTTCAAGGAGATCAAACCTATCCATTCTGCAGGAAATCAACCCTGAAGGCTCACTGGAAGGACAGATCCTGAAGCTGAGGCTCCAATACTTTGGCCATCTCATGAGAAGAGAAGATTTCCTAGAAAAGACCCTGATGTTGGGAAAGTATGAAGGCAAGAGGAGAAGGGGACGACAGAGGATGAGATGGTTGGACAGTGTCATTGAAGCTACCAACACGAATTTGACCCAACTCCGGGAGGCAACGGAAGACAGGAGGAGGGCCTGGCATGCTCTGGTCCATGGGGTCACGAAGAGTTGGACACGACTTAATGACTAAACAGCAACAACAGCAACATTATTTAATTAGTGACAATCTGCTACTGACAATGACATCAGTACCACTGCACAGGCAGAGCTACATAAGAGGATACAGGCCATTATAATAAAATTAATGCTTTATAAAGCATCCCTGAAAAAAAAAAAAACAAAGCATTATGTTCCTATCTTATGATCCTTAAAAGGTGTCCTAACATATATTTAAGCAGCCCAATACTGTGAGCTAATTCTAAAACCCATACAGACATATGGAAGAATATGTATATTCCTAGATGTATGAAGAACTACAAGTGGAACTCCCTCTCACAAGAGGCCAGGCTTGCCCCATCTTTGCAGTCATTTTGGAAGCAAAGACCTTTCTCTTCAGGTAAGGTTTCCCTCACTGACTGGCTCCCTGGGTGTCATTTTTAGTGGGCTGTTATGCCTTAGTGCTTTGAATGTGTTTTTAGTATTGTTTTGTTTACCATTTCTCACAGTGGTATTTGTATACTTCCTGTTTTAAGCTTTACATGTTGTTTTTAATGACGCAAGCCACCTTGTGTATTTTTAAAGGGGAAAGATAGGGTAAAATATTTTAAATAAATATAAATAAATAAATAACATGTTTGTATGCATTGCCCAGAATCTTACTGGTGCCTGCATATGGTTTGCTAAAGCTAACTGGCAAAGTGATAGCGAACATTTTGGTTGTACCATCAGATGTATGACCACACATGAGAACAAGAAGCACCCAACATCTTGTTAATTAGCTGTGGTATATTAATCTAATCTTACACGAACACCAAGAGGATTCTGGCAATTTTATCTCTGCAAAGATATAAGATTCTGCATGCAAACCCTCCTCAAAACTGGTAAATGAAGCTATTCATTGCTCAGAAATGGCATTGAGGGGGCATATTTGATCCCACCAGCTTCTTAACTTCCTATTGAATAGATAAAAGGCCTTTTCTCTCATCAATAAGGGGGGATAGGTGTCAAGTAAAAATATTATTCTATATCAGTGTTTCCCAACCTTGAGCAACCTGGGTGTTTTTGGACTGCAATTACCAGAATCTTTTACAACTAGCTGCGCTGGTTGGGGTTTCTGGGAACTGCAGTCCCAAAACAGCTAGGCTACCCAAGGTTGGGAAGCATTACAGTATTCAATATGAGAGATCTTGTCCACCCATGTTAAAATAAAGCCCAAATTATCAGTAAGTTAAGCATTTTGAATGGTTCTAGAATAATATTTTACATTTATACTGTAACAAACCTTTACATAATTTTTTAGATGTTAGAGTAGCATGGAGTGATTACCTTGTAGCTCTCCAATGATTTCTGATCCATGACTCCTATCCCTTCGTTCTACTTCCAGGGCTGCTTGCAATTGGTAATAATCCTTTTCCACTTGTAATTTGGTGCTCTCTAGCATTCTACATCTCTCTTGCATCTCCCTATTTAGGGATTCAAATTGGCTTACTGACTTGCTCATTTCTGTGTGACTTTTTCTCAGCCTTGCTGCTGTATCTGATTCTGTCCGTAGTAAATCATTGGCTTCTTCAAGCTAAGACAGGGAAATGAGGGAAGAATGAAAAAGAAAAAAGAAAAAAAACACAGAAGACCATACAATAAACATACTGAGCTTTCTTTTTCTAGAAACATTTGGGGAAGAAAAAGAATGCAAGTAAAGCAAACCACTTACTTGTTTTTGTAACTGCAGTATTTTGTCATTAGTTATATGTGATTGCTGACTGACTTTTTTCAAGTCTTCCAACTGATCTTTTAATGTTGACACTAGAAGGAAAGGATGAAACATGAAAACATGTAGAATTTAAATTTAATACTCTTACACAACTAGAAAAAAAAAGGAAACAACTGTATCACGATAAAATAAAATACAGATATACATACAATACTGCTAAGGGAAATACAGCTTACCTTCATTTTCTACATTTCTGCGTTTCTCATTCTCCTGTTCAAATTTTCTTTGATGTTCACTTATTCTGTGCTGAAGAAGCATATTTTCCTTCTCAACCTGAGCAACTGTTGATTCCAAATTTTTTCTCTGATTACCCTGTAAGTTGCACACATTTAATGTTTAACAAGTCAAGACATTTCAGTAAAAAAGAAAACTCTACACATACGAAACTTGCTACTACCGACACCTATAATTTGGTCAAAATTATTTTATTTAAAAAATTGATAATCCCTCTGTCAACTGGAAGATTCTCACAATGAAGAGTAAAATAGACAAATATCCTCAAAAATCACATTATGAGGCTTAAATGCGTAATCAACCATAATATGAAATTAGAAGACAATTAAGAAAGTAGGCATCATTAAAAATTTCTTGGATCAGTCATTAAAATGAACATGTTACACCATGTATTTTTGTTATCCAGTACCCTACTATTAGGTTTTTTAAAAGAATTAATTTTGAAATGGCAAAAGGGACGAAATTGATTTAGTGATAAAATATTGACTAGGTATGGGTTTTTTTTCGTGTTTTTTAAAAAAAGGAAAAAACACAAAGGAGGTTCATTTTTTCATTTGTCTGCACTTCTGTTGACTCCCAAAAGAGAGTCTATTTATCAGAAATGCTTTGCATTAATGAAAGAGTGTGATGTGAATACAGTGGTGCCTTGTTTAACGGGCGCCCCATTTAACGATGAAATCGCATAGCGATTAACTTTTTATGATCACTTTGCGATGTTCCCTATGGATGTTTCACTTACCGATCATTGCAAAGCGATGATTTTTTTAACAGCTGATTGGCGGTTCCAAAATGGCTACCGGGTAAAAAAAATGGCCGCCCGCTATTTTCTGGGACGGATCCCTGGCTTACCAGGCAGTGAAAATGGCCGCCGTATGGAGGATTTTCGCTTAAAGGTGAGTCTGAAGCCCACAGGAACACATTGAAGGGGTTTCAATGCATTCCTATGGGCTTTTTAATATCGCATAGTGACGAAATCGCTTTGCAGCGATTTTTGCTGAACAGATTATCGTCACTATGCGAGGCACCACTGTATTGGGAGGCACATTCTCTTTTAACCTTTCTTTCACTCTTTGTCTGCTAAAGTGCCTGTGAAATATTTTATTCAGTAGTATCATGAGCAGCCAATCAAAACATCTTGAATGAGCCGGAATTTTGAAGCTGTGAAAGGCACTAGACTGGTTGGAACCCAGTGAGAATGTTCTTTTTGTTTGTTTGTTTCACATATTCTTTGTGCTATATGCAAGCTCCTAACAACCCCTGTCTTGTGCTTCCTAAGCTGCCTGCCTGTCTGGGCCTCACTCTAGTAGAGATGTTCAGCACTTCAAAGCCCTGCCTTCTCTGGCAGACACCACTTGGAGGCAGTGGCCAGGCTTCCCTGCCCTGCCTCCTCCAGGCACTGCCTCAGAGTGGGCAACCGCCAGAGAAGTCAGTGCTTCATCCAATAAACTACTCTAACTCAAGACAGAGTTCTTATAAATTCCAGCATTGGACTCCACAGAGGTTGAATAAAATTTAGGCAAGAATTATTGATAATTGCTGGAGATATTGGGTGACTAGGCACAGACATTTGCCATATATTCTGGTTCTGTCTATTAATGTGATTTTTTTTCCATTTCTATTTTGAAAGACAGGTTACGTACCTGTATCCATGGTTCTTCAAGTGGACCTCTGTGAATTCACACAAGTGCGTTCAGACAGTGCCTGCGCTGGTCTTCTCGGAATATTCTAGAGCTTTTATAGAAAAGTAACAAAGTTGAGAGTTGCCGTAATAGCACATGCTCCGCCTGCTTCAGCCCTCAGTTCCAGTTATCCGCCAATAAATGAAGTGCTTAAGAAAGTTAAAAACGAGTGATGGATACAGGGGAGGCTGGGCGGGATGTGTGAATTCACAGAGGTCCACTTGAAGAACCATGGTTACAGGTAAATAATCTGTCTTTCTTCTTCATGGCCTCTGTGAATGCACACAAGTGGGTGACTAGCAAGCTCACTTACTGGAAGGAGGGCCATCTCCCTAGAGCAGAAGTCAAGACTTTTCTTCCAAAATTTGTCTCTTTCTTGGCCCGAAGGTCCAGTCTGTAGTGCGTCACAAAGGTGGACGCATTAGACCATGTGGCTGCTCTGCAGATATCTGGAACATCCGCACCATGCAGCAACGCTGTAGATGTTGCAACAGCCCTGGTGAAATGTGCTTTCAGGCCTTTGGGAGGAAGTTTGCCCCGCAGTTCGTAAGCTAGATAAATAGTGGAGACAAGCCATCTAGATATAGTTGAGGATGAAGCAGGGGAACCCTAGTGTGATCCCTGGAAGCATAGGAAAAGTCTTGGAGCACAATGAATTTCTTTAGTTCGTGAGATGTAATATGCCAAAGTTCTTCGAACGTCTAAGGAATGGAGCATGCGCTCAATGTTCGATGAGGGTTGAAGAAATTAAGTTGGTAATGTTAGGGGTTGATTGAGGTGAAAATCCGAGACAACCTTGGGTAAAAAAGAAACATCAGGATATAAGATAACCTTGTCTTTAAAGAACTGAAGATAAGGAGTGTTGGATCAGAGAGCTGCCAGCTCAGTTGCCCTTCTTGCAGATGTAATAGCCACAAGGAATAAAGACTTAAATGACAATAGGCAAATGTCACAAGAGGCCACAGTTTCAAAGGGTTGGCTCAGAAGCGCGCATAACACAAGTTGAAGTTACCATTGAGGTACAGGGGGTTTGACAGGTGGTCGGATATTTGACAAGCCCTTCAAAAAGGATTTGAGAGTCGAGTGAGAAAAAAGAAGAGCCGAATCAGAGTTGCGAGGTTGGAAAGAAACAATTGCTGAGACGTAAGCTTTAAGGGTGGATAAAGCCAAACCTGCATCAAACAAGTAAGTTAAGTATGTATGGTTTGGAGGGAAACAGGAGAAGTTTGTAACTGTCTTGATTGAGCAAGCCTTAGAAAATTATTCCATTTATATTTATAAAGGAGGTTAGTATATGGCTTTCTAGCCTTGTCTAGGACCTCTTGGATTGATAGATGAGCCTCCAAGCCGTCAAGTGCAGTGACTGCAGATCTGGATGGAGGATCTTGCCTGAGCCTTGGGTGAGAAGGTGTGGAATCAGTGATAGTCTGAAGACATCCACAGCCATCTCCTTGAGAGTGGAAAACCAGGGCTGACAAGGCCACTATGGTGCAATGAAGATGGCATCTGTCCTCAGCTGCCGAACCCTGACGAAAGTCTTCTGTATGAGTGGAATTGGAGGGAAGAGGTAGAGAAGGCCCGATTGCCATGGAATCACGAAGGCATTTCCAAGTGAATCCTCGCCTCTGCCCGCACAAGAGGCATACGTCCTGCACTTCTTGTTCTGTGTTGCAAACAAGTCCACCGTGGAATAACCCCACCGGTTGCAGAGTAGTTGGAAGGTGTTGTTGTCTAGTTCCCATTCGTGAGACTGTCCTGTTAGCTGACTCAGTTTGTCTGCCAGCTCGTTGTCACTCATTGAAATATGAAGATCCACCAGAAAGACATGATGATGGTAGCACCACTCCCACATGTGTATTGACAGATACAGGAGAGACATGGATTGTGTCCCTCCCTGTTTGTTGATGTAAAACATGGTCGTGGTGTTGTCGGTGAGTACTTGTATCAGAGGAAGGAATGCGCAGAAAGCTTTTATGACCACCAGCATCTCTAGATGACTGATGTGGAGACGTCTGTCACGATGAGACCAGAGAGCATGTATCTTGTGGGGTCCGCAGTGTGCTCCCCACCCTGTGGGACTGGCATCTGTTGTCACTTGGGCAGAAAGCTGTAACAGTTGAAAGGGACGGCCGACTAGAATATGTGGTAGAAAGGTCCACCATTGTAGTTGTTTTGCTAGTTCTGGGGTGACAAGTAGATGCTTTCATGGATCGTCTTGAAGAGGATTGAAGAGCGCCAGGAACCACGCCTGGAAGGAGCGCATCTTCAGATGTGCATGTGTTAGTGCAGCTGTTGTGGAGGCCATGAGGCCAAGCAGATGCTGAGCATGATGAGCGGAGATGGTTGAGTGTGGGCGAAATTTGTGAACAGCTTTGTGCAGCTTCAGTATACGGCTTGGTGGAAAGAATATCCGAGCTTTGAGAGAGTCCAGTCTTGCTCCTATATAATCAACCATTTGGGATGGAATTAGGTGCAATTTCTTTATGTTCACTGTAAGGCCGAGGTTCCTCAAGGTGTACAGGACAAATCTGGTGTCCTGCAAGGCCTTTTGTCTGGATGGGGACACCACCAGCCAGTTGTCTATACAGTGGACCCTTGACTTACAGACGGCTTGACTTACAGACTTTTTGAGTTACAGACTTCTCTGGACGCAAAATTTAGGTTTGACTTGCAGCCTGAGAATTGACTTACAGACCAGAAAAAAACCAAAATGGAACAAAAAGGGCCTGTTACGGGATTAATCGGTTTTCAATGCACTGGAGACTTGACCTACAGACTTTTTGACTTGAGAACCGCCTTCCAATACGGATTACGTTCTCAAGTCAAGACCCCACTGTATAAGGAAACACTTGTATGCCGTGAAGACAGAGAAAGCCTGCTATCGGAGCCATGCACTTTTTGAAAGTGTGGGGAGCTGTGGACAGTCCAAAGGGAAGGGCACAAAATTAGTAAACAGTGTTTCGAAAGATGAAGTGGAGGTATTTTCTGTGATGCTGATGAACTGAAATGTGAAAATATGCTTCCTTTAGATCTATGACTACAAACCAATTGTTTTGTTTAAGAAGATGAACAATGGATTCCAATGTGACCATCCGGAAGTGTCGTGGATGCAGGTAAGTGTTTAGGTCTCTTAAGTCCAGAATGGGCCAGATACTGCCGTCCTTTTTTAGGATGGTGAAGTAACAGGAGTAAATCCGTTGGATATGTCTCGATGTGGTACTTGTTGAATAGCTTGCTTTTGAAGCAGAGCAAGAATCTCTTCTTCTAGAACAGAGTCGAAAGATATAAGCTTGATTTGTCCTAGAGAAGGAAATTCTATAAATTCTAGCTGGTAGCCGAATCGGATGATACTTAGAACCCAAGTATCCTTTGGAATATGGGACCAATTTTGGAAAAAAAAAACAGAGCTAATTGAGTATCTTGGGAAAAAATATGAAAAATTGTGCGTCTAAGTCAAAGGTACTGCTTTGTCTTCTTGGCAGGAAGGCGTTAAGACTGACATCTTTGTGAAGATGCTTGAGGTCTGAAAGTCGGAGCAGAAGATGAAGCCTGGGAAAATCTACTTTGGCTGTGATTCTTGAAAGCACAGGAAGATTGGGAAGATGGTTGTTAATATTGCTGCTAAGGGTATTGTTTGCGCCACTGATATCTTTGGTATTTAGGTTTTTGGTGAATAGTGTAGGATTTGGCAGTTCTCTTGATTTTGTGCAAGTTTTCCAATGAGTCATCGGTCTTTTTGCTGAATAGCCCCTTGGCATCAAAAAGTAGGTCTTCAATGAGTGTTTTGACGTCTTCTATAATGCCTGAGGACCTGAGCCATGCGTGACATCTTAAAGTGATGGCAGATGTTAATGTTTTAGAAGCGACGTCTGCTGAATGGCAGGAGGCCAGTCGTTGGTGTTTCACCATAGTTAGGGCTTCTGCATAGGTTTTAAGGAAGCCCTGTCGTGTTTCATCCGGGGCTGCTTCAAGGGCTGGAAGAACTCACAACCAAAGTTGTCTTTGGTACGCCCCCATGGCCACTTGGTAATTCGCCACTCTCAGTAAGAAAAGGTGAAAGAATATATTTTCCTGCCCAGGACATCAAGCTTACGTCCTTCTCTATTCGTAGGAGTGACATGGGCTCTCCCAGAATATTTAGATGAGTTTGATTGTACGATTATAGAATTAGGGACTGGGTGTTTAGCCAGAAAATTGGTCTCATTACCGTGAGTACGGTACAAACTGTCAGTCCTGCAAGCAAGCAGTTGGGATGTTGAAGGTTGGTTCCACGATTCCATAATTAGCTCCATGAGGGTCTGAATAAAGGCTAGGCTTAATGGCGGGGACCTCTCTTGGTTGATATGGCCAAACACCAAGTCTTCCTTAGGGGGTGGAGGCTGTTCTGTTTGGAGCTTAAGAGTCTTTGACATCCTAGAGATCATCTGGACGTAGGAAGAAAAATTTTCCAAAGGTAAGGATGGGTGCGGGTCACCTGCATCTGACTCAAAAGATCCTCCTTCAACAGGGGTTTCACCTGAGGCAGCAGAAAAAACTTCGTCCTCTTGACCTGAAGACGCAGAAGGGAATATTTCTTCCTGGTCAGAAGGTGATGGTAAGCGTGCCAATTTCTTTGACTTTTGTTTAATGACTTCATGTTCAGATGTTCATTGAGAATGTAAGGGATGGTCCTTAGCCTAGGTAGTCTTCGATCCCGACTTCGAAGGTCTGGTCTGTTTAGGAGCATCTTTAGGTACTTCTTGTCTTTTTGGAATATGTCGAGTTTTGACGTCGAGAGCTAATCAATGCGGAGATGGGGAAGAGGATGTCAAAGTGTAGACATAGCAAATTTTCTTATGTCTATGGTAATCCTCCAACGTCGACAACGAGTCGGCATCAGTGTTGTCATGTCGATGTTGACGGCTTGCAGTCAACCTCAACATAGTCCAGAATGGGCCAGATACTGCCGTCCTTTTTTAGGATGGTGAAGTAACAGGAGTAAAATCCACTGGATATGTCTCGATGTGGTACTCGTTGAATAGCTTGCTTTTGAAGCAGAGCAAGAATCTCTTCTTCTAGAACAGAGTCGAAAGATATAAGCTTGATTTGTCCTAGAGAAGGAAATTCTATAAATTCTAGCCGGTAGCCGAATCGGATGATACTTAGAACCCAAGTATCCTTTGGAATATGGGACCAAGGGGATCATTATATTTTTTACGATGTCGAGAAGACCGAGGTAGGACTACCTCTCGTCGAGAAGATCGATGCCGATCTGGGGAGATGTGCTTTCTCTTCACTGTCCTTTTCCAAGGTGGAGAGTTGGCCTCAAGGAAGTCGACGGTGAGAGACGTGGTGGTGACGCCCGCCTGGTGGAAACAGGGCTATGATGGACAGAAACCAGGCTAGAAAGAATAGCATCTTCTCTCCGGCCAGGGCTCGGTGAACGACTGAGCCCGGTAGGAGAAGCCTCTAGCTGGCGTGGAGGCAGCTGCTTCAGAGACATTCTCAGTCCCGAGAAGAATACTCAAGAATCAGTGATGGTAACGATGCCGAGACAGGAGGGATATTCTTACGGTGTTCCTTGGGTTTATCCTTATCTTTCTATGTTAACTTTTTCTGTTTTAAGGATTCTTTCGACTACGTGCCTGAAGAGATCTTCGACGCTGAGGTAAGTGTCTTTTTACTCGTCGACATCGATTATTTTTTCCAAGACTTATCAAGAGGTCTCAAAGTCAACAAGGATGGAGAAGCCGATAAGTCTAGGTGAGGGATAGCTGAAGGGGTCGATGCCGTCTCCATTTCAGAGGGTTTCGACTCTGAAAAGGTCTTATCCGAAAGAAAAAGTTTTAAATGTTGTTCTCGAGCCTTCAGAGAGGCTTTGGTAAACTTTTTACAGTGCCAACAAGACTCAGGCTGGTGGGTGTCCACTAGACGAAAAGGCAGCAGTCGTGACCATCAGAGAATGGTAACTTACGGGAACACGACACGCACCTACTGAAAGATCCTGAAGGGGACATAAAGCAGAAGGGAAATATAGAAGAGATGAACTCATGATTGAGAAGGTAGTCAGTCCAGAATGCAGTCAACTCTCGACTTACGAACGTCCCTAGATACAAACTTTTTGATTTACGTACGGCTCCAATGGCAAAAATTGGCATCGACTTGCGAACGGAGCTCAACCTATGAACAAGACTAAGGCTCTGTTCACAAGTCAATGCCATCGGAGGAAGCCCTTTGAGAGCTACTAAGGCAACGATCGTGGTGGCAGGGACCCCCAGGGAAGTCTCCCATGGGAGACCTCACTGATGGTCCCCACCGCCGCAGTCGGCACCTTCAGAGCTCTCAAAGGGCTTTCCCCCCGACATTGGAGGAAGCCCTTTGAGAGCTCCGAAGCCAAAAAGGCAGGGAGAAAGGGTGGGAAATTCTAATTTACCGACCTTTACCCCTGACATTTTGCCTTTTGAAATGTTGGAACGGATTTATTCCATTCCTATGCATTTCAATGGGAAATGGTACTTCGACTTGCGAATTTTTGACATACAAACGTCATTCCAAAATGGATTAAGTTCATAAGTCAAGGTACCACTGTAATAAAGTCCTCTGACTAGCAAAGGGTACATTCAAAAGAAAATCCAAACAAGTGTTTAACAGTATAAAGCCAAACGCAGTGAACGAGGTAAGCACGGGAAGTGAAAAATGGTCTGAGTAAGTAGGTGCCGGAAATAACGAAGCAAAAACTGTTTAAATGTTCTGCGTCGAAGGGCAACAGAGAGATAGCGAGATCCAAAGCATTCCGTGTCAAAAACCCAGGTTATCAGTCCAAAAAGCAGAAAAAGCTCTAACAGTGAGAAGTTCCAAGCATTAAGGTGGTAAAATGGAACTGAGGGCAGAGGCAGGCAGAGCATGGGCTATTATGGCAACTCTCAATTTGTTACATATCTATAAAAGTGCTAGAATATTCCGAGAAGACCAGCGCAGGAACTGTATGAACCCACTTGTGTGCATTCACAGAGGCCACGAAGAAGAAATAAAAAATATGGCAGGTTATGTTTTTCTAATTTATCCACTAATAATAATATTTTGCTATGTAAAAGAGCTAGTGGAATTTGAATATTATAATTATACCTATATTAACAACAAATAGAGATGGGCACGAACCCCAGTTCGGTGGTTTGGCCAAATTCTGCACTGCACCCACACAGGTGTTATGCAGGTGCTGCCCACTCCCCTCTCCCGCCTCCTCCACATGCTCGCCCACTCCCTGGCTTTCCAGGCACAACTGCCCACTCATGGATCACAGCAAGAGTTTTTCTCCTGAAAAATAAATAAATAATATAAATAAAATCTAATAACAACAAAAACACTTACTTCCTCATCTAATTCCTTCATTATCTTGTCTAATTTAATGTTCGATGTTCTAAAAAATAAAGAGAAACACATTGTTAAAGACCTCATTTTGGTTTGGGGTCAATGTTTTCATGTATATATAAACAATACAGCCCTGGTCTGTGGTACATGGCCAGAATACTAGTTTTCAAAAAGGCAGTTATGTTAGTCTGTTTCAAGATAGATAACAAAAAAGAGAACAAAAATAAAAACAAAACTATTGTGGCTCCTTAAGGCTAACAGATTGATATCAGTGTGAGCTATCATGGATAATTCACCTCCTCAGGCACATGAAGTATAATAGCCAACAGAATTATATGCACAGTTTAAAGTAGTGGGGTGGTGACCATGTGAGATGGGAAAGAGTGTGACAAATATATTGTTAATATACGTTCAAACAATAAAGGCATTGTTAATGGTGGTTATGAATTTTCAAGGTACTGATTACATAGACATCCTGTTAACAGGTGAAGGAATAGGCTTGTTTGTCAGCTGATAGCAATGGTTGCTATTTCTAAAGTGTAGATGGAGTTGTGCTGAAGTCAGAACTCTTAGGCTATAGTTACACACAAGACTAAATAAAACCCGTGTATTAATACAGTGGTGCCTCGCTAGACGATGATAATCCGTTTCACTGAAATCACTGTTTAGCGAAATCATTGTCTAGCGAAAAGCATTTCCCTATTGAAATGCACTGAAACCTGTTTAATGCGTTCCAATGGGAAAGAATCGTTGTTGTCTAGCGAAGATCAGCCATAGGAAAGCCGCTTTGCGAACCGCCAATCAGCTGTTTAAATAGCTGTCTTGCAAAGCTTAGGTCCCAAAAACACCCATTTTGCAAGCACAGAGGGAGCTGTCAAAATCGTCTAGCGAAAATTGGTTTGCGAAGCAGGAACCAAACACTGTCCAGCGAAATTCACCCATAGGAATCACTGTTTTACGAATCACTATAGCGATCGCAAAAAGTCAATGTCTAGCGAAAAAACTGTCATGCGGGGTAACTGTCTAGCGAGGCACCACTGTATATTCTAAGTAATACTGGTCTTTTTTTAGATGGACACTGAAATCTATGAATACAGCTCAATTCAATCCTCTTCCTTGCTCTCTCAGATCTTCCTTTGCAATTCCTTTCCTCCACAACAGTTACTTATCTGTAACAGAGCACCCAAAGAAGCTGAAGTTATCTGAAACTGGCTTTTGTGTATTGTCATTTCTTATGTCAGATTCGTGGCCACCTTTTGTGAAGAATATGCCATTTGCCCTATGTAGAACATAGAGGGGCAGTGCCGCCAAAGGGTGGCACAAATAACGTTAGCAGAACATGTAAATTAGCTGCTGATGTTGTGGGTCATATTACTATGGTCTGTTATGTTACTGACAGCATAGGTGTATGGACACAGGTGGTATCTCGGTTCATAGCAGAGTCTTGTTTCTATCTCTGTTATGTGTTTCATACTGTATAACCTACCGTGTGTCAAGTTGTTTTAAGATGGAGATTGTAGTCTCTAACCTAGTACAGGCCGGCCAGCCAGAGCCTTGGAGGGGGAAGTATTATTGTCCAGAATGGGCCCAATGAAGATCTTTACAAGTGGATAATATCACTAGGCCTGGCTGCAGACAATAGATGTTGTTCAATATGAAATCTGGAGGTACAGTATGTTAATCTAAATAATGATCAGCAGTTTTTTTATATACAGTGGTACCTCGCTAGACGATGATAATTCGTTCCACTGAAATCGCTGTCTAGCGAAATCATTGTCTAGCGAAAAGCAAATCGTCATCTAGCGAAAATCAGTTTGCGAAGCAAGGACCAAACATTGTCCAGTGAAATTCCCCCATAGGAGTCATTGTTTTGTGAATCGCTATAGCGATCGCAAAAAGTCAATGTCTAGCGAAAAAATTGTCATGCGGGGTAACTGTCTAGCGAGGCACCACTATATATAACATGGTGATTAGACAGCTACTGCACAGATGCACAATGGTGTCTGAGAAATGTATGACTGTGAAGGAGAGAAAGGGAGTAAGCCGTCCTCCGCGGCTAAAGGAGCAGAAGGAGGAGGAGAATGTATAGAAGGGATACTGGTAGAGGTGGAGCGTGACGACCGAGAAGTACAGGATTATAGAGAAGTGTGTCTGGCTGATGAGAAGGGGGAGGAGCTCGATCTGATTGTGTGGGAGGACATAAAGGAGGGCGAAAAGGCGGGAAGTTTCAGGGTGGTGAAGAGCGAACCGGTGGATAAGAAAGACAGATCAGTGCAAACAGAATGAAGCATGGGCCAGGAGGGTTTCCAAAAGTTGTTAAAGGAATTCCCTAATCTGCAAGTAAGTGGAGGCTTACTCCCAGAACCACCAGATTTCCTAACACGCGGGCAAGAGTTGGATCCACTAGAATGGACTGTGGTGGTTTATCCACGTAATCAACGTGGGGGGAGGAGGGTGATCCGTTTCAGTCCCTCTTTGCTTCAGAACCAACGGGAGGGGGACTGGGTGAGATACCCATGTTGCGGGACCGTTTGCGCGGTCAGAACTACTCCGATACGGCCTATGACCAACCGAGAACGCTTTGGGCCAGCCAAAGAAATGGAGAAAGCTGAAGTAGTTAGAAGTTTTAAGCTGTTACCCGAATTGAGTTTGATGGACCCTTTCGAGCCTGTTGAGTTTGTATTTGAATAAAATGGATTCTGTAAAATCTAAAGAACCGCCTTCTGTCCTCTTTCCCGCAACTTCCACGGAACCGCCCTCGGCCGAACCAGCCCAGACTTACAATGACTTACATAGACTGGCACAGCCTCAGGTTAATAGTAGAATGAAAATTATTACAGTTCTGGGAATTGAAATGTTAAAGAGGTCAGCAATCTCAGAGGAGAAACTCCAAGGGACAGGAACTGAATATGTGAATATGAGTGCAAACTGTGGCGCCATACATGAGCCCATAGCCGACCTGTTGATCTGGGGATATGTTATTACCAAAAATGAAGTCGTGTGTGAGTACAAACACACAGGATTTAGTGGCTGGGTGCATTACTATTTCACTCAGAATGGCATTCTTAATGGCTTGTAGTTCATCCTTGTGGGGGATATTTGTATAAAGCAGCAATGTATCCACAGTGCTAGAATGACATAATCTAGGAAGTTGTGAATGAAATGTGTTTCCTCAGGAAGTCAGCTGTGTCCCTCACTAGCTAAGCACATTAAGCTTTATTGTTCTTTTGAGTATTTCAGCAGTTAGATCTGTAGCTAGAGGCACATAAAATATATAAATCTAATGCTTTTTTCCAGTTTTCAGGCACAGTCCATGTTGAGGTTTTTTTCAACAGTACTTTTCAAAGAGACAGCCACATTAATCCACTTCAGCATGTAGAATGAAAACCAACTAACCAACTACATACATACATACATGCACACGTGCGCATACACACACAGAGAGGTTTTATCTACAGCCTTGTTATCACTACAGATAAAAAATTCTTTCCTTTGACATAGCTCTAACCCCTTCCAAAACAGTATTGGTATGAACTGAAAGACAGGTTGTTATCTTCACCCATTAACAGGATGCATATAAAATCAGTAATTTATTCACTGGTGGTGCTAGTGCCATGATCATTTTGAAAATTCATAACTGTCACCCCTCTTTTTCTTATATGGTCCCTAACCCCACTACTATGTATTTTATCTACATAAACCTGCAACTATTATATTCTATGTGTCTGAGGAAGCAGATTATTCTCCATAAAAACTCATAATAAAATAAATCTCCTATTACGTATGTAAGGTACCACAACACTTTAAGGCTAAGTAAATTACAAGGATAGCTTGTAATATTTGTGATGCCACAATCATTCATTTATTTTTGTTTTATTTGTATTAGACATGGCCAAGATATAATATATAATGGGAACACTGATTTTTCTCCCAGAATCAGGTCTAATTTATGCTGACAGTAACCTTCTCCATTCCTAACGTTTTATAATGTTGTGTTGGACTCCTATATATAAGACTACAGTGCAGCTGTATTGTATGTACAGTGGTGCCTCGCTTACGGGGCGCTCCGTTTAGCGACGAAACCGCATAGCAACGAAGATTTTGCGATTGCAAAAGCAATCGCATTGCGATGTTTTAAATGGGTTTTTTTCGCTTTGCGATGATCGGGTCCCTGTTTCGCTTACTGATCATCGCAAAGCGATGATTTTTAAACAGCTGATCGGCTGTTCCAAAATGGCTGCCAGGTAAAAAAAATGGCCACCCGCTGTGTTTAGGGGCGGATTCCTCGCTTAAGAGGCAGCGAAAATGGCCGCCGTATGGAGGATCTTCGCTTTAGGGTCAGTTTTTTGCCCATAGGAGCGCATTAAACAGGTTTCAATGCGTTTCTATGGGCTTTTTTTAATCGCATAGCGACGAAATCACTTAGCAGCGATTTTTGCTGCACGGATTAACGTCGCTATGCGAGGCACCACTGTAGTTTTACACTGGTCAATGACCATAATAAAGACTATATATATACAGTGTATATATAAAATGGTCATTGACCAGTGTAAAACTACATACAATATAGCAGCACTGTAGTTGTGAGCTTTAGTGTGAGTTGTATCAAACTGTAAATCTGAGTTAAAATAGTTAAGTCAAATATTTGATGTTCCTCCATAACCTCCTGTGCGTACAAAACTAGCGAGTCAGGAAGAAGGGTTTGGCCTAGGTTCGTTACATATCAGATTTTTTTGTAAACCAGGATATATTTTTTTTATAAGCAGGCGTATTCGAGCATATGTTCCTACACCTATTTTCAGTACTAAGAAAGTACAGTTTGGTAACAGGTACATTGTGTCAGATACTGTTCCTATTAAGCCAATGAAACAATTCTAAAACAAGGGCTGTTTCTGTGATTTGACAGGGAACTGCCAAGTACCAGCTCCTGCCAGGTTCAGACATCACGCTGAACAAATTAGTCAGTCCAGAACAGCCTGATCAACCAAGAGCAAGCAGACTAACATGGTGCTTGTCATCAATAAGCTCTGATGCCCAAAGAAGCCTGGATTATTTTGAAGTCTGAACTGGTTCACCGCCCTTATCTAGTATGAAAAATTCCCTGAGACCACTTTTTTTTTTTTATCGTATTTACATTTGAGGTCTTTGGTGTAAACAAAGTGCTGACACCATCACCATTCCCAAGAATAAAATTTATACAACTGATTCTTCTGTAGCGTTAAGTACAATAAATGAGTCACCTGAATTTTTGTTCCATTTCATCTTTCAGCTGCATTTCATTATGTAGCTGTTCTTCAAGCTGATATATAGTTTTTTGCAAAGATTCCAGCTTTAAATATAAAGAAAGAATGAATAGCAAGGTCATGCTTCAGAAGAACTGATCAAATGAGGTCTCTATTATAGGTCTATTCTTTAATATATCATGCTTCCCCGAAAATAAGACAGGGTCTTATATTAATTTTTGCTCCAAAAATGCATTACAGCTTATTTTCAGGGGATGTTTTATTTTTAAAAAATATACAACAATCTACATTTATTCAAATATAGTCATGTCATCTTCTTCTAGTTGCTTCACAATGGTGGAAGGCAGGTTTTTCGCTTAACTGGGTCTTATTTTTGGGGTAGGGCTTATGTCACGAGCATCCTGAAAAATTATATTAGGGCTTATTTTCAGGTTAGGT
The DNA here is from genome assembly GCF_051106095.1 of Pogona vitticeps. NCBI lineage: Eukaryota > Metazoa > Chordata > Lepidosauria > Squamata > Agamidae > Pogona > Pogona vitticeps. Next base: position 184,959,234 of record NC_135786.1, read on the forward strand.
CTTATTTTCTGGGAAACAAGGTACAATTATTCTGAATGGTCTTCCAATCCTTTACAAATCCCTTTTTGCAGTCAGCAACAGTTTTATAACCTTTCATCTACACTTCCTCCAATGTCTCAAAAATATACCTATAAGCATGCTTTAGTGATTTGAAAGTATTTTAAATTTATGCAGCAACTAAGTGGCAAAGTAACAAAAGTGATCTAAGAATACCACTTAAAGCATTATGTTTGGATTAAAAGAACTGCAAAGAGAAGTAACAAAAAAAGACATACCAAACTTTTATCCACATTGGTACTTTGTCTGTTGTCATTAGAATTTGCAGTGCAGCTAGACAAATACCTGCAAAGAGAATTGCAATGCCTTTTTAAAGAGGTAAAGGAGTAGAAATACATTCCATTAAAAATCATTACTGTCCCTTTCTTCTCAAAGAAAAAAGGAATACAGTGGTGCCTCGCATAACGTTTGCTTCGTTTAACGTTTTTTTCGCTTAACGTTTATTTTTTCAGAGTCAGATTGTGCTTCGTATAACTTTTTCCCTATGGGCGATTTTCGCATAGCGTTTTTGGGACCATGCTTCGCTTAACGTTTTTTGTTTTAGGTCCCCTGCTTCACTTAACGATGTTCATTTTTTCAATTACAGAAGTGTCTTAACATGTTGAAAAACAGTTTTAAATGCTTGGAATCATTAGTGCACCTTCTAAAATGTGTGCATACTTAATTTGGCGTTGATCTGACTTTTCGTTAATTTTTTGTGAATTTTTGTTTTTTGGCCCATAGGAACCAATGGACCTGTCAAAATCTGACAGCTCCATGCTTTCCTATGGGGGAGAAAACAATTTACAAAAAATTAACGAAAGTTCAGATCAACGCCAAATCAGGTTTGCACACAACTTAGGGGGTCCTCTAACGAACCCAAGAATTTAGAACAGTTGCTGAGTCTTCATTAATTTTTTGTGAATTTTTTCTTCCCCCATAGGAAATAATGGAGCTGTCAGATTTTGACAGCTGTCAAAAGTTGGGGGAAAAAAATTCACCATTAATTAACGAAAAGTCAGATCAAAGCCAAATTAACTTTTGCATCCGTTTTAGAGGGTGCAGAAGCTAATCCAAGCATTTAAAACCATTTTTGACCCTTTTATGACACACTTAATTTTGCAAAAATTGACTTCGCAAAGCCATTGAAATGTATTGAGTCAGCTACAATACATTCCAATGGAGGATACATTGTATCGTATAACAATGTTTCCTATGGGTTTTTTCGCTTAAGGACAGCAATCCGTGCCTATTGGAACGGATTAACCGGTTTCCAATGCATCTCTATGGGAAATGGTGTTTCGCATAACGATGTTTCGCATAACGTTTTTTTTTTAACCAATTAAAAACGTTATGCGAGGCACCACTGTATAAGGTATATTTTATTCTGTGCAACATACAGAAAACGTGGTACTACATAACAAAATACATAGGAAAAAGTTATACAGTATACGAAAAAAGAAAAAAATTATATATTGTATGTCTAGCAGGTATCATCACAAAAAATGACACTCTGTAGTAAATCCTATTGGCACAACTTTTTCAGGATCAGTCACCAGAAACATTCAATTTAAAGTAATTAAGAACTTCCTATCCCTCTCCTTTTAAGCTTTGCAGCTCCTTAAGGAAGCCTCAGGATGGAGGAAGAGGAAGAGATATAAAACAGTAAAAAATTGATGCCAGATTCATGGCAGCAGCAATCTGGTGGTGATTTTTTTTTACTATTAAAGGCTCTCCATTTCAAAAAGCACACATTCTAGATTTTCCTCATCAACCTTCTAATGATTTTCATAGCACATTTCTTTATCTGATACACATAAAATCTGAATATCCATATTAGATGCAATGCCACGTAAAGGCTCCAAGACTTGCAGTATGTAACTGTAAGAATGGATATTAACACATTATTTTCCCTGATATATTACTGTTTATCAAAATCATGAACAAACAGAATGATCTCAAAATAAAAGAAAATAAAAAGATCTGATAACAGCACTAACTGCTTAGGCTGCATGCATCAGTAAGAGCTCTCCTAAACTTGTGTCAGTTTGGGAAAGACAAAGTAGCCCTTCCCTTCCGTGAAGAGTTAGGCTAACTCAAAGTCTGGACTCCCCTCCAAAAGGTATAGGAGAAGCTGTGGTTACTCACTGATTCTGTGTCTTACAGTGAGGACAGAAAGAGTATGAGGGAAGGCACACAGCTTATTAGACTTGTAAAACTCATAGAAAGGTGTACAAAATAGCCATACATCCTTTAAATTGAGCACTGCTAGAATATGAACCATAATCGTGGTTCAATTTCAGGATCACATTGCAAAGCAGTTCTTGAAATATTCCTCACACTAAATCAGAATTAAGCAAATTTTTACATTCCTTTTTAATCCTATTAAATTAAAATCATGCTATTCTTCTTGACAAGATGGTAACAAATATATAGTGCTTACTGATGATTACTGTAATAAGTAAATCCCACAAAAGGTAGCTGGTTGCCAACAAATGCTTTTGGTATAGGAAATGTTTCTTCTTCTCCTTTATCTTCTTCCAAATCATCAAAGTTGCTGGTGTCAATATCACTACTTAAATCAGGCACAACAGGTGCTACAGCTAACAATAAAACAAACAAAAATTCTATAATGTTCATCCAAAAGTCTGCTTTCAAAATGTATTGGAAATGAAGTAAAGATATAAATGAATGGATACATAACAAGATCACATAACAAGATGTAATTCTTATTCTACACTGGGCAGCGCATGAAACAGACTGAACCCTTTCCAAGCCATCTGAAGATTCAAAACTCATTAAAGAATACAAATTGCTCTTCAGTGCCTGAAAGAAAACTGATTATATATGAAATGGTAACTCAAGAAATCTCAGGTCAAAAAATAAATACAGACTTCTTGCAAATATATTTTCATAATAATCAAAATTGTTTGCAATATGATTTTCTGCCATGTCATAACTGGCCAATTCCACAAATTGGTCAGACTCCTAGTCTTTCTACATAATATGTTTATTTCGGTTCTGACAAATAGCAAAGTTATTTATTACAGATTGAATGCCACCTTTCATCAAGATACCAGGTGGTGTTCAAACATAATACAAAATAAAATAAAAACCACAAGTACAGAAAAAAAAATTCAGAAGGAAAAAGCCCCGAACAAAATTAATTCTACACTTGATATTACAGTGGTGCCTCGCTAGACAGTTACCCCGCAAGATAGTTTTTTCGCTAGACATTGACTTTTTGCGATAGCTATAGGATTCGCAAAACAGTGATTCCTATGGGGGATTTTCGCTGGACAATGTTTGGTCCCTGGTTCGCAAACCGATTTTCGCTAGACGACGATTTTGACAGCTTCCGCCGCGCTCGCAAAACAGATGTTTTCGGGACCTAAGCTTCATAAGACAGCAATTTAAACAGCTGATCGGCGGTTCGCAAAGCGGCTTTCCTATGGCCGATCTTCGCTAGACAACAACGATTCTTCCCCATTGGAACACATTAAACAGGTTTCAATGCATTCCAATAGGGAAATGCTGTTCGCTAGACAATGATTTCGCTAACCAGCGATTTCAATGGAACCGATTATCATCGTCTAGTGAGGCACCACTGTATTTATTATAAACATAAGGCACACAGCATAGATGAGCAAAGGGTGTCTCTTCAGAGGCTGTTGGACTGAAAGTTCCACCAGACTACGGCATCACATTGAATCAGGAGGAATCTGGAGAACTGCAGACCAAAAGAATTATTTGGAAAACTGTATTTTATCCACCCCTCTACTAAGGTTATGTTCATACATATTAACTGCACATATATATGTATACAATCAACCGCAGACCCACACAACATTCATGACCTGCTTTCTATGGGCAAAAGGGTTCCACCCAAGTTCCCCTCTAAGATGTGTGCCTTTGTGCAACTCTATCTCCCTCCATACAACTTTTTTCCTACTCTGCACAAACACAATTGTTTTCAGTCCCTTTGGTTCTGGTTGCAACAAAACTCCACAAGGGGGAATTTATTTATTTATTTATTTATTTATTTATTTATTTATTTATTTATTTATTTATTTATTTATTTAATACCCCACCTATCTGGTCATTGTGACCACTTTTGCGCACAAGCAAAGTTGTGCATGTGAGGGGCAGAGCGGCAGGGCTGAAAATTAGTGGTAATGTTGGTTCCACTCATAGATGATGTATACATACCACTGTATACCTCCTACCTATAGCACCTTTAGAGGGCTGTACAGGTTGCTGTAGGTAGGTATGAGGGAAAATCCACTCTGACCAGTTGACCTGCATACATCTAGATATGGGTCTGACGCACATATATTTTATTTGTATATTTTAGGACAAGAAAGAAAAAACGATCACATGACAAATTATGCATATTTTTAAAAGCTTTGGGTGTGTATGTTTCAAACAGTAGCCCACTGTACTTCATGCATGAGTAAATGACATTTTAAGCTGAAGTGGCACTCAAAAACATTTGAATATATTTGATATAGCACAAAGGTCTGTAGTTTAAAGGGGCAAAAGTAAGGATTCTGATGCATGTGTCCAAGGTTTTAGATGCACTATTTTACTTATTTATATATTTATTGTAAAAACATAATTGCATTCCTGTATTGCAGCAAAGCACTGTATATTTTATTAATGAAAGTTGTTCCAGGAGCCTTTCAGCTAAGAATGAAGATAAAAATGCTTTGAATGAATTAATGAATGAGCAGGGCTTGAAAAATCCACTCATCCACTCATCTGTGACGAGTGAAAAAATGCTGCTTGACAAGCCACAGCTCCCTCCCTCCCACCTTACCCTCAGTCCATCTCTCCCTCTCTCTCTCTCTCTCTTTGATCCTGCAGTCCTCCCCTCCTCCCTCTCATTGCAAAAAGAAAAATAGCCCTCTTCTCAGAAGAGAGTTTGAGCGGCACATAGATATATAACTCTGCAGGAGAATGTAGAGTAGTCCCATGCTGGAGAATATGGAGATTCCCTGCTCCCAATTTCAACCCAACGACCTGGCTCCTTAAGAGGCCAGGCACTTTTGCTTTCAGTTTTATTTTTGCTGGGGACATTCAAAAGAAAGGCATTCAAAATACAAGCTTCATGACCCCACAGACACACAGGTAATAAAGCAACCTAGGTCTGAGGGTATATTTATTTTGGGTTTGTATCCATTGTTACCCCTTCATGGATTCCTGCCTTGTCGTGGCAAGGGGGCTTGAGTAACTCAGAGAAGCTATGGGCTATGCCGTGCAGGGCCACCCAAGACGGACAGGTCATAGTGGAGAGTTCTGACTAAACGCAATCCACCTGGGGTAGGAACCGGCAATTCCACTCCAGTATCTTTGCCAAGAATGCCCCATGATCAGAAACAAAAGGCTAAAAGATATGATGCTGGAAGATGGGACCCTCAGGTCAAAAGGCGTCCAACATGCTACTGAGGAAGAGCAGAGGACAAGTACAAGTAGCTCCAGAGCTGATGAAGTGGATGGGCCAAAGCCGAAAGGACGCTCAGCTGTGGACGTGCCTGGAAGTGAAAGGAAAGTCCGATGCTGGAAAGAAAAATACTGCATAGGAACCTGGAATGTAAGATCGATGAACCTTGGGAAGCTGGAGGTGGTCAAACAGGAGATGGCAAGAATAAACATCGACATTCTGGGCATCAGTGAACTAAAATGGATGGGAATGGGTGATTTCAACTCAGATGATTATCATGTCTACTATTGTGGGCAAGAATCCCGTAGAAGGAATGGAGTAGCCCTCATAGTCAACAAAAGAGTGGGAAAAGCCGTAATGGGATATAATCTCAAAAATGATAGAATGATGTCAATACGTATCCAAGGCAGACCTTTCAACATCACAATAATCCAAGTTTATGCACCAACCTCCATTGCTGAGGAGACTGAAATTGAACAATTTTATGAAGATTTACAACACCTTCTAGAACTGACACCGAAGAAGGATGTTCTTCTCATTCTGGGGGACTGGAATGCTAAGGTAGGGAGTCAAGAGATAAAAGGAACAACAGGGAAGTTTGGCCTTGGAGTTCAAAACGAAGCAGGGCAAAGGCTAATAGAGTTTTGTCAAGAGAACAAGCTGGTCATCACAAACACCCTTTTCCAACAACACAAGAGGCGACTCTACACATGGAAATCACCAGATGGGCAACATCGAAATCAGATTGACTATATTCTCTGCAGCCAAAGATGGAGAAGCTCTATACAGTCAGCAAAAACAAGACCTGGAGCTGATTGTGGCTCTGATCATCAGCTTCTCATAGCAAAATTCAAGCTTAAACTGAAGAGAGTAGGAAAAACCACTGGGCCACTCAGGTATAATCTAAACCAAATCCCTTACGAATACACAGTAGAAGTGAAGAACAGATTTAAGGAACTAGATTTGGTGGACAGAGTGCCTGAAGAACTTTGGATAGAGGCTCGTAACATTGTACAGGAGGCACCAACAAAAACCATCCCAAAGAAAAGGAAATGCAAGAAAGCAAAGTGGCTGTCCAACGAGGCCTTACAAATAGCAGAAAAGAGAAGGGAAACAAAATGCAGGGGAGATAGGGAAAGTTACAGAAAATTGAATGCAGACTTCCAAAGAATAGCAAGGAGAGACAAGAGGGCCTTCTTAAATGAACAATGCAAAGAAATAGAGGAAAATAACAGAAAAGGAAAAACCAGAGATCTGTTCAGGAAAATTGGAGATATTAGAGGAAAATTTTGTGCAAAGATGGACATGATAAAAGACAAAAATGGAAGGGACCTCACAGAAGCAGAAGATATCAAGAAGAGGTGGCAAGAATACACAGAGGAATTATATCAGAAAGTTTTGGATATCCCGGACAACCCAGACAATACAGTTGCTGACCTAGAGCCAGACATCCTGGAGAGTGAGGTCAAGTGGGCCTTAGAAAGCCTGGCTAACAACAAGGCCAGTGGAGGTGATGGCATTCCAGTTGAACTATTTAAAATCTTAAAGGATGATGCTGTTAAGGTGCTACATTCAATATGCCAACAAGTTTGGAAAACTCAACAGTGGCCAGAGGACTGGAAAAGATCAGTCTACATCCCAATACCAAAGAAGGGCAGTGCCAAAGAATGCTCCAACTACCGGACAATTGCACTCATCTCACACGCCAGCAAGGTTATGCTCAAAATCATACAAGGTAGGCTTCAGCAGTATGTGGACCGAGAACTCCCAGAAGTACAAGAGGGATTCCGAAGGGGCAGAGGAACTAGAGACCAAATTGCCAACATGCGCTGGATTATGGAGAAAGCCAGAGAGTTCCAGAAAAACATCTACTTCTGTTTCATTGACTATGCAAAAGCCTTTGACTGTGTGGACCACAGCAAACTATGGCAAGTCCTAAAAGAAATGGGCGTGCCTGACCACCTTATCCATCTCCTGAGAAACCTATATGTGGGACAGGAAGCAACAGTTAGAACTGGATATGGAACAACGGATTGGTTCAAAATTGGGAAAGGAGTACGACAAGGCTGTATATTGTCACCCTGCTTATTTAACTTATATGCAGAATACATCATGCGGAAGGCTGGACTGGAGGAATCCCAAACTGGAATTAAGATTGCAGGAAGAAATATCAACAACCTCCGCTATGCAGATGATACCACTCTGATGGCGGAAAGTGAGGAGGAATTAAAGAACCTTGTAATGAGGGTGAAAGAGGAGAGTGCAAAAAACGGTCTGAAACTCAACATCAAAAAAACTAAGATCATGGCCACTGGTCCCATCACCTCCTGACAAATAGAAGGGGAAGATATGGAGGCAGTGACAGATTTTACTTTCTTGGGCTCCATGATCACTGCAGATGGAGACAGCAGCCCCGAAATTAAAAGACACCTGCTTCTTGGGAGGAAAGCAATGACAAACCTTGACAGCATCTTAAAAAGCAGAGACATCACATTGCCAACAAAAGTCCGAATAGTCAAAGCTATGGTTTTTCCTGTAGTGTTGTATGGAAGTGAGAGCTGGACCGTAAAGAAAGCTGACCGCCGAAGAATTGATGCCTTTGAATTGTGGTGCTGGAGGAGACTCTTGAGAGTTCCCTGGACTGCAAAGAGAACAAACCTATCAATTCTAAAGGAAATCAACCCCGAGTGCTCATTGGAAGGACAGATCCTGAAGCTGAGGCTCCAGTACTTTGGCCATCTTATGAGAAGAGAAGATTCCTTGGAAAAGACTTTGATGTTGGGAAAGTGTGAAGGCAAGAGGAGAAGGGGACAACCGAGGATGAGATGGTTGGACAGTGTCATCGAAGCAACCAACATGAATTTGACACAACTCCGGGAGGTGGTGGATGATAGGAGGGCCTGGCGTGCTCTGGTCCATGGGGTCACAAAGAGTCGGACACGACTAAACGACTGAACAAACAAACAAACAAATGCATTGTTATGTAGAAAGTGGCTAGTTTAATTTTAAATGTAAACATAAATTGCAAGGCTATACTCATGATGACTGGTGAAAATTTTGACGGACTGGTGGGCGAGACATTCTAAAAATTTTCAAGTCCTGTGAATGAGCCAATATACAAAGTATATCTTGATGTCTTTATTATTTATTTACTACATTTACCCCTCACCTTTCTATTACAAGGTTAGGCCCAAGATGGTTTAGAATCATGAAAATATAATTGAAACAGTAAAAATAGATTTAGTTGTGAAGAAAACCAAATTCTTGTAATGTATTGAACAAAAGCTGGCTCGGTAGCTCAGTGGTTTAGATATTTTGCTTTGAAACCAAAGGTTGGAAGTTTGATTCTCCAGTGTATCTCCACAGAAGAACAGCAAGTCCGTCTGGTCATGCAGTCTCAGGATGCCTCCACAAGTAGAGAACGATATATGTTGTTGAACAAAAATTGCACAAAGGCATCAAACATTTAAGAAGTAAAATTTTAAATGCAAAAAAAGAAAAAAGACTAAAGGACACTTTTCTACAGAAATACTTACTGTCTCTCAGATTTTCCCAAGACCACTGGTCATTTTTGAAAAATGGGTGCCGCTTTATTTCTTCAACACCGTTTCGGCCTAATCTAACTTCCCTGTAAAAGTGAACAATTTTTGAAGAACAGATATGCAAACTATGGAGATCAAAATTATATATGAAATGCAAATGTCTGTAACAATTATGTGTAACAATTATGTGTAATTGTAGATTAACAGGCTTTTAAAACTAGATGGAAATGATGAAGAATTGCTTAACTCCTCCACCAGCTGTCTCTACAATCCAAATCCAGGCTAAGGGAGCAGCTCTCATTTCCTTCCATTTCAAATGCATGTTTTCTCTTATGAACATTGGCTCTAGGGACTGAAATACCATACATATAAAATACTAAACACCTTTTTGGGTCCACTCCACACCCTGTGATTTTTTTTCTTGAATTCAAAAAGGTACCATTATACATAACTACATAACTTTGGCCACTCATAATAACAGAGCCCTTCACAAAATGTTTCCCCAAACCTTCCATAAGCTGAAGAAAAACTCTGCAGCATTAGTCCCACCCCCTTCTGATTATATTATGTACATAGACAATACTGATTATGGCCTAGAGCCTAAAAACTGAAAGGAAAAACTTCACGTTACTGTTGTTCTATGAACTGTTTGAAAACCCCCACTACTGTCAGAATTAGAACGGTTCATACAATTCTGTTACTCTAGTCAAACTAGTTTTCAAATGAAAGCTCACTGTATTGGGACCAAACAAACTCTAACTATAAGGTACTGAAATCCTATTATTAGATCTTGCTTCGAAATGGGAACTGCAAGTGCTCCATCATCAGAAGGATGACTATTCAATTCGAAAATAAAAGGCACAGAGGGGGAAAACAGTGATAATCAAGTTCTTTCACAGTCATAAGAACACTTAGAAATTTTAATTCAGTATTCTTTTGCAGTACTTTGCTAAGTCAAAAATAAAGATTCTGTGAGTAGAAGATACTGAGGTGTATCCAACTCTATGTCAATGTCAGTTTCAAGAACACATTTTTGAGATTTTGCAAGACAGGATATTTTTTAAGAAACTGGAATAAATCTTCAGTTTATTTATGGTATTTTACATAATCTATTTAATTATTTTATTATATTTCTATCCACCTTTCAATTAAAGAATAGCACTGAAAGTGGCTAAAAATTATTAAAACAGATCAAAAACAAAATTTAAAAACAAATCAATGAAACTTTTAAAATCATATAATCAAGACATCAGTAAAACAGTTTAACAGAAAAGTTTAAAGAAAAACATTTTCACAACCTTCTTTAAACCAATGGTAGTGGGAAATTATTACAATTTTAAGGAGAGTGCATTTCTGTCTGAGAGAAACACAGGGAAAAGACCTCTCCTGTCTATCTATTAAGCAGGCTTCTCAAAGGACCTGTGCTAAAGATCTTAATTCTGTGAGATTAATAATAATATTTATGGTTTTTATAGGCATAGGGGTTTGAGGACTCCCATAATTCTTCATTCTGAAAGTTCCATCTGACTGACAAACATCTAAATGTAGCTCACCTCCACAAAAGGCCTAGCCAGGAAGGGTTTGTAGCTTAGCTCTACTCTAACTTCAGAAAGGATGCCCATAGCTAGCAGTGTGGAGCTTCATTTCTGAATAGGAAGCTACGGCGGAGCTAGGCCTATGCTCATTCATGAAACCTTATCAGCTAGACCTTTTCTCCAGGTGAGCTACATTTAGATATTTATAGGTGTGGGTCTGTCAAGTAAAATTCCCAGAATGGAGAATTATGGGATGCAGTCCAGGAAATTTGAAAAAAATCTATATAGTTCCTTAGACAGCCAAGCCCCAAGCTGTTTAGCAGATTGTATTATACTGTAACAATAACACGGTTATTTATTATCAATGCAAGAACAGAAGTTAAATATTAATAAAATTATGAATAAAAACATAATAATTTCATCAGGCCATGAAACGTACCATGAAAAAGTCCTTAATATGAAAATTCACATTCTGATCTGAACATATCAGACTTTTATTGTATATCCACTGCTCTTAAAAACACAAACAACAACCAAAATATTTTACCTGTCAGTTAAGAATCCACAAATAAGATTTTTTGCATCCTTAGATATATCATTATCATCAGGGAAAGTAAGAGAATTCTTATGGTTCATAATCTTGCTGTATGTTCCAACTAAAGAATCTGCATAAAATGGTGTATCTCCTAAAATTAAAAGAGAAAGAGGGAGGTATGACACAATTATAGCCGGTTAATAAAATGCCAAGGAAAAAGTTTAAGACAGAAAAGTATAGTGGGTAGGATCCAAATTTCCCATCTGCAAATATTAATTCTATCCATAAGATCTGCTTTTGATCCAGTGGAGAAATGCTACTGGCACAAGAAAAGGGTAACTAAAGAAAACTGTACTGATTCTCTCTCTCTCTCTGGAAGACCCCAACACTTCTAATGGTATTTTGGAGCAACACACAACCCTCTGAAGGGTCTTAGAATATGCAGTTGCTGGAGAAGGATCAGGGAGTCATCAGAAGATTCTAAATTGTCTTTCTGGGGAGCATTGGTAGGACACAAGAAGGACAAAAAAGAGGGCTTAAGAGCCACATACAGACTACAAGGCACATTCTGCCTAGCCCTTCTGTACAGCCATTGCCAATCAGTGCCAATACTGGCCCAAATAGGCTAATGGTATGACTCAATATAAGGCAGCTTCTTGTGTTTAATTCCTTACGATGGAGTTCATTAATCGGGACACTGCTACTGAGATGAGCCACCACCAATTCTTTCCACAAATGTGATAAAAGACAGAATAAGACCTCAGACTATGAACATGGTCCATACTTAGGTTCATATGAGAAAAGGTGGTCCTTCAGATAATTTAGCATCCAATTGTTTATGTATTTATTGATTTAATTTAATTAATTTATACGCCGCCCACACTACCCACGGTCTCTGGGCGGCTTACAACAATGTTTACAGCTTTATGGATATAATCATTACTCTGAGCTTAACTGGAAGCCAATACGAATGAATGAATGAATGAATGAATATTTTATTATGGTCAGCGACCAGTAAAACCAAATCAGTATAAAATAGAGACATATAATTGTAGTTTCGTAAAATTAAGCAGAATTACACATTTTCCAATACGAACAAAAAGAACTTTATAAACTGCTTTGAAAACTAACAGCAGAAACTAGACACAGAACCTATGGTTTCCAAACATTTTTCAAGGGCAACTGTTCTACCCTTTCTCATATACTGATGTCCAAAACTCCCTTTGTCTTGTCACTTGACTATCTAGATAATTTCTTTACATCTGCAACCATGTTCTCTTTAATAAGCTTCACTCATCTGTTCCTCTTTTGCTACCACCAACTTTAAACTGCTCCTATGGAATGCATATTTATTGGAAAAACCATAGCTTTGACTAGGCAGACCTTTGTTGGCAAGGTGATGTCTCTGCTTTTTAAGGTGCTGTCTAGGTTTGTCATCATTTTCCTCCCAAGAAGCAGGCATCTTTTAGTTTTGTGGCTACTGCCACCATCTGCAGTGATCATGGAGCCCAAGAAGGTAAAATCTGTCACTGCCTCCATATCTTCCCCTTCTGTTTGCCAGGAGGTGATGGGGCCAGTGGCCATTATCTTAGGGTTTTTTTGATGTTGAGTTTCAGACCATTTTTTTTTTGTGCACTCTCCTCTTTCACCCTCATTAATAGGTTCTTAAATTCCTCCTCACTTTCTGCCATCAGAGTAGTATTATCTGAATATCTGAGGTTGTTGATATTTCTTTTGGCAAACTTGATTCTGGTTTGGGATTCATCCAGTCCAGCCTTTCGCATGATGTATGCTGCATGTAAGTTAAAGAAGCAGGGAGACAATATATAGCTTTGTCGTACTCCTTTCCCAATTTTAAACCAATTAGTTGTTCCATATCCAGTTCTAACTTGCTTCCTGTCCCACATTTAGATTTCTCAGAATGTAGATAAGGTGGTCAGGTACTCCCATTTCTTTAAGAACTTCCCATAGTTTGCTGTGGTCCACACAGTCAAAGGCTTTTGCGTAGTAAATGGAGCAGACGTAGATGTTTTTCTAGAACTCTCTGGCTTTCTCTATGATCCAGTGCATGTTAGCAATTTGGTCTCTAGTTCCTCTGACCCTTCAAAATCCAGCTTGTACTTCTGGGAGTTCTCGGTCCACATACTGCTGAAGCCTGCCTTGGAGGATTTTGAGCATAACCTTGCTAGTGTGTGAAATGAGTGCAATTGTACGGTAGTTGGAGCATTCTTTGGCACTGCCCTTCTTTGGGATTGGGTTGTAAACTGATCTTTTCCAATCCTCTGGCCACTGCTGAGGTTTCCAAACTTGCTGGCATATTGAGTGGAGCAGTTTAACAGCATCATCTTTTAAGATTTTAAATAGTTCAACTGGTATGCCAAAATGCCTTTTACATGCAACCAGAAACTATTAGAAAGTCCAGCAGAACTAACAGTCACATAATCCCAGTGTCCTATTATTACAACAGATCACCCACCCAAGCAATTAAACTGTCCCAATTCCAACTGGGCTTGAATCCAAATGGAAAGGATCCAAATAATCAGGGTCATCCAAAAATCCCAGAACTAAGCAGAGCTGCTCAAACCATCACCCATCCACCAAGTCTGTAATCTTCTACTCCCTCGTTTGTTCCAAGGTCACAACTAATATAGTTCTTTATTCTACTGCCCATCTACTTATTTCATGACGTGGCTCATCCATCTGCATTTTAATAGTGTTACTTATTCTTTTGCATCTATTATTTTGATCTTTTCTTGAATCACATGATTTCTTACTTTATCTATTAGTCTCAAATTTAGCACCTGACTTTCTATTACTGGTTGAGTTTTTGCAAGGTTTTCCATTATGGATTTTGTGTATTCAGGTCTATGCAACATGTTAGCATTGACAACACACAACCTGTCAAAATCCTGTTGTTTAGTATAGTAAATCTCACAAGAATAGGCCTACTGAATTAATGGGGATTTGGTGTGTCAACTTCTCCATAACTTCCATTGATTGAAATCAGCCAACTTTAACTTCAATTTACTTTAGCACAGAGAATTACCATTAGAGTAGGCCTACTTGAATCAATGGAACTGATTCATAAAATCTTCATTGATTCAATGGTCTACTCTGGCATGATGTATTACAGGATTTTAGTTACTGACTATAAATCAGTGGTTCCCAACCTTTGGTTCCCAGATGATCTTAAACTACAGTGGTGCCTCGCTTAACGATGATAATCCATTCCAGGAAAATCGCCGTTAAGCGAAAACATTGTAAAGCGAAATAAAAAAACCCATTGAAACCTGTTCAATGCATTCCAATGGGGTAAAAACTCACCGTCCAGCGAAGATCCTCCATACGGCGGCCATTTTCGCTGCCTGAATAGCGAGGAATCCATCCCTACACACAGCGGGGAGCCATTTTAATTACCCAGCGGCCATTTTGAAACCGCCAATCAGCTGTTAGAAAAACGTTGTTTTGCGAAGAATCGATTCCCGAAGCAGGGAACCGATCATCACAAAGCAAAATTCCCCCATTTGGACCATCGTTTTGCGATAGCAATTGTGATCACAAAAAGATAGTCGTTAAGCGGATTTGTCATAATGCGGGGCAATCGTAAAGCGAGGCACCACTGTATAATTCCCAGAAATCCTGGCTAGCACAGCTAGTGATGAAGACTTCTGGAGTTGTAGTCATCTGGGGACCCAAAGTTGGAAACCACTGCTATAAACCAGTCTTAACAATTTTATAGATAATTGTTGGTATTTAAGAATTTTACTTGTTTACTAAAAACTAACCATACAAATCTTATCCTTCTCTTCACTTTTGCTTTCTGATTAGAATTCCCATCCATACTGCATTGCCTGCTCAGCATATATTGTTCTACATATTCTATGATAGCCATCAGTTATAACATTCATGTTTTCCTCTTGATTGTCCATTATTATGTCATTCATTTAGTTTTATACCAACTCTGATACAATGTTCAATTATTCCAATGTACTTTGTATGTCATCAAAGTTATCTGCTGGACCTGTAATTGTGGCTCTTTGAGCAGACATCTGTGAATTCACACATTGGGTCTTTGTTCACGCAGGCACAAAGCAAAATTCCATGTATGATTTCACACAGACCACAATGAAGAACTGCTACATCATCAGCATAGCTCAGATGACTCAGTCACCTCCCATTGATATTCTCTTATGTTCCCAAGTGAGTTCTATGAGCACATCCCCTAACGCTATTACAAACAGACTCATCTCATTCTACATTTAACTGTTTCAAACTCATCTCATTCTGCATTTAACTGGTATTTCCCTTATGTTTTCATGTAACTGTACAACCACTGTTACTTGTTCATATACTGACTGTACAAACTGTGTACATCTATAGCCTATTTTACTAATGACAAGCTAAAGGTAGGCTAGGAATTTGGACCTGTTGTTCTTTTTCCACTGAAGACTTTTAAAAAAAATGCAAAACAGATATTTACAACCATCATAATTTATCTGGCTAATGAGTCTCCCTCAGAAATGACTCTGAGATCATGACTAAAGCTTTCAACCTAGATCAAGAAATTCTGCTCTCTTTAACTCTTGTTACCATGATGAAATAATACAACCCTATATGATAGGCATAAAATATTTCCATTCAAGAAAAAATGCAATTAAAGTTATTTACAAAACAGATTATTCTGATGCTCACCAACAAGCATTTCGTACAAAAAGACACCAACTGACCACCAGTCACATTCTCGTCCATAATAACCATCACCACCTTGTGATTTTAATACTTCTGGGGATATATAGTCAGGTGTTCCAACAGCTGTATCACATCGTACCATACCTTCCTATAAAGCAAAGAAAGGAGTTATTTTAAGAAATATATCTGTGGAAAGTCCTGCTACTTTAACAAGTGTCTTAAAACAAAATGTTTGTTCCATAAATTTGATAGGAAAATGTACTAAAATGTATTCCAAAATGAAGGATAACTCTGAATAATTTAAACAAGCACTAGTAACCAATCAGAATTTTTTCAGAACAAAAGGTAAATTCTGAATGTTTTAAAAAGCATACCAACCTTATTCATCTTCATGCAGGTACCAAAATCTGCAAGTTTTAAATGACCAGATTTATCTAGCAGCATATTGTCAGGCTTTACATCTCTGAAAGACATTTTTTATAAGACTAGGTTTTATTTACAAAACAGTAACATTTAATAATATGTCAAAAGAAATATTAAGAAATATTAAGAAACAACTACAGTATAAAACTGCTTCAGGGGTTTTTTCGGGACCAATGCTTTGCAAGATGACGATTTTTACAACTGATCAGCGGCTCTGCAAAATGGCTTCCCTATGGGCGATCTTCGCAAAACGGGTGTTTTTGGGACCAATGCTTCGCAATACAGCGATTTTTGTAACTGATCAGCGCTTCACAAAATGGCTTCCCTATGGGCGATTTTTGCACAATGACTATTTTCCCCATTGGAATGCATTAAACGGATTTCAATGCATTCCAATGGGGAAATGCTTTTCCGAAGAAGATGTTTTTGCTAAACAGTGATTTCAATGGAACGGATTATCATCGTCTTGAGGGGCACCATTGTAGTTTGTTCATATCTCTCATCTCATCCATTCAACATTTCACAGGCTGCAGCACTTAATTTCACTGTGCATACCAGTGGTGCTGCACAGTAACAGCAAAAGGGAGAAAGACAAAGGAATTTGCTCCAGACAAGGGGTTATGAATATAGATGGGGACGAAGTGCCAAAATTGCAATCTGTCTTGGTTCATGGGCCGTCAAGTTGCCTCTCACTGGGCCAATGAACAGCGAATTAATTTGCTAGGTCATTTTTTAAAGACACCCTGTGAGGCTATCTGAAAAAAAAGCCCCAGCCCCCACAGACTTTCTATGCTGTGCAGCACAGGAAGAGGAGGGAAGGGATCAAAGCCATCCCCCAGCCTCGCTGCCTTTGCAAAAGCAGCAGAGCTGCAGGATGGCTTGGGTCCCGCTTCCCTCCTCTTCCTATGACCGAACAGCATAGGAAGAGGAGGGGGAAAGGGATCAAAGCGATCCCCCAGCCCCACTGCCTTTGCAAAGACAGGGAGGATGGGGGATCATTTCTGACAGGATACGCTCTTCTTCCTATCCCCACCAGGGCACAGGAAGAGGAACAAAGGGCGAGCCAAACAATCCCTCACCCCCGCTGTCTTTGCAAAGGCAATGGGGCTGGGGGATCACTTTGATCCTGCTTTGATCCCCTCCCTCGTCTTCCTATGCCATGTGGACATAGGAGGAGGAAAGGAGAACCAAGCCACTCCCCAGCCCCAGGGGTAGGATTTCCTTTAGGCAGGCTTTAGCAAGTTGCCCGAAGGGAAAATCCTTCTCTGCTTATGCCCCCGAAGAACAGCTGATAGGCAAACAAAGGGACAAATATAAAAGGATTATATTCATTGCTTCATATTCATTGGGATCTCTGGACCCCAAGAATACGAAGGAACAAATATCTGATGAATCAGGGATATTCATTGACTATCCCAATTTGTTTTTGTATTCGTCCATATGTCTAGTTCTGAACTGTGAAAAAGATGTATAGACTCCCAGAGCTCACTTACTATTTGAGTATATGTGTAGTAGCATTACATCTACAAAGTATAAAATATCTGCTCTTGTCTCTTAATACTGGGGCACAGAGCTCTACTTTTAACTAGCAGCATTACATTGTGTGAGTATTTGAAGCATGCTAACCTGTGAATGAAGCCCATAGAGTGAATTGCATCTAATGCAAGAACAACTTCTGCTGTATAAAATCTTGCCCATTTTTCAGGAACATCATAGTTGCTCATTAAATTCACCAGGTCCCCGCCAGGCATGTATTCCATCACCATGTAAAGGTAACGATCATCTTGAAATGCATAAAACAACTATAAAAGAAAACATATTGAAATCATTTAATATTTCATTATTTTACTGCTTTCTTCTTTATTAAGATTAAGCATAATTTTTTTAAAAAATCCCTTGAATGTCCTTAGGCTGCCATGGGATGCCTTTTGTTGTGGGAAATGGTTGGGGACTGTGTGATGAGGAAAAAAATTAATTTTTGAAAATCATTGCCACTGGGATGATTTTACTATCAGCAGTGGCTTTTGGAAATGATAGACTTCGACTCCATCCCAGAGACTTTCTCCCATCTCAAAAAACTGCAGGGCAAGTTACAGAACAGAATTTCAGCCAATAGTTATGTGCTGTCAAATAAACTCAAACTTATGATTTCATAGAATTCTTTAGATATGAAGTACAGTGGGGTCTTGACTTGAGAATTTAATCCGTATTGGAAGGCGGTTCTCAAGTCAAAAAGTCTGTAAGTCAAGTCTCCATTGACCTACAGTGCATTGAAAACCGATTAATCCCGTAACAAGCCGTTTTTGTTCCATTTTGGTTTTTTTCTGGTCTGTAAGTCAAATCTCAGTCTGCAAGTCAAAACTAAATTTTGCGGCCAGAGAAGTCTGTAACTCAAAAAGTCTGTAAGTCAAGCCATCTGTAAGTCAAGGGTCCACTGTATTTGGAAGTGGCTTACCATTCCCTATGGTGCAAAGACTGGCCCTTCTTTTGGGAAATACATTGGGAGATCCAACTTCTGAGTCCTAGCCCTGCAGCCAGGTGCTCCAACCCACTAAACTATCCAGCAAGTTACCCTAAGTATACAAACCTCGAAACAAGTCTTCATATAGTCACAGGCTTAAAATCAACACTGGCCCGGCATACACTAGTAGTTCCCTGTCCCAAGGAGTCTTCCTACCCTCCTCAAGGGCTCCCAATCGCTACACAGCTCCCTGATGAAGCAGGAGCTAGAATTCTGTTTGTTAATACGTAACATAATGTTACAGCATCCTTAATATCCAAGGTATTCCACCCTGACAACCAGGTCTGCACAAATCAATTGTGCAACTGGTCACACATTTCCTATTTGACCAACTGCACAATGCACCAGTAGAAGTGCTTCATAGATAGTAGATCCATCATCATGCAATTGTAACTAACAGAAGCTACTCTACAAGCAGACTGGAAAGTCTAGATCTAGTGTAATTTATTTATACACATACTTGAAATTCAAAGCATTAGTGGTCCTCTGAGCTGTTGTCAATTAAAGCATAGAAAAGTACTGTATGTTAATGAGCAACCAATTTTTATTCATTTTTATTGACAGATGCCCTATACCTCAGCAAACAAATTGCCAAATATTTTAAACTCCTGGATAGCTTAGTGATTGAGGCATCTGGCTGTGGACCACAGGTTAGGAGTTTGATTCAATGACCCATAAGATACCTTCCAGCCTTGCAGTTCAAAGATTATACACTTTAAGTATGATTACCATCAACCTTACTAACAATAATTCAAAGTTAGCCAATGTACCTGAACAACCCAAGGGCTATTTGCAAATGCCATGATATCTCTTTCTTCCCAGAAGAATGCAGAATCTGATCTTTTTATCATCTCAAACTTGCTCAGAAGTTTCATGGCATAGACCTTTCGGGATGATTTGTGCCTTACCTTTAAAAACAAAATACAAAATGAAGAAAAAGTTAGCAACATGTACAAGAAATACATTATTTCTCATGTTATATACAGAGGTGCCAAATGTACTTTGTGCCAAACAAGACACAATGCACCAGATCATTAACTTGAACAGAAGGCCTCACACAGAGATACACAGCAATTACATGTGCAAAACTGGGTTGGCAGAAGTAGATGTTCCTCCCCCCTTTTCCTGCACAACAACCCACCTCCAAATCACCTAATAATGGCACACAGATGAGTGGAGAATCTGTTCAGCTTTCACCCATTTTTCATGGACTACTTCTCTATAGTCTACAACCTGCTCACCCTATTCAGCTGGATTCCTCTACACTTTTTATAGCAAATTGTGGATGCTTGAGAAGAAATGAGAATCTACTTCCATCAGCTCCATTGTGCACATATAACCTTTATCCACTTCATGTTTAGGCATTACAGAAGGGAATTACCACAAATGTCTGCTACATGTATAAATGTTCACTTTTCATGATAACAGTTTCTTTATTTTTCTTTTTCTTCCCTCTAAATTTCCAGCTGAAAATAAAATCAAGCCTTATTAATACACAAAAGAATAACCTACCAACTGGACTTCCCCAAATGCACCTCTTCCAATCACTTTCACTACTTCATAATCTTCAGCTTTCATACGGAGATCTCTTATTTTGTTTACTGTATCTTTATCTGTGAGAAAAATATATGAAGAAAAAAACTGCAGCACAAAGTATAATAAGCGTATACGCAATGTTTAACAAATAAAACATACACATAAGAAAATATATTGAATATATGCCATTTGTTAGTAATTTCTTGGAACATCTGCAGCTCATTAAACACAAATTTTGTTGAAGGACAAGAATTTGTTCCTTTCACAGCTTTTTTTGGAGTTGCAAATATCTCTCTGGAATCTCTGTTCAGTTTCATTCCCATAGCAACATATAAATGCTAAAACACAGGATAAAACTTTACTGCAAGAATAACTCAGGAGAGGTTTAAATTTAGCTTAATTGATATCTGAAATGAATCATTAGAACAGACAATTTGTACTCACCACAACATATTCCTATACCATTAAAAAGGCTAATTACTAATTTAAGAAACAGTAATGTGTTTAGGGTTTTTAAATTACATAAATAAAATGTATTTACTTTCCAGTATTTATCCTTCCAGTACTTAAGAGACTCCGGTATTTAGCCTTTTGTTCTTTTACATATCTTTAAACCACACTACCATAAAAACATAAGCAAGAAACCCAGCATTTTTAAAATAAAACTATCGTCCAATAAACTACAATAATTTAAATTCCCAGTTGTCAGATACTCTAACTCCAAATTTGGTAAAATGCTATTTTAATCCGCATGGGTCAACATTGGCATGAGATTATACAAAAAAGCTTAACATGTCATTTCTCTGGTTACAGAATGCAACTACTGAACTGAAACAAAATCTTCTAAAAAAAAGTTCATAAACTTACTAGAATTCTGAACAAATGAGAGACCTATATGAAAATACAGTCAGAATATCCCCACTTCCCAACCAGCTACTGTAAATTCTTAGTCCAATTTCACTTGAGGACAGGAAATACTAGTACTGTGCCATTCTTTCTTTCTTTCTTTTTTAACTCCATCTCCCAGAATTCTCAAATAATTCCACAGGCAGAATTCTGGGAGTCTCAACCTACAGACTAATATCTACATTTCACCTACTTGGAGCACAGCTTACCTCTTGAGGCTTCATAGCTGCCTCAGGCCTTGCTTCCTCTACAAATAAGGCTGCTGCTACAATGCTTCTTGGAAGCCATAGCTCTTCAGGAAAGGCCCTCCATAGAACTTAAAGGGCTAAAGGGCAGTGAGACTATGATTCCAAGGAAGTACTGCATGTTTCTTTTTTGTATATTAACAATGTTTAAAGTTCTCTGATTCAAAATGAAATATCCTGTTAAATCTTTCAATAAGCATTTTATGTGTGTAAGAAAAAGTTAAATAGAGTATATGGTGGCATTTCAATGGATTAATTTATCCCCAAGATCCTACACTCTGAGAGGCATCAGGATCCAGAGAGAGGGTAGTAACCCATGTAGTCTAATCCACAAGAGGTTGCTTTTTAACTACTACTACATGTCTCCCTGCTCATGGTTTCACCTTACAATGTGTGGCCTGCATAATTAACTTGTAAACCGCCCAGAGAGTGCTTGAAGCGCTATGGGGCGGTATATAAGTAGCACGCTTTGCTTTGCTTTGCTTTTATAGGAAGACTACAGGAACCTACTAGGTTGCCTCATTTTATCCTCATATTCCTCTGTGAGGTAGGTTAGGCTGAAAGATAGTGGCAAGAGTGAGAATTTAATTTTATCTACCCCAAATGCAAACTCCTTCAAACATCCAAGCTGCAAAAAACTACCCACAACTATGGTATCCCAGGTTAGTATAGTATGAAAACTTTATTTTTGGAAGGAAAAAAAAGGTAGTGTCCTCTATTCTCATGAATATCAAAAACATAGAACATCATTAATAATCAGGTGGCAACAATATACCATGTTTCCCCGAAAATAAGACAGGGCCTTATATTAATTTTTGCTCCAAAAACTTATTACGGCTTATTTTCAGGGGATGTTTTATTTTTTTCATGTACAACAATCTACATTTATTCAAATACGGTCATGTCATCTTCTTCTCGTTGCTGCACAATGCTGCACAATGATGGAGGGTGGGGTTTCACATGACTGGGGCTTATTTTGGGGGTATGGCTTACATTATGAGCATCCTGAAAAATCATACTAGGGCTTATTTTCAGGGAAAGAGGGTATTTGAATATTGTGTAAAACTGGTACTTACATTTGTTTAAAAAGGTGTCTATGTTTTTATTTTTCCTTAGGGCAGGAAAATCCAAATCATAGACTAGTGCATCTAAACCATCCTGCAAAACAAAAATATTAACATTTTTTAGAAAACAGTTCATACCTATTATCTATATACAATTTCTCTTTAAAAGCATTCACTATGTTTAAAGGAAGTAATTGTGCAAAACTGATAGAAACAACTGCATAAATTGTGTTCTGATGAAAAGTGCAATAAATCTAAAGAAAGAACTGTTTGTGGAAAATCTTAATCAGCCATTAAACGGTATAATAATTTACGTAAATTTGTTTTTCTTCCAATCTGTAAATAAAAATGACCACTGACTAACAATTTAGGTGACTCATATCCCAATTTTATGTATATTTAAGTGGAAATAACTCCCACTATGCAAAGTTGTTGCACAGGATTACAGCCTATAATGTAAATTTAAAACAGTGATACCTGTTGACGTAAGATTTGTTGTTTTATTGGGAATTTGTTTAAGGAAATACATTCCCTGTGCTGTGGAATTCATGGCACTGTACAGTACAGGCAGTAATTCTAATGTCACTTGACATGATCATAAGCATTATCTTAAAATAAGCAATAATTTAAATATTCTTTTCTAAAACAAAAAAATTTATACAATCTATATTACCCTTCAACTCAACATGAGCCTTCATCAAACTGGACATTACAGAGTTAGAAGTGGTGCAGGAAACTAACAGAAGTTCAAAAACTCATGGCCAGATGCACAAAACAAGTTTCTTGTTTAAAGCAAACACCAAAATTGGGGATGCAGAATCTACTTTGAGCTAGCATATTTCAGATTTCACCTCTGACAATGCGAATTAGAATGTCTCAATGACTTGTTAGATGCACATCACTTTTGCCAACTAGCAAATGGTATGAGTCACAGGGATTTAAAAAATTCTATTCACATTGCTTTTCTGCACTCATCTGAAATGGAAACAGGTTTAGGAAGAACTGAAAACTAGTGCAGTGGGTCTATTTGTAAAGCTGATAGGATGGCTCTGTTTCCCATCTCTGTCTTTCACTGCTTGATAGAATAGTTGATGCCTGGTCACAGTTAACAGCAGAAACAGCTGAATTCACAGCAGAACTGAGAAACTGTTTCTGAAAAACATTTCTTTCTACTGGACCTTGATCTATCTACAGAGATGAAGTAATGCAATCAAGAATTTTAATTTCCAGATACAAATAATTTTGTTCAATGACCATTTTTATACTGTTCAGAGATTCAATGCAGAACTATTGTATTGTACTACAGCCAAAAGAAACCAGGACAACAATAGTACTGCTAAATTAAATACAATTATTCTAGTTTAACTTTGACTTTTCATGTTCATGCTAACTCCTCTTAAAATATAAAAGTTAGGAATCGGTAGCATAGGAAAACAAGAAGTTACATTCCTTTGGAAGACTGGCTGTTTCCCAAACAAAAAATCTTTTCCTTTTTTGGGCAGAGGGCACAGTAAGTTTTGTAATGTACCATGGTAACTTCTGATTCATTATTTCATTCATAGTAATTCTATTACTAGCTAAGGCAACAATATATTTATTTCATTTTTGTTTAATGGAGAAAGGAAAAATAATTTCAAATTAGTATTTGCTGTAATACATACTTGCCAATTTAATGAAACAATGTTCTTGGTTTCTCTGATTATTACTTCTTAGGTCACTTGGAGCATTTACACAGCATATAAATTATCACAAACAAGCAGTTTGAACAGCTAAACAAACCATATATGCTCCATATTTGGTTTATTGTGTCTTTCATCAGAGGGTAGCTTTGCTTCTCTGGTTTATTCCCTTTGAATGGGGCAAAGAAAGAAGCCTTGAACCTACCCTCAATTGAGGCAGAATAAAGGAGAGAGAAAGAAGAGCAACTGCCCCCCCCCCTGACATACAACATGTGCATCAGCATGTTGCTTGTTCCTATAAGATCCTTAGCTGGTTGTATTGTGTGAATGTACTGGCAAAGTAATATAATTGCTGCTACATGTGATCTATCTGTCACTTCAAAATTATGGTCATTTTTGCACAACAGAATGAGCCAGAATTCTCCAGAGCTTGTTTACAACATGAACTAGCTGTGTGCTAGTGCATGCAGTCCTTTCCTCCCACTTTGCTTCTCACTGCTACAGTACCCTCCAGATACCTATCGTGCAAACTATGATTTCTTGCTTACAGTTTTATTGAATTAGAAGCTGTTTTGTTCATGAAAAACCAGAACTGCAAGATTTGTTCTTAGTTTATGATTTTTAGCTTGATGGGAACAGATCAATTGTAGTGTAGTGTAGAAAAGCTATGAATCCCAACTGAGATGACCTACTGCAGCAGACAGGAACAAAACAAAGGCAAATAGGCTATGGCAGTGGTTCCCAAGTCTTTTGGGCTTGCAGCTCCCTTAATTTAGTGGCCACTGGCTGTGGCTACCCAGTGCAGTAGGACTGCCATAGCCACTGGATCAGTACCCGCAGTTTCACTTATCCACTGCCTCAAAATAATAATATAAAAACACAAGAATACAACTTATCAGGACTAGCCACTAGATGGAATCAGAGACTATGCTATATACAGGTGGTTTAATGGAAACACATTCATGGCTTGACTTCTCTGGTAGAAACAGCTTCCAGAAAAATGGAGACACTGCATTTTTTGGAGGGGGCAGGGCAGAGCAGGCTCTCTTGCAAACAGAAGGGCAGGAAACCCAGTCCTTTGGTAAGACTGGGTCAAGGTTCCTTTTTGCACCACAGAAACTGCAAGGAAAAGCTGCACAATACTTTGGATGGGGGAGCAAGGGAGGGGGAGGATGAGAGGATTCTGTGGTGCCCCTGAGTTGGTTTCCCTGTGCCCTACATAGCCACTGCACACAGTTTGCGAACCACTGGGCTATGGGCACAATCTAATTCCCAATAAGCAAACATTTCAGAGAATTCTGATTTACTGCAATATGCAAGTTAAGATCACAGTATATATAAAATAATGGTGTTTTTAACATCATAGGCCAATAGCTAGAGTGCTTCTTTGCATTAAATTAATTTGTACTGAACCACACAGAATGCACAGAGCAAATTGTTTAGGGTAGACAATAGCAGAGTTCAAGTCAAAAGATTAACAATTTGATTCCTTAGCATCTGCTCTGATGATACACTGCACTTTTGCAATTACACATCCCTGCTCACAGTACCAAATAGTGGTAAGTATCAAGCCATGATTTTTAATTTGATTACCTAGATACGCGCAGAAGTTATCAGCAGATTTCTACTATGGTTTCAGGCATATCTATGATGGAAGACAGCACTGTTGCCTTGCAAGACTACTTCTGATGTCAATCTAAGAAACTTCTACACACCCACATCTTAAAATGTACACAAACCAGGGTGGATAAAAATCAGTGATTTTTTTCAAAATCAAACTGATTTAAACTACAATCTTTTAAAAATTTAAATAGTGATTTAATTTGTGGTTTAGATCATGATTTAAATTGATTGATTCAAATCAAATCCAGCCGGGCAAATACATTACATAGTAAAGCATTCATGTACCAACTGTCCAAGTACAGACTACTGACAATTCAACTATTTATAAAGAGATCAAGTTTCTTAGATGGAAGAAGACACACATGTAATATTTCCAAAGATAAATATTTTACTTAGTCAATGAAACATGGTACTCAAAATATGTAAAATTCAGTTTGCTTAGTGTGATGGACTAGAATCAGGAGGTCCAAATAAACCAAGGGTTTGAATCCCTGCTCAACCATGGAAACTCACTGAGGAGTGTGGAACAGGTAAGGCCACTCCTAAAATATCTTTTACATCAAAAGCCCTTTAGAGTCACTCTAAGTCAGTTCTGACTTGATGGCACATTAACAGAGAAGTATTTTTTTTCATATATCTCTTTAGTTACCTTTCTATTCTCATATGCAAAGTTTTGAATTATTATTATTACCTTTCTATACACAACATATTGGAATATGTACTAATAAGAAATTGAACATGTCATCATTTTGATACATACAGTATGTCATTCAGTTCTATGAGGTATAATGTATGTCCCTAAGCTTTCAAATTCTGTATCTGTATTTTCATTCAAGTGATAAATTCCAAATGCATAAGGGCAGGTATCCTGTTGGCCTTACTGCACATGGAACAGCAGTCATGCAAGTAGTGTTTACCATTTTATGGGGTGTCCACCACAAGCCTGTTTGTGCAACCATGGTGTAACTGGGCATATGACAGACACTCTACAAACTGGTAGAAATCCTATGATTACTATTTTGGGCATGGTAAATAGAATAGGTACTAATCAAAATAGATTCCTGTGTACACAGTTATTCTCTTCCTACCATGTTTTTTTCAAATTTGAAGTTCACAACACTCCTGTAGGACTTGCTTATACTGTAGTAAGTATATCCTGACGTCTGAGCAAAAGAGCTAATTATGTGAAATATACACAAAAATCTTTTAATTGTGATATTACTAGCAACCAGAAAATACCACAATATATTTTTATGACAGATTTGAAGATATAAAAGAATGAAGAACAGTACGTCTAAATATAGTCAAACAACATGATAAAGATCTCAGAAAGAATTGCAATCATGTCATATTTAGCCATCAATGGGTTTTTAAACCACAGAATATTACATAAATACATAGTAACAATTTCAAATAAGAGAATGCAGCAGGAGTAATGTTTCCATAGCTACCCAAACATTTTAAAAACAAATATATTTAAAGTTATTTAAAGTTACTCCATACTCACACATTTAGAGGGAAAAATGCATACTCCATACATACAAATAGATATGGATATCTAGTAAAACTGATTTGTCTGTATTTTGAATTTCCATACCATAAGTAATAGTTTATATTTTTCTTCTTCTCCCAAAATATTATGACAAACTGCATGCAAAGTAGAAAGCTTACTTTATATGTGCTGACCACATGCAACATAAAAGATGCCCACAATTCTAATGATCATTTATTTTTTATTTATCGATTTGAAAGCTCAATTGTTTTAGTGTCCTATGTTCCAGATATTTTCTTTGCTAAACCGAGATGTGACTAAGTCATGCAAAAATACAGCTCTCCTATTAGAAGGAGTGAGGTATTTGAGATGGGCAGGAATTTGATAAAAATATAATTAAAGCCCTGTCTGATCACAGAAAAAGTTCATCTGTTTCAACATTCTGTTTCTAGAAGTAGCCAAACAAATGGCTCTGGGAAGCCTTCAAGAAGCACAGCAAAGCAACAGCTCTGCTTATACCCAGCATATATCCAGCATTTGATATGTGAAAACATACACCCCTGAATGTGGAGGTTGCTTTTGTTGTTGTTATGAGCAGTCAAGTCATTTCCAACTTATGACAATCCTATGAAAGAGCCATTTCCAAAATAACCTGTCACCAACTGCCCTGCTCAGCTCTTGTAAATTCTGTCAATCTCATATCTGATTTTCTTTTCCTACTGCCTTCTACCTTTCCCAGTATTCTCATCTAATGTGAATATGCCTGATGACTTAAATCAAACCAAGTTACATAAACCATAACATAATAAACAAAATACACAATAGTATAATAAATCAGTACCTTAACAGGTACCGTTCAAGGATACTGAACTTGACCGGGCCCATTTCCCCTGGCTCCATCCACACCCCATACAAATATTCTACATTCCCTGGTATTTTCACGCTCAACTCTGAAATTGAGCATGGGGAAACCCTAGAAATAGGAAGAAATTCCATACTTAACTATGAGCAGAAATCTGCTTTTCATCACTATTTGGGACTGAAAAAGGCAGAAGTAGAAGGGAGATTAAAACAAAGAATACTTTTATTTCCTATTTTCTTTAAGCTTCTTTTACTGTGATCAAAGTCACATTTGAATCAATGGACCATATGGAAGAATTAACTAATTAAATCCCCACTGATTCAGTAGGACTACTCCAGTGTGACAAACTCCACTAAGCAACAGGATTTCAGCTTCTCATTACTTCAGGGTTTTTTCCTTGCCTTTCCTCTTACTAGTTCAAGGTAATATACATGTTTTTTCTCCTCACCACTTTATTCTCAAAACAGCCCTGTGAGGCAGGTCAGGCTGAAAAAAGGAGGATTGGTCAAATGTCGTCAAATTGCACAGCTGAGTGGGGACGGGACCCTGCCTGTACCAAGCCCTAGTTCAACCTAGCTTTACCAAGACACCTTGCTACCTTCTAGTTACCCCCAGAGCCCAGGAGTGGGTACTTTCTAAGGAAAAATAAGGCCAAAAATATTTTAAATAAAGAAATTAAAAAATGTTTTATTTAATTGTTTTACTTGTGTTTTTAATCTTGTTCTTATGGGTTTTAATATGGTATCAGTTTAGTGCTTTTTAAAATATTTTCTTATTTAGCTTTTAACTTTGGTTCTATTAAAACCATAAGCCATCTTGGATCCTCTAGGAAAAAGGTGGCATATAAATATTTTAAATAAATAAATAATGTCTGTTCATCACAAATCTTAGTTCTTAAGTGCAATACATTATGATCAAAGGTGGAGGTGTGGGATCACTTTTGCTCCTTCCTGAGAACTTTCCATATAGTGCTGGAAGGAAGCTTAACAATATACTGTAGCTCATATTCTTATACTGTACTGAATATGTTTCCAGATGCAATAAGCTGTAAGGTCAACCACACCCTCTGGTGTAAATCATTGTGTGCTTTTCTCTTGACAGCTGCAACTATAATTTAAAATTATAGAGAGGTCCACAATCACTACTATATGGCCTACACTCAACTTAACTACACATAGAGATCAATACAATTGTGGATGTTCTTTTGTTTAGAATGTTGGGTTCACGCACCCCAGCCAGCAAATTTTTGAATGCTTGACATTACATATTTTTAAATGATAACCTTGATTAGTGCCAAGTAACATGCACATCTAAACTAGGTCTTGAAGCAAATATGAGTTGTGAAAAATCAAATGAGCACTACTTATTCCTCTTTATATATCCATGGTATTTATGAACCCAAGTCAGCATACATACAATTCCTAGGCACTGATAAAGACCCAGATCAAGTTTCTGCACAATGTGCCATCAGACAACAATTTAGAAATCACTTTCTGTAAATAATTTACTTGTAAATAAGCCCCTTTTCCAAAAATCAAAGTGTAGCTATGACATTGCAGTTGCAAATTAAGAGAAAACAGTGTTACTCTATATGTACTACTACTGTGAATTTTTTGTTACAGTACTTGTATTGACAAGAGATGTGGGGCCACTAAATGCTGAAGGAGGAATATCATACAACAGTATTCAAATGCTAGGTCATGCTGTGCCTTAATCCTTTGTTTAAGTCCCTCACTTACTATGATATTTCACTTTTATTAAATCCTGTTGCTCATTGATGCATGCAGAATGCAAACTGAAAACTTGCAGCAGCTTCTCACTGCAATTTATGAGTGCTGGCTTGGAGACACATCTACCCACTGCATGCACTGAAGTCCAAATAGGGACTTGATAACTGCTAGTGAGAAGCTGCTGCAGGTTACACCATTTGCCTTCCAAAGGCACAACTGACCAACAGGATTTTGGCTATTAATTTTTATGGCCCTTTATAGTATTTGATATTCTTATCTTAGAATATCACTAAATGCCTGAAATGAGCAAACCAACATCAAAACAGATTTATTCTTAATTTTGTAACACTTTCAAAAGACTGACGGAGACATTTACTAAATTACACCTTTCTCCCACATCCAACAATATGTGAAAAATTAAACTACTGACTTCTTTTTCTGAAGCCTATCAAAAAGTGAACTTAAACACATATCTGCTGCCCTCAACAGTGCACACTTAGAATCCATCAGTACACATGTACTTTCTCTAAATACACTTTAAATATATGAACTTCGGTAAGCACTACGTTTAGGAGCACAACTTTACCAGGATTTAAACACATAATTTAATTATACAAGGAAGATAAATTCTAAAAGATGATACTGATTGTGTATATACGAGAATAGTACAGTTATCCCAGACTTTTTTCCAGTAAAATTGTAAAGGTAATTTCAGATGTGCCCACATTACCTTTCCAACTGTGAGATTTACAAGATAGATAATAAAAAAGGTTTCACCTCATTCTTCCATGTAATAACATTCTCATCCCAATGATACTAGAGTCAAAGCTTTCAAAAATGTTAAATTATGTTGTTATGTGCCATCAAATCAGAATTGACATATAGTGAGTTCATTACTCTATCCACTATACCACACTGAGTGGACTCAATGAGACTAGATAGGCGGGATATAAATAAATAAATAAATAAATAAATAAATAAATAAATAAATAAATAAATAAATAAATAAATAAATCAATCAATCAATCAATCAATCAATCAATCAATCAATCAATCAATCAATCAATCAATCAATCAATCAATCAATCAATCAATCAATCAATCTTAGCACAAAACAGTACATCAGTGCATTCCAGGACTCTTTTTTAAAAAAAAAATGACTGCACAATATTCCTTTTTTTAAAAAATAACATAAAAGTAAAATTGATGATACAGAGAGGACTTTTTCCACACAAACATTTAAAAAATAAAATTTGCTAAAGTTGCCATTACTTATATTTTATGACACTAATACTTCTTATGCAACTGCTGTATAAAGGTTTGCTATTAATTCGCTTTGCTTATTTAGCATGTTTAACCATATTTTAGAATTTATTTCTATTCAGCAGAACATCAAATGATATGTTGTTATGGCCCAAATTTTGTACATTAGGCCATTTATACCTCAAACAGGAGAAACTCTAACTCCATCCATCATTTCTGACATAGATACAGAAATTCCTAATACAGTGGTGCCTCGCAAGTTGATGTTCAATCTGTTCTGCGAAAATCGCTGTCTTGTGAAAACATCGTCTTGTGAGGCACCACTGTATCATGGGACCAATCTTGGAACAGGTACAAAGATTTGAACAGGCTCTGTCTGCTGCAAAAGACAACAGGTCCTGCTCAGTCACCTGTCAAGAGATAAGTGCTGCTGTATGTCATCATTCAGTATCACTCTGTCTGAATAGAGGAAGAGATGAGACTGCCTAGGTAGTCAAAGAAAATCTGTGGTTGCTGCAGTGTGTTCTTGTGCACAAATGGACTAAGATTTTCTTTGGCTACGAAGCAGTCCCATCTCTATAAGTATTCAGATGAGTGGTCACATTTGCAGCTCCCAAAGCTGAGAAGTCTCCACTTTTAAGCAAAAACAAATAAACAAGCAATTTGGTGCTGCTTGTTTGTGGAGGCCTCAAGCCTTAGCTGCTTTTGAACTAGAAATCTTGGGGCTTTTCTAAGACATCTCTACACCAAACCCTGCCTGAATGAAACCTGTTCTTTTGATGTTGTTGAGTTTTGCTTCGTTCTTTTTAAAAGGTGGTGGTGGGGGATAAGATTGCCATTTCTGGGGCCAGAGTTCTATGGGATCTGAGGCAAAAAAGTGGCCTTCAAGCTAGACCGCCTAGAGTGGTCTTAAGTGGCTAGATAGGCGGGATATAAATAAAATAAAATAAAATAAAATAAAATAAAAAAATAAATAAATAATTGCAGTTGCCTGCTCTTGCAGTACAGCCTGGTTGACTCGCTGACATGGCAGAGAGGAAGAACATAACTAACATACCTATTGAAGCTGCTCATTATAAAAACTTACATTATTAACTTTAAGAATTAATGCTTTCTCTTTACTTTTTTTGGCTTCTGTTTTATACCTCAAGCTTGTGGGCAAGGACTACTCGTAATTATTGATCACATTGATCTTCAGTAAACCATCTGTAAACTTCCTCTCCTGAAAAGCTGAATAGAAATGCTTAAAATAAATACCTCTGTATGTTCATCCATTTGTTTTTTATCACTGCGTTCAGGATACCAATATTTTTAGAAATATTATACCACTGTTCTAAGTTTTCCACTTCATCCAGAAAGATTTGCACATTTTATCAACCATCTACAGTTTAACTAATTTAACAATGCAATCGCATATACATCTGATTAAAAGTAAGTCCACTAAGTTGAATAGTACTCTCTCTTTTGTAAGTGCATATAGGATTGTGGTCTCACACAAATATTCAAATCAGTTCCATTCCCAAATATACTTTAGTTTTTTGTTACTTTCTTTGGCTTTGTTTGCATGAATACACCCTCAGATCAAGACACACCAAAATTCATCAAATACACAGATCATGTGATCATTTTTTTTCATTGCCACAGATAAATGGCTTGAACTGATGTCTGAGAAGTCTGTTTACAGTCCACTTCAATTGTGATCTCTGGTACAATATGTAGTGAAGTTACACCTGAAATTCGTTCAAGAGCTAACTTCGTACTGTATTTGGTAATTTGGAGAAAAGAAAGTGGGCCAGTGAGCTGCTACAAAGTTTGTCTTAGTCCTGGATTTTGTTAGGGTCATTTCCTAACACAGGCAGAAGATAAATGTCTTTTTAAAAAAAACCAATTTCATTATTGAAGCTACATACTGAGAGGTCAAATGCATTCTTAGTTAATAATGAACTGTTTGATTCTAATCTTTCATGGGTGATCCCCAGCCCCACAGAACAGCAACTATATTCAAAGGGATCCTGTTTGTTTCTGTTATAGATTGTTGCCACTGATGTTTCACTAGATTAAGAGAATTAATAAAACAGGTCCCTTGGTCCTGACTTTAGGGCTTATGTTTTTCACTATCAACAATGGAAATATGAATGCATGCCAATTCCCTGTATATTGTCATGTTTGCAGAATACTGAGTAAACAATCACTTTTCACATATTGAATAAGCTGGACTTCAAGGAGAACAAGGATTTCAGATAAGCAAGGCAGAATTTGAATTTATTATATGTAGCTCTTTCACACAGTACATAGATGCAAGTCATAAAATATGCATACATAGTTCCTATTCACGGGACAATGCAATCATCAATGCTTTGTTACATTCTTGGGAAGAATGAGAAAAAAAATCAGAAAATTATACACTAACCCCCCCCCCAACTCTCCTGATGTTTTTAATGGCATGTGAGGCATGCTTCCTTAAAATCTGCTCACCCCATTAATATTACAAGTTGTATCTTCTGTGGGAAGAAAGATGATTACCCAATATATCTGACTCTCCGCTATTTCTCTGGGATAGAGGTTATACTGTACAACATTTTTTCAAGAGTAAGCAAGTGAGGTGCTACCAATCTTCTGCCACTTCTTGTAGTACTCTTGAGATTTGGCAAGTCCTTGAGAGAGTACGTACTATTTACCTGTTCTTCATTAGCATTTACATTTGTTGTTGTTTCGTTTTTAAGTCATGTCCGACTCTTCATGACTCCATGGACCAGAGCACGCCAGGCCCTTCTGCACTCCACTGCCTCCCAGAGTTTGGTCAAATTCACGTTGGTAGCTTCGATAACACTGTCCAACCGTCTTGTCCTCTGTCGTCCCCTTCTCCTCTTGCCCTCACTCTTTCCCAACATCAGGCTCTTTTCCAGGGAGTCTTCTCTTCTCATCAGATGGCCAAAGTATTGGAGCCTCAGCTTCAGGATTTGGCCTTCCAGCAAGCACTCAGGGTTGATTTACTTCAGAACAGATAGGTTTGTTCTCCTTGCAATCCAGAAGAGTCTCAAGAGTCTCCTCCAGCACCACAATTCAAAAGCATCAATTCTTCAGCAGTCAGCTCTCTTTATGGTCCAGCTCTTACTTCCATACATCACTACAGGAAAAATCATAGCTTTGACTATGCAGACCTTTGTCGACAAGGTGATGTCTCTGCTTTTTTAAGATGCTGTCTACGTTTGTCATCACTTTCCTCCCAAGAAGCAGGCGTCTTTTAATTTCATGGCTGCTGTCACCAACTGCAGTGATCAAGGAGCCCAAGAAGGTAAAATCTGTCACTGCCTTCATATCTTCCCCTTCTATTTGCCAGGAGGTGATGGGACCAGTGGCCATGATCTTAGTTTTTGTGATGTTGAGCTTCTGACCATTTTTGCGCTCTCTTCTTTCACCCTCATTAAGAGGTTCTTTAATTCCTCCTCACTTTCTGCCATCAGAGTGGTATCATCTGCATATCTGAGGTTGTTGATATTTTTTCCGGCAATCTTAATTCCGGTTTGGGATTCATCCAGTCCTGCCTTTCGCATGATGTATTCTGCATATAACTTAAATAAACAGGGAGACAATACAGTATACAGCTTTGTCGTACTCCTTTCCCAATTTTGAACCAATCTGTTGTTCCATATCCAGTTCTAACTGTTGCTGTGAAGATATTAATATTTTTAGAGGAGGCCCATCTTACTATCTCACCACCATTTAAGGCACATTTGGTACAGATGCAAGAGTGGCCACCCTCAGTTTGGAAGTCCCTGCCAAGATCACATACCTTTGTTCATTCTCTATTGGTCTTCTGCATGCTAGCAAAAATATCTTTATTTAGGCATTTAGGCTACTCTGCTGTTGAAAAAGGTCAAAATGGTTCCATACTGGTTGTGTCTTTCATTCTTGTCGTTTTAATTTACTAAGTTCTGCTGCATTTAATTCAAGATGCCTATATACTCTTATTGTTAGCTACCTAGCAGGAAGGCAATAAACTAGTTATTCTGGTTAAGTCTTTATCAATTTTACCTTCTCAATCCCCTCTCATGGAAAGATATAATATATTCTTCAACATACAGCAGGAATTTGCACTTCTGATCTCTGACTTTGCAGCCAGATACTCAACTCACTGAGCTATCCAGCCAGCAGAAATTGATGGAAATCTTTACCTTACAGTACCTCCAAAAAGCCACTTAGAAGACAAGCTGAACATATTCATGAAAAGGCAATGGCATCTGAGGTTTGCTGTTACTTTTAATCCATAGTACTCTACTATGATGAGCTGTAACGTAAACAGCATAACATTTTCAGGAAAGCAGGACTTGTAATCAAATTGACCAGGAATACTGACTTTTGCTCAAAATCAGTTGTTGATGCCTGATCTGTAATAATTAATCACATAATTATAGAAATTACATCTCAGCCTTCCAGGGCCTGTGCAGCATTTACAACAGCTAGAACCAGATCAAAGTCATAATGGATCCCTGGACATAAAGCTGCAGCTGGTTCCCCATTCTGTCCCCAACACTGAACTCAAACACATTTGTACACAAACACACACTTATGCACAGAAAGCTATTCTATAGATTCAAGCATAACAGAAAAAATAGGTTATGGTTTTCTACACGTGGGCTTTCTGTTGCATTAAAAAATTCCTGTAAACAAATGTGTTAAGACAGTTACAAACTGCAATTAGAAGCCACCGTTTATTTTTATCTTACAAACGGTACATTACTTATTTATTATTTATTTAAAATATTAAAATCGAGCCCTTTCCTAAAAAGATCCTAAGATTATAATATTTAAAAAGTATTGAAAGCTAAGAACAATAAATTGCTACAGTATTTAAAAAGAATTAAACAAATACAATATTAAGCCTAGTAGATAAAAACAGTTCTAAAGACACGGTTAAGAACAACAGAAACACAGCTGTGAACTTTCCCTGGTTTATTTGTTTGTTTGAAACAGAAGCCATCAAAAGGGGCATAAGAGAAAACAGACCATTCTCAGGCAAATCAGGGAGGTTTATGGAAAGAAAAATATACATATATATGATAAATCTAACAAAATCAAACAATGAAAAAAAATCATAATTACAACAAAGACATTTATACTTTAAATTTCATAGGTTTAGCTTTTACCAAACTAAACCATTTCCAAAACACTAAATGCAACCAAAAATTAAAAGCACCTGGGGCCATGAAAAAAAGTACTGTTAGAATGTCAGTAAGACAAGATTTCAGTAAGCCAAAAGGTCTGCGTCTGGGGTCATAGGACACTTCTGGGTTTCCTCACAAAACCCATGGATACAAAGAAGAAGAAGCTACACTATTATTTGCTCTCTTCCATGATCCTAGAGGGAAGATATGGAAGGGACTTGACTCTGAAGATGGGTCCTCTGATTTTCTAGTTGGATTGATCCTAGATATGAGCCTGGCTAGAGAAGCAAAATGTCCTTGTTGAGGGACAAATATGGCTGCTTCCACATCCATATTTAGATACAATACTGGATGAGATTACACCCTTGTCTGGTTGAGATCTAGCATTTGTTCAAGTAAGAAGTAAACAACACTCTGCATTCAGATTGCAGTACCCACATGAAGTAGAGAACAATCCATTTTTAAGATTTCCAAATAATGGATACATGATAGTCAATTAAATGAAAACACTCAGCAAGGTGTATCTGGATTACAGACAATGTTGTACAGTGGTGCCTCATGCAACAGTCGCTCCGTAGAGCAACGAATCTGCGCAACGATGCCGTTTTTGCGATCGTAAATGCGATCGCAAAACGGCACCTAGATAGGGGAAATTCACAGAGCGAAGGCCGGTAAGCGATTCGCTTACCGACCTTCGCTTTGCGACCCGCCGATCAGCTGTTCCGCAGCTTCAAAATGGCCGCCGGAACAGCCGAAAGGGCCGGGCACAGCGTTTTCGCACCCTTGGTAAGCGAGGGGAGGGCGCGAAAACGCTGCCGGAACAGCCGAAATGGCCGCGCGCAGCGTTTTCGCGCCCTCCCCTCGCTTACCAAGGGCGCGAAAACGCTGCGCCCAGCCATTTCGGCTGTTCTGGCGGCCATTTTGGACCCGTCGGACAGCTGATCGCAGCGTTTTCGCACCCTCGTTCAGCGAGGGGAGGGCGCGAAAATGGCTGCCGGCCATCCCGGAACATCGCACAACAGTGAGTATTCGGCCGAATTGGAACACATTAAACCACGTTTAATGTGTTCCAATGGCTTTTTATTTTCCGTTGAGCGATGTTTCACACAGCGAGGGTTAATCCGGAACGGATTAACCTCGCTGTGCGAGGCACCACTATACATCTATTCAGTGGTGTCTTGCTTAACGATGTTAATTGGTTCCCAAAAAATCGCTGCTAAGCGATTTCATCGCTAAGTGAAACGCGGTTTCCCATTGAAATGCATTGAAAACCGGATAATCCGTTCCAATAGGAACAAATTGCCATCCTTAAGCGAAAATCACCATAGGAAACACAGTTCCCCAATTGAAATGCATTGAAACCTATTCAATGCATCTCAATGGGGGGAAATACAACAACAAATTAAAAAATAGTCAGAACAAAGTCAAATTTGGTTAACAAAGGGTTTATTAAGTGCACTTTATGATTTCAAACATTTTAAACAGTAAACTTTAACTTTATAAATAACAGAAAAACATTTAAAAAACAGCAAACATGAGGCTGTTTAAACCATCGTTAAGCGAAACAGGGGACCCAAAATTTTATCGCTATGCGGAGCATGGTCCCAACCATCGCTAAGCGAAAATCACCCATAAGGCCCATCGTTAAACTAAGCGTAAAAACGCTCCAAAAAAGTCGTCGCTAAGGGATTTTGTCGTTAAACAAAGCAATCGCTAAGCGAGGCACCACTATACACTGTTTATTGCTTCCAATATAGAAGATAAGTCAAGAATAAAAAGTGGCCGAAGGCAGCTATGTGGAACAATATCACATAAGAACAGAAAAGAGACATTTTAACTGTTACTTGTTCATCCACTCAGGGATGTAATTCAGCTGCAAAGCATATATTTTCTTTTGCAAAACCTTCCAGATTCAATTATCAATGTATCTAGATATGACAGGTAAAGACCTTTGTCCTGAACCTTGAAGAGTCACTGTCACTGTAAATAATACTAAGCTCAATGAACCAATGGCAGAATTTACCAAAAGAAAGCCTCCCATATTGAGTGCAAATATGAACAAACCAATGACTGGGAGAATATTCGTTTACACATTGCTGCTGTTAAGTGCTGTGAAGTCAGAACTAACTTACTGTGACCCTAATCGGGCTTTCAAGCTAAGTAAAGTATTTAAGGAATTATTTTACCACTTCCATACTCCCAGCAAGCTCCCATGGCTGAGCAAGGATTTGAACCCAGCCCTCCTGAGTCCCAGTCCATCACTCTATCCGTTACACCTTACTGAGTATCTCTGGTTTACACATTACTTACAATACTTGCTTAATGCTAGAATACACCATTCCAGGAAGGCAATCCACATGGTACAGGGCAATGTTTAATATCTGTAACAAACCTCAGTCTTACACACAAAACCATCAACCACTGATGCTAGTACTGTATCAGAATAGCTCCTGCATTTAGCCAGACATATAAAGTATACATTACTATTAAACTGCTACATCCTGTCATAGACACAATATAAATTACATCACAGCAAAAGAAATATCTGAAGAACAAAGGACTGTTGCAAGCAACTTTAGCTGAATGGCTGCTTCATGGCTGACTAAACAGATGGGCAATAGTGTCAGTATCATAGCCCAAATATCTTTTCCCCACCCATTTAGAAAAAATGATCTAGTGGCTGTTTATCAACAGTCACCTACCAGAAAAAGAAAAGTAATGGATTCTTTGAAGAGGTAAATATAACTGAAACATCTAACCTGCTATCTTTTGCCAATTTTTTCAATAAATGGTTCTAATTATTATTAACTCCATCACCCGACATAATTATATTTATGGCCACAATTATTATACAAATTTTACAAACACAAAATATAGGTACACAGATTATCTCATAACAAGCATTCTAATGTGGCCTTAAGTTGCGTAACACAGTTGTTCTCAAACTGAGGTCCCCAGATGTTCTTGGACTGCAATTACCAGAAGCCTTCATGGCTAGCTGTGCTAGCCAGGATTTCTGGGATTTGCAGTCCAAGAACATCTGGGGACCAAAGTTTGAGAACCATATGCAGTATTATACGAGTTTGCATATCTCCAATACATACAGATCTGGCAATAGCTCTACTACACCATCATGGAACAGATTACCATAATAGTTTTAAGATCACCAGATTTTACACAACTTGCAGCTATAGCTTTTTTTCTTGTTATGGGAGCAAAATAATGAACTAAGGACTTATTTACACAATCTAATTTGAAAGTCTGAAATTAAAACTAAGCATTCAGATTGAGTCTATCCAAAGTCTAACACATCACACGTTGAATTTTGTACTATTATGTTTGCCCATGGCAAAACAATTAAGCATCAGCCTATACAGTATGAATACAATAGTGTGAGAGCTACTGACTAAAACATATTCACACAATTGTTTTAGTCAGTACCACTCACTGACTAAGTGAGTAACCTCTGGTAAGAGGTTCACTCTGTTGAATCCTGAATCTAAACTTTTTTAAAATACTGTACAATAAAACCTCGTATATCAACAAAATATGCTTAGTGAATACAATGTCACTTCTATTGGTATGAGAATATTTTAACATCAGATCACTTTATAGCTATGCACCTCTGTTCCACTTTACGAATAAATGTTTAAGTTCTTCCTACAATGAACACAAAAAAACTTTTTAATAGAGCAAATGGGTTGGCAGATTATGCACCAGGATTTATAAACAGAACCTCATCTTTATGCAGGAGCCAGTCTAGTCACAACAGTAATATCCATTTAGTCCCTGATACAGCTACACAAACATCCACCATTGGCATCCAAGCAAGCCATACATGTAAGGTTCTCATGCACACTAGAGGTTTTACCCACCATTGGGATTAAGAATTTAATAAGCTCTTAAAAACTAGATAATGTAATCACTAAGCAACACTGAACAAAGTTACTAGAAACGTTGTGTGAATTATGGAGAAATCAGAACTTCATCTTTCTAGGCAGTGCACTGACATAACAAGGTTTTGTTGGAATGCTTTAAATGCAACTGCCTTTAGAGAACATTTTTATAAAGTACCATACAGACACTCACTTGTTTAAAATATTTTAATTTAGAAACTAAAATGCAAAAGTGTACTTGTGCAACTCAATCCTACACATGTCCACTCAGAAGTAAATCTCTTGTGTTGTTATATGCTGTCCAATCTCTTCTGAAAGCAACCTTAATTAGGTTTTCAAAGTAAGCAAGATGTACAAGGACTGTTTTACCATTGCTACGCTTATTCAGTTTCCACAGCTGAGCAGGGATTTGAATCCAGCTCTCCCCTGTGGCAGACCAACATTCTATCCACTACACCACACCGACTCTTGCAAATGATATGTGTGTTTGTACACACACACACACACACACAGAGAGAGAGAGAGAGAGAGAGAGAAACAGTGTGTGTGTGTGTGTGTACAGGATTACATCTTAAAAAACAAGAGCAGCCTGAAAAACTTAAGATTGTTGGATTCAGTGGTGTCTACAACTCTGGTACCACAAATCTGACCAGTTTTCCATCATATTCTGATGCAAGGCATTTGCTTAATCTCAACATATAGAGGAATATTTTTGCTTTGTTTTCAGCACTGTAAATTTGCTTAACTATCATTTGCACAGTAGCACAGAAAACACTTCATAGATGGAGAGTAACATCTACTTTTTTTCAGAACCCAAGAGGTGTGTGTGCATAAATCATATTCTCCACGGAATCCACTCTTTCACACGGTTTCTGTTTATAAACGAAGCTCAGGCAACTCACCAATAAGCAGTCCGAGTTCACTTCAGATTTGGGGTCTCTTATCATCATCCCGATCTTTTCGAACCGAGACTCAAAGCTTTCTCCTGCCGACATGGTGCTGAAGTGGTGGTGGTCGCCTTAATCCACAGACAAGCAAAAACGGAACACGGGTGCTCCCGGTGCTTCCTCCCCCAACTCTCCTCCTCAGGGCAGGACCAGGTAGGCACTAGGGTTGTCTCTCATGCTCTCCACGCCACACATCCTCGCGCAACAGCGAGTTCGGAGCCGAAAAGGGGGTCCAGAGACGCTACCCCCTCCTCGAGGAGTAGCCTTTCCCGCTGCCCCTTCCCTTGAGTCTCTAAGCTGTTATTACAGCCCTGCCCGTTTTCTCGGGTCTCCAGCCTGGCTCCTCTTGTCTTTGCAGCCACATTTTCCCAGCCAGGCGACCGTCCTGGCAGAACGCGTAACGGTTCCGGTTCCTCCTCCTCCTCCTCCTCCTCGGTGCCAGCTACCGAGTAGCTGCTACTTGGAAGGAAGGGAAGGGAAGAAAAAAAGAGGCACAGAGGCCTACCATAAAAACAGGAAACTTTCTCCACAGAGCGTCACCAGGCTGCTCCCTCCACACCGCCAAGGCCGAGGCCGTGCACGGCTCCGCTGCCTCCTCAAGCTGCAGCCGGGGGTGGGCAAGAAGGTGCCAACTGCCGCATAGGCCGCCCTGGCCCCACTTCTGCAGTGGGACGGGGAGGGGGGGAAGAGGAGGGGGGAAAACCTCCGCCTTGCCCTCCGGACACCCGCGGCTTCAACGACGGCCGCGTAACGGCCGAGGCATCATCTTCTTCTTTTTCTTCTTTTCCCCGCACCTTTTTTTACTCGCCGCTCTTGCTCGGGTCCCCGCCGCCGCCGCGGGTCACCGTCGTTGGGCGGCTCTTTCCCCTCCTTTTCTTTCCCGACAGGAGCTGCGGTCGCTTCACTTCGCACCGGGCTTCAAAGCCTGTGAAGAGCTGGCGTGCCTCCGCGCTCTTCGGAGCCTCCGTTTGGTCCTGCGGCTGGAAGGAAGGCGCTCGCTCCTCACGGTGAAGAAACCTGAAAACGACGAGGAGAGAGAATGAGGCCCCAGGGCGTCCACCTCTGCCTCAGTAGTAGCGACTGAAGGCGGGCAGAGTCACACAAATATGTCCGCCTTCCTGTTCAAACAGTCTGAGCGGACCTGAACCCAGAGCGCATGCGCCTCAGGGTGGAGCCGGGCGCGCGAGCGCCCACTCCGGCGGCGTCCGCAGCAAGCGAAGCGAGCTAGCGCCTCCGTCCGCGCTCCCGCCTTCTCTGTGCTCCGTCTCTAGAGGACTCTGGCGTTGCCTTCCGTGAGCGCAGCCGGGAGCGCGAGTTTGACGGCCGGCTTGTGCGCACGTGGAGCGCTGAGGTAACGCGGGGCGGGTGCCTGCGAGGAGCAGCCTCGAAGAGGCGGCACGGGTGGAGCTTGGCGAGACGACCCGCCACTGGCTATCGCAGGCGGAGGGCCGTGCGCTTCAAGCCGCAAGACAGGACGGCTCAGTCAGCAGTTGGTTCTGTGGAGTAAGGATTAAACACGGAGTTGGCATCTTCGCAGCTTGTTTTGCCCAATGCATCCTAACCCACGCCTCTTTTTAGTAAACTGGAGATGGCCCGATTAAAAGAAGTCGATTGCCTTTTTCTGTTTCATGCCGTTTCCAGGGTCTGTGGTAAAATACGGAAGCTAAGTACTTCCTCTGAGGTGGTTCTGCCTCTGCCTAGTGGCTTCATACACATACTGCTGAACGGTGCAGTTGAATCTTCTTTAGAAGGCCAAGAGAAGAACGAGGAAGGGATCATCGGTTGCCAGAGAGTACTGCATTAGAGGCTGCAGAGCAAAAGCATCCAAAACCTGTATTTACTCCTAAGCCAGTGACTGGAGAGACTAAGCAGCGCATATAACAAAGGACTGTTTCCCCAAATACCTCACATTCATGTACTGTATATATAAAGGATTCCCAAAGGCAGTGGGTTACACTGTATACAGTATTGGAGTTGTTTGGGTTTTTTTGTCATTTATGTTTTTGTTATATTTTGTTATATTAATTTTTAAAAATAAAAAAATAAACTTATCCTTCACTCTTACATACATTTCCACACCTTTCATGGATGCATATGATTTTCCCCTTCTCTCACTGAGGCACACACAATTTTCCCCATTCCACAAACACACATCCTATGCATATATAAATACTGGAATTCTTTACTCTTCCATATCCACACAGACATTTTATACATGGCTGCTGCTACTGCCACAGAGATTGTGGCTACTAGATTATCACTTTTTCTAGGGCAGGAGTCCCCAACCCCCGGTCCGTGGCCTTGACCAGACTGGGCCGTGAAGATAGCTCTCCTGCCTCCCACATGCACTCTCCCCCACATGCCCACCCACACAGTCCCTTTGCGCATGTGTGTGTGTGCAAGCACCATGTGAGTGCCCCCACCCCTTCGTGCATGCGCATGAGTGTGTTTATGCCCTGTGCAAGCGC
This sequence comes from Pogona vitticeps, assembly GCF_051106095.1. Lineage (NCBI taxonomy): Eukaryota > Metazoa > Chordata > Lepidosauria > Squamata > Agamidae > Pogona > Pogona vitticeps. Next base: position 185,002,834 of record NC_135786.1, read on the forward strand.
CACCACCCCTTTTGCACAAGTGTACATGCCATGTGAGCACCCCCTGCCCCTTCGCACATGCACGTTAGTGCGTGCGCACCATGTGTGAGCACTCCAAACCCTTTGCGTGAGTGCCATGTGAGTGCCCCCACCCCCTTGTGCATGTGTACAAGTGCCCACGCAAGCACACACCACCCCTTTATGCATGTGCGCACATGCCCGCACAAGCGAGCGCAGGGGGTGCCCTGCCTCCAGCACACGGACCACGTTCCCCCCAACCTGTCCGTGGTGTCAAAAAGGTTGGGGATCACTGCTCTAGGGAATCCCTGGGGAGAAATCAGCAATTATGGCAGGAGTTAAGGGGCTGTTCAGATGACCACAGAAAGGCACTGCCCCCCACATGAGGCCTACAGCTTGCCTATACTGGTTTAAAGCACCAAAGGTTTGCCAGCAGAGTATGAGAGAGTGAAAACACAGGAGTTATTGAAAGATTTCCCAAATCTGAAGTTAGGGAGATTGTTACCCGATCTCTCTCTTAAAGTGGCAAGAGAAGTAAAATATGAAACTTTGGAGTGGACAGTGATTGTATTCCCAAAGGGGCAGGGAAGAGGATGGCAGGTGATATGACCTGATTCCAGACTTAATACACCTCCGCCTGAGGGGGATTGGGCCCGGAACCCATGCTGCGGCACCATTTGTGCAGTGAGAAGTGCACCCCTCCGGAGACCCACCAACACAGAGAAGTTTGGCCCAGCACCTCTGTGAGTTTAACAGACTTTGGGCGGGAGTTCTCATCTGACAGTTACGGCTTGTTGCTGGAGTTAAGTTGATTTGACCTGATTATGAAGGGTGTTGATCTTTGTGTAAGCAGTAAAGATAAAGATGTTAAAGTTAAGAATATGTCTCCTGTGATATTTCCCACGCAAAATTTGAAACTGAACCCAAACACAGTTACCCAGGTGTTCTTGGACTGCAACTTTCAAAGCCCCAGCGGGCACAGCTGGTGGTGAAAGCTTCTGGAAATTGCAATCCAAAAACATTTGGGTTTCCCAAGGTGGGAAACTACTGTACTCATTTTTGGGACAACTAGGAGTTCTTCTGTAGTGGCCCTTGCCTGTGGACATTAGGCAGGTGTTTACCAGCAGCGAACCAGAAAAACTAAGAACTACAGCCTCAATCCTATGCTACTCGGCAGGCAAATACACCAGCCTGGTTCAGCTCATGCAAAATTGGCAGACATAGCACTTAAGCCAACCTTGTTGATAAACCTCAGTTACCTAGGAGGCGCTGCACCCGGTGACATACAGAGAGAAGAAGCAGCGAATAGTGAAAATCTCAAAGCATCTACATCAAATGTGTATCCACAATTATCATCCTGCCCCTCCCAGATTAGGATCAAGAAAACGTGTTGTTGTTTTTAAAAAATCTGTGAATCTTGAAAGACAGCAGAGAATGCCAGGACTGTAATTTGAAAAGAAAGTAATACTCTTCTCTTAAAATTGATGGGACACCAGGAAGGCTAACCCTGATCACATGGAGACCAGTCACTTAATGCACTACAGAGTGAAGTTAGCAGAACCAACGTGAACCTAAAAAAATGAGATTTTTACACTGACATAGTCCTTTGCAATGGCAGAAAAAAACAGGAAACCCCACATCTATGTCAGTGTACTCTACATCCATCAACATGTACTATGGATGTTTTTATGTGACTTGCCCCAGATGCTCTTGATGTTGCCCATTATTGGGGGGAAATAACTGATATTTTTATTATTAGCACTGTGCTTTTTACATGAACATAGAAAGAAAGACAAGGAGTGGACGAGGGGTCTTTTATGTGGTTGCACCCAGTTATGAAACTACCTAGGAGATCCATCTTGTGCCTTTACTGTTATTGAATAGACACCAGGGTCTTTTTCCTCCAAGGTTTTATTGACTAGTTGGATCTGATTTGCCAGGTAGTGACTTTAAGCTGCCCTTATGAATAGCCACTTTCTGGTCATTGCCTTCCTTCCTTGTGCTAAAAATTGCATAATGGCGTTTCTGGTTTTTAATTAACATTTTAATTAATTTATTTATATTTTATTAACCTTTTTGGGAGTCCAACATAGGAGAATAAATAACTTTTCCTGTCTCAACATCCTGTACATTTCTTGTACAAATTGCTGATACTACACAAAATGCTGCTGCTGTTTTGCAAATGTTCTTTCATACTTACTGTTTCTGTGGCTCACATTTTGCTTTATGGAAATAAAGTTATTGTTTTCTGCAGAAACTATGCAGTTAGTATGTCAACAAATTAAAGACTACTGATCATCATTCCGGCTCTGTCAGATCAAGTCACTTAAAATACATGCATTTTCTAATGGATTTTTAAAAACCATACCTCAAAAAACTGTATGCTAGCTTGAAGAAGCAGACAATGAAGAAATATTTCCATTTATATTTCTTGCATTTTTTCCAGGCTATCTTTATATCCACGTTTGTTGTAAGATGTTTTAGCAACTAGCAAGCGACCTTTCTTATTGAACTTTCCGGCTATTCAATAACCAGTATTATCTGGGTGAGATGCAGTGGCTGCATCTCACTACTCATTGAGTAGTTATGCTTGCATGACTCAGAGTTATGCAAGTGGTAACTGCAATGGCACCAAGGCAGAACGGGGTCACAATGTGGACTGCACATTACACACACACAAGCCCTGTTGCCTGGGCATAATGCCCAGCAAAGTTCGTCGTTGTTTAGTCGTGCCCGACTCTTCGTGACCCCATGGACCAGAGCACGCCAGGCCCTCCTATCTTCCACTGCCTCCCAGAGTTGGGTCAGATTCATGTTAGTTGCTTCGATGACACTGTCCAACCATCTCATCCTCTGTCGTCCCCTTCTCCTCTTGCCTTCACACTTTCCCAACATTAAGGTCTTTTCCAGGGAGTCCTCTCTTCTCATGAGATGGCCAAAGTATTGGAGCCTCAGCTTCAGGATCTGTCCTTCCAGTGAGCACTCAGGGTTGATTTCCTTTAGAATTGATAGGTTTGTTCTCTTTGCAGTCCAGGGGACTCTCAAGAGCCTCCTCCAGCACCATAGTTCAAAAGCATCAATTCTTCAGCAGTCAGCTCTCTTTATGGTCCAGCTTTCACTTCCATACATCACTACAGGAAAAATCATAGCTTTGACTATGCGGACTTTTGTTGGCAAGGTGATGTCTCTGCTTTTTAGGATGCTGTCAAGGTTTGTCATGGCTTTCCTCCCAAGAAGCAGGTGTCTTTTAATTTCGTGGCTGCTGTCTCCATCTGCAGTGATCATGGAGCCCAAGAAAGTAAAATCTGTCACTGCCTCCATATTTTCCCCTTCTATTTCCCAGAACAGCATCTTAAAAAGCAGAGACATTACCTTGCCAACAAAAGTCCGAATAGTCAAAGCTATGGTTTTTCCTGTCGTGATGTATGGAAGTGAGAGCTGGATCATAAAGAAAGCAGACCGCCGAAGAATTGATGCCTTTGAATTGTGGTGCTGGAGGAGACTCTTGAGAATCCCCTGGACTGCAAGGAGAACAAACCTATCAATTCTAAAGGAAATCAACCCTGAGTGCTCACTGGAAGGACAGATCCTGAAGCTGAGGCTCCAGTACTTCCTGTCCCACGTATAGGTTTCTCAGGAGATAGATAAGGTGGTGAGGCACTCCCATTTCTTTAAGAATTTGCCATAGTTTGCTGTGGTCCACATAGTCAATGAAGCAGAAGTAGATGTTTTTCTGGAACTCTCTGGCTTTCTCTATAATCCAGTGCATGTTAGTCCTACTATTTTAATTAAGCAACTTTGAAGTGTTGACATTTTAATTATATTTTAATAACAAAATAGCTGGAATCCTGTCACTTAGTGTAGTAGATCACAACTAGAATATGACCATTGGAACAATGGGGATTTGGTGAGTCAACTCTGTAAGCTTTATTGATTCAGTGGGCCTACTCTAGTTGCAACTGACTATGTTAAAGTAACAGGATTTCAGCCATTGAGTTTAATTTTACTACATTAATATCTACATTCCATTTTAATTCTCTTGTTTTTACCTGTATTCTAAACTGCCTTAGATTCTAGCTCTGAGGGAAAGGTAGCATATAAATACATAATACAGTATAAAATAAAAAATACATTTTGGCTCTTGGCATGCCTCAGCACTTTATTACCAGCTTGATGCAGATTACCACTGTACCGTACATTTCTTGTCTCTGTTGTGGAATGTAACATATTCTGATGAAAAATGTCACTATTATAGTAGTCATATAATACAGCAGCACTACAATCTATTTGTGTGCTTCCAGGGATGTTAGCAAGTCTTTGGGTCCGAATCCCAAGTTCGAGTCTTTGGTCTCAAGTCTGAGTCTGAGTCTTAGGCACCAAGTCCCAAGCCCCAAGTCTGAGTCTCTATCGAAAACAAGTTTTTGATGGGTTCCTAGTTGTGGGTTGAGTTTGAGTCAATGAAAAAAACAAACACCAAGTCGAGCCACTGGTGCAACTTAAATCCAATTTGACAGCAAGTCCTGGAATTTGAGTCCCCATTCCTGGCTAATCCTAATCTTAATTTCAGATTATCATTGTACCTGATAATCTGAGATGACTGGCATGAGATGTTATTATTACACATTATCAATCCTGTGAGTTGATTAATTGCCATGTTGACTGTGGGATTCTGAGAACTGTCATCCAAAGGGACAACATTTCCAAGTTCTGGGAGTAGACTCATTCTTCTTTTTCATTCTGCTGGGCTCTTAACATTCCTTTCTCTTCCCATTTTCCTTCCTATTCCTCCTCACATTCTCACCAAACTCAGTACAGTACTGTGCTCCACATTTTCCATTTCATTTGGTTAGGCAATTTTGCCTTCTTATCTCCTGAGGAAGCGGGTGTTGTTAACTTCACTTGTAGTATGTTGTTTTAGAATTCTGGTTCGACTGAGATTATCACATAACATCATTTATTGTATACACCCTTCCAATTAGCTTTTGCTCACTCTAAAACAGTGCATGGCTTTGCCTCACAATATTTGCTTAAAATATTTTAAATGAGATTAAACTATTGGGGGACTTTGTCGGTTAACTGCACCAATTAATCCAATTAGTTTTAACAATCATGAAGGTGAGGCTAATGTTCACAGCTCACCTTTGATACTCAAAGCAAGTCCCACTGAATTCAATACGAACACCCTCCTGCCCAGTAAAGCATGAATAGGACTGCAGTGCTAATGTTGTTATCACAGTTTATAAATCTGTAAAGATTACAGGTACCATTCTTTCAGTCTTCAACAGCCAAAGCAGACAAATGTTGCTAAGCACTTTTAGAACAGCTCTCTGAGCAAACTGCACAATCATGGCTTTTATTGCTGATCCACTTCTTTGAGTAAAACAATAATGCTGTACAACAACTGCTATCCATATCAGCATAACTGTAACAAACTTGATGTTTGTCCAGAGCAAAACTGGTTATGAGATATATTTATTTATAAACATAGTTTAAATGTCACTCTCAAATTCTAATTTGTTTAGTGTCCAGATTGTCATGCTCACAGTCCCAGAAATGTACAGTTATATGCACTGTTCTGTTGTATTCAGCTCCCCAAATCTAGTCTCATACTTGGAGGACTACTAAAATTTAATTTTGAGTGAAGAATACATAAGAATAATGTGCCATCAAGATGGTAAACCTTTTCAGAGTTTCAGAAGTGGTTTACCATTCCCTTCTTCTGGGGCATCCTGGGATTGTGCAGCTTGCCCAAGGCTACACAGGTTGGCTCTTCTTCCTGGAGGCACAGTGGAAAATTGAACTCCCAACTTCTGGCTCTACAGAGGTTAACTGACTGAGGTATCCAGCTAGTTGGAAAATGGTGCTACATATTTCAATCCAGCTAGTTGGAGAACGGTGCTACATATTTTTCTGACCTGCAGCTCCTATGATCCCTTACCATTAGTTATAATGAGTGGGGATGAAGGGATTTAAAATCCTGCTGGACTAAAGGTTTCCTTTCCCTGATTTAAATGTAGGTTTTTGTACAAGACAGTGTTTGTTTTGGACTCCGTTTTCACAATTGAGTTACTCTTAAACCATAATAGGCAGTTCAGGCATTCTTCATAGACAAAGGTGATGCCTTAAATCCTGAGCACTAATCCCAATTATCATTTTCTAGTGACTAGGTTATCTAGTGTGTTACTCTTTTTAAGCTTGTAAGAGTCTGCTCCTACAATGCTCACCAAGAGTTCTGATAGTTTATGTCCAGTCTGGTGTTGAGCGTGTGCTAACATCAAATGAGCTGTTAAAATGTGGTTATGACAGTAAAGGAAGTTATTATATATTGCGCAAGAATTTCCACGTTTGGTTCAGAAACATGGAAATGTTCTCAGCTTTTAGGTTGCAACCCTAAATACATGTTCAGAGCAGTATATACCTTTGAATATGGTGGAATTAACTGGGAATTAAGGTGTTTATTACATTGCCAGAGTCGCAGAGATAAACATTAATATGCGCTGGCATTGTGCTAAAGACTCATTAGGAAGCAAAGAAACAAAGACATATTTTCATTATCAGAGGACTGAATTTTGTTTTGGATAAGGCCGCTCCTGCAGCTTTCTCAGACCACTTGTTCCCTGTGCCCTTTTATACCATGGACAGGGACATCCAGTCAAACAACCTAATCATAGTTTGCCCACCTTTATACACTTGTCTTCTAACATTATATAAGCTATGAGGAAGGACCCTAAACTGATTTAGAGATACATCTCACTATGCTCATTGGGGCTTACTTCCAAGTAGATATGGGAAAGAACTTTGTTTCAGTTCATTTTTTGACCAGAATTTATCAATATTCACAAAATTTGAATGCAGGAAAAAGCAAAACTGACAGATTTGCTGATTCCTACTTCCAGGTGATTATTTGTTTATTATTATATAGATTTCTGTCCACACCTTCTAGCACCTACACACTACTTAGAATAGCTTACAACAAGTTAAAATTCTAATATAGTCAGGTATAATATAAAAATATAAAAATACAGGAACGGATACAGCACTATGAAAGATTACACACCAACTATAAACTTTAAATAAAACCACAAGTACCCATCAAACCTGCAGTCTAAACATCATTTTCTTATGAACAAACATTTGCACATATACCTTGCCCCAAACTGGAAAAGTGCAACACAGCATATTAATTACATCAATCTATGTACGAGGTGTTAAGCAACATACTTTACTCAAAAATCTCAGAATTTAGGATTTGTTTCATGTAAAATTTGGACTCCTAGTTCATAAATGTTTTTCATAGGCAGAGGCATGAAGCAAAGAAAGGAGGACTGACAATAGAAGTAATGAATTTCAGTGCTATAAGTAAATTACAGTTTATAGCTTTCTTATGCAGAGTCTCTGGATACAACACAAATATCAAAAAGATCTGTTGGAGCAATAATCATTTTCTGGTTTAAACGTTGTATAGAGCCCAAGCATCTGTCAATCCAGTTGTGCTCTGATGACATCTAGCAGGATATAGAAAAAGTTTGTGAAACTGTTGTGTCAACAAATTTAAATTCATAAATGCTCAAGGTATATCTCAGCTGCTCCCGACCTGTTGTCCTCAAGATGTGTTGCACAACTCCCAAAAAGGCTTGGTCTCCCTGTGAAGTGTGACCCAACTCAACTGGAAGGTATCAGGTTGAGTGAGGTTGGTGTAGGTATAGGAAAGAGAGAGATGGACTTTCTGAGTGCAGAGTGGTTGATTCATGCATGGCTCATGGCCATATACATGCTTGCAAAACTGTTTCCTGGCCCTGCCCATAAAGTGACCGCAGCTGAAGGATGAAGCAAACAGAGTAGTGAAGGAAGTTCTTACTAAATCATGAGCTACATCTTTTGGGGAAAATATGGCAGCAACACAGGATGTGATGCCTGAAACAACCTGTCTGAAAAACTAATCATGCCCCCATTTAAAAAAAAAAAATTTTTTTCTCTAATCATTAGCTGCTTTTTGTGCACTTCCTTGATCACTTGAACTAACAATATAAACCTCTCAGAATTACAAGCTCATTGGCAGGAGCTGGGGGAAGCCCCAGTGCTGGGTGCATGCATTTTCACAGATAACATATCAGCATTCCTGAATCTGAAATAAGACATTATCAGAGCTGAGAATTTGCACTATCCAGAATAGTTTAATTCAGAGATTCATGATACAGATTTTATCTGGGTAGTAACAGAACGTCTGTGTGTACAGTCCGATTTTCCATGTGTTGCTTACTCAGAGTTCAATGCAGCTTAAAGAAATACAAACCTAAATGCTTCCGCCATCCTATCAACTTCATTTCATCATTTTCATTACGAAAGCAGTCAAGTGCCGGACAGCCAAATTTACTTTCCATCATCTGCATTGCAAAACTAGTTCAGTGTCAGAAATGGAGTGAAAATTAAATGAAGTATTGTGGAAGTTAAGGCCCTTTAAGTCCCACACATTTAACTGGGATAACTATGGTGCAAGCTTATGCAAGTTTACTGAAAAACACATTTCACAGTCTGAACTTATCTCTGGGTCAAAGGGTCGAGGAGTGCAACCCTAAGCTTATGCAGAAATCTGTTGGAAATGTGTGGGTGTTATAGGTTACAATCCTTTTTAGATTTATCCAGAATTATGCTCCACTGAAATCATTGGACTTGCTTTTGAGTATCATGTGTAGGATTGCACTATCAAGTGGTTATTTTGTCTGGATTTAACTCAGTGAGCTAGGTTAGATTCTTCATGGTAAAAACACATTAAGCTGGAACCAGAATTCGTGATCAACTTGGGGTAAAATGAAGGAACTACAAATTGTGACTATTTGTGGTACATTTCTGATGCTTTATTATATATCTTACATTACATGATGTCATCTTTAAAAATATCTTCTTAAGTATAAAAAGCCTTGTTAAAGTAAGGTAAAACACATTTTCATAAAGCCTAACTAGAAACTGAAGTTGGAGCATCAAATTGTGCTGTGTAAAAAAAAAAAACCCTACAAATCCAAATTTGCTCATTTCTATGTCATGGCAGCCTAATTCTGCTGTCTGTTTAAAATCATCATATTAATTGTAGGCAATAAGTGTTATTACTGTATTGCAGATTGAAATTCTGTCTAAATCCATGCAGTGGCCAAAATCCTGTTGCTTAACATAGTAAGTCCCACTATAGTAAGCTAATTGAATCAGTGAGAGTCAACTCCACCATAAACGCCATTGATTCAAATGGACCTACTCTAGTTCTTGCTTACTTGTAGTAAGTCACAAGGAGAGTAGACCATTTTGATTCAATGGAACTTAGGGAGGAGTTGACTCACCAAATCCCCACTGCTTCAATGGACCTACTCTAATGCAACTTACTATGCTAAGCAACAGAATTTCTGCCAGTGTTTACTGTTATAGGACAATCTGAAGCATTCTCTGTGATTGAGATCTACAGATACTGAGATTTAAGGCTGATTCTCACTTATCAGCTTTTTCTGAGTAACACTGCATGAAATCCATAGGATTCATTTAAACCTTTTACAGAAACAAAGTTTCCCAGAGTGGCCTATTATATATTGAGTCAGAGACACAAAAGGCCACAAGAATGAATGACAATGCAAAAACACAAAAGTGCACTAAATATTGGTAAGAATGTTCAGCTAGTGATACGTGTTTAAGAATAACCATCTAACTGAGAACTGAGATCTGGGTACATAATCTCAGTGTCTATCTCCACCGAGTATTATATCAAAACTTCTAGTTAGAGCTGCATTCCCACAGGGCTCACTTGTTGCATTCCAGACTTGCATACAGTTTCTAAACATCTGTCACTGGGCTTTTTAAAAAAATGTGTCTAAAAATATACTTCCTCAGTTCCTAGAACTATGGATTTGCTCTCAAGAGTTCAATCAGGATGAGATGCAACACTTGATCAGTAACAAGTATAAAAGTCTGATTGGGAGTAAGCCCATTGAAGACAGTGGGGCTTACTTCTAAGTAAATATGCTAGGATTGCTTTTTGCTCACAGACTACTTGGATTTTCACCAGATTATTGCTTATTTGCAATATTGTGTCATCTCCAGACTTGACACACCTCACATGTCAGAATATCTGCAACAGCCACATAACACAATTCCCAACTGAGATGTGTCCTCCACCTTTACTCTTCTCCTCTGTCCATTAATTCTAACCCATGTTTCCTTTTTTTCATTTAACCATGTACCAATTCATAGGATCTGTTCTCTCCTCCCATGCGGTGTCTATTCAATGACATTTGGCAAGGGACTTTTTCAAAGGCACTATAGAACTCCAAGTGTATGTCTTCAGCATGTTTGTTGGCACTCTCAAATTATTCTGTCACTGAGAAACAGCCACTCCAACAGACTGTGACAAAGGCTGAATGTCCAGCTTGTTTTCTTTCCTCCTCTGTCAGGACTCAAAGTCTATTATGTCCAATCTGAAAAAATGTCCATCTGAGCTTGAAAGCTCATTGGTTTGTAATGTTTTAATGGTCAAAGATATTACTCAGCCTTATTTTGAGATTTTTTTTAACAAGGACCACTTTTTTTTTCATTTTACCAGCAGTCTTTTTCAAAATATCCAGAATGGCCACAGAGGGCAAGATTAACAACTAAAGAAGGGAGATCTAGCATTGCTGAAAAAGGACTGCTCTATCTGAGGACTTCATTTTTGTCTAACCATTAGGTAATATCTTTAATTTTATTACAATTTACATACTTTATGTATCAGCTAAATTTAATGGCCAGCTCTTCAGGTATGGGGATAGTCATGTCTCTGTGTGCCTCTGTACCCATCCAAACAGAAACAATATGTTTTAACATAGTGCTATAATACACATGTCTTCATCTACAGAGATTGGGAGAGACTATTCACCCAGCATTATCCAAGCCTCATGCCTCAAGGTGATGGAAGAAGTTTAAGTCTCCAACTTGGGGCATTTTTGTTTGTTTCCATTTTTGTCTAAATATTTAAGAACTGTTATGTGGCTTTACTTGCTTTTCCCTTCTCTCTCTCTCTCTCTCTTTCTCTGTTCCTCCCACCCCTCTTTTGTTTCACAGGGTAGGGAAGGACTATCTTTTTAATTTTTTTGGAGTAAGCTGTTCTCTTCAGCTGAAGAGTTAGGCAAACTTTAACAGTATGCTTTATATAATTAAATGCTTTATATTAAACAAATAAAAAGCTTTTCCCTTTGAAGAGCATGCTGGTTCTGCTGAATTATTCTAGCTTTAATAATACTTTTTCTCACCAAGTTACTAAGGGCTAATATTGGGGTAGCATACATATTATTTCCTAATCCCACTCTGGATCTCCTTCTTAAAAATAATTCTATATTGGCTGTCTACTTGTACTCCATTGTGGAGACTAGTTTTATTGTTTTTAACATCCCATCCTTCCTATGGGAGGCTGTGGCAAGATACTGTGATTCTCCCTACTCTTTGTCCCTATTTTATCCTCTCAACAATGCTATACCTACAAGCATATCCTTAATGTAATCACTCACCAGTTAAAAATCACACATAGAGAGAAAACATACAAAACCATACAAAGGCAAATTGAGCCATTTTCTGTGCAGCACGCAGTTCTGTAAAGTGAGTGAGACTGAGAGACAAAAACATCATCAGTCAGTGAGCTTAATGACTAAACAGGGATTTTTACCTGAGGTTCCCCAGTAATAGTGTAACACTGACTTGAATCTAAACATTTGAACTAAAATTCCTGCTAAGTCCAGAAGGATGTCATGTGCTTTTTGAGTCATATCAGACTCTATTCTTCCTGAGGAAAACAGAGGGGATGGGGGAGTCATGTTACACAAGCTGTGGAGGCGATATTATTTTTGTGGATAGTAAGGGCTTGGTTGTTTTTCCTGTCCACTAGTTGAGAAAGTAATGGAATCATTGATTTGTTGTATTTATCTAATTTGTATCAGTTGCAGGTTACTTTTTTCCCAGTAAGGTGATCCAGGGTGGCTCACAATGTTAAAACAAGTAATACTACAACCACAATAAATTACAGATAAAAAGCACTTAAACTGTAATGATAATTAACAATCTGTTAATTAATTAGCAATATGTCAATTAATTAATTAATTAATTAATTAATTAATTGATTGATTAATTAATTAATTAATTAATTAATTAATTAATTAATTAATTAATTAATTAATTAATTAATTAATTAATTGAGAGTACCCAGTGTGGTGTAGCTGTGGATAATGTGATGGACTGGTACTCTGGAGAACAAGTTTCGAATCTCCACTCAGCCATGGAAATTCAGTGGGGAAGTGGAACTGGTAAAACCACTCCTTAAATACCTTACTTGCCTTGAGAGCCCTATTAGGGTCACTATGACTCAGTTCCGACTTGACGGCACATAACAGCAACAATTAATTAAAAGCATTTAAAACTTTTTTAAAAACTCAGGGAAGAAAACAGTATCCAGAGACTTCATCATAGTTATTAAAAGCCTGTCTGAAGAGGTGGGTCTTCAACTGTCAGCAGAAGGATAAAAGGGAAGGAGCAAATCTGACTTCTCATGGAGAATCTAAATTGCAGGGTTAGCACTCCAGTTTCAACATTATTATTATAATTATTATAATTTAACTCACATTGCAGTTAAATAATTTTAGACCATATGCAATGGTTTCTGGGGTGAATGCTTGTGGTTTTGTGTGTTACTTAGAAGTGTAGGGGTAAATGTGGAAGTGCAGGTGCTCATCATGACAATCCCTAAAGCCAACCTCCTGATTCCAGGAGAGTCCAAGAAGAAGAAGAAGAAGAAGAAGAAGAAGAAGAAGAAGAAGAAGAAGAAGAAGAAGAAGAAGAAGAAGAAGAAGAAGAAGAAGAAGACGACAATGGGATCACTTCAGACTGACAAAAGAGGAGCAGGTCTTTTGGAAAGCTAGTGGTTCTTAATTGGCAATTCAAGAACAAACTGCATTCAAACACTTCATGTTAAAATAGAGATACCATGCAACAACATTCTGTTCTTGAGAAAACATCTTTGTCTCTCAGCCACTGTGAGGATTGTAGCTATGTCCAGAAGGAACAGAGAATTCTCAGGAATGGGATGGCAAATAATGTCACAGTCCCTGCCAACAGAGAGTTCCAGGGTTTGTATCTTGCAACTTCTGGCTCCACTACACCTCTGGCAATATTTCAGTTATTTCAAAATTTGCTAAGTTAGCCTTGTTAGGCTAGAAGGCCCTTTGGTGGAGCCTAGACCTACCCTGATAGATCCACGATGAGGTCCTAACTAATAGCAGTGATGAAGCTTCATGAGCAGAAAGTGCCATGTTCAGCCCCTTAGCAACCCTCTTAAGTGCGCTGAGATAGCATGGCTAGGAAAAGTTGCTGTCAGTCAGATTGTATTCAGTAAGATGATCAGTATAAGTCTACAAGAGAGTACTACAAAAGAGTAGTAGACAAAGCAATGTTATGCCTTCAGTAGAGTTCTGAACCAAAAACAAAAGTATTTTCATAAATAAAAAATGCAAGGAGGGATCTAATTTCAGGACCCAGAACAAATTTTTTCCCCTTTTTGTACCACTCGATCGCAGTTTTGGCTGACCTGACTGAAATGTGACCTGAGGCATTTCTTGCTTTGGAAACTGCATCAACATACTTGAACTGATGTCACACTTCCAGAAAATGGGTGCTTCTATTTTTAAAATAAGAACTTCAGCTGAAGAAAAAGAATAACCTTGAAACATAAGTTTTGCTATTATTGGACTCTTCGTTTGGTTTCCAGGCTGAATAAGCCTGCAGCCATTTCAATCATAACAGAAAGAACAGGAGGGCAGGCTGGATCAGCTAGCATGTCTGTGCACGCATGTTTTTAAACGATGTTGCTCTTTTCTTGGAGATAAACATGTCAGTATTTAGAAGGATATCGATCATTTAAGAGAGCAGTGGGGAACCTTTTTAACACCTCTGATGTTTGGGAGGTCCCCACTCAGAATCCACACCTAGCATTGCCAATGAAAGGGACTGGGGTATTGACACTGCTTTTACAGTCCACAAATGCAGATTATACTTCTTTATACTTGCTGTCAATGAGGCCATATTTCTACATTGATACTACTATCTGCAAAGGTTTACTACAGTCATGTATAAACACTTCCATATATAGAACGGCTATGTTGCACATTAAAATCTGTTCATTATTTATGTCGCTACTAAAGGATTAAATAAAGAAAGTAGGTTAAATAAAGAACTTTGCAAAACCAGGACTAAGGGCAATTTGGAACAATCCTCTTGCTCCCCAAGCCCGGAAATAATGACGCAGACAACTCACTTGGGTTTTAACTTATGGGCCACACTTTATTAACGTTAATTAATTTTCTAACCTGTAAATGAACCAGTAAAAGAACCAGTTCAAAACTTGAGGGGGCCTGCGGTAGTGCGGGTAAATAACTCCAAATAATTCCTTATCGTCAATGGGCGAGTCCCAGGCCCCAGGTTCCAGCTGTCTGATGACCGGAGGAACCTATAAGGCCTAATAACACCCCGAACCTCTGGCCATCGTATTTGATGACCTTTGGTTCGTAAGTGTGCAAGCACCTCAGTCGCCTTCGGTCCTGTAATCGCACGATCCGCAGGAACCGTCAGGACTGAAGCGTTGTTAATTATTGATAATTACCAAAGGGAGACACCGTGACAGTTATTCCCGCACTACCCGCCCGTGTGACCGATTATAGAGAATCCACCATTAAAATTTTTTTTGGCCCAAACAAAGATCCCCCCTTCCAGTGTGGGATAGGCGAAAAATCCCCCCATCCAACAGCCAATCAGGATAGAGGTCAAAAATTCCTATCCGGCCCCAATAAAACAGGCGACCACTATCACACTAGAAAAAAGGGGGTGGGCGGGTGGGTGCCAATCCGAAAGAGAAACTGCGTCCCGGGCCGGCGCTCTTTTATAGCGTCACGGCCCCAGGCATTGCCCCACGTGGCCCCGCTGCTGCTGCGTCCTTCCGGGCAAGGAGAGCAAACGGGGCGCACGAGGCTCAACGGCGCGACCCGCGCCGTTCGCGCGCGCAGGTACTTGCTCCCCAAGCCCGGAAATAATGACGCAGACAACTCACTTGGGTTTTAACTTATGGGCCACACTTTATTAACGTTAATTAATTTTCTAACCTGTAAATGAACCAGTAAAAGAACCAGTTCAAAACTTGAGGGGGCCTGCGGTAGTGCGGGTAAATAACTCCAAATAATTCCTTATCGTCAATGGGCGAGTCCCAGGCCCCAGGTTCCAGCTGTCTGATGACCGGAGGAACCTATAAGGCCTAATAACACCCCGAACCTCTGGCCATCGTATTTGATGACCTTTGGTTCGTAAGTGTGCAAGCACCTCAGTCGCCTTCGGTCCTGTAATCGCACGATCCACAGGAACCGTCAGGACTGAAGCGTTGTTAATTATTGATAATTACCAAAGGGAGACACCGTGACAGTTATTCCCGCACTACCCACCAAAGCATGAGGACTAGCATCGGCTATGTCCCATGTGCCCACCAGACAAACCAAGTTCCAACAGCAGGCCCCCTCTAACATCGTCCAAAAAAATGTCCAAACCTGCCTCCGACAGGTGGACGCCATCCTCGCGGAAATATTCAACATTGGATATAAGGATTCTGTGATGGCTCACCACAGATCCGAGGCC
Source organism: Pogona vitticeps (assembly GCF_051106095.1). NCBI lineage: Eukaryota > Metazoa > Chordata > Lepidosauria > Squamata > Agamidae > Pogona > Pogona vitticeps. Next base: position 185,018,506 of record NC_135786.1, read on the forward strand.
GCCTTTGCTGACGCCTCTGCAAATTTCCTTATTGACCTGGCGACGAGCCTTGTTAACTTTATCCATGTTACACGCCCCCCGCCAAATTAAACGCGGTATGATCGTTGACCAGACTATCCGCATGGCGGGGTATAACATATGCAGTCTGCGCAGGTCCCTCAAAATATCCAATATCAAAGCCTTCCCAGGCAACTGGGGCAAATCATTGCCCCCCAAATGTATAACCAAGATGTCTGGAGGAGCGCTCCCAAATGAGGCCATTCTTCCAAATTGCACCCATTGCATGCCACGCATGCCCTTCCAGGATATAGATGCCATGGCACCAAGCCCCAAATCGCTTCCCCAGCGGGAAGATGCAGCATAACGTGCTGCCCAGTAAACATAACTATGGCCGATAATCACGACGTTCTTCCGAGCCTCCAGCATCTCACCATCTGAAAGACAAAACAAAACGCTGCCTACACGTTAGGTAGCTGTCTGATATATTTTTTGTAACACTTTGATGACCATCTACCTAATCGTTTAATCTTATCCACATCATATCCCAGAGCGGCTGCTGTTGAGGCCGCCCCTATCCTAAACGAATGGGTGCCAAATCTCATATCTCTAATCCCTGCTCTTTCCAGGGCCATGTCAGTTATCTTCCAAAATTGGTACTTAGTGAGAGGTACTCCGTTATGGTGTTGAAAGAAATAGCCACTGGCAATCCCCCTGTAAATCATAAATTCCCCCAATGCTTTCACCGGACATATTTTTCTTCTGCTGCATTGTCCCAAAATAATCGTTCTACCATGCCCCAGCTGGTCCGTTTTAGAACTCCTCAACCTAATTCTCACCTGTCCCTCTTCCACTGCTACATCCTCCATCTGTAAGGCCTTCTTCGAGACGTCCCCTTTACCCGAAGCCACTAATTCATTAATTCTCATGGCACCGAAAAAGGCTAACAATGCTGCTGCATGAAAAAGAGCCCCTTCATACCTATCCCTACACAGCGTACCCCATAAATCACCCAGCTGCTCAAGAATCGCCGGTGACATTGGAGTTCTACTGTCCTGCCTTCTTCCCATCTCCCGAGACCAGCCCTCCAACATCTTCCTGATCCTAAAGTCTCCCGACAAATCCCTAACACCACTTGCCCTAGCGTAAAAACTTAAGGCCGCCAACTTGCCTTTAATGGTACCAGGTGTCAGTCCCTTCCAGTGCAGTGCCACAATGAACTGCTGAATGTGCTCCACCGGAGCAGGCCACAATTGCTCTAATCCCCTCAACCTTCTAAATCCTGCAAACTCTGCCCTTGCGGCTCCATATTTTTTACACGTTCTCGGGGCCAGTGCCATACCTATCGCTCTTGACGCCTCCGAACGCCAATCTGCCATACCTCTGCTGGAAGCACCTCTGGCATCTCCCTTGCTTCCGGTGCCAATTCCCTGAACCGCCGCATCTGTTTGCGTGAAAGAGCATCGGCTATGCTGTTATCGATGCCCGGGACATGACGGGCCTGCACTACGATATTAAACTGCAACGCCCTCAACGTAAATGCTCTAACTAATCTCATCACCCTCTCTGAACGTGACGTCAGGTTGTTGACGATAAACACCACCGCCTGATTGTCACACCAAAAACGCACCACTGCATTGGACCACTCCCTTGCCCAAAGCCACAGTGCTCCTACTATTGGAAAAAATTCCAAAAATGTCAAATCCCTCGTTATACCCCGCCTATGCCAATCCTCCGGCCATGTCCCTGCACACCACCTACCCTTAAAATAAATCCCAAACCCGTGAGTACCAGCCGCATCTGAATTTACCTGGACATCCGCCTTTAAGCTGATTTCTGACCTCCAGAATGATGTCCCATTAAAATGATCCAAAAAATGTTCCCACACCCTTAAATCCTCTCGAATACCATTTGTAACCCTAGTCCTATGAAATGGCCTCTTCAATCCTGACATAGCGCTGCAAAGTCGCCTTAGAAAGGGCCTTCCTGGAGCTACCACTTTGCATGCAAAATTTAAGTGGCCAACCACCTCTTGTAATTCCTTCAAGCTCACCTTCCTTTTTGTCGCCAAGGTACGCACCACATTCCTAATGTTTTTTAATTTATCCTGAGGCAACCGCGAAGTCTGCATTATTGTGTCTAACTCAATCCCCAAGAAGGTCAGAGTCGTATTTGGCCCTTCTGTTTTTTCTTCCGCTAATGGCAAACCCAACTCAGAAGCTAACTCCCTAAATGTATCTAAAAATCTCTGGCATCTGCCTGAGTTGGCCTTGCCACAAAAAAGAAAATCATCCAAATAATGTGATGTGCTATTACAGCCCATACGTTGTCTGATCCACCATTCAATGAAAGTACTAAACCTTTCAAAGGTTGCGCATGAAATTGAACAGCCCATGGGGAGGGCCCTGTCGATGTAATAAAGCCCTTGAAATCGAAACCCCAGCAAATTAAAATCAGCTGGGTGTACTGGTAAAATCCGAAAAGCTGATTTTACATCCGCCTTGGCCATCTCAGCGCCCACACCACAAGCTCTAATCATTCGTACTGCCTCGTCGAACGAGGTGTACCGCACTGAACACAACTCCTCTGGTATGGCGTCATTTACTGACTCCCCTTCCGGAAATGACAAATGATGGATCAGCCTAAATTCACCCGGGGCTCTTTTTGGGACAATCCCCAGAGGGGAGACCCTCAAATCTCCCATAGGTGCTTCCTTAAAGGGCCCCAATACCCTACCTTCTCTGACCTCCTTGTTGATTTTTTCCAAAACCACGCCCTCCAAGCCAAGTATTGATTTAAGGTTTTTTGCCACAAACGCTCTCCTAACTCCCAAAGCTGGAATTCTAAACCCAAACCTAAAACCTAAATACAAATATTCAGCGTCATCCCTTTTCGGGTATGCCGCTAAACCTTTTTTTAATACATCAATTTTAATCGGTGTGGGCCCCCTTTCCAGGAGGCCCCCCATCTGACCTCTTATTGGCTCCACCCGTCCTGTTTTGCCGCTGTCCTCCAGACCGAAAGCAGTTGCTTTTAGCATGCTTTCCCCCACAAGAGATACACTCGTGTCTAAATCTGCATTGGGCCTTGTTACAGGACCCTTTATTATTAAATTCAAAACAGGGCAGACGGGGTTGAACCACCTGCCCCGCCCCCTGGCGGGCCCCAGTATTACCGGAATATTTTAAGTTTAAATGCCCACAATCAAATCTATCACCGAGATTTGTCTTGGCTGGCGACATATGCTGTAGCCATAGCCCCGGGTGTGTTTCATCCCATCGTAATTCCGGCCGAATCGCGCTCCGCATCCTAAATGCCTCATCATACCTCAACCACGCCTGTCCTTCAAATTCAGCCTTTGCTCTGCGCATGATATCAAAATATTGAAACAGGGCTGAGGCCTTCCAAGGCTGCATTTTTACCAACACCCCCGCATATATTGTAAATCCTGTAACCCAATTGGTCCAATTCCTGTCTGGCCTCTTGCGCCTATGCTTTTCCTTCAGTTTCTCATCGTCCTTGTCAATCTCCTTAACCTCAAATTCCCGGTTAAGTAATTCATAAAAATCAATGAAATCTCCACGCCAAATCTTCTCTTTAACAGCTGGCGTCAGATGGTCTCCCAGTGGCGAATTATAGTCAGTGTACGGCATAGCTGTTATAGGTACTGTGTTGTAACCTGTATTGGGTACCGATGGATACAGATGTGTGCCCGTGCTCTTACCGTCGTCCGCCAACACTGTCCTAGTCGGGGTGGAGAATGGCATTCCCCACCCGAACCAATGTGGTCCCACCGGGGGCCAGAAACCGCCCGGCCAAGCTATCCCCGGTGTCGTATTTGTACTAGAGGCTGTGACGGACTGCTGTGTACCTCCGCCCCAAGGCCACTGTGGCATGGAACTACCTGTGTTGTGTGGACCCTCATACTCACCATACACTGTCCTTACTGGTCCCGAAGCTGCCACGGCCCCTTGACCACTCGTGGAAGGCTCATCATAAGGATCATACCCACATGACGTTCCTTCTCCCGGATCAAGACCGCCTGCTGGATCCAACCTCATGCGCTTACGCCCGTAAGCCTCAAATGGTGCCGTCTCTGACTCTTCATCCATGTTCTGCTCCTCAATATCATGCACCTGCTCCAATTCAATGGCATTAAGATGCTTTGTTAATTGCAAATTCCTACTTCTCATATCTGACTTACGTTGTCCTTTATTCTCTCTAATCGAGCGACGTGGGGTAACCTCACTGCTACCCCCGGCCTGTCTCTCAGACCGATTGCTCTCCAGACTCCTCACCTTGGCTTGTAATTCCTGAATCATTGCCCAAGCCTCCTCGTTAAACGCCGACTGAGTCGGAGACTCTTGGGGTACCGTTTGTTTCTTAGCGGGGCTTTTGCCCTTCTTTTTTCCCCCTCCTTTTTTAGGTGGCATTATATCTGGCAACCCAAAGTCCTACAAGCTGCAGAAATATTTAATCCTGTCTGAGAAGCCTATATCACTACCAATCCGAATTGTTTTGCTCTATGACACAGCTGTCTATTGTTCCTTTTCCTTTTGAATAAATTCAAATTGTAATTTAACTGTTTTTTTTATTTATTTTATTTTATTTTTTTTTAACCAATTACTACTTATTTATATTTATTTATATTTATTTATTTATTTATTTATTGTTGTGCCCCCTTTAACAACTCCAACTAACTCACCCCCCCACTAAAGCTCTCCTTTCTCAATGACTTTCTTCCTCCTTCCTTTCCTTTTTTTTTTTTTTGTGTTCGATAAACCAAGCACCTAAAATGGCCGCCGATCACAAACCATGCGGCCCCCACACCAAGAACACCAAAATGGCTGCCAGAGCCCAACTCCCCCGCGCCTCTCCACCTCTCTTATTATTAAAAGTTGCGCGAGGGGAATGGGAACAATCGTGCACAATTCCTACACACACTCCCTTCCTATTATATTTATTTATATATTGTTTTTTATTGTTTTTCAATCCCTTCCTAAAATGTGGGGGGGGGCACTCCTTCAGTCCCCTCAGCCAGTCACGCTCCCAATAGGAGGGGGTGTCAAACCCACACACCCCTCCAAATAATCAGCACCGCCAGCTCCCCACTGCTTTATCAAAACCACCCACTCCCCTCGCCGTCCCTGATGGCTTGAACAGAGGGGAGGGGGGGGCGCCAGCAAAAAACAACGTCCACGTCGCCTAGCCGCTGCTACAGCGCTGCCTAAGCAGCGCAGTGAGGCGGGACGCGTCCAACAGCTGACGGTCGGGCTGTAGGCGCGGTCCGCCAGCCGCGCAAGGCCTCCAAAACGGCACCCACTAACCCTCCTAATGCTCCCCACCCCCCACCAGACTCCCCAATCACTCTCCCCTACACACACACGCACGCACTCAGCCCAATCACCCAGCTACCTAATCCTCCTCCCCCCGAACCGCCAACCCTTTCCCCAAACCAGACTTCTCCTTGTCCCAGACCAGCCGCACGATCCTCTCCCTCAGCCTGCCAATCCGAAAGAGAAACTGCGTCCCGGGCCGGCGCTCTTTTATAGCGTCACGGCCCCAGGCATTGCCCCACGTGGCCCCGCTGCTGCTGCGTCCTTCCGGGCAAGGAGAGCAAACGGGGCGCACGAGGCTCAACGGCGCGACCCGCGCCGTTCGCGCGCGCAGGTACATCAGTTCTGAAAGGGTCTTATCTTTGGTGCAATCTATTCTATCTCACATGTGCAAATGCAAATACATAAGATTACCTTGTGGATTCAACCTTTCAGTGCCCCTTCTACACAAACATATTGAAATGTTGCTACCTAAACCAAGGTGGCAAGGGCCCTCTCCTTCTCTATAGGAACAGCAACTCCTGCCTCTCCTCCTCTTTCTCACTTGAATTCTGAATCATGGCCCCTTCCTAGGATTTCCCCACCTATTGAACTGCACCAAATAATCCATAGGGCTCCACACTTCTATTTTGGAATAGCAATAGCTCAGAGACAAAGAAAAACAAAAAGCATTAACACTATAAATCAGCTACCAGGCAAAGGGTCCTTCAGAGGCCCTAATTAGATGTCCTGTTGAAATGATGTAAACAAAAAAAAAACATAAATGTTGGCCAAAGAAAGCAAATGTAAGCAAGGAAAAATGGATTTGTGTACAATAAAAAACATTGTGGCAAGACAATGCTGTGTAAGCAGAAGACCTCTTGTGAGAAGGAACATTCCCTCTCTTCCTTCTTCCTACTACTGTATATCCCATATCCCAAATTTGTTGTGGAGCAGATTTTGAGGGCATGAAAGGAGAAAAAGAAATTGCCAAGCTTTGCAGCATTGCTGAGTAAGTAGTCCTGTCAGCAGCATGACACCACTAGATTTCACCCACAAAAATTAAAACTTCTTTGGGTATACCAGAAGCCAGCTCAGGACATGGTTGGATTGTTAAATGATCTAGGAGTTAAAGATGTGCTAAAGGAAATTACAGAGATTCTGAGTTACTTCTTTGCATGTGTCTTCAGTGTGTAAAATAAAGAACAGGTATATAGATACCTGTACCTGAACTGATGTTATTGCTATCACCTGGGCTGGGGAATGTAGACAGAGATGGCATTCTTATCTGTGTCCCACTTCTCTCTCAGAGGTAAGAGGAAATAATATGAAAGTAAAGGATTAAATTAACTTTTTTTTCAGAATACTACTCTCCTGATCTTAAACGTGGTCCCATAAGACTGCTGGTAACACCATACATGAAACACCCTTGTCATACCAGTTTGCAGGAGACAAGAAAATCTACTCATTGTGTCTAAGCTGATGCATCAAAAAGGATTTTCTCCTGTCCACATGTGAATATCATTGCAGCCTGAGAAATGTTAGACAGTGAGATAAACAAGTCCGTTTTGGAACAGTGGAAAGAGACTTCTAGACCCTCAAAAACTAGAGGCAACACATGCATAGACTATGCTCATGTTCTCAGTAGCTCTAGTCAGAGAGTGAGAACACGTTTTTAAATTTCACAAGTAGCACCTCTGAGGAAGTTAAGACATTACAAAAACCACAGTATTTCCCTACTTCTTTCTCCTCCACGGATTGTTAATGTGCTTGTTCAGCCTATGGGACAGGCCCTGTTAGTGCAGATATTGAACTAGGAAGGCAGCAAAGAACAGAGGAGCTTGTCTTCTGTCAAATCAGGCCATTGTTCCGACTAGCTCAACACTAAGTACACTAACTGACAAAAAGGCTTCCGGGAGGGACTCCAGGACCTTTTGTATGGGAAGCAGATGCCCCATTGCTACAATCCTTGCCCTTAAGAAAATAAGTTGAGAGTCCAAGAGAAAGAGATTAATACTTTATGTTCTTATAGAGCCTGGAGATACCAAGGAGGTCCTTTCACAGTGGCCTCAGGTTAGTGTTATTCTGGTTAAAGCTGCTGCTATGGCTTCTTCTTTATTTCCAAAGCTCCCAGCTGAGGTTTGAACATTTATCCAAATGTTGAGGTAAAGGAGCAGAACTCTCCCCGTCTCTCTAGGTCTTTGTTAAAGAAGCACACAGTCAGGTTTTATCCTATAGCTTTCTTGAGCACTCTGTAGGTGCCACAGGCTCCACATTTTTGGTGGCAGGAATATCCAGGGGCATTGTCAGATCCTGGAACCGTATTAATTCATTGTGCTACTCATTACTTTGCATGAGCCAGTTTCATTTATTTATTTATTTATTTATTTATTTATTTATTTATTTATTTATTTATTTATTTATTTATTTATTTATTTATTTATTTATTTATTTATTTATTTATTTATTTATTTGCCGCCCACACTACCCAGAGGTCTCTGGGCTTTGTTCCATGAAATTATTTATTTTTGGAGTAATGAGAGGCATAACTAATAATCACAAATTTACTTGTTTGACATGATAAATAATAACTATATTCTCAGATGTAACCAGTAACAGGTAGTAGCTTTCAAACGTTACTTTCATAGACATTTCTTGAGGCATTTGAACAAGAATTGTTCAAATTTTATGCCATTGTGTTATCAATCCTAAATGGCAAGGGAAGGATTCTTTTATTTTGTCTTTTGTACTTCTAGTAATTTTTCCAGTTTTCTGCCTGGCTAGTAATAATGACAATGTAATGCATTAATAGTATGCAAGGCAACTGATTACCTGTTTTTACAGGAGAAACAGCAGCAATAATGGGAACAGTTAAAGAAGTAACAAGTAACTCATCAAGGTCTGTGGGATTATAAAATATAGTTCAAGTGTGCAAACATCTGTTTTTGGTCTTAGGTTTTTCGCATTACTCAGGAGAATTCCCTTTGCTATGCCTCTGAAGGTATTCAAGGAGCTGTCTTCCAAAAATAAAATTCTGTACACCTCTGCATGTGACATTTGAAGCTCTGACCAGTGCACTACAAAAGCAGCAAAATCCTTTGAGAGCAGCTTTTAAACTCTACTCGATGATCCCAATATATTTTTTGCATTTCTCTAATTTTCCATAAAATATACTGCTAGCAAAAACAGCACAACTAATATAGTAGTTTTTTAAATGTATATTTTTGTGCAGATCAGGCAGGAAAGATAATTTCAATTGAATTTCAAATATGAATTCTTAATATAGCTAATCTCTGAGACAGCCTTTCATACTGTACATAATCAAACACAAAATATATTTATGTATAACATGTGTCCGAGGAAACAAAAATAAAGAAAAAATTTAGGCAGACAGAACCAAGAGCTTATGACAAAATACATATATAAAAAAGACCATAAATGGAATGATTCCCCCAAGTCTCAGGTGAAAGTTCCCTTTAAAGTCACCAGGACTACAGTAGTTTTAGAAAATTTGTGTCTGGGTGTGTGTTTTTGCAACATGGGTGGGTCAACACTAGGTGTCACTATGCTTACATTTCTAAGATGACCTATTCTGTAGTTTTTCCAAGCTGTCAACAATGGGAAGAGATAATCCTCCTCCAGAACTCGCACTCACTGCTGCCAGCTTCTGCAATGAACGACTACTGCCCTCTGCTGTTCACCCTCTTCCACTGAATGGCACAATCAGAGAAAATGGAGCAGAACTTTCACCACTGCACTGCCCAGATGCCAATATCTAGTTGAGCTGATGTAAAGCATGGCTGCTTTATATCATGATCAACCCTGTATGCAATACCCATGTTGGCCTGGGGGATACTGGCAGTTGCAGTGCTAAAAATCCACATTTCCCACTTACAGAACTTGCCAGAATATTTCCAACTATCATCTGTCTTTTTGGAGTCTGAAGCATTATTGTCTCAGAGCCTAGCCTATACTGGCACTGACAGAAATCTTGGAGTTAAACATTATTGACAGCTATTATATAGAACATCTTTCCTTGTGAGATCAGACATGTTTCATCAATGTTTATTTTTAGATGATACAGAAGATGTAATGTCTTTGTAAGGATGATACAAATTTTATACCGTTTGATGTATTGTTTCTGTATTTCATTGTTTAATAAGTACTAATGTTATTTAAAACCTTCACATGTATTGAGTGATTTATAAATATTCATAAATAAATGGATCAATCAGTCTTAGCACTGGGATTGACCTCCTGAGAATCAAGATCTCATGTGAATTAAAAAAAAATATTGATGCTGGTTTGCCAGTGCTGTTGCAAAGTTTATAGAATGGTTTGTCAGGAGGCAGGGACTTAAGACTGTTGCCTCAGATAAAATCCTCGTGCCTGTTGCCCCAGTGTTGCTCAACATTGTTGCCAACTACACTCCCACCCAGGGAACATTTTGGTTTCTTCTGTCCTTGCATGCTTTTGTATAAACTTCAAACCATCTGGCAATATTCTGCTACCTGGAACTTTTGAGATGGTACATTGCATAGTTACCTAAGCAACATGTGGATGATGCAGTGGTCTTCTATTATGATGCGTCTATTGTTCTGTGGCAGTAAGAGAGCAGGATGGCAGTTGCCAGTAGGAATATTGAGGTGGTTTTCTCAGGCAGCTGATATCGCTTATCATGAAAATGGAGCAAATTGTTAGGCGAGTGGAGAGATGTTTGTGGCATTTGTTTGCTTCAAGTGCCAAAATAGCCTATCTGGTCTTGAGTACTATTTATCATAAATAATCTTAGAACTTCAGGGCTGAAAGGGACTCCATGGACCATGGAGTCCAGCCTCTGTCAAAGAGGCACAGTGGGGGACCAAACTCCCAGCTTCTGGCTGAGTAGCCAGAGACCTAAGCCACTGAGCTCTCTTCAGTGGCACCTTGTAAGTGGCCACAATGTTTCACACAAGCAGGAGGAGAAGGATAGCTGGACCATTGGAAAAGTCAAGGAAAAGAAAGGTAGGGTCTTTGGGGGAAGGTTTGACTCAGAAGACAGAACGGCAAAGGGAGAAAAAGTAGATACCAGGGCTGGCCTCAGTTATGTAGCTACTTCTAATTTGATTTGTGCCCCCAAATATTTTTCTGCTTCCAAGTTGTAGTATTTTACCAGCTTCTATAAAACTCTTATTGATCCAAAGAACTCCTGATGTCCCTGATATGGTCAGGCTGTTTCTGGCAATGCTGTGCAAGGTCAGGGAATTCTTAAGGAAAAGAAAGGCCTAAGGAAGTCAAAAGAGTGCAAAGTGTCCATTTGACAAAAATGCAAGTGCTTTGAATGAAGAACTGATGGAGCAGAAAACAGAGGACAAATGGGAATATGGATGGAAAGAGACCGTGGATATGGACTGACTGATGAGAGAAAAAACAAAGGAAGAAGGCCAGAGAGGCCAGGCTTACCTGAATGGAGAAAAAAGAGGCAGGAAGAAGAGAATTTCCAGAGGTCAGGCAAGGGAAATGACAAACAAGAACGATGGGAAAGTGCATAATGATGCGCAGGTACAGGTTGACAGAAGCCAAAAAACAGAGGGAGCGAAAGCTGTGGCTGCTCAGGAAGATTGCTTTCTTAATTCGTATCAGAGCATTGCATAATTTAAATTTACAGACATATATGAAATACAGTATAGGTAAAATTAAAACCAAATTAAATGTTAAGATAATTAGACTATTTTTGACCAGAAGCAACCTTCTTCAATGGCGTTATCTCAGCTATTTGCTAGATCTTCTTTTGTACACATGGTGGGGCATAAATTGCATGTACCTCAGTGCAGCATTGATTGAATATCTCCACAATTACAAAAAATAAATTGTGCTGTACCCAGGTAGCCCCATTTTATTTGCTTATTCTTTGATTTTCCTATTTTGCTTTGAAGTCTAGTAAAAGTGTACTAAATGTCTTCCAGATGTTCCAGCTAGAGTCTTGTCCTGATGAGACACACTTTCCCAAATCATCCATTTGTCAAGGTGTGTTATTTTTGATCTCCATAGGGTTAGCCTAGCTTCTTCTGATTTGATATTTAGAGTTTGAGATGTATACAGATTTTCCTCAATTTTAGCCATTGTCTAGGGGTTTGATGTCCAGGAAGTCAACAGGTTTGGTGCTGTGGTACCTTATTTCATTCATTATTTGCTAGCACCTCTCAATATACTTCTGGAGAGGCAATATCAGCCCATTAGTGGGCTTTTTCAATGGGAATAGGTTAAGAAAAGCAAATAGCAAGAAACATTGCAGTGTCCCGAAATTGTAACTCTTGTCAGCAGCGAGGACAGATGTTTGAGCATCATAAAGGGAATTGTGCAGTTCTGGTGGCTTCTTGGTTATGAAAGTTCCAGAGCTTAACTGTGTTAACTGTCATTGTCTCTACTACAAAGCGTGGGGAGAGGGGACTCAGTGGGAAGTTAGGCAAAGATTAAAGCTTGTGCCATCATCCAATTCTGACAAGAGAGGGCCGAAACAGAAACCCAACACACAAGCCAAGAAAGCCTCTTTTCACAGATAGGCCAGAGATCTGATCCACATACATGCCCTAAGTTTCTGTATCTGGCTTTCATGTCAATCTGCACAAAAAGATCAGCTGCTGATGGATCAGAGAGTCTTTTTGAAACCGACTCCAAGGCAAGAGTATAGTTAGGAATTGGACTACAGGGCCTGGGACTTCACATTTATTTCTTGAACCCACAGATCAATCTATTCCTATATATAATGCAGATATGTATTAGAATGTGCATATTTTAAATATTTTCTTACTCTATGGACCTCGCAACAGCCCCACCTGGCTCTTTCCTGAACTGCACAAGATGCTGGTTTTGCAAGAGTAGGTGGGGTTAATACTTTCCTGCTGCACTGCATTATCAGGTTATTATGTCCACACATTCAGATCTGCTAGGGAAATAATGGAAGGATCTCTCTGAGACAGTATTACATCAAGAGCAGGACAACAAGCTTCATAGTAGAGAAACGTCCTTTAGGATGTATGCGTGCATTTCCTTTCAGCCCCCTCCTCTTGTTCCCCCTTCACAGATACTCCGAGAGTTGGCTCTTGTTTCAAACTATCAACTTTTAATAACTGAATCTTAGGCTCTTCAACAATAACTTCAAAAGGACCAAATTTCTCCCTCCACTCCCAACAAGGGGAAGGTAGGCTACCATGGGGTTGATACTTTTCCTTTTATCCCCTTTCTGTCTTTTTGCTCCTCCTCTTTTCTCTGTTGTTCATTTCCTGCCCTTTGTTGTTTTCATGGGTTTCCTGGGCCCATTTAATTGATTTCCCTATCCCTGTCTGTGCCTATGTTGGCTTGGGATTTGCAGTTAGGTGATTTCTGCATCACTGGGCCATGAGGGAATGACATGCAGATGGGAACCCCCTTCTTCCCTTTCTCTTTCTCACAGGCTGCTTCACAGGTAAGTATTCCTCAAAGGAATTGTTCAGTATCCAAAGTACAGTCTTCCAGCATTTGTACTGTGAAATTGCTATGTGTGTGATGCTGCTGTGTGACATTTAGCAAAAGTGTATGATGAAGGTTGGCAAAGCCAAGAAGAATGCAGGTCCAGTACAAGAACAAAATGCATGCCTACAAAAGTGAAGAAAACATTTTGCCATTTCTAACGTCTATTTGCTATACCACCCTTCCCCCCCCACACAGGTATGATTACCAATGTTGAGAGATTCTTTTTATACTAGATTTGTCCTTGCAAATTATCATACTTTTTAAAGTAAGGGGGGAGCAAATAATTCTGCAAAGCCATCTGTACATATAAACAATGATTCTAAAATAAACGTCAAAGGGAGCATCAGTAGGTAAGTGAAACAACCTAGAAGAAGACAAAACAATTGAAAGCTCCAGGTCTACAGTATCTCTGAGGAAGGCCACACATGGAACCATAGCTGGTGAAAGTTCAAGGATATCACTGCTTTTACTTAAGTTCTGATGGCTAAAATGATGATGAAAGACTATAACTGGTCTTGAGGAAGGGAGGGAGAGGGAGAGAGGGAGAGAGAGAGAGAGAGAAAGAAAGAAAGAAATTTCTATGTTACCTTCTGCGTAGAATCCTTTTAAACTACAAGCTTCACTTCTAAGTCCTATATGTTTGTTTCATATGCAGCACTTAGCTTTGTCTATAAATAAATAATATTACAAGGACATCTCTAAGCCAGTATTACAGGAAGAGCAAAAAGACCAGGAAAACTGAGCAGCCAAACAGAGCACAGAAAGGATTTCAGTTTAAACCAACCAAATTTCCATGCATATGCTCACCATTAAGAGGTGTAGATCTAAATCTTGAAGGGGATGACCCCACACACCTGACTGCCTTACAGATCTTAATGAAAATCTACAAGGCCATATGTGAGCAGCCCCCTGGTCCCCCTCCATTATGACATTGCTTGTTGCTTCAGGCTGGAGGGTTTCATTGAAACTTATCTCAGACATGCTTGGCCAATGAGCCCAGCTTAACGGTGTGCCAACTGGGTACCTGAGAGTTCAGTCCACACACTCCATCTTTCATAAGTCCCTGGGAATCAGCTTTGTGATAGTGGGCAGAGTCCCTACTCCTCGACCAACTCCCCCCACTCCTTTCAGATGGGCCAGGCCAAGGGTGCAACGACAGGGGTGCTGGATACCGGTGGCCTCTCGCCCTTGCAGGATGGTGGCATGGGTTCCTTCTCTGGTGAGGCTGTACGATCTGCTGGCCGTGCCTCCCGTTCTGCGGGTCTGGTAAGTCTCATCCATGATGCAGTTGAATGACAGACATATCCAGCCAGCTCTGTCTGGTATGCAGAGTGGAGGAGGCGAACACACTGCCCTCAGAACATCACTTTTTGAAGTTTTGGTGGGCTTGTGAGGTGGCTCCAAGTGCCGCACAGGATCCTGGACTCCTTAGTGACAACAACCGTTCCAGTGCTGGCTCTTAAGGTGGTGGGCTTCCTGTTGCCAGGCCTCATCCTAGTATACATGGGACACCACCTTGGGTGACCCTAGAAAGTCCGCCCAGTTGCCAGTGTTTGGATCATGCCAAGAGACCACCTGCCAACCCTCCTTTCAGGGTGCTTATCACAACTTCACCTCCTCAGCCTTGCCTGCCTCCCAGACTACAGCGTCTTCCCAAAGATCTTCCTCTATGACTGCTACCCCCTCCTTAAGGAACAGCTCAGCCATGTCTGCACCTTTTTCCTTGAGGGCGTCTCTTAACAGTACAGTGTAATTGCCATTCTAACCTCTCAGGGAACAAGGTGTCAGGAAGGCCAATGTCCAGCTTGCTGAGGTGGGAAGCCCATTCGTCTGGCTAGAGGGGCCTTTGCTGACCCCCAGGGTTCTACACTCATTTGTTAGAACATTTCTACAGTGCTAACCACTGCATTTGGAAACAACCCGGATGCATAGAGATTTTGGGTGTAGGGCTTGCATGTATACGCACATCCCTTCCTCATGTTGCAGGTGAATGCCAAGACTACAGTCTCTCTCCAGAATGTGGACCATATTGATGCTCAGTCTACTGCTACAGTATTTCTCAGATCATTTCTGAGATGAGAGCTTCTTAATTGGAAGCTTTCAGTTATTTTAATAGGATAAAAAAAAAGACAAAAGTTCCAGAACAGAAGTTCCAGCAGTGAAATGGGATTTTAAATTATGCTTTTAAGACATTCTTGAGACAAAAGCTGTGAAGTTCATTTCCACAGTCTCATCCTTGGTCAGAACCTTTCAATTGGGATTAAATTATGTTTCAGTTATGTTAGGTAAACACACACTCTTCAGAAGCTCAAGCAAGGAATGTGGATTTTTTAACTTTTTTTAAAAAGTAGTTAAAGATTTCAAGATTATCTTACAAGAGATGGCATCTATATGCAAGCCAGTTACAACAGAAAAGTAGCTTGAAAATGTATTAACATTTTTTCCTGAAATTTCCTCTGGTGTCATTCTCACTCCAGACTTTCCTGCTATACCTAGTATTGAACAACAGATGTTTATGTTCTGGGTGTCAGCAGTGCTGCCCAGATTATCAGATTGTTTTAGGTAATAGGAAGAAAACAATTCTGTAGACTCATTGTACACGTAAACAACCATGTAAAGATGATCACTGAAGGGGACTGTCAATGGTAAATAATTTGCAAAAGCGAGCTATAAGAAGACAAAACATTTCAGAACTAGAGATACGTGCATGATGGAAGTCACACGTTTATGAATCAATAACTAACGGAGAATCCAAAGAACCAATGCTTGTGTTGAAATTTTACTGGTAAATATGATAAAGATGAACAAGATGAAGATGGGCAGAAGATAGAATAATACTCCTCATTCCTTGGAAAGACTTCAGGATGTAAACATTAGTTTGTACAGTGGTGCCTCATATAACGAGTGCCCCGTTTAACGAAGAATTCACATAGTGATGGCATTTTTGCCATAGCTTTTGCCATCGCATACCGATGTTGCCTATGGGGAAAAATCGCTTTGCAATGTTTTCCCCATAGGCACCATTTTCCCCCAGCTGAGCGGTGGGAGCCTCTGAAGGAGCGCTCCCGCAGCTCAGCTGGGGGAAAATGCCTGCGGTGGCCTCGGAAGGACCCTTCTGAAGGGTCCTTCCGAGGCCACAGCCGGGATTCCCCTTCCCCGCGGCCGGCTTCCCCGGCCATGGTCGGACTCTCAGGAGTCCGACCATGCCTGGGGTAGCCGGCCGCGGGTCGGATCCAAGCCGCGGGGGGAGGGAGGGGGGATCCGGATGCCCGGATCCGACCCGCAGCGGAAACTCCCAGCCATGGCCGATCTCCCTCCCCAACATCGGGTGCTGTGGGAGAAGCCGCCCAGTGTGTGTGTGGGGGAGATCGGATTGGCTTCTGCCTTTCTTCGAAGCAGCCCGGCTGCTCCCAAAGGGCTGCCCCGACTGTGCTTGCAGCAGTGGAGGAGGTGCCCGGTGGAGGAGAAAGGCCAGATCAGCTCCTGCCTTCTCCTCCACCGGGCACCTCCTCCACTGCTGCAAGCACCATCGGGACAGCCCTTTGGGAGAAGCCGGGTGGTGGGGGAGAAGGCAGGAGCCGATCCTGTCTCCCCCCCCCAAGCTTCTCCCAAAGCACTGCGCCCGATGGTGGGGGAGAAAACCGGATAATCCGTTCCTATTAGAACTGATTATCCGGTTTTCAATGCATCTCTATGGGAAAACGCGTATCACTTAGCGATGTTTTCCCATAGCGATGTTTTTTTTGGAACCAATTAACCTCGCTATGCGAGGCACCACAGTATTTATAATTTGTTTTATTTTTAGTATTCAGTTGTGTTTACAAGTAATTCATAAGATGTGGGCACGCCTAGACTAATGTGACACAGGGGACATATAAAATGGCTGGTCAGGAAAACATTCACAGCATCTTAAAGAGACAGGATTCAAAGCCAAACAAACTGGCTTTGTATGCAAGCATTCAGGAAGGAACATAAACAGTTCTAAATCAGAAAGGGATATGATTATTCATTCCATATCCGTGCCTGTAAAGTTGCTGTGAACACAGTTTCCTTAACTCCCCCCCCCCATGGTTTCAGCCATCAGTCTCATTGGGAGGGATCCTATATAAAAACAAAGAGGATCCTCTCAGCCTATTTTGGGTTTCGTATGGCACAAGCACAATATTGCAATATTCTGCTCAGTCACAGACAAGGAAGTATTTATTCTTCTTAGTGGCCTCTGTGAATGCACAAAACTGGGTTAAACTGCACCTGCGCAGGACTCCTCGTATTCTTCTAGAGCTTTTAGAGAGAAAATTAGTTGCATGCTCCGCCCGCCTCAACCCTCAGTTCCATTTTTACTGCCTTGGCGATAGGAACTTCTCGCGCTAGAGCTTCATTATTTTTGTATCTACTTGGATTTTTATTTGACTACGGATTGCCTGACTACAGTTTTCGCTTGATCTCTCTGTTGTTGTTACCCCTCGGCTTTGATCTAGACTGGACTGTCGATTTCTCTCTTCGACTTCCCGCCCTTTTCTCTAACTGTCTCACTGTCTTCGATCACGGACTGTTTAGGCTTTGCTTCTTGGATTGCAGACTGTACTTTATTTATTAGCTATGGGCTTCGGTCATTCCGTACCCAGTTCTTTGAGTTACTGCTTTTTTCTTCTATTTTTCTGCTTTATGTCCAATTTGGGCCCCTTCAGAAGGTGTGCCTCATGTACCCGCAACCCCCCTTTTTCTGATGGTCATGAGTGCTGCCTCTTTCTTGCAGGCACTGTAAGAACTTAACCAAGCCTGCCCTCAGAACTAGACAACAGAGACTTAAATTGTTTTTGTGGGACAAGACACTCAGTGTCGAAACCTGACGCTATGGAGACTGCCTCAAATCCCTCTGCTACTCCCCATCGTGAGGATGTTACTGCCTCCACGCCACCTGTTCAGGTTTCGAAAACTGCGGTAAAACCTTCCAAAAAAAAAGTCAGTCCCTTCAGGCGCTAAGAGATCACTTACCTCCACAGCATCTGGGTCTCAAAAAGATGACCTGAAAAAGAAAAAATACAGGCTAAGGACAAGCTCGACAGTCGACTGAAAACGATCAGCACCGAGATAATCCCTCGTGTCTCTGCCTCACTCCCGTCGTCTATTTTGGAAGACTCATCTCGGGATCATGATTCTCCCATGGAGACCGCCAAACTTCTACCACATCAACAGGCACTGGCTTCAATCTCCACGCCGAGCTTCTCACCTTCACCTAGCCAGCTAGAGGACATCATCCACTCTAGCGCGGCCTCTGTCCATTATAGCCCTGTTCCAACCGGGCAGGGATTAAATACTCGTCCATCTCCTACAATCTCATTGGGGCAAGATTCTCCATCCTGCCAGAAAATTTTGAAGAGGAAACATATTTCTCCTGATCGACGTTGACATTCTCGCCGGGAGGTGGTGATCCTGCCACATTTTTCTCGGCATTGATTGAAGTCCTCGACCGACGACCCTATCTATGTTACTGTCAACTGAAAGTGGTCTCGGCGTCAACATTGAGAGGAGGAGGACTCTTCGGACTCCCTTTCTGATGGTGGATCACAGACATAGAAAGATTCGCTATGTCTATGCTTTGACGTCATCCTCTTCATCTGCTTCTCCACCAAGGCATCGACATTGGCACTCCCTGTCCCTGAGACTGTGGTCTATCGACGATCTAAATGTTGCAACGTCAATAAAAAGTATAATAGATACCTTAACAATACATCTACTCTTCCATCAGAGGCTACTAAACAGAAGGATGCTCCACAAACCTCTCAACAGCCTACCAATCTGGCCGAACACCTCCATCTCTTCCCCCATCTGAACAAAATGAACCCCTTTCACCACTACCATCTGACCAGGAGGACAAATTCTTTTCGGAGGACTCTGAAGAGATACCTGTGGATGGCAGGATGCCAGAATCTGATGCCGGGGATCCACATCCGTCATCCCCTTCTGAGGATTTCTCCTCATACACTCACATGGTCTCCAGGATGGCCAAATGTCTTAAGTTGCTGCTCCATCTACACTCTCTAGGTGGATTGTTTCTACCATTTCTTTGGCATATCAGCTAGTGGGTAAGGAGCCTCCAGCTGGGCTTAAAGCTCATTCCACTAGGGCTATGGCTACGTCCACAGTGCTGTTGTGAGGAGTGGATGTTCCAGAAATTTGCAGCGCAGCAGCAACTTGGTCTATTGTGTCCACCTTTGTCATGCATTATCAGTTAGACCTCAGGGCCAAGAAGTAAACCCGTTTCGGGAGAGCTGTCCTGACATCTGTGTTGGAGTGATGCCCCTCCTTCTGGTAAGTGAGCTAATTAGGCACCCAGTTGTGTGCATTCACAGAGGCCACGAAGAAGAAAGAGAGCTTACTTATCTGTAACCATGGTTCAAGTGGTCCTCTGTGGATTCACACATACCCACCCAGCCTCCCCGCTACCGTCATTCTTGCTTGCTAAAAATCTTGCCTAGTTATTGGGGGATAAAAATGGAACGGAGGGTTGAGGCAGGTGGAGCATGTACTGTAGGGGTAATTTGCAACTAATTTTCTCTCTAAAAGCTCTAGTTTAACCCAGTTGTGTGAATTCACAGAGGACCACTTGAAGAACCATGGTTACAGGTAAGTAACCTCTTTTTCTGTATAAATTTGTCAGACAACAAAATAACATATTCCACGGTTTATATTCATAGATGTATTTTTGCACTGGATCATCAATCAATGCATTCCCACTAATAATTAACTGCTGAGATTGTTCACAGTTGAACCCATCAACCAGTGGATCATTTTCAAAGACTATCACAGGAAAGTAAGCATTTTTATATATGAATATGTCTGATTGCAAAACTGTGTTCTCTGCGGTTTATACTCATGTATTACATTTTTACACTGGGTCTTCATTTCTCCGTTCTCAAAAATATTTCATTGATGATGATGAACCCTTCAAGCAGAGAATCATTTTCAAAGACACGGACATTAAAGTAAGTACGTATTATGTAAGCATTTCTCAGATGGCAAAATTGTATTTTCTGCTACACATATACATATATTTTATAACTGCAATTGATGTCCACTCAATGCGTTCCCACTAATAATACATCGATGAGGTTGTTCACAGCTGAACCCTTCAAGCAGTGAATCATTTTCAAAGAGAGTCAGAAGAAGTAAGCAATCTCTCTGTTTGAACTTATCAGATTGCAAAACTGAATTTTCCGCTGTTTGTATTCATATATCATGTTATTACACTTGATGTCTACTCAATGTGTTCTCACAAATATTTAAATGATGAGGTCGTTCACAACTGAATACCTCAGGCAGTAGATCATTTTCAAAGACCATCACGGACAAGTAAGCATTTATCCTTTATGTATTCTTCTGATTGCATTGAATCTCGACCAAATCTGATCCCACTAATAATTTATTGATTAGGTTTTTTAACACTCAGACCCACCAAGCAGTGGATCATTTTCAAAGAAAGTCACAGGAAGTAAGCTTTTTCTCTCTTTGTGTTCCTCAGATTGTAAAATTGCATTGTACGCTGTTTGTATTCATATATCATGTTATAGTACTTGATGTCTACTCAATGTGTTCTCACAAATACTCATTTGATGAGGTAGTTCACAACTGAATCCTTCAAGCAGCGGATCATTTTAAAAGAACATCACAGGAAAGTAAGAATTTATCCTTTATGTATTTGTCTGATAGCACTGGATCACAACCAAAACGGTTCCCACTAATAATTTATTCATTAGGTTTTCCACAGTTGAACCCTCCAAGCAATGGATGATTTTCAAAGAAAGTCACAGGAAGTAAGTTTTTAATCTGTTTGCATTTCTCAGATTGAAAACTCTATTCTCCCCTGTTTATATTCATGTGTCTTCTTGTTTCACTTGATGCCTACTCAATATGTTCTCACGAATACTTACAGTATTTGCTCAGGTCGTTCACAACTGAATCCTTCAAGCAGTGGATCATTTTCAAAGATCATCACGGGCAAGTAAATATTTACCCTTTATGTATTCGTCTGATTATGCAGGATCTCCACCAAATCGATTTCCTCTTATAAATTATTCATTATGTTTTCCACAGTTGATCCCTTCAAGCAGTGGATCATTTTCAAAGACAGTCACTGGAAGTAAGCTTTTTCTCTCTTGTGTTTCTCAGATTGTAAAACTGCATTCTCCTCTGTTTATATTCATGTATCATGTCATTGTACTTGAGGTCTACTCAATGTGTTCTCACAAATACTTATTTGATGAAGTAGTTCACAACTGAATCCTTCAAGCAGCGGATACTTTTCAAAGACCATAACAGGCAAGTAAGCATTTATCCTTTTTGTATTTGTCTGATAGCACTGGATCACCACAAAATCAGTTCACACTAATAATTTATTCATTAGGTTTTCCACAGTTGAACCCTCCAAGCAATGGATCATTTTCAAAGAAAGTCACAGCAAGTAAGTTTTTTCTCTTTTTGCATTTCTCAGATTGAAAACTGCATTCTTCTCGGTTTATATTCATGTATCATGTTGTTGCACCTGATGCCCATACAATACGTTCTCACAAATACTTATTTGCTCAGGTAGTTCCCAAATGAATCCTTAAAGCAGCGGATCCTTTTCAAAGACCATCACAGGCAAGTAAGCACTTATCCTTTATGTACACATCTGATTGTACTGGATCTCCACCAAATCGATTTCCACTAATAATTTATTCATTGCGTTTTCCACAGTTGAACCCTCCAAGCAGTGGATCATTTTCAAAGACAGTCACAGGAAGTAAGATTTTTTTCTCTTTGTGTTTCTCAGATTGAAAAATGCATTCTCCTCTGTTTATATTCATGTATCATGTTATTGTATTTGATGTCTTCTCAATGTGTTCTCACAAATACTTATTTGATGAGGTAGTTCACAACTGAATCCTTCAAGCAGCGGATCCTTTTCAAAGACCATCACAGGCAAGCAAGCATTTATCCTTTATGTTTTCATCTGATTGTACTGGAGCTTCAACAAATCGATTTCCACTAATAATTTATTCATTGTGTTTTCCACAGTTGAACCCTCCAAGCAATGGATGATTTTCAAAGAAAGTCACAGCAGGTATGTTTTTTTTCTGTTTGCATTTTTCAGATTGAAAACTGCATTCTCCTCTGTTTATATTCATGTATCCTGTTCTTGCACTTGATGCCTACTCAATACGTTCTCACAAATACTTATTTGCTCAGGTCGTTCACAACTGAATCCTTCAAGCAGCGGATCCTTTTCAAAGACCATCACAGGCAAGTAAGCATTTATTCTTTATGTATTTGTCTGATAGCACTGGATCACCACCAAATCAGTTCCCACTAATAATTTATTTATTAGGTTTTCCACAGTTGAACCCTCCAAGCAGTGGATCATTTTCAAAGACAGTCACAGGAAGTAAGCTTTTTCTCTCTTTGTGTTTCTCAGATTGTAAAATTGCATTCTCCTCTGTTTATATTCATGTATCATGTCATTGTACTAGAGGTCTACTCAATGTGTTCTCACAAATACTTATTTGATGAGGTAGTTCACAACTGAATCCTTCAAGCAGCGGATCATTTTCAAACACCATCACAGGCAAGTAAGCATTTATCCTTTTTGTATATGTCTGATTGCACTGGATCACCACCAAATCAGTTCACACTAATTATTTATACATTAGGTTTTACACAGTTGAACCCTCAAAGCAATGGATCATTTTCAAAAAAAGTCACAGCAAGTAAGTTTTTTCTCTTTTTGCATTTCTCAGATTGAAAAATACATTCTTCTCGGTTTATATTCATGTATCATGTTGTTGCACTTGATGCCTTCACAATACGTTCTCACAAATACTTATTTGCTCAGGTAGTTCCCAACTGAATCCGTCAAGCAGCGGATCCTTTTCAAAGACCATCACAGGCAAGTAAGCATTTATCCTTATATGTTTTCATCTGATTGTACTGGATCTCCACCAAATCGATTTCCACTAATAATTTATTCTTTGTGTTTTCCACAGTTGAACCCTCCAAGCAATGGATGATTTTCAAAGAAAGTCACAGGAAGTAAGTTTTTTATCTGTTTGCATTTTTCAGATTGAAAACTGCATTCTTCTCTGTTTATATTCATGTATCCTGTTGTTGCACTTGATGCCTACTCAATAAGTTCTCAGAAATACTTATTTGCTCAGGTCGTTCACAACTGAATCCATGAAGCAGCGGATCATTTTCAAAGACCATCATGGGCAAGTAAATATTTACCCTTTATGTATTTGTCTGATTATACTGGATCTCCACCAAATCGATTTCCACTAATAATTTATTCTTTCGTTTTCCACAGTTGAACCCTCCAAGCAGTGGATCATTTTCAAAGACAGTCACAGGAAGTAAGCCTTTTCTCTCTTTGTGTTTCTCAGATTGTAAAATTGCATTCTCCTCTGTTTATATTCATGTATCATGTCATTGTACTAGAGGTCTACTCAATGTGTTCTCACAAATACTTATTTGATGAGGTAGTTCACAACTGAATCCTTCAAGCAGCGGATCATTTTCAAACACCATCACAGGCAAGTAAGCATTTATCCTTTTTGTATATGTCTGATCGCACTGGATCACCACCAAATCAGTTCACACTAATTATTTATACATTAGGTTTTACACAGTTGAACCCTCAAAGCAATGGATCATTTTCAAAGAAAGTCACAGCAAGTAAGTTTTTTCTCTTTTTGCATTTCTCAGATTGAAAAATACATTCTTCTCGGTTTATATTCATGTATCATGTTGTTGCACTTGATGCCTTCACAATACGTTCTCACAAATACTTATTTGCTCAGGTAGTTCCCAACTGAATCCGTCAAGCAGTGGATCCTTTTCAAAGACCATCACAGGCAAGTAAGCATTTATCCTTATATGTTTTCATCTGATTGTACTGGATCTCCACCAAATCGATTTCCACTAATAATTTATTCTTTGTGTTTTCCACAGTTGAACCCTCCAAGCAATGGATGATTTTCAAAGAAAGTCACAGGAAGTAAGTTTTTTATCTGTTTGCATTTTTCAGATTGAAAACTGCATTCTTCTCTGTTTATATTCATGTATCCTGTTGTTGCACTTGATGCCTACTCAATAAGTTCTCAGAAATACTTATTTGCTCAGGTCATTCACAACTGAATCCATGAAGCAGCGGATCATTTTCAAAGACCATCACGGGCAAGTAAATATTTACCCTTTATGTATTTGTCTGATTATACTGGATCTCCACCAAATCGATTTCCTCTTATAAATTATTCATTACGTTTTCCACAGTTGATCCCTTCAAGCAGTGGATCATTTTCAAAGAAAGTCACAGGAAGTAAGCTTTTTCTCTCTTGTGTTTCTCAGACTGTAAAATTGCATTCTCCTCTGTTTATATTCATGTATCATGTCATTGTACTTGAGGTCTACTCAATGTGTTCTCACAAATACTTATTTGATGAGGTAGTTCACAACTGAATCCTTCAAGCAGCGGATCATTTTCAAACGCCATCAGAGGCAAGTAAGCATTTATCCTTTATGTATATGTCTGATCGCACTGGATCTCCACCAAATTGTTTCCCACTAATAATTTATTCATTACTTTTTCCACAGTTCAATCCTCCCAGCAATGGATCATTTTCAAGGAAAGTCACAGGAAGTAAGCTTTTTCTGTTTGCATTTTTCAGATTGCAAAACTGCATTCTCCTCTGTTTATATTCATGTAACATGTTGTTGCACTTGATGCCTACTCAATACGTTCTCACAAATACTTATTTGATGAGGTAGTTCACAACTGAATCCTTCAAGCAGCGGATCCTTTTCAAAGACCATCACAGGCAAGTAAGCATTTATCCTTTATGTTTTCATCTGATTGTACTAGATCTTCAACAAATTGATTTCCACTAATAATTTATTCATTGTTTTTTCCACAGTGGAACCCTCCAAGCAATGGATGATTTTCAAAGAAAGTCACAGGAAGTAAGTTTTTTCTCTGTTTGCATTTCTCAGATTGAAAACTGCATTCTTCTCTGTTTATATACATGTATCCTGTTGTTGCACTTGATGCCTACTCAATACGTTCTCACAAATACTTATTTGCTCAGGTAGTTCACAACTGAATCCTTCAAGCAGCGGATCCTTTTCAAAGACCATCACAGGCAAGTAAGCACTTATCCTTTATGTACACATCTGATTGTACTGGATCTCCACCAAATCTATTTCCACTAATAATTTATTCATTGCGTTTTCCACAGTTGAACCCTCCAAGCAGTGGATCATTTTCAAACACAGTCGCTGGACGTAAGCTTTTTCTCTCTTTGTGTTTCTCAGATTGAAAAATGCATTCTCCTCTGTTTATATTCATGTATCATGTTATTGTATTTGATGTCTACTCAATGTGTTCTCACAAATACATATTTGTTGAGGTAGTTCACAACTGAATCCTTCAAGCAACGGATCCTTTTCAAAGACCATCACAGGCAAGTAAGCATTTATCCTTTATGTTTTCATCTGATTGTACTGGATCTTCAACAAATTGATTTCCACTAATAATTTATTCATTGTTTTTTCCACAGTGGAACCCTCCAAGCAATGGATGATTTTCAAAGAAAGTCACAGGAAGTAAGTTTTTTCTCTGTTTGCATTTCTCAGATTGAAAACTGCATTCTTCTCTGTTTATATTCATGTATTATGTTCTTGCACTTGATGCCTACTCAGTAAGTTCTCAGAAATAATTATTTACTCAGGTAGTTCCCTACTGAATCCTTCAAGCAGCGGATCCTTTTCAAAGACCATCACAGGCAAGTAAGCACTTACCCTTTATGTACACATCTGATTGTACTGGATCTCCACCAAATCTATTTCCACTAATAATTTATTCATTGCGTTTTCCACAGTTGAACCCTCCAAGCAGTGGATCATTTTCAAACACTGTCGCTGGACGTAAGCTTTTTCTCTCTTTGTGTTTCTCAGATTGAAAAATGCATTCTCCTCTGTTTATATTCATGTATCATGTTATTGTATTTGATGTCTACTCAATGTGTTCTCACAAATACATATTTGATGAGGTAGTTCACCACTGAATCCTTCAAGCAACGGATCCTTTTCAAAGACCATCACAGCCATGTAAGCATTTATCCTTTATGTATTTGTCTGATAGCACTGGATCACCACCAAATCAGTTCCCACTAATAATTTATTAATTAGGTTTTCCACAGTTGAACCCGGCAAGCAATGGATCATTTTCAAAGCCAGTCACTGGAAGTAAGCTTTTTCTCTCTTTGTGTTTCTCAGATTGTAAAATTGCATTCTCCTCTGTTTATATTCATGTATCATGTTGTTGCACTTGATGCCTACTCAATACGTTCTCACAAATACTTATTTGCTCAGGTAGTTCACAACTGAATCCTTCAAGCAGCGGATCCTTTTCAAAGACCATCACAGGCAAGTAAGCATTTATTCTTTATGTATTTGTCTGATAGCACTGGATCACCACCAAATCAGTTCCCACTAATAATTTATTTATTAGGTTTTCCACAGTTGAACCCTCCAAGCAGTGGATCATTTTCAAAGACAGTCACAGGAAGTAAGCTTTTTCTCTCTTTGTGTTTCTCAGATTGTAAAATTGCATTCTCCTCTGTTTATATTCCTGTATCATGTCATTGTACTAGAGGTCTACTCAATGTGTTCTCACAAATACTTATTTGATGAGGTAGTTCACAACTGAATCCTTCAAGCAGCGGATCATTTTCAAACACCATCACAGGCAAGTAAGCATTTATCCTTTTTGTATTTGTCTGATAGCACTGGATCACCACAAAATCAGTTCACACTAATAATTTATTCATTAGGTTTTCCACAGTTGAACCCTCCAAGCAATGGATCATTTTCAAAGAAAGTCACAGCAAGTAAGTTTTTTCTCTTTTTGCATTTCTCAGATTGAAAACTGCATTCTTCTCGGTTTATATTCATGTATCATGTTGTTGCACTTGATGCCCATACAATACGTTCTCACAAATACTTATTTGCTCAGGTAGTTCCCAAATGAATCCTTAAAGCAGCGGATCCTTTTCAAAGACCATCACAGGCAAGTAAGCACTTATCCTTTATGTACACATCTGATTGTACTGGATCTCCACCAAATCGATTTCCACTAATAATTTATTCATTGCGTTTTCCACAGTTGAACCCTCCAAGCAGTGGATCATTTTCAAAGACAGTCACAGGAAGTAAGATTTTTTTCTCTTTGTGTTTCTCAGATTGAAAAATGCATTCTCCTCTGTTTATATTCATGTATCATGTTATTGTATTTGATGTCTTCTCAATGTGTTCTCACAAATACTTATTTGATGAGGTAGTTCACAACTGAATCCTTCAAGCAGCGGATCCTTTTCAAAGACCATCACAGGCAAGCAAGCATTTATCCTTTATATTTTCATCTGATTGTACTGGAGCTTCAACAAATCGATTTCCACTAATAATTTATTCATTGTGTTTTCCACAGTTGAACCCTCCAAGCAATGGATGATTTTCAAAGAAAGTCACAGCAGGTATGTTTTTTTTCTGTTTGCATTTTTCAGATTGAAAACTGCATTCTCCTCTGTTTATATTCATGTATCCTGTTCTTGCACTTGATGCCTACTCAATACGTTCTCACAAATACTTATTTGCTCAGGTCGTTCACAACTGAATCCTTCAAGCAGCGGATCCTTTTCAAAGACCATCACAGGCAAGTAAGCATTTATTCTTTATGTATTTGTCTGATAGCACTGGATCACCACCAAATCAGTTCCCACTAATAATTTATTTATTAGGTTTTCCACAGTTGAACCCTCCAAGCAGTGGATCATTTTCAAAGACAGTCACAGGAAGTAAGCTTTTTCTCTCTTTGTGTTTCTCAGATTGTAAAATTGCATTCTCCTCTGTTTATATTCATGTATCATGTCATTGTACTAGAGGTCTACTCAATGTGTTCTCACAAATACTTATTTGATGAGGTAGTTCACAACTGAATCCTTCAAGCAGCGGATCATTTTCAAACACCATCACAGGCAAGTAAGCATTTATCCTTTTTGTATATGTCTGATCGCACTGGATCACCACCAAATCAGTTCACACTAATTATTTATACATTAGGTTTTACACAGTTGAACCCTCAAAGCAATGGATCATTTTCAAAGAAAGTCACAGCAAGTAAGTTTTTTCTCTTTTTGCATTTCTCAGATTGAAAAATACATTCTTCTCGGTTTATATTCATGTATCATGTTGTTGCACTTGATGCCTTCACAATACGTTCTCACAAATACTTATTTGCTCAGGTAGTTCCCAACTGAATCCGTCAAGCAGTGGATCCTTTTCAAAGACCATCACAGGCAAGTAAGCATTTATCCTTATATGTTTTCATCTGATTGTACTGGATCTCCACCAAATCGATTTCCACTAATAATTTATTCTTTGTGTTTTCCACAGTTGAACCCTCCAAGCAATGGATGATTTTCAAAGAAAGTCACAGGAAGTAAGTTTTTTATCTGTTTGCATTTTTCAGATTGAAAACTGCATTCTTCTCTGTTTATATTCATGTATCCTGTTGTTGCACTTGATGCCTACTCAATAAGTTCTCAGAAATACTTATTTGCTCAGGTCATTCACAACTGAATCCATGAAGCAGCGGATCATTTTCAAAGACCATCACGGGCAAGTAAATATTTACCCTTTATGTATTTGTCTGATTATACTGGATCTCCACCAAATCGATTTCCTCTTATAAATTATTCATTACGTTTTCCACAGTTGATCCCTTCAAGCAGTGGATCATTTTCAAAGAAAGTCACAGGAAGTAAGCTTTTTCTCTCTTGTGTTTCTCAGACTGTAAAATTGCATTCTCCTCTGTTTATATTCATGTATCATGTCATTGTACTTGAGGTCTACTCAATGTGTTCTCACAAATACTTATTTGATGAGGTAGTTCACAACTGAATCCTTCAAGCAGCGGATCATTTTCAAACGCCATCAGAGGCAAGTAAGCATTTATCCTTTATGTATATGTCTGATCGCACTGGATCTCCACCAAATTGTTTCCCACTAATAATTTATTCATTACTTTTTCCACAGTTCAATCCTCCCAGCAATGGATCATTTTCAAGGAAAGTCACAGGAAGTAAGCTTTTTCTGTTTGCATTTTTCAGATTGCAAAACTGCATTCTCCTCTGTTTATATTCATGTAACATGTTGTTGCACTTGATGCCTACTCAATACGTTCTCACAAATACTTATTTGATGAGGTAGTTCACAACTGAATCCTTCAAGCAGCGGATCCTTTTCAAAGACCATCACAGGCAAGTAAGCATTTATCCTTTATGTTTTCATCTGATTGTACTAGATCTTCAACAAATTGATTTCCACTAATAATTTATTCATTGTTTTTTCCACAGTGGAACCCTCCAAGCAATGGATGATTTTCAAAGAAAGTCACAGGAAGTAAGTTTTTTCTCTGTTTGCATTTCTCAATTGAAAACTGCATTCTTCTCTGTTTATATACATGTATCCTGTTGTTGCACTTGATGCCTACTCAATACGTTCTCACAAATACTTATTTGCTCAGGTAGTTCACAACTGAATCCTTCAAGCAGCGGATCCTTTTCAAAGACCATCACAGGCAAGTAAGCACTTATCCTTTATGTACACATCTGATTGTACTGGATCTCCACCAAATCTATTTCCACTAATAATTTATTCATTGCGTTTTCCACAGTTGAACCCTCCAAGCAGTGGATCATTTTCAAACACAGTCGCTGGACGTAAGCTTTTTCTCTCTTTGTGTTTCTCAGATTGAAAAATGCATTCTCCTCTGTTTATATTCATGTATCATGTTATTGCATTTGATGTCTACTCAATGTGTTCTCACAAATACATATTTGTTGAGGTAGTTCACAACTGAATCCTTCAAGCAACGGATCCTTTTCAAAGACCATCACAGGCAAGTAAGCATTTATCCTTTATGTTTTCATCTGATTGTACTGGATCTTCAACAAATTGATTTCCACTAATAATTTATTCATTGTTTTTTCCACAGTGGAACCCTCCAAGCAATGGATGATTTTCAAAGAAAGTCACAGGAAGTAAGTTTTTTCTCTGTTTGCATTTCTCAGATTGAAAACTGCATTCTTCTCTGTTTATATTCATGTATTATGTTCTTGCACTTGATGCCTACTCAGTAAGTTCTCAGAAATAATTATTTACTCAGGTAGTTCCCTACTGAATCCTTCAAGCAGCGGATCCTTTTCAAAGACCATCACAGGCAAGTAAGCACTTACCCTTTATGTACACATCTGATTGTACTGGATCTCCACCAAATCTATTTCCACTAATAATTTATTCATTGCGTTTTCCACAGTTGAACCCTCCAAGCAGTGGATCATTTTCAAACACTGTCGCTGGACGTAAGCTTTTTCTCTCTTTGTGTTTCTCAGATTGAAAAATGCATTCTCCTCTGTTTATATTCATGTATCATGTTATTGTATTTGATGTCTACTCAATGTGTTCTCACAAATACATATTTGATGAGGTAGTTCACCACTGAATCCTTCAAGCAACGGATCCTTTTCAAAGACCATCACAGCCATGTAAGCATTTATCCTTTATGTATTTGTCTGATAGCACTGGATCACCACCAAATCAGTTCCCACTAATAATTTATTAATTAGGTTTTCCACAGTTGAACCCGGCAAGCAATGGATCATTTTCAAAGCCAGTCACTGGAAGTAAGCTTTTTCTCTCTTTGTGTTTCTCAGATTGTAAAATTGCATTCTCCTCTGTTTATATTCATGTATCATGTTGTTGCACTTGATGCCTACTCAATACGTTCTCACAAATACTTATTTGCTCAGGTAGTTCACAACTGAATCCTTCAAGCAGCGGATCCTTTTCAAAGACCATCACAGGCAAGTAAGCATTTATTCTTTATGTATTTGTCTGATAGCACTGGATCACCACCAAATCAGTTCCCACTAATAATTTATTTATTAGGTTTTCCACAGTTGAACCCTCCAAGCAGTGGATCATTTTCAAAGACAGTCACAGGAAGTAAGCTTTTTCTCTCTTTGTGTTTCTCAGATTGTAAAATTGCATTCTCCTCTGTTTATATTCCTGTATCATGTCATTGTACTAGAGGTCTACTCAATGTGTTCTCACAAATACTTATTTGATGAGGTAGTTCACAACTGAATCCTTCAAGCAGCGGATCATTTTCAAACACCATCACAGGCAAGTAAGCATTTATCCTTTTTGTATATGTCTGATCGCACTGGATCACCACCAAATCAGTTCACACTAATTATTTATACATTAGGTTTTACACAGTTGAACCCTCAAAGCAATGGATCATTTTCAAAGAAAGTCACAGCAAGTAAGTTTTTTCTCTTTTTGCATTTCTCAGATTGAAAAATACATTCTTCTCGTTTTATATTCATGTATGATGTTGTTGCACTTGATGCCTTCACAATACGTTCTCACAAATACTTATTTGCTCAGGTAGTTCCCAACTGAATCCGTCAAGCAGCGGATCCTTTTCAAAGACCATCACAGGCAAGTAAGCATTTATCCTTATATGTTTTCATCTGATTGTACTGGATCTCCACCAAATCGATTTCCACTAATAATTTATTCTTTGTGTTTTCCACAGTTGAACCCTCCAAGCAATGGATGATTTTCAAAGAAAGTCACAGGAAGTAAGTTTTTTATCTGTTTGCATTTCTCAGATTGAAAACTGCATTCTTCTCTGTTTATATTCATGTATCTTGTTGTTGCACTTGATGCCTACTCAATAAGTTCTCAGAAATACTTATTTGCTCAGGTCGTTCACAACTGAATCCATGAAGCAGCGGATCCTTTTCAAAGACCATCACCGGCAAGTAAATATTTACCCTTTATGTATTTGTCTGATTATACTGGATCTCCACCAAATCGATTTCCTCTTATAAATTATTCATTACGTTTTCCACAGTTGAACCCTCCAAGCAGAGGATCATTTTCAAAGATAGTCACAGGAAGTAAGATTTTTCTCTCTTTGTGTTTCTCATATTGTTAAATTGCATTCTCCTCTCTTTATATTCATGTACTTGATGTCTATTCAATGTGTTCTCACAAATACTTATTTGATGAGGTCGTTCACAACAGAATCCTTCAAGCAGCGGATCCTTTTCAAAGACCATCACAGGCAAGTAAGCATTTATCGTTTATGGATTTTACTGATAGCACTGGATCACCATCAAATCGTTTCCCACTAATAATTTATTCATTAGGTTTTTCACAGTTGAACCCTCCAAGCAATGGATGATTTTCAAAGAAAGTCACAGGAGGTAGGTTTTTTATCTGTTTGCATTTCTCAGATTGAAAACTGCATTCTCCTCTGTTTATATTCATGTATCCTGTTGTTGCACTTGATGCCTACTCAATACGTTCTCACACATACTTATTTGCTCAGGTCGTTCACAACTGAATCCTTCAAGCAGCGGATCCTTTTCAAAGACCATCACAGGCAAGTAAGCATTTATCCTTTATGTTTTCATCTGATTGTACTGGATCTTCAACAAATTGATTTCCACTAATAATTTATTCATTGCGTTTTCCACAGTTGAACCCTCGAAGCAGAGGATCATTTTCAAAGACAGTCACAGGAAGTAAGCTTTTTCTCTCTTTGTGTTTCTCATATTGTTAAATTGCATTCTCCTCTCTTTATATTCATGTACTTGATGTCTATTCAATGTGTTCTCACAAATACTTATTTGATGAGGTCGTTCACAACAGAATCCTTCAAGCAGCGGATCCTTTTCAAAGACCATCACAGGCAAGTAAGCATTTATCGTTTATGGATTTTACTGATAGCACTGGATCACCATCAAATCGTTTCCCACTAATAATTTATTCATTAGGTTTTTCACAGTTGAACCCTCCAAGGAATGGATGATTTTCAAAGAAAGTCACAGGAGGTAGGTTTTTTATCTGTTTGCATTTCTCAGATTGAAAACTGCATTCTCCTCTGTTTATATTCATGTATCATGTTGTTGCACTTGATGCCTACTCAATACGTTCTCACACATACTTATTTGCTCAGGTCGTTCACAACTGAATCCTTCAAGCAGCGGATCCTTTTCAAAGACCATCACAGGCAAGTAAGCATTTATTCTTTATGTATTCATCTGATTGTACTGGATCTCTACCAAATCGATTTCCAATAATAATTTATTCATTGCGTTTTCCACAGTTGAACCCTCCAAGCAGTGGATCATTTTCAAAGAAAGTCACTGGAAGTAAGCTTTTTCTCTCTTTGTGTTTCTCAGATTGTAAAATTGCATTCTCCTCTGTTTATATTCATGTATCGTGTCATTGTATTTGATGTATACTCAATGTGTTCTCACAAATACTTATTTGATGAGGTAGTTCACAACAGAATCCTTCAAGCAGCGGATCCTTTTCAAAGACCATCACAGGCAAGTAAGCATTTATCGTTTATGGATTTTACTGATAGCACTGGATCACCATGTGAGGAGGAAGTAGCAGGAACATCAAAGAGTGAGCCGTCCCCTCAACCTCCCAAGATAGAGCAAGAGATAAAGCCTGAAAGAGAGTTAGGAGCAAGACCGAAGGAAAGGCAGATGACAGAGGCGCGCGCGAAGGAGGAGAGAAAGATCCGCGAGGCTGAGATAGGAGAGGGAGAAGGCGGGGAAAAGCGCGAGGAGGAAAAACGGAAGAAACGGTCAGAGACATCAGTTGAGAGTGAGGGAGAGAAGTGGAACCGCGACAGGGAGAGTATAGACCTGTTCTTGACGACTGAAGAAGGAAATAGATCAAAGGAAACACAGAAAGTAACCGTGATAGAGGAGAAAGTGACTGAAGAACCAGACGAAGAAGTGAGGGTGTTCTCAGTCCCACAGAAAAGACTAGCCGAGGGTAACATAGATGAAGAATACAAAGATTCAGCGAAAGGAAAGTTCAAACCTATAATACCTGGCCTTAGCCCTGAAGAATGGACAGTTCTGGTGTATCACAGGGCTCAAGGTCCAGAGAAAATGGTACATCAATTAGATCCGGAAGTAGAGAAAGAGCTGTCGAAAGAGGGAGATTGGGCCCGCCATCCATGTTGCGGGACCCTCTGTGCGGTCCGCAATGGATTTCTGAGAATGCCAACCGAGAAAGAGAAAAGTGCGAAAACCTACTATTAAAAGAGTTACCTGTTGATAAATCGTTAGCGTAGTTTTGGGACGATTCCCCACCTCATTTGCTGTTACAAAACCCAGTTACTGTTGAAGAAAGAGTTGACCCAAGATGTGTTAATAAAAATTCTTTATTTCTTAATTCTGAAGCCTCTCTCGTCCTTCCTGATGCA
This sequence comes from Pogona vitticeps, assembly GCF_051106095.1. Lineage (NCBI taxonomy): Eukaryota > Metazoa > Chordata > Lepidosauria > Squamata > Agamidae > Pogona > Pogona vitticeps. The sequence goes on from NC_135786.1 coordinate 185,052,706, forward strand.
GAGTTACATAAAGATGTAGTTGAACCCCCCCACACACCACCAAATCAGTTCCCACTAATAATTTATTTATTAGGTTTTCCACAGTTGAACCCTCCAAGCAGTGGATCATTTTCAAAGAGAGTCACTGGAAGTAAGCTTTTTCTCTCTTTGTGTTTCTCAGATTGTAAAATTGCATTCTCCTCTGTTTATATTCATGTTTCATGTCATTCTATTTGATGTCTACTCAATCTGTTCTCACAAATACTTATTTGATGAGGTAGTTCACAACTGAATCCTTCAAGCAGCGGATCCTTTTCAAAGACCATCACAGGCAAGTAAGCATTTATCCTTTATGTTTTCATCTGATTGTACTGGATCTTCAACAAATCTATTTCCACTAATAATTTATTCATTGTGTTTTCCACAGTTGAACCCTCCAAGCAATGGTTGATTTTCAAAGAAAGTCACAGGAAGTAAGTTTTTTATCTGTTTGCATTTCTCAGATTGAAAACTGCATTCTTCTCTGTTTATATTCATGTATCCTGTTGTTGCACTTGATGCCTACTCAATAAGTTCTCACAAATACTTATTTGCTCAGGTCGTTCACAACTGAATCCTTCAAGCAGCGGATCCTTTTCAAAGACCATCACAGGCAAGTAAGCATTTATCCTTTATGTATTCATCTGATTGTACTAGATCTCCACCATATCGATTTCCACTAATAATTTATTCATTGCGTTTTCCACAGTTGAACCCTCCAAGCAGTGGATCATTTTCAAAGACAGTCACTGGAAGTAAGCTTTTTCTCTCTTTGTGTTTCTCAGATTGTAAAATTGCATTCTCCTCTGTTTATATTCATGTATCATGTCATTGTATTTGATGTCTACTCAATGTGTTCTCACAAATACTTATTTGCTCAGGTAGTTCACAACTGAATCCTTCAAGCAGCGGATCCTTTTCAAAGACCATCACAGGCAAGTAAGCATTTATCATTTATGGATTTTTCTGATAGCACTGGATCACCACCAAATCGTTTCCCACTAATAATTTATTCATTAGGTTTTTCACAGTTGAACACTCGAAGCAATGGATGATTTTCAAAGAAAGTCACAGCAAGTAAGTTTTTTCTCTTTTTGCATTTCTCAGATTGAAAACTGCATTCTTCTCGGATTATATTCATGTATCATGTTGTTGCACTTGATGCCTACACAATACGTTCTCACAAATACTTATTTGCTCAGGTAGTTCCCAACTGAATCCTTCAAGCAGCGGATCCTTTTCAAAGACCATCACAGGCAAGTAAGCATTTATCCTTTATGTATTCATCGGATTCTACTGGATCTCCACCAAATCGATATCCACTAATAATTTATTCATTGCGTTTTCCACAGTTGAACCCTCCAAGCAGTGGATCATTTTCAAAGACAGTCACTGGAAGTAAGAGTTTTTTTCTCTTTGTGTTTCTCATATTGTTAAACTGCATTCTTCTCTGTTTATATTCATGTATCAGGTTATTGTACTTGATGTCTATTCAATGTGTTCTCACAAATACTTATTTGATGAGGTAGTTCACAACTGAATCCTTCAAGCAGCGGATCCTTTTCAAAGACCATCACAGGCAAGTAAGCATTTATTCTTTATGTATTTGTCTGATAGCACTGGATCACCACCAAATCAGTTCCCACTAATAATTTATTTATTAGGTTTTCCACAGTTGAACCCTCCAAGCAGTGGATCATTTTGAAAGAGAGTCACTGGAAGTAAGCTTTTTCTCTCTTTGTGTTTCTCAGATTGTAAAATTGCATTCTCCTCTGTTTATATTCATGTTTCACGTCATTCTATTTGATGTCTACTCAATGTGTTCTCACAAATACATATTTGATGAGGTAGTTCACAACTGAATCCTTGAAGCAGCAGATCCTTTTCAAAGACCATCACAGGCAAGTAAGCATTTATCCTTTATGTATTCATCTGACTGTACTGGATCTCCACCAAATCGATTTCCACTAATAATGTATTATTTGCGTTTTCCACAGTTGAACCCTCCAAGCAATGGATCATTTTCAAAGAGAGTCGCTGGAGGTAAGCTTTTTCTCTGTTTGCATTTCTCAGATTGAAAACTGCATTCTTCTCTGTTTATATTCATGTATCATGTTGTTGCACTTGATGCCTACTCAATACGTTCTCACAAATACTTATTTGCTCAGGCAGTTCCCAACTGAATCCTTCAAGCAGCGGATCCTTTTCAAAGACTATCACAGGCAAGTAAGCATTTATCCTTTATGTATTCATCTGATTGTACTGGATCTCCACCAAATCTATTTCCACTAATAATTTATTCATTGCGTTTTCCACAGTTGAACCCTCCAAGCAGTGGATCATTTTCAAACACAGTCGCTGGACGTAAGCTTTTTCTCTCTTTGTGTTTCTCAGATTGTAAAATTGCATTCTCCTCTGTTTATATTCTTGTATCATGTCATTGTATTTGATGTCTACTCAATGTGTTGTCACAAATACTTATTTGAAGAGGTCGTTCACAACTGAATCCTTCAAGCAGCGGATCCTTTTCAAAGACCATCACAGGCAAGTAAGCATTTATTCTTTATGTATTTGTCTGATAGCACTGGATCACCATCAAATCGTTTCCCACTAATAATTTATTCATTAGGTTTTTCACAGTTGAACCCTCCAAGCAATGGATGATTTTCAAAGAAAGTCACAGGAGGTATGTTTTTTATCTGTTTGCATTTCTCAGATTGAAAACTGTATTCTCCTCTGTTTATATTCATGTATCCTGTTGTTGCACTTGAGGCCTACTCAATACGTTCTCACACATACCTATTTGCTCAGGTCGTTCACAACTGAATCCTTCAAGCAGCGGATTCTTTTCAAAGACCATCACAGGCAAGTAAGCATTTATCCTTAATGTATTCATCTGATTGTACTGGATCTCCACCAAATCGATTTCCAATAATAATTTATTCATTGCGTTTTCCACAGTTGAACCCTCCAAGCAGTGGATCATTTTCAAAGACAGTCACTGGAAGTAAGCTTTTTCTCTCTTTGTGCTTCTCAGATTGTAAAATTGCATTCTCCTCTTTTTATATTCATGTATCGTGTCATTGTATTTGATGTCTACTCAATGTGTTCTCACAAATACTTATTTGATGAGGTAGTTCACAACTGAGTCCTTCAAACAGCGGATTCTTTTCAAAGACCCTCACAGGCAAGTAAGCATTTATTTTTATGTATTTGTCTGATAGCACTGGATCACCACCAAATCGTTTCCCACTAATAATTTATTTATTAGGTTTTCCACAGTTGAACCCTCCAAGCAGTGGATCATTTTCAAAGACAGTCACTGGAAGTAAGCTTTTTCTCTCTTTTTGTTTCTCAGATTGTAAAATTGCATTCTCCTCTGTTCATATTCATGTTTCATGTCATTGTACTTGAGGTCTACTCAATGTGTTCTCACAAATACTTATTTGATGAGGTAGTTCATAACTGAATCCTTCAAGCAGCGGATTATTTTCAAACACCATCACAGGCAAGTAAGCATTTATCCTTTATGTATATGTCTGATCGTACTGGATCTCCACCAAATTTGTTCCCACTAATAATTTATTCATTACTTTTTCCACAGTTGAATCCTCCAAGCAATGGATCATTTTCAAAGAAAGTCACAGCAAGTAAGTTTTTTCTCCTTTTGAATTTCTCAGATTGAAAACTGCATTCTTCTCAGTTTATATTCATGTATCATGTTGTTGCACTTGATGCCTACACAATACGTTCTCACAAATACTTATTAGCTCAGGTAGTTCACAACTGAATCCTTCAAGCAGCGGATTCTTTTCAAAGACCATCACAGGCAAGTAAGCATTTATCCTTTATGTATTCATATGATTGTACTGGATCTCCACCAAATCGATTTCCACTAAAAATTTATTCATTGCGTTTTCCACATTTGAACCCTCCAAGCAGTGGATCATTTTCAAAGACAGTCACAGAAAGTAAGATTTTTTTCTCTTTCTGTTTCTCATATTGTTAAATTGCATTATTCTCTGTTTATATTCATGTATCAGGTTATTGTACTTGATGTCTATTCAATGTGTTCTCACAAATACTTATTTGATGAGGTAGTTCACAACAGAATCCTTCAAGCAGCGGATCCTTTTCAAAGACCATCACAGGCAAGTAAGCATTTATCGTTTATGTATTTGTCTGATAGCACTGGATCACCACCAAATCGTTTCCCACTAATAATTTATTCATTAGGTTTTCCACAGTTGAACCTTCCAAACAATGGATGACTTTCAAAGAAAGTCACAGGAGGTATGTTTTTTATCTGTTTCAATTTCTCAGATTGAATACTGCTTTCTCCTCTGTTTATATTCATGTATCATGTTGTTGCACTTGATGCCTACTCAATACGTTCTCACAAATACTTATTTGCTCAGGTCGTTCAGAACTGAATCCTTGAAGGAGCGGATCGTTTTCAAAGACCATCACGGGCACGTAAATATTTACCCTTTATGTATTCGTCTGATTATACTGGATCTCCACCAAATCGATTTACTCTTATAAATTATTCATTACGTTTTCCACAGTTGATCCCTTCAAGCAGTGGATCATTTTCAAATACAGTCACAGGAAGTAAGCTTTTTCTCTCTTGTGTTTCTCAGATTGTAAAATTGCATTCTCCTCTGTTTATATTCATGTATCATGTCATTGTACTTGAGGTCTACTAAATGTGTTCTCACAAATACTTATTTGATGAGGTAGTTCACAACTGAATCCTTCAAGCAGCGGATCATTTTCAAACACCATCACAGGCAAGTAAGCATTTATCCTTTATGTATATGTCTGATCGCACTGGATCTCCTCCAAATTGGTTCCCACTAATAATTTATTCATTACTTTTTCCACAGTTGAATCCTCCAAGCAATGGATCATTTTCAAGGAAAGTCACAGGAAGTAAGCTTTTTCTGTTTGCATTTTTCAGTTTGCAAAACTGCATTCTCCTCTGTTTATATTCATGTAACATGTTCTTGCACTTGATGCCTACTGAATACGTTCTCACCAATACTTATTTGCTCAGGTAGTTCCCAACTGAATCCTTCAAGCAGCGGATCCTTTTCAAAGACCTTCACAAGCAAGTAAGCATTTATCCTTTATGTATTCATCTGATTGAGAATCTTGAGAATCCCCTGGACTGCAAGGAGAACAAACCTATCAGTTCTAAAGGAAATCAACCCTGAATGCTCACTTGAAGGACAGATCCTGAAGCTGAGGCTCCAGTACTTTGGCCATCTCATGAGAAGTAAAGAGTCCTTGGAAAAAACCTTGATGTTAGGAAGGTGTGATGGCAAGAGGAGAAGGGGACGACCGAGGATGAGATGGCTGGACAGTGTCTGCGAAGCAACCAACATGAACCTGACACAACTCCGGGAGGCAGTAGAAGACAGGAGGGCCTGGCGTGCTCTGGTCCATGGGGTCACGAAGAGTCGGACACGACTAAACGACTAAACACACACACACATTCATCTGATTGTACTGGATCTCCACCAAATCGATTTCTACTCATAATTTATTCATTGCGTTTTCCACAGTTGAACCCTCCAAGCAGTGGATCATTTTCAAAGTCAGTCACAGGAAGTAAGATTTTTCTCTCTTTGTGTTTCTCATATTGTTAAATTGCATTCTCCTCTCTTTATATTCATGTATCATGTTATTGTACTTGATGTCTATTCAATGTGTTCTCACAAATACTTATTTGATGAGGTCGTTCACAAAAGAATCCTTCAAGCAGCAGAACCTTTTCAAAGACCATCACAGGCAAGTAAGCATTTATTGTTTATGGATTTGTCTGATAGCACTGGATCACCATCAAATCGTTTCCCACTAATAATTTATTCATTAGGTTTTTCACAGTTGAACCCTCCAAGCAATGGATGATTTTCAAAGAAAGTCACAGGAGGTATGTTTTTTATCTGTTTGCATTTCTCAGATTGAAAACTGTATTCTCCTCTGTTTATATTCATGTATTCTGTTGTTGCACTTGAGGCCTACTCAATACGTTCTCACACATACCTATTTGCTCAGGTCGTTCACAACTGAATCCTTCAAGCAGCGGATTCTTTTCAAAGACCATCACAGTCAAGTAAGCCTTTATCCTTAATGTATTCATCTGATTGTATTGGATCTCCTCCAAATCGATTTCCAATAATAATTTATTCATTGCGTTTTCCACAGTTGAACCCTCCAAGCAGTGGATCATTTTCAAAGACAGTCACTGGAAGTAAGCTTTTTCTCTCTTTGTGCTTCTCAGATTGTAAAATTGCATTCTCCTCTCTTTATATTCATGTTTCATGTCATTCTATTTGATGTCTACTCAATGTGTTCTCACAAATACTTATTTGATGAGGTAGTTCACAACTGAATCCTTCAAGCAGCGGATCCGTTTCAAAGACCTTCACAAGCAAGTAAGCATTTATCCTTTATGTATTCATCTGATTGAGAATCTTGAGAATCCCCTGGACTGCAAGGAGAACAAACCTATCAGTTCTAAAGGAAATCAACCCTGAATGCTCACTTGAAAGACAGATCCTGAAGCTGAGGCTCCAGTACTTTGGCCATCTCATGAGAAGTAAAGAGTCCTTGGAAAAAACCTTGATGTTAGGAAGGTGTGATGGCAAGAGGAGAAGGGGACGACCGAGGATGAGATGGCTGGACAGTGTCTGCGAAGCAACCAACATGAACCTGACACAACTCCGGGAGGCAGTAGAAGACAGGAGGGCCTGGCGTGCTCTGGTCCATGGGGTCACGAAGAGTCGGACACGACTAAACGACTAAACACACACACACATTCATCTGATTGTACTGGATCTCCACCAAATCGATTTCTACTCATAATTTATTCATTGCGTTTTCCACAGTTGAACCCTCCAAGCAGTGGATCATTTTCAAAGTCAGTCACAGGAAGTAAGATTTTTCTCTCTTTGTGTTTCTCATATTGTTAAATTGCATTCTCCTCTCTTTATATTCATGTATCATGTTATTGTACTTGATGTCTATTCAATGTGTTCTCACAAATACTTATTTGATGAGGTCGTTCACAAAAGAATCCTTCAAGCAGCAGAACCTTTTCAAAGACCATCACAGGCAAGTAAGCATTTATTGTTTATGGATTTGTCTGATAGCACTGGATCACCATCAAATCGTTTCCCACTAATAATTTATTCATTAGGTTTTTCACAGTTGAACCCTCCAAGCAATGGATGATTTTCAAAGAAAGTCACAGGAGGTATGTTTTTTATCTGTTTGCATTTCTCAGATTGAAAACTGTATTCTCCTCTGTTTATATTCATGTATTCTGTTGTTGCACTTGAGACCTACTCAATACGTTCTCACACATACCTATTTGCTCAGGTCGTTCACAACTGAATCCTTCAAGCAGCGGATTCTTTTCAAAGACCATCACAGTCAAGTAAGCATTTATCCTTAATGTATTCATCTGATTGTATTGGATCTCCTCCAAATCGATTTCCAATAATAATTTATTCATTGCGTTTTCCACAGTTGAACCCTCCAAGCAGTGGATCATTTTCAAAGACAGTCACTGGAAGTAAGCTTTTTCTCTCTTTGTGCTTCTCAGATTGTAAAATTGCATTCTCCTCTCTTTATATTCATGTTTCATGTCATTCTATTTGATGTCTACTCAATGTGTTCTCACAAATACTTATTTGATGAGGTAGTTCACAACTGAATCCTTTAAGCAGCGGATCCTTTTCAAAGACCATCACAGGCACGTAAGCATTTATCCTTTATGTTTTCATCTGATTGTACTGGATCTTCAACAAATCGATTTCCACTAATAATTTAATCATTGTGTTTTCCACAGTTGAACCCTCCAAGCAATGGATCATTTTCAAAGAAAGTCACAGGAAGTAAGTTTTTTCTCTGTTTGCATTTCTCAGATTGAAAACTGCATTCTTCTCGGTTTATATTCATGTATCCTGTTGTTGCACTTGATGCCTACTCAATAAGTACCCAGAAATACTTATTTGCTCAGGTCGTTCACAACTGAATCCTTCAAGCAGTGGATCCTTTTCAAAGACCATCACAGGTAAGTAAGCATTTATCCTTTATGTATTTGTCTCATAGCACTGGATCACCACCAAATCGTTTCCCACTAATAATTTATTCATTAGGTTTTCCACAGTTGAACCCTCCAAGCAATGGATGATTTTCAAAGACAGTCGCTGGAAGTAAGCTTTTTCTCACTTTGTGTTTCTCAGATTGTAAAATTGCATTCTCCTCTGTTTATATCCATGTATCATGTCATTGTACTTGATGTCTACTCAATGTGTTCTCACAAATATTTATTTGATGAGGTAGTTCACAACTGAATCCTTCAAGCAACGGATCCTTTTCAAAGACCATCACAGGCAAGTAAGCATTTATTCTTTATGTATTTGTCTGATAGCACTGGATCACCACCAAATCAGTTCCCACTAATAATTTATTTATTAGGTTTTCCACAGTTGAAACCTCCAAGCAATGGATCATTTTCAAAGAAAGTCACAGGAAGTAAGTTTTTTTCTCTGTTTGCATTTCTCAGATTGAAAACTGCATTCTTCTCTGTTTATATTCATGTATCATGGTGTTGCACTTGATGCCTACTCAATACGTTCTCACAAATACTTATTTGCTCAGGTAGTTCACAACTGAATCCTTCAAGCAGCGGATCCTTTTCAAAGACCATCACAGGCAAGTAAGCATTTATTCTTTATGTATTTGTCTGATAGCATTGGATCACCACCAAATCAGTTCCCACTAATAATTTATTTATTAGGTTTTCCACAGTTGAACCCTCCAAGCAGTGGATCATTTTCAAATACAGTAACTGGAAGTAAGCTTTTTCTCTCTTTGTGTTTCTCAGATTGTAAAATTGCATTCTCCTCTGTTTATATTCATGTTTCATGTCATTCTATTTGATGTCTACTCAATGGGTTCTCACAAATACTTATTTGATGAGGTCGTTCACAGCTGAATCCTTCAAGCAGCGGATCCTTTTCAAAGACCATCACAGGCAAGTAAGCATTTATCCTTTATTTTTGCATCTGATTGTACTGGAGCTTCAACAAATCGATTTCCACTAATAATTTATTCATTGTGTTTTCCACAGTTGAACCCTCCAAGCAATGGATGATTTTCAAAGAAAGTCACAGGAAGTAAGTTTTTTATCTGTTTCCATTTCTCAGATTGAAAAATGCATTCTTCTCTGTTTATATTCATGTATCCTGTTGTTGCACTTGATGCCTACTCAATAAGTTCTCAGAAATACTTATTTGCTCAGGTCGTTCAAAACTGAATCCTTCAAGCAGTGGATCATTTTCAAAGACCATCACGGGCAAGTAATTATTTACCCTTTATGTATTCGTCTGATTATACTGGATCTCCACCAAATCGATTTCCTCTTATAAATTATTCATTACGTTTTCCACAGTTGATCCCATCAAGCAGTGGATCATTTTCAAAGACAGTCACAGGAAGTAAGCTTTTTCTCTCTTGTGTTTCTCAGATTGTAAAATTGCATTCTCCTCTGTTTATATTCATGTATCATGTCATTGTACTTGAGGTCTACTCAATGTGTTCTCACAAATACTTATTTGATGAGGTAGTTCACAACTGAATCCTTCAAGCAGCGGATCATTTTCAAAGACCATCACAGGCAAGTAAGCAATTATCCTTTTTGTATATGTCTGATCGCACTGGATCTCCACCAAATCGGTTCCCACTAATAATTTATTCATTACTTTTTCCACAGTTGAATCCTCCAAGCAATGGATCATTTTCAAAGAAAGTCACAGCAAGTAAGTTTTTTCTCTTTTTGCATTTCTCAGATTGAAAACTGCATTCTTCTCTGTTTATATTCATGTATCATGTTGTTGCACTTGATGCCTACACAATACGTTCTCACAAATACTTATTTGCTCAGGTAGTTCCCAACTGAATCCTTCAAGCAGCGGATCCTTTTCAAAGACCATCACAGGCAAGTAAGCATTTATCCTTTATGTATTCATATGATTGTACTGGATCTCCACCAAATCGATTTCCACTAATAATGTATTCATTGTGTTTTCCACAGTTGAACCCTCCAAGCAGTGGATCATTTTCAAAGACAGTCACAGGAAGTAGGCTTTTTCTCTCTGTGTGTTTCTCAGATTGTAAAATTGCATACTCCTCTGTTTATATTCATGTATCATGTCATTGTATTTGATGTCTACTCAATGTGTTCTCACAAATACTTAATTGATGAGGTACAGTAGTTCACAACTGAATCCTTCAAACAGCGGATCCTTTTCAAAGACCATCACAGGCAAGTAAGCATTTATTCTTTATGGATTTGTCTGATTGCACTGGATCACCACCAAATCGTTTCCCACTAATAATTTATTCATTAGGTTTTTCACAGTTGAACCCTCCAAGCAATGGATGATTTTCAAAGAAAGTCACAGGAGGTATGTTTTTTATCTGTTTGCATTTCTCAGATTGAAAACTGCATTCTCCTCTGTTTATATTCATGTATCATGTTCTTGCACTTGATGCCTACTCAATACGTTCTCACAAATACTTATTTGCTCAGGTTGTTCACAACTGAATCCTTCAAGCAGCGGATCCTTTTCAAAGACCATCACAGGCAAGTAAGCATTTATCCTTTATGTATTCATCTGATTGTACTGGATCTCCACCAAATCGATTTCCACTAATAATTTATTCATTGTGTTTTCCACAGTTGAACCCTCCAAGCAATGGATGATTTTCAAAGAAAGTCACAGGAAGTAAGTTTTTTATCTGTTTCCATTTCTCAGATTGAAAAATGCATTCTTCTCTGTTTATATTCATGTATCCTGTTGTTGCACTTGATGCCTACTCAATAAGTTCTCAGAAATACTTATTTGCTCAGGTCGTTCAAAACTGAATCCTTCAAGCAGTGGATCATTTTCAAAGACCATCACGGGCAAGTAATTATTTACCCTTTATGTATTCGTCTGATTATACTGGATCTCCACCAAATCGATTTCCTCTTATAAATTATTCATTACGTTTTCCACAGTTGATCCCATCAAGCAGTGGATCATTTTCAAAGACAGTCACAGGAAGTAAGCTTTTTCTCTCTTGTGTTTCTCAGATTGTAAAATTGCATTCTCCTCTGTTTATATTCATGTATCATGTCATTGTACTTGAGGTCTACTCAATGTGTTCTCACAAATACTTATTTGATGAGGTAGTTCACAACTGAATCCTTCAAGCAGCGGATCATTTTCAAACACCATCACAGGCAAGTAAGCAATTATCCTTTTTGTATATGTCTGATCGCACTGGATCTCCACCAAATCGGTTCCCACTAATAATTTATTCATTACTTTTTCCACAGTTGAATCCTCCAAGCCATGGATCATTTTCAAAGAAAGTCACAGCAAGTAAGTTTTTTCTCTTTTTGCATTTCTCAGATTGAAAACTGCATTCTTCTCGGTTTATATTCATGTATCATGTTGTTGCACTTGATGCCTACACAATACGTTCTCACAAATACTTATTTGCTCAGGTAGTTCCCAACTGAATCCTTCAAGCAGCGGATCCTTTTCAAAGACCATCACAGGCAAGTAAGCATTTATCCTTTATGTATTCATATGATTGTACTGGATCTCCACCAAATCGATTTCCACTAATAATGTATTCATTGTGTTTTCCACAGTTGAACCCTCCAAGCAGTGGATCATTTTCAAAGACAGTCACAGGAAGTAAGCTTTTTCTCTCTGTGTGTTTCTCAGATTGTAAAATTGCATACTCCTCTGTTTATATTCATGTATCATGTCATTGTATTTGATGTCTACTCAATGTGTTCTCACAAATACTTAATTGATGAGGTACAGTAGTTCACAACTGAATCCTTCAAACAGCGGATCCTTTTCAAAGACCATCACAGGCAAGTAAGCATTTATTCTTTATGGATTTGTCTGATTGCACTGGATCACCACCAAATCGTTTCCCACTAATAATTTATTCATTAGGTTTTTCACAGTTGAACCCTCCAAGCAATGGATGATTTTCAAAGAAAGTCACAGGAGGTATGTTTTTTATCTGTTTGCATTTCTCAGATTGAAAACTGCATTCTCCTCTGTTTATATTCATGTATCATGTTCTTGCACTTGATGCCTACTCAATACGTTCTCACAAATACTTATTTGCTCAGGTTGTTCACAACTGAATCCTTCAAGCAGCGGATCCTTTTCAAAGACCATCACAGGCAAGTAAGCATTTATCCTTTATGTATTCATCTGATTGTACTGGATCTCCACCAAATCGATTTCCACTAATAATTTATTCATTGCGTTTTCCACAGTTGAACCCTCCAAGCAGTGGATCATTTTCAAAGACAGTCACTGGAAGTAAGCTTTTTCTCTCTTTGTGTTTCTCAGATTGTAAAATTGCATACTCCTCTGTTTATATTCATGTATCATGTCATTGTATTTGATGTCTACTCAATGTGTTCTGTCAAATACTTACTTGATGAGGTAGTTCACAACTGAATCCTTCAAGCAGCGGATCCTTTTCAAAGACCATCACAGGCAAGTAAGCATTTATCCTTCATCTATTTGTCTGATAGCACTGGATCACCACCAAATCAGTTCACACCAATAATTTATTCATTAGGTTTTCCACAGTTGAACCCTCCAAGCAATGGATCATTTTCAAAGAAAGTCACAGGAGGTATGTTTTTTATCTGTTTGCATTTGCTTCCCCAAGCCCCGAAATGAAGACGCAGACAACAAACATTCTTTTGGCATTAAACATGGGCCACACTTTATTAGCCAAATCAGATTTCCTTAAACCAAATAACACCATATCCTTAATTGAGGGGGCCTGCGGTAGTGCGGGGAAATAACACCAAATAATTCCTTATATGCCAATGGGCGAGTCCCAGTCCCCAGGTTCCAGCTGTCTCACGACCGGAGGAACCTGCAAGGCTTAATTAAAACACCCCGGACCTCCAGCCATCTCCTTTAATGACTTTTTGGTCCGGAAGTGTTTCAGCGCCTCAGTTGCCTTCAGCCCTGTAATCGCACGATCCGCAGGAACTGTCAGCATTGACGCACTGTTACTTAATGAATATTACCAAAAGGGAAACACCGTGACGACCAGTTATTCCCGCACTACCCGCCACAAACATGAGGACCAGCATCGGCTATGTCCCATGTACCCACCAAGAAGACCAAATTCTTCAAGCAGGCCCCCTCTCAAATCATCCAGAAAAATGTCCAAACCTGCCTCAGACAGGTGGACCCCATCCTCACGGAAATACTCCAAACTGGTTGATAAAATTCTGCGATGCCCAATCACAGAACCGAGGCCGCGTTTGCTGACACCTCTGCAAACTTCCTTGTTAACCAAACGACGGGCATTGTTTACCCTGTCCCCATTAATCGCACCACGCCAATTTAAGCGTGGAATGATTGTTGACCAAACGATCCTCATCATGGGATATAAGGCATGTAGCCTATCGAAATCCCTCAATATATCCAATATTAATGCCTTACCAGGTACCTGGGGCAAATCATTACCCCCCAAGTGAACTACCAAGATGTCAGGAGGCGAACATCCAAAGGTAGTCAACCGTCCTAGTTGAATCCATTGCATGCCCCGCATGCCCTTCCAAGTAATCGAAGCCCGGGCTCCAAGCCCCAGGTCACTTCCCCAATGGGAAGCAGCCGCATAGCGAGCTGCCCAATATACGTAGCTGTGTCCTACAATCATGATGTTCCATCGTGCCCCCAGCATCTCTCCGCCTGAAAGACAAAAACAACCCCTACCTATACGTTAGGTAATTGTCTTATATACTTTCTGTAACAACCCGATGACCAGCGACCCAACTGTTTGATTCGCTCATCATCGTATCCAAGAGCTGCCGCCGTCGATGCCGCCCCTATTCGAAATGAATGTGTACCAAATCTCAAGCCTTGAACACCAACTCTTTCCAGTGCCATGTCAGTTAGTTTCCAAAACTGATATTTTGTAAGGGGCGCTCCATCTTTGTCTTGAAAGAAATAACCCCCCGTGCCTAACCTAAAACGAATAAAGTGGCTTACCGCTTGAACAGGGCATATCTTTTCTATACTGCACCGTCCCAGCCTTATCTGCCCGCCTTTGCCTTGTTGGTCAGTTTTAGATCTCCTAATCTTAATTATAACCTGCCCATTTTGAATCCCTACGTCATCCCACTGTAATGCCGTCCGTGACTCGTCCGTTTTACTGAAAGCTACCAACTCACTAATACGTAGCACCCCAAAAAAGGCTACCAACGACGCCGCATGAAAAAGCACCTGCTCATATCTATCCCTACATAAGGTACCCCACAGCTCTACTAAACTTTCCAAAATCCTTGGAGAAATGGGTGTCCTATCATCCCTTAGCCTTCCCCGCTCACGAGACCATCCCTCAATCATGTTCCTAATTCTAAAATCACCCGACCAATCCTTCAGGCCTTTTGCCTTCGCATAAAAACTCAACGCTGCTAACTTACCCTGAATAGTACCTGGGGCTATTCCTAAATTCCAAAAACTCAGTCACAGCCATTCTATATTTTATACCTGTTCTCGGGGCCAAAGCCATACCTATCGCTTCCTCACGCCAATCTGCCAGACCTCCGCCGGAAGCACCTCCGGCAGATCCCTGGCTTCCGGCGCCAGCTCCCTGAAACGCTGGATCTGTTGGCGTGAAAGAGCATCAGCGATCCGATTATCTATGCCCGGCACGTGTCGCGCGTGCACCACAACATTATTCTGTAGTGCCTTCAATGTAAATGCGCGCACCAAATCCATAACCCTTTCTGATCGTGAGGTTAAGTTATTGATGATGTAAACAACCGCCAGGTTGTCGCACCAAAAGCGCACCACGGTATTGGACCACTCCTCGGCCCATAACCACAGTGCCCCAACTATTGGAAAAAACTCTAAAAATGTTAAATCCCTAGTAATACCTTGCCTATGCCATTCGTCCGGCCACACTCCTGCACACCATCTGCCCTGAAAATAAATTCCGAAACCCAACGCCCCAGCAGCATCTGAATTCACTTGGACATCAGCCCTAAGGTTCATGTCAGATCTCCAAAAAGAAACCCCGTTAAAATGTTCCAAAAACTGCTCCCATAACCTCAGATCCTCCCTGATACCTTTCGTTATTCTCGTCTTATGAAATGGTTTCTTCAACCCTGACATGGCGCTGGAAAGACGCCGCACAAAAGCCCTTCCCGGCGCTACGACCTTACACGCAAAATTCAAATGCCCTACCACGTGTTGTAGCTCCTTTAATGTTATCTTCTTTTTATCCCTAAAACTACCAACCAATCTCTGAATATTTACCAATTTGTCTTGCGGCAATCTTGAAGACTGCTGTGTTGTGTCTAATTCTATGCCTAAAAACGTAAGGGTCGTTGACGGCCCTTCCGTCTTTTCTTCCGCCAGTGGCAAACCTAACTCCCCTGCCAATTCCCTAAATGTGTCTAAGAATTCCTGACACCTCCCAGTGTTTGCTTGTCTACAGAACAAAAAATCATCCAAATAATGTGCTGTCAATCTACAGCCAATCCTCTGCCGAAGCAGCCATTCCACAAATGTGCTGAACCTTTCAAAGGCCGAACACGAGATTGAACAACCCATAGGTAGGGCCCTATCCACATAATAATACCCCTGAAATTGAAAACCCAGCAAATTAAAATCTGTTGGGTGAACAGGCAAAATCCGGAAGGCCGCTTTCACGTCGGCCTTGGCCATCTCTGCATTGACACCGCAAGATCTAATCATTTTTACCGCCTCATCAAATGATGTATACCGCACAGAACACAGTTCGTCTGGTATGGCATCATTGACAGACTCGCCCTCCGGAAAAGACAAATGATGTATTAGCCTGAATTCCCCTGGGGTTTTCTTTGGAACAATTCCCAAAGGCGATACCCTCAGGTCATCCAGCGGAGGCCTAGAAAATGGCCCCACGACCCTACCCTCACTAACCTCCTTGTCAATCTTCTTTTGAACTACCGTATTTTTCGCTCTATAAGACGCACCTTTCCATAAGACGCACCGATTTTTTAGGAGAAGAAAACAGGAAAATATAATCTGTTTTCTTCGCTCCATAAGATGCACAGACTTTCCACCCCCCTGTTTTGTGGGAAAAAAGTGAGTCTTATGGTGCAAAAAATACAGTACTTCCTCCATACCCTGTATTGACTTCAAATTTCTGGCAAAAAATGCCCTACACTTACCCAATGCTGGAATTCTAAATCCATATTGAAAGCCAGAACACAGATATGCTGCATCTTCCTGCATGGGATAATGCAGCAATCCCTTTCTCAAAATATTAATTTTGATTGGTGTTGGTCCCCTTTCCTGGAGGACCGCCACCCCCTTCAGACTTTCTACCAAAACCTCCTTGCTTGCCCTGCCGCTGTCCCCTGGCCCTGAAACAATTAGATCTGGGGTGTTTTCCCCCACAAGTAATGCATTCATGCTTGAACCTGCAAGGGGACTTGTTGCAAGACCCTCTATTATTGTATTCGTAGCAAGGCAGACGGGGTTGAACCGTCTGCCCCGCCCCCTGGCGGGTTCCGGAAGTCCCTGTGAACTTAATGTTAAGGTGCCCACAATCAAATCTGTGACCTAAATTCGTTTTAGCTGGCGACATATGTTGCAACCAAAGACCCGGGTGAACCTCGTCCCAACGAAGTTCTGGCCTAATGGCGCTCCTCATTCGGAACGCCTCATCATACCTAAGCCATGCTTGCCCCTCAAATTCTGCTTTTGCTCTGCGCAATATGTCATAATATTGAAACAGGGCGGAAGCCTTCCATGGTTGCATTTTTACCAAAACTCCTGCATATATGGTAAAACCAGTAACCCAATTATTCCAATTTCTGTCGGGCCTCTTCCACCTGTGTTTTTCTTTAACCTTTTCGTCATCCTTATCCAGCTCCTTTACCTCATATTCCCTATTCAGGAGGTCATAGAAGTCAATATAATCGCCTTTCCAAATTCGTTCCTTAATTGCTGGCGTCAGATGATCGCCTAGCGGCGAATTATAGTCTGTGTAAGGCATAGCTGTGAATGGGGCTGAATTATAGCCAGTATTCGGCACGGAAGGGTGCCGTGCTATCCCTAACTCACTGCCATCTTTTGCCAAAGTGTTCT
This sequence comes from Pogona vitticeps, assembly GCF_051106095.1. NCBI lineage: Eukaryota > Metazoa > Chordata > Lepidosauria > Squamata > Agamidae > Pogona > Pogona vitticeps. The sequence continues at coordinate 185,069,931 of NC_135786.1, forward strand.
TGTCAGGGCTTGAAAAAGGCATGCCCCAACCCAACCATTGCGGAGCAACTGGCGACCAAAACCCTCCGGGCCATGCCATAGGCGATGCCATGCCCATGTTGGGAGTGCCCATCGCCTGCGGTTGACCCTCAAACCACGGCCAACATACCCCTTGTGCTGCTGTGGTGCATGTGCCATCATACTCACCCCTCTTCTCACTCCTTGTGTCCTGGGCAGCCCCTTGCGGGTATGGATATGCATCATCATAGGGGTCATACCCACATGAAGTTCCTTCACCAGCATCTGTATTGCTTGTTGCCCCTGTCCGTCTGCGTTTGCTTCCCAGGATCCCGAGAGGCTCCGATGATACGTCTTCACCTCCATCTTGTCCTTCATGCTCATGCCCCTGCCCGGACTCAAGAACATCAAAACGTCTTGTCAATTCACGAGTCATCGCCCTCATTTCAGCCCTGCGTTTTCCCTTGGATTCCCTAGCCGACCGTCTTGGTGTAACCCCTATGCCCCCATGGGCCTGTGTCTCCAGTTGCTTAGCTTCCATGCTTACAACCTTCGAATGCAGTTCCCGTAGCATAGCCCATGACTCCTCATCAGAGGATGATTGTGGGGTTGAATGCTGAATAGCCGCTCTCCCACGCACGGGGTCCTTCCCCTTCTTCCTACCCCCTCCCTTTTTGGGTGGCATCTTGGAAAGGATTCCCTTATACTATAATATGTATGTAACTATATACCCTTCCTTTCTCTTAATTTAATTTTTTTTTAACTTGTGTATTTATTTATTTATTTAACTATTTATTTATTTATAATTTTTTAATATATATATATGTGTATATATATATTATATAGCCAGTATCCTTCCCCACGAATCCGCCTGCAAACGCACCCTGTTGTAAACCAAATGCCTTACAGACTGCTAAAGCCAGACCCAGAAAGAATTCTATCTATATTTTCTATGCTTTGTGAAAGCAAAACCAACTCACAAAATGGCCACCACCAGTTCGGCCATGCGGCTGGGTAAAACCTACAAAATGGCGGTCCCAAAAAACCCTGCTGCATCTTCCCTCCACGTGCTGCTGCCGGGTGGACACTCAACCCCTATCAATAACCACCCCCCCAAACCAGCACCACAATAGGCCCCTGTCCCACCAAAACCAGCGATGGCCCCAGCGGAGCCAGCCGATGACTAACCCAGATGGGGGGGGCGATCCCAGCCGGAAAAAAGGGTGGGACTCCTCCACAGTGTCCTATGGCGGCAGGCCTCGCCCCAGCAAAACCCCCCTGCTGCCTGCCTGCTCCCCCCGGTCTCTCCCCTAACGACCCCAAACAGCCACCAGCCAAGTGCCCAGATCGCCTCCCAAGCCACCCGCGAAATCCGGGATGCAGAAAATAGAACACGGTGGGGGGGGCTCAGAGGCGGAGGACGTTCCCCAGCTGACCGTCGGGGCCGCGGGCGCGGCCCGCCCGCCGCGCCGCCGCCCGCTCACCCTCTTCCCCCGAAGCTTCCTCCCACCAAAGCCCCACGTCTTCCTTTTTTTTTTTTTAATATTTCCCCACTACTTGCAGCCTCCGTAAGAAGGAATTGAGGGTGGGGGAGGGTGAACCGCTCCGCCACAGCTTCCAGCTCCTCGCCTCTCTCCCTGGCTGCCAAAAGCAAAAGAGCCCCTTAGGACGCACCGGCGCTCCCTTAAATAGCGCCGGTTGCGTCATCAAAATCACGTGGCCCTTTGTTGTCCACGCTTCCGGAGCCGGGGGAAGCAAGCCCGCTGCGCTTTTCCGAGGGCGTTCCTGCGCCCCTTCAGCGCGCTACCATTTCTAAGATTGAAAACTGCGTTCTCCTCTGTTTATACAGTATTCATGTATGATGTTGTTGCACTTGATGCCTACTCAATACGTTCTCACAAATACTTATTTGATAAGGTAGTTCACAACTGAATCCTTCAAGCAGCGGATCCTTTTCAAAGAACATCACAGGCAAGTAAGCATTTATCCTTTATGTATTTATCTGATAGCACTGGATCACCACCAAATCAGTTCCCACTAATAATTTATTCATTAGGTTTTCCACAGTTGAAACCTCCAAGCAATGGATCATTTTCAAAGAAAGTCACAGCAAGTAAGTTTTTTCTCTGTTTGCATTTCTGAGATTGAAAACTGCATTCTTCTCTGTTTATATTCATGTATGATGTTGTTGCACTTGATGCCTACTCAATACGTTCTCACAAATACTTATTTGCTCAGGTCGTTCACAACTGAATCCTTCAAGCAGCGGATCCTTTTCAAAGACCATCACCGGCAAGTAAGCATTTATCCTTTATGTATTCATCTGATTCTACTGGATCTCCACCAAATCGATTTCCACTAATAATGTATTCATTGCGTTTTCCACAGTTGAACCCTCCAAGCAGTGGATCATTTTGAAAGACAGTCACTGGAAGTAAGCTTTTTCTCCCTTTGTGTTTCTCAGATTGTAAAACTGCATTCTCCTCTGTTTATATTCATGTATCATGTCATTGTATTTGATGTCTACTCAATCTGTTCTCACAAATACTTATTTGATAAGGTAGTTCACAACTGAATCCTTCAAGCAGCGGATCCTTTTCAAAGAACATCACAGGCAAGTAAGCTTTTATCCTTTATGTATTTGTCTGATAGCACTGGATCACCACCAAATCAGTTCCCACTAATAATTTATTTATTAGGTTTTCCACAGTTTAACCCTCCAAGCAATGGATCATTTTCAAAGAAAGTCACAGGAAGTAAGTTTTTTCTCCGTTTGCATTTCTCAGATTGAAAACTGCATTCTTCTCGGTTTATATTCATGTATGATGTTGTTGCACTTGATGCCTACTCAATACGTTCTCACAAATACTTATTTGCTCAGGTCGTTCACAACTGAATCCGTCAAGCAGCGGATCCTTTTCAAAGACCATCACAGGCAAGTAAGCATTTATCCTTTACGTATTCATCTGATTGTACTGGATCTCCACCAAATCGATTTCCACTAATAATTTATTCATTGCGTTTTCCACAGTTGAACCCTCCAAGCAGTGGATCATTTTCAAAGACAGTCACAGGAAGTAAGCTTTTTCTCTCTTTGTGTTTCTCAGATTGTAAAATCGCATTCTCCTCTGTTTATATTCATGTATCATGTCATTGTATTTGATGTCTACTCAATGTGTTCTCACAAATAGTTAATTGATGAGGTAGTTCACAACTGAATCTTTCAAACAGCGGATCCTTTTCAAAGACCATCACAGGCAAGTAAGCATTTATTGTTTATGGATTTGTCTGATAGCACTGGATCACCACCAAATCGTTTCCCACTAATAATTTATTCATTAGGTTTTTCACAGTTGAAACCTCCAAGCAACGGATCATTTTCAAAGAAAGTCACAGGACGTATGTTTTTTATCTGTTTGCATTTCTCAGATTGAAAACTGCATTCTCCTCTGTTTATATTCATGTATCCTGTTCTTGCACTTGATGCCTACTCAATACGTTCTCACAAATACTTATTTGCTCAGGTAGTTCACAACTGAAACCTTCAAGCAGCGGATCCTTTTCAAAGACCATCACAGGCGAGTAAGCATTTATCCTTTATGTATTCATCTGATTGTACTGGATCTCCACCAAATCCATTTCCACTAATAATTTATACATTGCGTTTTCCACAGTTGAACCCTCCAAGCAGTGGATCATTTTCAAAGACAGTCACTGGAAGTAAGCTTTTTCTCTCTTTGTGTTTCTCAGATTGTAAAATTGCATTCTCCTCTGTTTATATTCATGTATCGTGTCATTGTATTTGATGTCTACTCAATCTGTTCTCACAAATACTTATTTGATGAGGTAGTTCACAACTGAATCCTTCAAGCAGCGGATCCTTTTCAAAGAACATCAAAGGCATTTAAGCATTTATCATTTATGTATTTGTCTGATAGCACTGGATCACCACCAAATCAGTTCCCACTAATAATTTATTCATTAGGTTTTCCACAATTGAACCCTCCAAGCAATGGATCATTTTCAAAGAAAGTCACAGCAAGTAAGTTTTTTCTCTTTTTGCATTTCTCAGATTGAAAACTGCATTCTTCTCGGTTTATATTCATGTATGATGTTGTTGCACTTGATGCCTACACAATACGTTCTCACAAATACTTATTTGCTCTGGTCGTTCACAACTGAATCCTTCAAGCAGCGGATCCTTTTCAAAGACCATCACAGGCAAGTAAGCATTTATCCTTTATGTATTCATCTGATTGTACTGGATCTCCACCAAATCGATTTCCACTAATAATTTATTCATTGTGTTTTCCACAGTTGAACCCTCCAAGCAATGGATGATTTTCAAAGAAAGTCACAGGAAGTAAGTTTTTTATCTGTTTCCATTTCTCAGATTGAAAAATGCATTCTTCTCTGTTTATATTCATGTATCCTGTTGTTGCACTTGATGCCTACTCAATAAGTTCTCAGAAATACTTATTTGCTCAGGTCGTTCAAAACTGAATCCTTCAAGCAGTGGATCATTTTCAAAGACCATCACAGGCAAGTAATTATTTACCCTTTATGTATTCATCTGATTATACTGGATCTCCACCAAATCGATTTCCTCTTATAAATTATTCATTACGTTTTCCACAGTTGATCCCATCAAGCAGTAGATCATTTTCAAAGACAGTCACAGGAAGTAAGCTTTTTCTCTCTTGTGTTTCTCAGATTGTAAAATTGCATTCTCCTCTGTTTATATTCATGTATCATGTCATTGTACTTGAGGTCTACTCAATGTGTTCTCACAAATACTTATTTGATGAGGTAGTTCACAACTGAATCCTTCAAGCAGTGGATCATTTTCAAACACCATCACAGGCAAGTAAGCATTTATCCTTTTTGTATATGTCTGATCGCACTGGATCTCCACCAAATCGGTTCCCACTAATAATTTATTCATTAGGTTTTCCACAATTGAACCCTCCAAGGAATGGATCATTTTCAAAGAAAGTCACAGCAAGTAAGTTTTTTCTCTTTTTGCATTTCTCAGATTGAAAACTGCATTCTTCTCGGTTTATATTTATGTATGATGTTGTTGCACTTAATGCCTACACAATACGTTCTCACAAATACTCATTTGGTCATGTCGTTCACAACTGAATCCTTCAAGCAGCGGATCCTTTTCAAAGACCATCACAGGCAAGTAAGCATTTATCCTTTATGTATTCATCTGATTGTACTGGATCTCTACCAAATCGATTTCCACTAATAATTTATTCTTTGCGTTTTCCACAGTTGAACCCTCCAAGCAGTGGATCATTTTCAAAGACAGTCACAGGAAGTAAGCTTTTTCTCTCTTTGTGTTTCTCAGATTGTAAAATTGCATTCTCCTCTGTTTATATTCATGTATCATGTCATTGTATTTGATGTCTACTCAATGTGTTCTCACAAATACTTAATTGATGAGGTAGGTCACAACTGAATCCTTCAAACAGCGGATCCTTTTCAAAGACCATCACAGGCAAGTAAGCATTTATTGTTTATGGATTTGTCTGATAGCACTGGATCACCACCAAATCGTTTCCCACTAATAATTTATTCATTAGGTTTTTCACAGTTGAAACCTCCAAGCAACGGATCATTTTCAAAGAAAGTCACAGGACGTATGTTTTTTATCTGTTTGCATTTCTCAGATTGAAAACTGCATTCTCCTCTGTTTATATTCATGTATCCTGTTCTTGCACTTGATGCCTACTCAATACGTTCTCACAAATACTTATTTGCTCAGGTAGTTCACAACTGAAACCTTCAAGCAGCGGATCCTTTTCAAAGACCATCACAGGCGAGTAAGCATTTATCCTTCATGTATTCATCTGATTGTACTGGGTCTCCACCAAATCGATTTCCACTAATAATTTATACATTGCGTTTTCCACAGTTGAACCCTCCAAGCAGTGGATCATTTTGAAAGACAGTCACTGGAAGTAAGCTTTTTCTCCCTTTGTGTTTCTCAGATTGTAAAACTGCATTCTCCTCTGTTTATATTCATGTATCATGTCATTGTATTTGATGTCTACTCAATCTGTTCTCACAAATACTTATTTGATAAGGTAGTTCACAACTGAATCCTTCAAGCAGCGGATCCTTTTCAAAGAACATCACAGGCAAGTAAGCTTTTATCCTTTATGTATTTGTCTGATAGCACTGGATCACCACCAAATCAGTTCCCACTAATAATTTATTTATTAGGTTTTCCACAGTTTAACCCTCCAAGCAATGGATCATTTTCAAAGAAAGTCACAGGAAGTAAGTTTTTTCTCCGTTTGCATTTCTCAGATTGAAAACTGCATTCTTCTCGGTTTATATTCATGTATGATGTTGTTGCACTTGATGCCTACTCAATACGTTCTCACAAATACTTATTTGCTCAGGTCGTTCACAACTGAATCCGTCAAGCAGCGGATCCTTTTCAAAGACCATCACAGGCAAGTAAGCATGTATCCTTTACGTATTCATCTGATTGTACTGGATCTCCACCAAATCGATTTCCACTAATAATTTATTCATTGCGTTCTCCACAGTTGAACCCTCCAAGCAGTGGATCATTTTCAAAGACAGTCACAGGAAGTAAGCTTTTTCTCTCTTTGTGTTTCTCAGATTGTAAAATCGCATTCTCCTCTGTTTATATTCATGTATCATGTCATTGTATTTGATGTCTACTCAATGTGTTCTCACAAATAGTTAATTGATGAGGTAGTTCACAACTGAATCTTTCAAACAGCGGATCCTTTTCAAAGACCATCACAGGCAAGTAAGCATTTATTATTTATGGATTTGTCTGATAGCACTGGATCACCACCAAATCGTTTCCTACTAATAATTTATTCATTAGGTTTTTCACAGTTGAAACCTCCAAGCAATGGATCATTTTCAAAGAACGTCACAGGACGTATGTTTTTTATCTGTTTGCATTTCTCAGATTGAAAACTGCATTCTCCTCTGTTTATATTCATGTATCCTGTTCTTGCACTTGATGCCTACTCAATACGTTCTCACAAATACTTATTTGCTCAGGTAGTTCACAACTGAAACCTTCAAGCAGCGGATCCTTTTCAAAGACCATCACAGGCGAGTAAGCATTTATCCTTTATGTATTCATCTGATTGTACTGGATCTCCACCAAATCGATTTCCACTAATAATTTATACATTGCGTTTTCCTCAGTTGAACCCTCCAAGCAGTGGATCATTTTCAAAGACAGTCACTGGAAGTAAGCTTTTTCTCTCTTTGTGTTTCTCAGATTGTAAAATTGCATTCTCCTCTGTTTATATTCATGTATCGTGTCATTGTATTTGATGTCTACTCAATCTGTTCTCACAAATACTTATTTGATGAGGTAGTTCACAACTGAATCCTTCAAGCAGCGGATCCTTTTCAAAGAACATCAAAGGCATTTAAGCATTTATCATTTATGTATTTGTCTGATAGCACTGGATCACCACCAAATCAGTTCCCACTAATAATTTATTCATTAGGTTTTCCACAATTGAACCCTCCAAGCAATGGATCATTTTCAAAGAAAGTCACAGCAAGTAAGTTTTTTCTCTTTTTGCATTTCTCAGATTGAAAACTGCATTCTTCTCGGTTTATATTCATGTATGATGTTGTTGCACTTGATGCCTACACAATACGTTCTCACAAATACTTATTTGCTCTGGTCGTTCACAACTGAATCCTTCAAGCAGCGGATCCTTTTCAAAGACCATCACAGGCAAGTAAGCATTTATCCTTTATGTATTCATCTGATTGTACTGGATCTCCACCAAATCGATTTCCACTAATAATTTATTCATTGTGTTTTCCACAGTTGAACCCTCCAAGCAATGGATGATTTTCAAAGAAAGTCACAGGAAGTAAGTTTTTTATCTGTTTCCATTTCTCAGATTGAAAAATGCATTCTTCTCTGTTTATATTCATGTATCCTGTTGTTGCACTTGATGCCTACTCAATAAGTTCTCAGAAATACTTATTTGCTCAGGTCGTTCAAAACTGAATCCTTCAAGCAGTGGATCATTTTCAAAGACCATCACAGGCAAGTAATTATTTACCCTTTATGTATTCATCTGATTATACTGGATCTCCACCAAATCGATTTCCTCTTATAAATTATTCATTACGTTTTCCACAGTTGATCCCATCAAGCAGTAGATCATTTTCAAAGACAGTCACAGGAAGTAAGCTTTTTCTCTCTTGTGTTTCTCAGATTGTAAAACTGCATTCTCCTCTGTTTATATTCATGTATCATGTCATTGTACTTGAGGTCTACTCAATGTGTTCTCACAAATACTTATTTGATAAGGTAGTTCACAACTGAATCCTTCAAGCAGCGGATCCTTTTCAAAGAACATCACAGGCAAGTAAGCATTTATCCTTTATGTATTTGTCTGATAGCACTGGATCACCACCTAATCAGTTCCCACTAATAATTTATTCATTAGGTTTTCCACAGTTGAAACCTCCAAGCAATGGATCATTTTCAAAGAAAGTCACAGCAAGTAAGTTTTTTCTCTGTTTGCATTTCTGAGATTGAAAACTGCATTCTTCTCTGTTTATATTCATGTATGATGTTGTTGCACTTGATGCCTACTCAATACGTTCTCACAAATACTTATTTGCTCAGGTCGTTCACAACTGAATCCTTCAAGCAGCGGATCCTTTTCAAAGACCATCACCGGCAAGTAAGCATTTATCCTTTATGTATTCATCTGATTCTACTGGATCTCCACCAAATCGATTTCCACTAATAATGTATTCATTGCGTTTTCCACAGTTGAACCCTCCAAGCAGTGGATCATTTTGAAAGACAGTCACTGGAAGTAAGCTTTTTCTCCCTTTGTGTTTCTCAGATTGTAAAACTGCATTCTCCTCTGTTTATATTCATGTATCATGTCATTGTATTTGATGTCTACTCAATCTGTTCTCACAAATACTTATTTGATAAGGTAGTTCACAACTGAATCCTTCAAGCAGCGGATCCTTTTCAAAGAACATCACAGGCAAGTAAGCTTTTATCCTTTATGTATTTGTCTGATAGCACTGGATCACCACCAAATCAGTTCCCACTAATAATTTATTTATTAGGTTTTCCACAGTTTAACCCTCCAAGCAATGGATCATTTTCAAAGAAAGTCACAGGAAGTAAGTTTTTTCTCCGTTTGCATTTCTCAGATTGAAAACTGCATTCTTCTCGGTTTATATTCATGTATGATGTTGTTGCACTTGATGCCTACTCAATACGTTCTCACAAATACTTATTTGCTCAGGTCGTTCACAACTGAATCCGTCAAGCAGCGGATCCTTTTCAAAGACCATCACAGGCAAGTAAGCATTTATCCTTTACGTATTCATCTGATTGTACTGGATCTCCACCAAATCGATTTCCACTAATAATTTATTCATTGCGTTCTCCACAGTTGAACCCTCCAAGCAGTGGATCATTTTCAAAGACAGTCACAGGAAGTAAGCTTTTTCTCTCTTTGTGTTTCTCAGATTGTAAAATCGCATTCTCCTCTGTTTATATTCATGTATCATGTCATTGTATTTGATGTCTACTCAATGTGTTCTCACAAATAGTTAATTGATGAGGTAGTTCACAACTGAATCTTTCAAACAGCGGATCCTTTTCAAAGACCATCACAGGCAAGTAAGCATTTATTGTTTATGGATTTGTCTGATAGCACTGGATCACCACCAAATCGTTTCCCACTAATAATTTATTCATTAGGTTTTTCACAGTTGAAACCTCCAAGCAATGGATCATTTTCAAAGAACGTCACAGGACGTATGTTTTTTATCTGTTTGCATTTCTCAGATTGAAAACTGCATTCTTCTCGGTTTATATTCATGTATCATGTTGTTGCACTTGATGCCTACTCAATACGTTCTCACAAATACTTATTTGCTCAGGTAGTTCACAACTGAAACCTTCAAGCAGCGGATCCTTTTCAAAGACCATCACAGGCGAGTAAGCATTTATCCTTTATGTATTCATCTGATTGTACTGGATCTCCACCAAATCGATTTCCACTAATAATTTATACATTGCGTTTTCCACAGTTGAACCCTCCAAGCAGTGGATCATTTTCAAAGACAGTCACTGGAAGTAAGCTTTTTCTCTCTTTGTGTTTCTCAGATTGTAAAATTGCATTCTCCTCTGTTTATATTCATGTATCGTGTCATTGTATTTGATGTCTACTCAATCTGTTCTCACAAATACTTATTTGATGAGGTAGTTCACAACTGAATCCTTCAAGCAGCGGATCCTTTTCAAAGAACATCAAAGGCATTTAAGCATTTATCATTTATATATTTGTCTGATAGCACTGGATCACCACCAAATCAGTTCCCACTAATAATTTATTCATTAGGTTTTCCACAATTGAACCCTCCAAGCAATGGATCATTTTCAAAGAAAGTCACAGCAAGTAAGTTTTTTCTCTTTTTGCATTTCTCAGATTGAAAACTGCATTCTTCTCGGTTTATATTCATGTATGATGTTGTTGCACTTGATGCCTACACAATACGTTCTCACAAATACTTATTTGCTCTGGTCGTTCACAACTGAATCCTTCAAGCAGCGGATCCTTTTCAAAGACCATCACAGGCAAGTAAGCATTTATCCTTTATGTATTCATCTGATTGTACTGGATCTCCACCAAATCGATTTCCACTAATAATTTATTCATTGTGTTTTCCACAGTTGAACCCTCCAAGCAATGGATGATTTTCAAAGAAAGTCACAGGAAGTAAGTTTTTTATCTGTTTCCATTTCTCAGATTGAAAAATGCATTCTTCTCTGTTTATATTCATGTATCCTGTTGTTGCACTTGATGCCTACTCAATAAGTTCTCAGAAATACTTATTTGCTCAGGTCGTTCAAAACTGAATCCTTCAAGCAGTGGATCATTTTCAAAGACCATCACAGGCAAGTAATTATTTACCCTTTATGTATTCATCTGATTATACTGGATCTCCACCAAATCGATTTCCTCTTATAAATTATTCATTACGTTTTCCACAGTTGATCCCATCAAGCAGTAGATCATTTTCAAAGACAGTCACAGGAAGTAAGCTTTTTCTCTCTTGTGTTTCTCAGATTGTAAAATTGCATTCTCCTCTGTTTATATTCATGTATCATGTCATTGTACTTGAGGTCTACTCAATGTGTTCTCACAAATACTTATTTGATGAGGTAGTTCACAACTGAATCCTTCAAGCAGTGGATCATTTTCAAAGAACATCACAGGCAAGTAAGCATTTATCCTTTTTGTATATGTCTGATCGCACTGGATCTCCACCAAATCGGTTCCCACTAATAATTTATTCATTAGGTTTTCCACAATTGAACCCTCCAAGGAATGGATCATTTTCAAAGAAAGTCACAGCAAGTAAGTTTTTTCTCTTTTTGCATTTCTCAGATTGAAAACTGCATTCTTCTCGGTTTATATTTATGTATGATGTTGTTGCACTTAATGCCTACACAATACGTTCTCACAAATACTCATTTGGTCAGGTCGTTCACAACTGAATCCTTCAAGCAGCGGATCCTTTTCAAAGACCATCACAGGAAAGTAAGCATTTATCCTTTATGTATTCATCTGAATGTACTGGATCTCTACCAAATCGATTTCCACTAATAATTTATTCTTTGCGTTTTCCACAGTTGAACCCTCCAAGCAGTGGATCATTTTCAAAGACAGTCACAGGAAGTAAGCTTTTTCTCTCTTTGTGTTTCTCAGATTGTAAAATTGCATTCTCCTCTGTTTATATTCATGTATCATGTCATTGTATTTGATGTCTACTCAATGTGTTCTCACAAATACTTAATTGATGAGGTAGTTCACAACTGAATCCTTCAAACAGCGGATCCTTTTCAAAGACCATCACAGGCAAGTAAGCATTTATTATTTATGGATTTGTCTGATAGCACTGGATCACCACCAAATCGTTTCCCACTAATAATTTATTTATTAGGTTTTCCACAGTTGAACCCTCCAAGCAGTGGATCATTTTCAAAGACAGTCACTGGAAGTAAGCTTTTTCTCTCTTTGTGTTTCTCAGATTGTAAAATTGCATTCTCCTCTGTTCATATTCATGTTTCATGTCATTGTACTTGAGGTCTACTCAATGTGTTCTCACAAATATTTATTTGCTCAGGTAGTTCACAACTGAAACCTTCAAGCAGCGGATCCTTTTCAAAGACCATCACAGGCGAGTAAGCATTTATCCTTTATGTATTCATCTGATTGTACTGGATCTCCACCAAATCGATTTCCACTAATAATTTATACATTGCGTTTTCCACAGTTGAACCCTCCAAGCAGTGGATCATTTTCAAAGACAGTCACTGGAAGTAAGCTTTTTCTCTCTTTGTGTTTCTCAGATTGTAAAATTGCATTCTCCTCTGTTTATATTCATGTATCGTGTCATTGTATTTGATGTCTACTCAATCTGTTCTCACAAATACTTATTTGATGAGGTAGTTCACAACTGAATCCTTCAAGCAGCGGATCCTTTTCAAAGAACATCAAAGGCATTTAAGCATTTATCATTTATGTATTTGTCTGATAGCACTGGATCACCACCAAATCAGTTCCCACTAATAATTTATTCATTAGGTTTTCCACAATTGAACCCTCCAAGCAATGGATCATTTTCAAAGAAAGTCACAGCAAGTAAGTTTTTTCTCTTTTTGCATTTCTCAGATTGAAAACTGCATTCTTCTCGGTTTATATTCATGTATGATGTTGTTGCACTTGATGCCTACACAATACGTTCTCACAAATACTTATTTGCTCTGGTCGTTCACAACTGAATCCTTCAAGCAGCGGATCCTTTTCAAAGACCATCACAGGCAAGTAAGCATTTATCCTTTATGTATTCATCTGATTGTACTGGATCTCCACCAAATCGATTTCCACTAATAATTTATTCATTGTGTTTTCCACAGTTGAACCCTCCAAGCAATGGATGATTTTCAAAGAAAGTCACAGGAAGTAAGTTTTTTATCTGTTTCCATTTCTCAGATTGAAAAATGCATACTTCTCTGTTTATATTCATGTATCCTGTTGTTGCACTTGATGCCTACTCAATAAGTTCTCAGAAATACTTATTTGCTCAGGTCGTTCAAAACTGAATCCTTCAAGCAGTGGATCATTTTCAAAGACCATCACAGGCAAGTAATTATTTACCCTTTATGTATTCCTCTGATTATACTGGATCTCCACCAAATCGATTTCCTCTTATAAATTATTCATTACGTTTTCCACAGTTGATCCCATCAAGCAGTAGATCATTTTCAAAGACAGTCACAGGAAGTAAGCTTTTTCTCTCTTGTGTTTCTCAGATTGTAAAATTGCATTCTCCTCTGTTTATATTCATGTATCATGTCATTGTACTTGAGGTCTACTCAATGTGTTCTCACAAATACTTATTTGATGAGGTAGTTCACAACTGAATCCTTCAAGCAGTGGATCATTTTCAAACACCATCACAGGCAAGTAAGCATTTATCCTTATTGTATATGTCTGATCGCACTGGATCTCCACCTAATCAGTTCCCACTAATAATTTATTCATTAGGTTTTCCACAGTTGAAACCTCCAAGCAATGGATCATTTTCAAAGAAAGTCACAGCAAGTAAGTTTTTTCTCTGTTTGCATTTCTGAGATTGAAAACTGCATTCTTCTCTGTTTATATTCATGTATGATGTTGTTGCACTTGATGCCTACTCAATACGTTCTCACAAATACTTATTTGCTCAGGTCGTTCACAACTGAATCCTTCAAGCAGCGGATCCTTTTCAAAGACCATCACCGGCAAGTAAGCATTTATCCTTTATGTATTCATCTGATTCTACTGGATCTCCACCAAATCGATTTCCACTAATAATGTATTCATTGCGTTTTCCACAGTTGAACCCTCCAAGCAGTGGATCATTTTGAAAGACAGTCACTGGAAGTAAGCTTTTTCTCCCTTTGTGTTTCTCAGATTGTAAAACTGCATTCTCCTCTGTTTATATTCATGTATCATGTCATTGTATTTGATGTCTACTCAATCTGTTCTCACAAATACTTATTTGATAAGGTAGTTCACAACTGAATCCTTCAAGCAGCGGATCCTTTTCAAAGAACATCACAGGCAAGTAAGCTTTTATCCTTTATGTATTTGTCTGATAGCACTGGATCACCACCAAATCAGTTCCCACTAATAATTTATTTATTAGGTTTTCCACAGTTTAACCCTCCAAGCAATGGATCATTTTCAAAGAAAGTCACAGGAAGTAAGTTTTTTCTCCGTTTGCATTTCTCAGATTGAAAACTGCATTCTTCTCGGTTTATATTCATGTATGATGTTGTTGCACTTGATGCCTACTCAATACGTTCTCACAAATACTTATTTGCTCAGGTCGTTCACAACTGAATCCGTCAAGCAGCGGATCCTTTTCAAAGACCATCACAGGCAAGTAAGCATTTATCCTTTACGTATTCATCTGATTGTACTGGATCTCCACCAAATCGATTTCCACTAATAATTTATTCATTGCGTTCTCCACAGTTGAACCCTCCAAGCAGTGGATCATTTTCAAAGACAGTCACAGGAAGTAAGCTTTTTCTCTCTTTGTGTTTCTCAGATTGTAAAATCGCATTCTCCTCTGTTTATATTCATGTATCATGTCATTGTATTTGATGTCTACTCAATGTGTTCTCACAAATAGTTAATTGATGAGGTAGTTCACAACTGAATCTTTCAAACAGCGGATCCTTTTCAAAGACCATCACAGGCAAGTAAGCATTTATTGTTTATGGATTTGTCTGATAGCACTGGATCACCACCAAATCGTTTCCCACTAATAATTTATTCATTAGGTTTTTCACAGTTGAAACCTCCAAGCAATGGATCATTTTCAAAGAACGTCACAGGACGTATGTTTTTTATCTGTTTGCATTTCTCAGATTGAAAACTGCATTCTCCTCTGTTTATATTCATGTATCCTGTTCTTGCACTTGATGCCTACTCAATACGTTCTCACAAATACTTATTTGCTCAGGTAGTTCACAACTGAAACCTTCAAGCAGCGGATCCTTTTCAAAGACCATCACAGGCGAGTAAGCATTTATCCTTTATGTATTCATCTGATTGTACTGGATCTCCACCAAATCGATTTCCACTAATAATTTATACATTGCGTTTTCCACAGTTGAACCCTCCAAGCAGTGGATCATTTTCAAAGACAGTCACTGGAAGTAAGCTTTTTCTCTCTTTGTGTTTCTCAGATTGTAAAATTGCATTCTCCTCTGTTTATATTCATGTATCGTGTCATTGTATTTGATGTCTACTCAATCTGTTCTCACAAATACTTATTTGATGAGGTAGTTCACAACTGAATCCTTCAAGCAGCGGATCCTTTTCAAAGAACATCAAAGGCATTTAAGCATTTATCATTTATATATTTGTCTGATAGCACTGGATCACCACCAAATCAGTTCCCACTAATAATTTATTCATTAGGTTTTCCACAATTGAACCCTCCAAGCAATGGATCATTTTCAAAGAAAGTCACAGCAAGTAAGTTTTTTCTCTTTTTGCATTTCTCAGATTGAAAACTGCATTCTTCTCGGTTTATATTCATGTATGATGTTGTTGCACTTGATGCCTACACAATACGTTCTCACAAATACTTATTTGCTCTGGTCGTTCACAACTGAATACTTCAAGCAGCGGATCCTTTTCAAAGACCATCACAGGCAAGTAAGCATTTATCCTTTATGTATTCATCTGATTGTACTGGATCTCCACCAAATCGATTTCCACTAATAATTTATTCATTGTGTTTTCCACAGTTGAACCCTCCAAGCAATGGATGATTTTCAAAGAAAGTCACAGGAAGTAAGTTTTTTATCTGTTTCCATTTCTCAGATTGAAAAATGCATTCTTCTCTGTTTATATTCATGTATCCTGTTGTTGCACTTGATGCCTACTCAATAAGTTCTCAGAAATACTTATTTGCTCAGGTCGTTCAAAACTGAATCCTTCAAGCAGTGAATCATTTTCAAAGACCATCACAGGCAAGTAATTATTTACCCTTTATGTATTCATCTGATTATACTGGATCTCCACCAAATCGATTTCCTCTTATAAATTATTCATTACGTTTTCCACAGTTGATCCCATCAAGCAGTAGATCATTTTCAAAGACAGTCACAGGAAGTAAGCTTTTTCTCTCTTGTGTTTCTCAGATTGTAAAATTGCATTCTCCTCTGTTTATATTCATGTATCATGTCATTGTACTTGAGGTCTACTCAATGTGTTCTCACAAATACTTATTTGATGAGGTAGTTCACAACTGAATCCTTCAAGCAGTGGATCATTTTCAAACACCATCACAGGCAAGTAAGCATTTATCCTTTTTGTATATGTCTGATCGCACTGGATCTCCACCAAATCGGTTCCCACTAATAATTTATTCATTAGGTTTTCCACAATTGAACCCTCCAAGGAATGGATCATTTTCAAAGAAAGTCACAGCAAGTAAGTTTTTTCTCTTTTTGCATTTCTCAGATTGAAAACTGCATTCTTCTCGGTTTATATTTATGTATGATGTTGTTGCACTTAATGCCTACACAATACGTTCTCACAAATACTCATTTGGTCAGGTCGTTCACAACTGAATCCTTCAAGCAGCGGATCCTTTTCAAAGACCATCACAGGCAAGTAAGCATTTATCCTTTATGTATTCATCTGATTGTACTGGATCTCTACCAAATCGATTTCCACTAATAATTTATTCTTTGCGTTTTCCACAGTTGAACCCTCCAAGCAGTGGATCATTTTCAAAGACAGTCACAGGAAGTAAGCTTTTTCTCTCTTTGTGTTTCTCAGATTGTAAAATTGCATTCTCCTCTGTTTATATTCATGTATCATGTCATTGTATTTGATGTCTACTCAATGTGTTCTCACAAATACTTTATTGATGAGGTAGTTCACAACTGAATCCTTCAAACAGCGGATCCTTTTCAAAGACCATCACAGGCAAGTAAGCATTTATTCTTCATCTATTTGTCTGATAGCACTGGATCACCACCAAATCAGTTCACACTAATAATTTATTCATTAGGTTTTCCACAGTTGAACCCTCCAAGCAATGTATCATTTTCAAAGAAAGTCACAGGAGGTATGTTTTTTATCTGTTTGCATTTCTCAGATTGAAAACTGCATTCTCCTCTGTTTATATTCATGTATCCTGTTCTTGCACTTGATGTCTACTCAATGTGTTCTCACAAATACTTAATTGATGAGGTAGTTCACAACTGAATCATTCAAGCAGCGGATCCTTTTCAAAGACCGTCACAGGCAAGTAAGCATTTATCCTTTATGTATTCATCTGATTGTACTGGATCTCAACCAAATCGATTTCCACTAATAATTTATTCTTTGTGTTTTCCACAGTTGAACCCTCCAAGCAGTGGATCATTTTCAAAGACAGTCACAGGAAGTAAGCTTTTTCTCTCTGTGTGTTTCTCAGATTGTAAAATTGCATTCTCCTCTGTTTATATTCATGTATCATGTCATTGTATTTGATGTCTACTCAATGTGTTCTCACAAATACTTAATTGATGAGGTAGTTCACAACTGAATCCCTCAAACAGCGGATCCTTTTCAAAGACCATCACAGGCAAGTAAGCATTTATCCTTTATGTATTTGTCTGATAGCACTGGATCACCACCAAATCAGTTCACACTAATAATTTATTCATTAGGTTTTCCACAATTGAACCCTCCAAGCAATGGATCATTTTCAAAGAAAGTCACAGCAAGTAAGTTTTTTCTCTTTTTGAATTTCTCAGATTGAAAACTGCATTCTTCTCGGTTTATATTCATGTATCATGTTGTTGCACTTGATGCCTACTCAATACGTTCTCACAAATACTTATTTGCTCAGGTAGTTCACAACTGAATCCTTCAAGCAGCGGATCCTTTTCAAAGACCATTACAGGCAAGTAAGCATTTATCCTTCATCCATTTGTCTGATAGCACTGGATCACCACCAAATCGATTTCCACTAATATTATATTCATTGCGTTTTCCTCAGTTGAACCCTCCAAGCAGTGGATCATTTTCAATGACAGTCACAGGAAGTAAGCTTTTTCTCTCTTTGTGTTTCTCAGATTGTAAAATTGCATTCTCCTCTGTTTATATTCATGTATCATATCATTGTATTTGATGTCTACTCAATGTGTTCTCACAAATACTTAATTGATGAGGTAGTTCACAACTGAATCCTTCAAACAGCGGATCCTTTTCAAAGACCATCACAGGCAAGTAAGCATTTATCCTTCATCTATTTGTCTGATAGCACTGGATCACCACCAAATCAGTTCCCACTAATAATTTCTTCATTAGGTTTTCCACAGTTGAACCCTCCAAGCAATGTATCATTTTCAAAGAAAGTCACAGGAGGTATGTTTTTTATCTGTTTGCATTTCTCAGATTGAAAACTGCATTCTCCTCTGTTTATATTCATGTATCCTGTTCTTGCACTTGATGTCTACTCAATGTGTTCTCACAAATGCTTAATTGATGAGGTAGTTCACAACTGAATCATTCAAGCAGCCGATCCTTTTCAAAGACCATCACAGGCAAGTAAGCATTTATCCTTTATGTATTCATCTGATTGTACTGGATCTCCACCAAATCGATTTCCACTAATAATTTATTCTTTGTGTTCTCCACAGTTGAACCCTCCAAGCAGTGGATCATTTTCAAAGACAGTCACAGGAAGTAAGCTTTTTCTCTCTGTGTGTTTCTCAGATTGTAAAATTGCATTCTCCTCAGTTTATATTCATGTATCATGTCATTGTATTTGATGTCTACTCAATGTGTTCTCACAAATACTTAATTGATGAGGTAGTTCACAACTGAATCCCTCAAACAGCGGATCCTTTTCAAAGACCATCACAGGCAAGTAAGCATTTATCCTTTATGTATTTGTCTGATAGCACTGGATCACCACCAAATCAGTTCACACTAATAATTTATTCATTAGGTTTTCCACAGTTGAACCCTCCAAGCAATGTATCATTTTCAAAGAAAGTCACAGGAGGTATGTTTTTTATCTGTTTGCATTTCTCAGATTGAAAACTGCATTCTTCTCTGTTTATATTCATGTATGATGTTGTTGCACTTGATGCCTACTCAATACGTTCTCACAAATACTTATTTGCTCAGGTCGTTCACAACTGAATCCTTCAAGCAGCGGATCCTTTTCAAAGACCATCACAGGCAAGTAAGCATTTATCCTTTATGTATTCATCTGATTGTACTGGATCTCCACCAAATCGATTTCCACTAATAATTTATTCTTTGTGTTTTCCACAGTTGAACCCTCCAAGCAGTGGATCATTTTCAAAGACAGTCACAGGAAGTAAGCTTTTTCTCTCTGTGTGTTTCTCAGATTGTAAAATTGCATTCTCCTCTGTTTATATTCATGTATCATGTCATTGTATTTGATGTCTACTCAATGTGTTCTCACAAATACTTAATTGATGAGGTAGTTCACAACTGAATCATTCAAGCAGCGGATCCTTTTCAAAGACCATCACAGGCAAGTAAGCATTTATCCTTTATGTATTCATCTGATTGTACTGGATCTCCACCAAATCGATTTCCACTAATAATTTATTCTTTGTGTTTTCCACAGTTGAACCCTCCAAGCAGTGGATCATTTTCAAAGACAGTCACAGGCAGTAAGCTTTTTCTCTCTGTGTGTTTCTCAGATTGTAAAATTGCATTCTCCTCTGTTTATATTCATGTATCATGTCATTGTATTTGATGTCTACTCAATGTGTTCTCACAAATACTTAATTGATGAGGTAGTTCACAACTGAATCCCTCAAACAGCGGATCCTTTTCAAAGACCATCACAGGCAAGTAAGCATTTATCCTTTATGTATTTGTCTGATAGCACTGGATCACCACCAAATCAGTTCACACTAATAATTTATTCATTAGGTTTTCCACAATTGAACCCTCCAAGCAATGGATCATTTTCAAAGAAAGTCACAGCAAGTAAGTTTTTTCTCTTTTTGAATTTCTCAGATTGAAAACTGCATTCTTCTCGGTTTATATTCATGTATCATGTTGTTGCACTTGATGCCTACTCAATACGTTCTCACAAATACTTATTTGCTCAGGTAGTTCACAACTGAATCCTTCAAGCAGCGGATCCTTTTCAAAGACCATTACAGGCAAGTAAGCATTTATCCTTCATCCATTTGTCTGATAGCACTGGATCACCACCAAATCGATTTCCACTAATATTATATTCATTGCGTTTTCCTCAGTTGAACCCTCCAAGCAGTGGATCATTTTCAATGACAGTCACAGGAAGTAAGCTTTTTCTCTCTTTGTGTTTCTCAGATTGTAAAATTGCATTCTCCTCTGTTTATATTCATGTATCATATCATTGTATTTGATGTCTACTCAATGTGTTCTCACAAATACTTAATTGATGAGGTAGTTCACAACTGAATCCTTCAAACAGCGGATCCTTTTCAAAGACCATCACAGGCAAGTAAGCATTTATCCTTCATCTATTTGTCTGATAGCACTGGATCACCACCAAATCAGTTCCCACTAATAATTTCTTCATTAGGTTTTCCACAGTTGAACCCTCCAAGCAATGTATCATTTTCAAAGAAAGTCACAGGAGGTATGTTTTTTATCTGTTTGCATTTCTCAGATTGAAAACTGCATTCTCCTCTGTTTATATTCATGTATCCTGTTCTTGCACTTGATGTCTACTCAATGTGTTCTCACAAATGCTTAATTGATGAGGTAGTTCACAACTGAATCATTCAAGCAGCCGATCCTTTTCAAAGACCATCACAGGCAAGTAAGCATTTATCCTTTATGTATTCATCTGATTGTACTGGATCTCCACCAAATCGATTTCCACTAATAATTTATTCTTTGTGTTCTCCACAGTTGAACCCTCCAAGCAGTGGATCATTTTCAAAGACAGTCACAGGAAGTAAGCTTTTTCTCTCTGTGTGTTTCTCAGATTGTAAAATTGCATTCTCCTCAGTTTATATTCATGTATCATGTCATTGTATTTGATGTCTACTCAATGTGTTCTCACAAATACTTAATTGATGAGGTAGTTCACAACTGAATCCCTCAAACAGCGGATCCTTTTCAAAGACCATCACAGGCAAGTAAGCATTTATCCTTTATGTATTTGTCTGATAGCACTGGATCACCACCAAATCAGTTCACACTAATAATTTATTCATTAGGTTTTCCACAGTTGAACCCTCCAAGCAATGTATCATTTTCAAAGAAAGTCACAGGAGGTATGTTTTTTATCTGTTTGCATTTCTCAGATTGAAAACTGCATTCTTCTCTGTTTATATTCATGTATGATGTTGTTGCACTTGATGCCTACTCAATACGTTCTCACAAATACTTATTTGCTCAGGTCGTTCACAACTGAATCCTTCAAGCAGCGGATCCTTTTCAAAGACCATCACAGGCAAGTAAGCATTTATCCTTTATGTATTCATCTGATTGTACTGGATCTCCACCAAATCGATTTCCACTAATAATTTATTCTTTGTGTTTTCCACAGTTGAACCCTCCAAGCAGTGGATCATTTTCAAAGACAGTCACAGGAAGTAAGCTTTTTCTCTCTGTGTGTTTCTCAGATTGTAAAATTGCATTCTCCTCTGTTTATATTCATGTATCATGTCATTGTATTTGATGTCTACTCAATGTGTTCTCACAAATACTTAATTGATGAGGTAGTTCACAACTGAATCATTCAAGCAGCGGATCCTTTTCAAAGACCATCACAGGCAAGTAAGCATTTATCCTTTATGTATTCATCTGATTGTACTGGATCTCCACCAAATCGATTTCCACTAATAATTTATTCTTTGTGTTTTCCACAGCTGAACCCTCCAAGCAGTGGATCATTTTCAAAGACAGTCACAGGCAGTAAGCTTTTTCTCTCTGTGTGTTTCTCAGATTGTAAAATTGCATTCTCCTCTGTTTATATTCATGTATCATGTCATTGTATTTGATGTCTACTCAATGTGTTCTCACAAATACTTATTTGATGAGGTAGTTCACAACTGAATCCTTCAAGCAACGGATCCTTTTCAAAGACCATCACAGGCAAGTAAGCATTTATCCTTTATGTATTTGTCTGATAGCACTGGATCACCACCAAATCAGTTCACACTAATAATTTATTCATTAGGTTTTCCACAATTGAACCCTCCAAGCAATGGATCATTTTCAAAGAAAGTCACAGCAAGTAAGTTTTTTCTCTTTTTGAATTTCTCAGATTGAAAACTGCATTCTTCTCGGTTTATATTCATGTATCATGTTGTTGCACTTGATACCTACTCAATACGTTCTCACAAATACTTATTTGCTCAGGTAGTTCACAACTGAATCCTTCAAGCAGCAGATCCTTTTCAAAGACCATCACAGGCAAGTAAGCATTTATCCTTCATCCATTTGTCTGATAGCACTGGATCACCACCAAATCGAATTCCACTAATATTTTATTCATTGCGTTTTCCTCAGTTGAACCCTCCAAGCAGTGGATCATTTTCAATGACAATCACAGGATGTAAGCTTTTTCTCTCTTTGTGTTTCTCAGATTGTAAAATTGCATTCTCCTCTGTTTATATTCATATATCATGTCATTGTATTTGATGTCTACTCAATGTGTTCTCACAAATACTTAATTGATGAGGTAGTTCACAACTGAATCCTTCAAACAGCGGATCCTTTTCAAAGACCATCACAGGCAAGTAAGCATTTATCCTTCATCTATTTGTCTGATAGCACTGGATCACCACCAAATCAGTTCACACTAATAATTTATTCATTAGGTTTTCCACAGTTGAACCCTCCAAGCAATGTATCATTTTCAAAGAAAGTCACAGGAGGTATGTTTTTTATCTGTTTGCATTTCTCAGATTGAAAACTGCATTCTTCTCTGTTTATATTCATGTATGATGTTGTTGCACTTGATGCCTACTCAATACGTTCTCACAAATACTTATTTGCTCAGGTCGTTCACAACTGAATCCTTCAAGCAGCGGATCCTTTTCAAAGACCATCACAGGCAAGTAAGCATTTATCCTTTATGTATTCATCTGATTGTACTGGATCTCCACCAAATCGATTTCCACTAATAATTTATTCTTTGTGTTTTCCACAGTTGAACCCTCCAAGCAGTGGATCATTTTCAAAGACAGTCACAGGAAGTAAGCTTTTTCTCTCTGTGTGTTTCTCAGATTGTAAAATTGCATTCTCCTCTGTTTATATTCATGTATCATGTCATTGTATTTGATGTCTACTCAATGTGTTCTCACAAATACTTAATTGATGAGGTAGTTCACAACTGAATCCTTCAAGCAGCGGATCCTTTTCAAAGACCATCACAGGCAAGTAAGCATTTATCCTTTATGTATTTGTCTGATAGCACTGGATCACCACCAAATCAGTTCCCACTAATAATTTATTTATTAGGTTTTCCACAGTTGAAACCTCCAAGCAATGGATCATTTTCAAAGAAACTCACAGGAAGTAAGTTTTTTCTCAGTTTGCATTTCTCAGATTGAAAACTGCATTCTTCTCGGTTTATATTCATGTATCATGTTGTTGCAATTGATGCCTACTCAATACGTTCTCACAAATACTTATTTGCTCAGGTAGTTCACAACAGAATCCTTCAAGCAGCGGATCCTTTTCAAAGACCATCACAGGCAAGTAAGCATTTATCCTTTATGTATTTGTATGATAGCACTGGATCACCACCAAATCAGTTCACACTAATAATTTATTCATTAGGTTTTCCACAATTGAACCCTCCAAGCAATGGATCATTTTCAAAGAAACTCACAGGAAGTAAGTTTTTTCTCTTTTTGAATTTCTCAGATTGAAAACTGCATTCTTCTCGGTTTATATTCATGTATCATATTGTTGCACTTGATGCCTACACAATACGTTCTCAGAAATACTTATTTGCTCAGGTAGTTCACAACTGAATCCTTCAAGCAGCGGATCCTTTTCAAAGACCATCACAGGCAAGTAAGCATTTATCCTTTATGTATTCATCTGATTGTACTGGATCTCCACCAAATCGATTTCCACTAATAATTTATTCATTGCGTTTTCCACAGTTGAACCCTCCAAGCAGTGGATCATTTTCAAAGACAGTCACAGGAAGTAAGCTTTTTCTCTCTTTGTGTTTCTCAGATTGTAAAATTGCATTCTCCTCTGTTTATATTCATGTATCATGTCATTGTATTTGATGTTTTCTCAATGTGTTCTCACAAATCCTTAATTGATGAGGTAGTTCACAACTGAATCATTCAAGCAGCGGATCCTTTTCAAAGACCATCACAGGCAAGTAAGTATTTATCCTTTATGTATTTGTCTGATAGCACTGGATCACCACCAAATCAGTTCACACTAATAATTTATTCATTACGTTTTCCACAACTGAACCCTCCAAGCAATGTATCATTTTCAAAGAAAGTCACAGGAGGTATGTTTTTTATCTGTTTGCACTTCTCAGATTGAAAACTGCATTCTTCTCGGTTTATATTCATGTATCATATTGTTGCACTTGATGCCTACACAATACGTTCTCAGAAATACTTATTTGCTCAGGTCGTTCACAACTGAATCCTTCAAGCAGCGGATCCTTTTCATAGACCATCACAGGCAAGTAAGCATTTATCCTTTATGTATTCATCTGATTGTACTGGATCTCCACCAAATCGATTTCCACTAATAATTTATTCATTACGTTTTCCACAGTTGAACCCTCCAAGCAGTGGATCATTTTCAAAGACAGTCACAGGAAGTAAGCTTTTTCTCTCTTTGTGTTTCTCAGATTGTAAAATTGCATTCTCCTCTGTTTATATTCATGTATCATGTCATTGTATTTGATGTTTTCTCAATGTGTTCTCACAAATCCTTAATTGATGAGGTAGTTCACAACTGAATCATTCAAGGAGCGGATCCTTTTCAAAGACCATCACAGGCAAGTAAGTATTTATCCTTTATGTATTTGTCTGATAGCACTGGATCACCACCAAATCAGTTCACACTAATAATTTATTCATTAGGTTTTCCACAACTGAACCCTCCCAGCAATGTATCATTTTCAAAGAAAGTCACAGGAGGTATGTTTTTTATCTGTTTGCACTTCTCAGATTGAAAACTGCATTCTCCGCTGTTTATATTCATGTATCCTGTTCTTGCACTTGATGCCTACTCAATACGTTCTGACAAATACTTATTTGCTCAGGTCGTTCACAACTGAATCCTTCAAGCAGCGGATCCTTTTCAAAGACCATCACAGGCAAGTAAGCATTTATCCTTTATGTATTCATCTGATTGTACTGGATCTCCACCAAATCGATTTCCACTAATAATGTATTCATTGCGTTTTCCACAGTTGAACCCTCCAAGCAGTGGATCTTTTTCAAAGACAGTCACAGGAAGTAAGCTTTTTCTCTCTTTGTGTTTCTCAGATTGTAAAATTGCATTCTCCTCTGTTTATATTCATGTATCATGTCATTGTATTTGATGTCTACTCAATGTGTTCTCACAAATACTTAATTGATGAGGTAGTTCACAACTGAATCCCTCAAACAGCAGATCCTTTTCAAAGACCATCACAGGCAAGTAAGCATTTATCCTTTATGTATTTGTCTGATAGCACTGGATCACCACCAAATCAGTTCCCACTAATAATTTATTTATTAGGTTTTCCACAGTTGAAACCTCCAAGCAATGGATCATTTTCAAAGAAACTCACAGGAAGTAAGTTTTTTCTCAGTTTGCATTTCTCAGATTGAAAACTGCATTCTTCTCGATTTATATTCATGTATCATGTCATTGTATTTGATGTTTTCTCAATGTGTTCTCACAAATCCTTAATTGATGAGGTAGTTCACAACTGAATCATTCAAGCAGCGGATCCTTTT
Source organism: Pogona vitticeps (assembly GCF_051106095.1). Lineage (NCBI taxonomy): Eukaryota > Metazoa > Chordata > Lepidosauria > Squamata > Agamidae > Pogona > Pogona vitticeps. The sequence goes on from NC_135786.1 coordinate 185,095,990, forward strand.
CAAAGACCATCACAGGCAAGTAAGTATTTATCCTTTATGTATTTGTCTGATAGCACTGGATCACCACCAAATCAGTTCACACTAATAATTTATTCATTAGGTTTTCCACAACTGAACCCTCCCAGCAATGTATCATTTTCAAAGAAAGTCACAGGAGGTATGTTTTTTATCTGTTTGCACTTCTCAGATTGAAAACTGCATTCTCCGCTGTTTATATTCATGTATCCTGTTCTTGCACTTGATGCCTACTCAATACGTTCTGACAAATACTTATTTGCTCAGGTCGTTCACAACTGAATCCTTCAAGCAGCGGATCCTTTTCAAAGACCATCACAGACAAGTAAGCATTTATCCTTTATGTATTCATCTGATTGTACTGGATCTCCACCAAATCGATTTCCACTAATAATGTATTCATTGCGTTTTCCACAGTTGAACCCTCCAAGCAGTGGATCTTTTTCAAAGACAGTCACAGGAAGTAAGCTTTTTCTCTCTTTGTGTTTCTCAGATTGTAAAATTGCATTCTCCTCTGTTTATATTCATGTATCATGTCATTGTATTTGATGTCTACTCAATGTGTTCTCACAAATACTTAATTGATGAGGTAGTTCACAACTGAATCCCTCAAACAGCAGATCCTTTTCAAAGACCATCACAGGCAAGTAAGCATTTATCCTTTATGTATTTGTCTGATAGCACTGGATCACCACCAAATCAGTTCCCACTAATAATTTATTTATTAGGTTTTCCACAGTTGAAACCTCCAAGCAATGGATCATTTTCAAAGAAACTCACAGGAAGTAAGTTTTTTCTCAGTTTGCATTTCTCAGATTGAAAACTGCATTCTTCTCGGTTTATATTCATGTATCATGTTGTTGCACTTGATGCCTACTCAATACGTTCTCACAAATACTTATTTGCTCAGGTAGTTCACAACTGAATCCTTCAAGCAGCGGATCATTTTCAAAGACCATCCCAGGCAAGTAAGCATTTATCCTTTATGTATTCATATGATTGTACTGGATCTCCACCAAATCGATTTCCACTAATAATGTATTCTTTGTGTTTTCCACAGTTGAACCCTCCAAGCAATGGATCATTTTCAAAGAAACTCACAGGAAGTAAGTTTTTTCTCTGTTTGCATTTCTCAGATTGAAAACTGCTTTCTTCTCGGTTTATATTCATGTATCATGTTGTTGCACTTGATGCCTACTCAATACGTTCTCACAAATACTTATTTGCTCAGGTCGTTCACAACTGAATCCTTCAAGCAGCGGATCCTTTTCAAAGACCATCAGAGGCAAGTAAGCATTTATCCTTTATGTATTCATCTGATTGTACTGGATCTCCACCAAATCGATTTCCACTAATAATTTATTCTTTGTGTTTTCCACAGTTGAATCCTCCAAGCAGTGGATCATTTTCAAAGACAGTCACAGGAAGTAAGCTTTTTCTCTCTCTCTGTTTCTCAGATTGTAAAATTGCATTCTCCTCTGTTTATATTCATGTATCATGTCATTGTATTTGATGTCTACTCAATGTGTTCTCACAAATACTTAATTGATGAGGTAGTTCACAACTGAATCCCTCAAGCAGTGGATCCTTTTCAAAGAACATCACAGGCAAGTAAGCATTTATCCTTTATGTATTTGTCTGATAGCACCGGATCACCACCAAATCAGTTCACACTAATAATTTATTCATTAGGTTTTCCACAATTGAACCCTCCAAGAAATGGATCATTTTCAAAGAAAGTCACAGCAAGTAAGTTTTTTCTCTTTTTGACTTTTTCAGATTGAAAACTGCATTCTTCTCGGTTTATATTCATGTATCATTTTGTTGCACTTGATGCCTACACAATACGTTCTCACAAATACTTATTTGCTCAGGTAGTTCACAATTGAATCCTTCAAGCAGCGGATCCTTTTCAAAGACCATCACAGCCATGTAAGCATTTATCCTTTAAGTATTCATCTGATTGTACTGGATCTCCACCAAATCGATTTCCACTAATAATTTATTCATTGCGTTTTCCACAGTTGAACCCTCCAAGCAGTGGATCATTTTAAAGACAGTCACAGGAAGTAAGCTTTTTCTCTCTTTGTGTTTCTCAGATTGTAAAATTGCATTCTCCTCTGTTTATATTCATGTATCATGTCATTGTATTTGATGTCTACTCAATGTGTTCTCACAAATACTTAATTGATGAGGTAGTTCACAACTGAATCCTTCAAGCAGCGGATCCTTTTCAAAGACCATCACAGGCAAGTAAGTATTTATCCTTCATCTATTTCTGATAGCACTGGATCACCACCAAAATAGTTCACACTAATAATTTATTCATTAGGTTTTCCACAGTTGAACCCTCCAAGCAATGGATCATTTTCAAAGAAACTCACAGGAAGTAAGTTTTTTCTCTGTTTGCATTTCTCAGATTGAAAACTGCATTCTTCTCGGTTTATATTCATGTATCATGTTGTTGCACTTGATGCCTACTCAATACGTTCTCACAAATACTTATTTGCTCAGGTAGTTCACAACTTAATCCTTCAAGCAGCGGATCCTTTTCAAAGACCATCACAGGCAAGTAAGCATTTATCCTTTATGTATTCATCTGATTGTACTGGATCTCCACCAAATCGATTTCCACTAATAATTTACTCTTTCGTTTTCCACAGTTGAACCCTCCAAGCAGTGGATCATTTTCAAAGACAGTCACAGGAAGTAAGCTTTTTCTCTCTTTTTGTTTCTCAGATTGTAAAATTGCATTCTCCTCTGTTTATATTCATGTATCATATCATTGTATTTGATGTCTGCTCAATGTGTTCTCACAAATACTTAATTGATGAGGTAGTTCACAACTGAATCCTTCAAACAGCTGATCCTTTTCAAAGACCATCGCAGGCAAGTAAGCATTTATCCTTTATATATTTGTCTGATAGCACTGGATCACCACCAAATTAGTTCACACTAATAATTTATTCATTAGGTTTTCCACAATTGAACCCTCCAAGCAATGGATCATTTTCAAAGAAAGTCACAGCAAGTAAGTTTTTTCTCTTTTTGCATTTCTCAGATTGAAAACTGCATTCTTCTCGGTTTATATTCATGTATCATGTTGTTGCACTTGATGCCTACACAATACGTTCTCACAAATACTTATTTGCTCAGGTAGTTCACAACTGAATCCTTCAAGCAGCGGATCCTTTTCAAAGACCATCACAGGCAAGTAAGCATTTATCCTTTCTGTATTCATCTGATTGTACTGGATCTCCACCAAATCGATTTCCACTAATAATTTATTCTTTCGTTTTCCACAGTTGAACCCTCCAAGCAGTGGATCATTTTCAAAGACAGTCACAGGAAGTAAGCTTTTTCTCTCTTTGTGTTTCTCAGATTGTAAAATTGCATTCTCCTCTGTTTATATTCATGTATCATATCATTGTATTTGATGTCTGCTCAATGTGTTCTCACAAATACTTAATTGATGAGGTAGTTCACAACTGAATCCTTCAAACAGCGGATCCTTTTCAAACACCATCACAGGCAAGTAAGCATTTATCCTTCATATATTTGTCTGATAGCACTGGATCACCACCAAATTAGTTCACACTAATAATTTATTCATTAGGTTTTCCACAATTGAACCCTCCAAGCAATGGATCATTTTCAAAGAAAGTCACAGCAAGTAAGTTTTTTCTCTTTTTGCATTTCTCAGATTGAAAACTGCATTCTTCTCGGTTTATATTCATGTATCATGTTGTTGCACTTGATGCCTACACAATACGTTCTCACAAATACTTATTTGCTCAGGTCGTTCACAACTGAATCCTTCAAGCAGCGGATCCTTTTCAAAGACCATCACAGGCAAGTAAGTATTTATCCTTTATGTATTCCTCTGATTGTACTGGATCTCCACCAAATCGATTTCCACTAATAATGTATTCATTGCGTTTTCCACAGTTGAACCCTCCAAGCAGTGGATCATTTTCAAAGACAGTCACTGGAAGTAAGCTTTTTCTCTCTTTGTGTTTCTCAGATTGTAAAATTGCATTCTCCTCTGTTTATATTCATGTATCGTGTCATTGTATTTGATGTCTACTCAATCTGTTCTCACAAATACTTATTTGATGAGGTAGTTCACAACTGAATCCTTGAAGCAGCGGATCCTTTTCAAAGAACATCACAGGCAAGTAAGCATTTATCCTTCATCTATTTGTCTGATAGCACTGGATCACCACCAAATCAGTTTCCACTAATAATTTATTTATTAGGTTTTGCACAGTTGAAACCTCCAAGCAACGGATCATTTTCAAAAAAACTCACAGGAAGTAAGCTTTTTCTCTGTTTGCATTTCTCAGATTGAAAACTGCATTCTTCTCGGTTTATATTCATGTATCATGTTGTTGCACTTGATGCCTACTCAATACGTTCTCACAAATACTTATTTGCTCAGGTAGTTCACAACTGAATCCTTCAAGCAGCGGATCCTTTTCAAAGACCATCACAGGCAAGTAAGCATTTATCCTTTATGTATTCATCTGATTGTACTGGATCTCCACCAAATCGATTTCCACTAATAATGTATTCATTCCGTTTTCCACAGTTGAACCCTCCAAGCAGTGGATCATTTTCAAAGACAGTCACAGGAAGTAAGCTTTTTCTCTCTTTGTGTTTCTCACATTGTAAAATTGCATTCTCCTCTGTTTATATTCATGTATCATATCATTGTATTTGATGTCTGCTCAATGTGTTCTCACAAATACTTAATTGATGAGGTAGTTCACAACTGAATCCTTCAAACAGCTGATCCTTTTCAAAGACCATCACAGGCAAGTAAGCATTTATCCTTTATATATTTGTCTGATAGCACTGGATCACCACCAAATTAGTTCACACTAATAATTTATTCATTAGGTTTTCCACAATTGAACCCTCCAAGCAATGGATCATTTTCAAAGAAAGTCACAGCAAGTAAGTTTTCTCTCTTTTTGCATTTCTCAGACTGAAAACTGCATTCTTCTCGGTTTATATTCATGTATCATGTTGTTGCACTTGATGCCTACACAATACGTTCTCACAAATACTTATTTGCTCAGGTCGTTCACAACTGAATCCTTCAAGCAGCGGATCCTTTTCAAAGACCATCACAGGCAAGTAAGCATTTATCCTTTCTGTATTCATCTGATTGTACTGGATCTCCACCAAATCGATTTCCACTAATAATTTATTCTTTCGTTTTCCACAGTTGAACCCTCCAAGCAGTGGATCATTTTCAAAGACAGTCACAGGAAGTAAGCTTTTTCTCTCTTTGTGTTTCTCAGATTGTAAAATTGCATTCTCCTCTGTTTATATTCATGTATCATATCATTGTATTTGATGTCTGCTCAATGTGTTCTCACATATACTTAATTGATGAGGTAGTTCACAACTGAATCCTTCAAACAGCGGATCCTTTTCAAAGACCATCACAGGCAAGTAAGAATTTATGCTTTATATATTTGTCTGATAGCACTGGATCACCACCAAATTAGTTCACACTAATAATTTCTTCATTAGGTTTTCCACAATTGAACCCTCCAAGCAATGGATCATTTTCAAAGAAAGTCACAGCAAGTAAGTTTTTTCTCTTTTTGCATTTCTCAGATTGAAAACTGCATTCTTCTCGGTTTATATTCACGTATCATGTTGTTGCACTTGATGCCTACACAATACGTTCTCACAAATACTTATTTGCTCAGGTCGTTCACAACTGAATCCTTCAAGCAGCGGATCCTTTTCAAAGACCATCACAGGCAAGTAAGTATTTATCCTTCATCTATTTCTGATAGCACTGGATCACCACCAAAATAGTTCACACTAATAATTTATTCATTAGGTTTTCCACAGTTGAACCCTCCAAGCAATGGATCATTTTCAAAGAAACTCACAGGAAGTAAGTTTTTTCTCTGTTTGCATTTCTCAGATTGAAAACTGCATTCTTCTCGGTTTATATTCATGTATCATGTTGTTGCACTTGATGCCTACTCAATACGTTCTCACAAATACTTATTTGCTCAGGTAGTTCACAACTTAATCCTTCAAGCAGCGGATCCTTTTCAAAGACCATCACAGGCAAGTAAGCATTTATCCTTTATGTATTCATCTGATTGTACTGGATCTCCACCAAATCGATTTCCACTAATAATTTACTCTTTCGTTTTCCACAGTTGAACCCTCCAAGCAGTGGATCATTTTCAAAGACAGTCACAGGAAGTAAGCTTTTTCTCTCTTTTTGTTTCTCAGATTGTAAAATTGCATTCTCCTCTGTTTATATTCATGTATCATATCATTGTATTTGATGTCTGCTCAATGTGTTCTCACAAATACTTAATTGATGAGGTAGTTCACAACTGAATCCTTCAAACAGCTGATCCTTTTCAAAGACCATCGCAGGCAAGTAAGCATTTATCCTTTATATATTTGTCTGATAGCACTGGATCACCACCAAATTAGTTCACACTAATAATTTATTCATTAGGTTTTCCACAATTGAACCCTCCAAGCAATGGATCATTTTCAAAGAAAGTCACAGCAAGTAAGTTTTTTCTCTTTTTGCATTTCTCAGATTGAAAACTGCATTCTTCTCGGTTTATATTCATGTATCATGTTGTTGCACTTGATGCCTACACAATACGTTCTCACAAATACTTATTTGCTCAGGTAGTTCACAACTGAATCCTTCAAGCAGCGGATCCTTTTCAAAGACCATCACAGGCAAGTAAGCATTTATCCTTTCTGTATTCATCTGATTGTACTGGATCTCCACCAAATCGATTTCCACTAATAATTTATTCTTTCGTTTTCCACAGTTGAACCCTCCAAGCAGTGGATCATTTTCAAAGACAGTCACAGGAAGTAAGCTTTTTCTCTCTTTGTGTTTCTCAGATTGTAAAATTGCATTCTCCTCTGTTTATATTCATGTATCATATCATTGTATTTGATGTCTGCTCAATGTGTTCTCACAAATACTTAATTGATGAGGTAGTTCACAACTGAATCCTTCAAACAGCGGATCCTTTTCAAACACCATCACAGGCAAGTAAGCATTTATCCTTCATATATTTGTCTGATAGCACTGGATCACCACCAAATTAGTTCACACTAATAATTTATTCATTAGGTTTTCCACAATTGAACCCTCCAAGCAATGGATCATTTTCAAAGAAAGTCACAGCAAGTAAGTTTTTTCTCTTTTTGCATTTCTCAGATTGAAAACTGCATTCTTCTCGGTTTATATTCATGTATCATGTTGTTGCACTTGATGCCTACACAATACGTTCTCACAAATACTTATTTGCTCAGGTCGTTCACAACTGAATCCTTCAAGCAGCGGATCCTTTTCAAAGACCATCACAGGCAAGTAAGTATTTATCCTTTATGTATTCCTCTGATTGTACTGGATCTCCACCAAATCGATTTCCACTAATAATGTATTCATTGCGTTTTCCACAGTTGAACCCTCCAAGCAGTGGATCATTTTCAAAGACAGTCACTGGAAGTAAGCTTTTTCTCTCTTTGTGTTTCTCAGATTGTAAAATTGCATTCTCCTCTGTTTATATTCATGTATCGTGTCATTGTATTTGATGTCTACTCAATCTGTTCTCACAAATACTTATTTGATGAGGTAGTTCACAACTGAATCCTTGAAGCAGCGGATCCTTTTCAAAGAACATCACAGGCAAGTAAGCATTTATCCTTCATCTATTTGTCTGATAGCACTGGATCACCACCAAATCAGTTTCCACTAATAATTTATTTATTAGGTTTTGCACAGTTGAAACCTCCAAGCAACGGATCATTTTCAAAAAAACTCACAGGAAGTAAGCTTTTTCTCTGTTTGCATTTCTCAGATTGAAAACTGCATTCTTCTCGGTTTATATTCATGTATCATGTTGTTGCACTTGATGCCTACTCAATACGTTCTCACAAATACTTATTTGCTCAGGTAGTTCACAACTGAATCCTTCAAGCAGCGGATCCTTTTCAAAGACCATCACAGGCAAGTAAGCATTTATCCTTTATGTATTCATCTGATTGTACTGGATCTCCACCAAATCGATTTCCACTAATAATGTATTCATTCCGTTTTCCACAGTTGAACCCTCCAAGCAGTGGATCATTTTCAAAGACAGTCACAGGAAGTAAGCTTTTTCTCTCTTTGTGTTTCTCAGATTGTAAAATTGCATTCTCCTCTGTTTATATTCATGTATCATATCATTGTATTTGATGTCTGCTCAATGTGTTCTCACAAATACTTAATTGATGAGGTAGTTCACAACTGAATCCTTCAAACAGCTGATCCTTTTCAAAGACCATCACAGGCAAGTAAGCATTTATCCTTTATATATTTGTCTGATAGCACTGGATCACCACCAAATTAGTTCACACTAATAATTTATTCATTAGGTTTTCCACAATTGAACCCTCCAAGCAATGGATCATTTTCAAAGAAAGTCACAGCAAGTAAGTTTTCTCTCTTTTTGCATTTCTCAGACTGAAAACTGCATTCTTCTCGGTTTATATTCATGTATCATGTTGTTGCACTTGATGCCTACACAATACGTTCTCACAAATACTTATTTGCTCAGGTCGTTCACAACTGAATCCTTCAAGCAGCGGATCCTTTTCAAAGACCATCACAGGCAAGTAAGCATTTATCCTTTCTGTATTCATCTGATTGTACTGGATCTCCACCAAATCGATTTCCACTAATAATTTATTCTTTCGTTTTCCACAGTTGAACCCTCCAAGCAGTGGATCATTTTCAAAGACAGTCACAGGTAGTAAGCTTTTTCTCTCTTTGTGTTTCTCAGATTGTAAAATTGCATTCTCCTCTGTTTATATTCATGTATCATATCATTGTATTTGATGTCTGCTCAATGTGTTCTCACATATACTTAATTGATGAGGTAGTTCACAACTGAATCCTTCAAACAGCGGATCCTTTTCAAAGACCATCACAGGCAAGTAAGAATTTATGCTTTATATATTTGTCTGATAGCACTGGATCACCACCAAATTAGTTCACACTAATAATTTCTTCATTAGGTTTTCCACAATTGAACCCTCCAAGCAATGGATCATTTTCAAAGAAAGTCACAGCAAGTAAGTTTTTTCTCTTTTTGCATTTCTCAGATTGAAAACTGCATTCTTCTCGGTTTATATTCACGTATCATGTTGTTGCACTTGATGCCTACACAATACGTTCTCACAAATACTTATTTGCTCAGGTCGTTCACAACTGAATCCTTCAAGCAGCGGATCCTTTTCAAAGACCATCACAGGCAAGTAAGTATTTATCCTTTATGTATTCCTCTGATTGTACTGGATCTCCACCAAATCGATTTCCACTAATAATGTATTCATTGCGTTTTCCACAGTTGAACCCTCCAAGCAGTGGATCATTTTCAAAGACAGTCACTGGAAGTAAGCTTTTTCTCTCTTTGTGTTTCTCAGATTGTAAAATTGCATTCTCCTCTGTTTATATTCATGTATCGTGTCATTGTATTTGATGTCTACTCAATCTGTTCTCACAAATACTTATTTGATGAGGTAGTTCACAACTGAATCCTTGAAGCAGCGGATCCTTTTCAAAGAACATCACAGGCAAGTAAGCATTTATCCTTCATCTATTTGTCTGATAGCACTGGATCACCACCAAATCAGTTTCCACTAATAATTTATTTATTAGGTTTTCCACAGTTGAAACCTCCAAGCAACGGATCATTTTCAAAAAAACTCACAGTAAGTAAGCTTTTTCTCTGTTTGCATTTCTCAGATTGAAAACTGCATTCTTCTCGGTTTATATTCATGTATCATGTTGTTGCACTTGATGCCTACTCAATACGTTCTCACAAATACTTATTTGCTCAGGTAGTTCACAACTGAATCCTTCAAGCAGCGGATCCTTTTCAAAGACCATCACAGGCAAGTAAGCATTTATCCTTTATGTATTCATCTGATTGTACTGGATCTCCACCAAATCGATTTCCACTAATAATGTATTCATTCCGTTTTCCACAGTTGAACCCTCCAAGCAGTGGATCATTTTCAAAGACAGTCACAGGAAGTAAGCTTTTTCTCTCTTTGTGTTTCTCACATTGTAAAATTGCATTCTCCTCTGTTTATATTCATGTATCATGTCATTGTATTTGATGTCTACTCAATGTGTTCTCACAAATACTTAATTGATGAGGTAGTTCACAACTGAATCATTCAAGCAGCGGATCCTTTTCAAAGACCATCACAGGCAAGTAAGTATTTATCCTTTATGTATTTGTCTGATAGCACTGGGTCACCACCAAATCAGTTCACACTTATAATTTATTCATTAGGTTTTCCACAATTGAACCCTCCAAGCAATGGATCATTTTTCAAGGAAAGTCACAGCAAGTAAGTTTTTTCTCTTTTTGCATTTCTCAGATTGAAAACTGCATTCTTCTTGGTTTATATTCATGTATCATGTTGTTGCACTTGATGCCTATACAATACGTTCTCACAAATACTGATTTGCTCAGGTAGTTCACAACTGAATCCTTCAAGCAGCGGATCCTTTTCAAAGACCATCACAGGCAAGTAAGCATTTATCCTTTATGTATTCATCTGATTGTACTGGATCTCCACCAAATCGATTTCCACTAATAATTTATTCTTTGCGTTTTCCACAGTTGAACCCTCCAAGCAGTGGATCATTTTCAAAGACAGTCACAGGAAGTAAGCTTTTTCTCCCTTTGTGTTTCTCAGATTGTAAAATTGCATTCTCCTCTGTTTATATTCATGTATCATGTCATTGTATTTGATGTCTGCTCAATGTGTTCTCACAAATACTTAATTGATGAGGTAGTTCACAACTGAATCCTTCAAACAGGGGATCCTTTTGAAAGACCATCACAGGCAAGTAAGCATTTATCCTTTATGTATTTGTCTGATAGCACTGGATCACCACCAAATCAGTTCACACTAATAATTTATTCATTAGGTATTCCACAATTTAACCCTCCAAGCAATGGATCATTTTCAAAGAAAGTCACAGCAAGTAAGTTTTTTCTCTTTTTGCATTTCTCAGATGGACAACTGCATTCTTCTCGGTTTATATTCATGTATCATGTTGTTGCACTTGATGCCTACACAATACGTTCTCACAAATACTTATTTGCTCAGGTAGTTCACAACTGAATCCTTCAAGCAGCGGATCCTTTTCAAAGACCATCACAGGCAAGTAAGCATTTATCCTTTATGTATTCATCTGATTGTACTGGATCTCCACCAAATCGATTTCCACTAATAATTTATTCATTCCATTTTCCACAGTTGAACCCTCCAAGCAGTGGATCATTTTCAAAGACAGTCACATGAAGTAAGATTTTTCTCTCTTTGTGTTTCTCATATTCTTAAATTGCATTCTGCTCTGTTTATATTCATTCATCATGTTATTGTATTTGATGTCTACTCAATGTGTTCTCACAAATACTTATTTGATCAGGTAGATAACAACTGAATCCTTGAAGCAGCGGATCCTTTTCAAAGACCGTCACAAGCAAGTAAGCATTTATCCTTTATATATTCATCTGATTGTACTGGATCTCCACCAAATCGATTTCCACTAATAATGTATTCATTGCGTTTTCCAGAGTTGAACCCTCCAAGCAGTGGATCATTTTCAAAGACAGTCACTGGAAGTAGGTTTTTCTCTCTTTGTGTTTCTCAGATTGTAAACTTGCATTCTCCTCGGTTTATATTCATGTATCGTGTCATTTTATTTGATGTCTACTCAATCTGTTCTCACAAATACTTATTTGATGAGGTAGTTCACAACTGAATCCTTTAAGCAGCGGATCCTTTTCAAAGACCATCACAGGCACGTAAGCATTTATCTTTTATGTTTTCATCTGATTGTACTGGATCTTCAACAAATCGATTTCCACTAATAATTTAATCATTGTGTTTTCCACAGTTGAACCCTCCAAGCAATGGATCATTTTCAAAGAATGTCACAGGAAGTAAGTTTTTTCTCTGTTTGCATTTCTCAGATTGAAAACTGCATTCTTCTCGGTTTATATTCATGTATCCTGTTGTTGCACTTGATGCCTACTCAATAAGTACCCAGAAATACTTATTTGCTCAGGTCGTTCACAACTGAATCCTTCAAGCAGCGGATCCTTTTCAAAGAACATCACAGGCAAGTAAGCATTTATCCTTTATGTATTTGTCTGATAGCACTGGATCATCACCAAATCAGTTCCCACTAATAATTTATTTATTAGGTTTTCCACAGTTGAAACCTCCAAGCAATGGAACATTTTGAAAGAAAGTCACAGGAAGTAAGTTTTTTCTCTGTTTGCATTTCTCAGATTGAAAACTGCATTCTTCTCGGTTTATATTCATGTATCATGTTGTTGCACTTGATGCCTACTCAATACGTTCTCACAAATACTTATTTGCTCAGGTAGTTCACAACTGAATCCTTCAAGCAGCGGATCCTTTTCAAAGACCATCACAGGCAAGTAAGCATTTATCCTTTATGTATTCATCTGATTGTACTGGATCTCCACCAAATCGATTTCCACTAATAATGTATTCATTCCGTTTTCCACAGTTGAACCCTCCAAGCAGTGGATCATTTTCAAAGACAGTCACAGGAAGTAAGCTTTTTCTCTCTTTGTGTTTCTCAGATTGTAAAATTGCATTCTCCTCTGTTTATATTCATGTATCATATCATTGTATTTGATGTCTGCTCAATCTGTTCTCACAAATACTTAATTGATGAGGTAGTTCACAACTGAATCCTTCAAACAGCTGATCCTTTTGAAAGACCATCACAGGCAAGTAAGCATTTATCCTTTATGTATTTGTCTGATAGCACTGGATCACCACCAAATCAGTTCACACTAATAATTTATTCATTAGGTATTCCACAATTTAACCCTCCAAGCAATGGATCATTTTCAAAGAAAGTCACAGCAAGTAAGTTTTTTCTCTTTTTGCATTTCTCAGATGGACAACTGCATTCTTCTCGGTTTATATTCATGTATCATGTTGTTGCACTTGATGCCTACACAATACGTTCTCACAAATACTTATTTGCTCAGGTAGTTCACAACTGAATCCTTCAAGCAGCGGATCCTTTTCAAAGACCATCACAGGCAAGTAAGCATTTATCCTTTATGTATTCATCTGATTGTACTGGATCTCCACCAAATCGATTTCCACTAATAATTTATTCATTCCATTTTCCACAGTTGAACCCTCCAAGCAGTGGATCATTTTCAAAGACAGTCACATGAAGTAAGATTTTTCTCTCTTTGTGTTTCTCATATTCTTAAATTGCATTCTGCTCTGTTTATATTCATTCATCATGTTATTGTATTTGATGTCTACTCAATGTGTTCTCACAAATACTTATTTGATCAGGTAGATAACAACTGAATCCTTGAAGCAGCGGATCCTTTTCAAAGACCGTCACAAGCAAGTAAGCATTTATCCTTTATATATTCATCTGATTGTACTGGATCTCCACCAAATCGATTTCCACTAATAATGTATTCATTGCGTTTTCCAGAGTTGAACCCTCCAAGCAGTGGATCATTTTCAAAGACAGTCACTGGAAGTAGGTTTTTCTCTCTTTGTGTTTCTCAGATTGTAAACTTGCATTCTCCTCGGTTTATATTCATGTATCGTGTCATTTTATTTGATGTCTACTCAATCTGTTCTCACAAATACTTATTTGATGAGGTAGTTCACAACTGAATCCTTTAAGCAGCGGATCCTTTTCAAAGACCATCACAGGCACGTAAGCATTTATCTTTTATGTTTTCATCTGATTGTACTGGATCTTCAACAAATCGATTTCCACTAATAATTTAATCATTGTGTTTTCCACAGTTGAACCCTCCAAGCAATGGATCATTTTCAAAGAATGTCACAGGAAGTAAGTTTTTTCTCTGTTTGCATTTCTCAGATTGAAAACTGCATTCTTCTCGGTTTATATTCATGTATCCTGTTGTTGCACTTGATGCCTACTCAATAAGTACCCAGAAATACTTATTTGCTCAGGTCGTTCACAACTGAATCCTTCAAGCAGCGGATCCTTTTCAAAGAACATCACAGGCAAGTAAGCATTTATCCTTTATGTATTTGTCTGATAGCACTGGATCATCACCAAATCAGTTCCCACTAATAATTTATTTATTAGGTTTTCCACAGTTGAAACCTCCAAGCAATGGAACATTTTGAAAGAAAGTCACAGGAAGTAATTTTTTTCTCTGTTTGCATTTCTCAGATTGAAAACTGCATTCTTCTCGGTTTATATTCATGTATCATGTTGTTGCACTTGATGCCTACTCAATACGTTCTCACAAATACTTATTTGCTCAGGTAGTTCACAACTGAATCCTTCAAGCAGCGGATCCTTTTCAAAGACCATCACAGGCAAGTAAGCATTTATCCTTTATGTATTCATCTGATTGTACTGGATCTCCACCAAATCGATTTCCACTAATAATGTATTCATTCCGTTTTCCACAGTTGAACCCTCCAAGCAGTGGATCATTTTCAAAGACAGTCACAGGAAGTAAGCTTTTTCTCTCTTTGTGTTTCTCAGATTGTAAAATTGCATTCTCCTCTGTTTATATTCATGTATCATATCATTGTATTTGATGTCTGCTCAATGTGTTCTCACATATACTTAATTGATGAGGTAGTTAACAACTGAATCCTTCAAACAGCGGATCCTTTTCAAAGACCATCACAGGCAAGTAAGAATTTATGCTTTATATATTTGTCTGATAGCACTGGATCACCACCAAATTAGTTCACACTAATAATTTCTTCATTAGGTTTTCCACAATTGAACCCTCCAAGCAATGGATCATTTTCAAAGAAAGTCACAGCAAGTAAGTTTTTTCTCTTTTTGCATTTCTCAGATTGAAAACTGCATTCTTCTCGGTTTATATTCACGTATCATGTTGTTGCACTTGATGCCTACACAATACGTTCTCACAAATACTTATTTGCTCAGGTCGTTCACAACTGAATCCTTCAAGCAGCGGATCCTTTTCAAAGACCATCACAGGCAAGTAAGTATTTATCCTTTATGTATTCCTCTGATTGTACTGGATCTCCACCAAATCGATTTCCACTAATAATGTATTCATTGCGTTTTCCACAGTTGAACCCTCCAAGCAGTGGATCATTTTCAAAGACAGTCACTGGAAGTAAGCTTTTTCTCTCTTTGTGTTTCTCAAATTGTAAAATTGCATTCTCCTCTGTTTATATTCATGTATCGTGTCATTGTATTTGATGTCTACTCAATCTGTTCTCACAAATACTTATTTGATGAGGTAGTTCACAACTGAATCCTTGAAGCAGCGGATCCTTTTCAAAGAACATCACAGGCAAGTAAGCATTTATCCTTCATCTATTTGTCTGATAGCACTGGATCACCACCAAATCAGTTTCCACTAATAATTTGTTTATTAGGTTTTCCACAGTTGAAACCTCCAAGCAACGGATAATTTTCAAAAAAACTCACAGGAAGTAAGCTTTTTCTCTGTTTGCATTTCTCAGATTGAAAACTGCATTCTTCTCGGTTTATATTCATGTATCATGTTGTTGCACTTGATGCCTACTCAATACGTTCTCACAAATACTTATTTGCTCAGGTAGTTCACAACTGAATCCTTCAAGCAGCGGATCCTTTTCAAAGACCATCACAGGCAAGTAAGCATTTATCCTTTATGTATTCATCTGATTGTACTGGATCTCCACCAAATCGATTTCCACTAATAATGTATTCATTCCGTTTTCCACAGTTGAACCCTCCAAGCAGTGGATCATTTTCAAAGACAGTCACAGGAAGTAAGCTTTTTCTCTCTTTGTGTTTCTCACATTGTAAAATTGCATTCTCCTCTGTTTATATTCATGTATCATGTCATTGTATTTGATGTCTACTCAATGTGTTCTCACAAATACTTAATTGATGAGGTAGTTCACAACTGAATCATTCAAGCAGCGGATCCTTTTCAAAGACCATCACAGGCAAGTAAGTATTTATCCTTTATGTATTTGTCTGATAGCACTGGGTCACCACCAAATCAGTTCACACTTATAATTTATTCATTAGGTTTTCCACAATTGAACCCTCCAAGCAATGGATCATTTTTCAAGGAAAGTCACAGCAAGTAAGTTTTTTCTCTTTTTGCATTTCTCAGATTGAAAACTGCATTCTTCTTGGTTTATATTCATGTATCATGTTGTTGCACTTGATGCCTATACAATACGTTCTCACAAATACTGATTTGCTCAGGTAGTTCACAACTGAATCCTTCAAGCAGCGGATCCTTTTCAAAGACCATCACAGGCAAGTAAGCATTTATCCTTTATGTATTCATCTGATTGTACTGGATCTCCACCAAATCGATTTCCACTAATAATTTATTCTTTGCGTTTTCCACAGTTGAACCCTCCAAGCAGTGGATCATTTTCAAAGACAGTCACAGGAAGTAAGCTTTTTCTCCCTTTGTGTTTCTCAGATTGTAAAATTGCATTCTCCTCTGTTTATATTCATGTATCATGTCATTGTATTTGATGTCTGCTCAATGTGTTCTCACAAATACTTAATTGATGAGGTAGTTCACAACTGAATCCTTCAAACAGGGGATCCTTTTGAAAGACCATCACAGGCAAGTAAGCATTTATCCTTTATGTATTTGTCTGATAGCACTGGATCACCACCAAATCAGTTCACACTAATAATTTATTCATTAGGTATTCCACAATTTAACCCTCCAAGCAATGGATCATTTTCAAAGAAAGTCACAGCAAGTAAGTTTTTTCTCTTTTTGCATTTCTCAGATGGACAACTGCATTCTTCTCGGTTTATATTCATGTATCATGTTGTTGCACTTGATGCCTACACAATACGTTCTCACAAATACTTATTTGCTCAGGTAGTTCACAACTGAATCCTTCAAGCAGCGGATCCTTTTCAAAGACCATCACAGGCAAGTAAGCATTTATCCTTTATGTATTCATCTGATTGTACTGGATCTCCACCAAATCGATTTCCACTAATAATTTATTCATTCCATTTTCCACAGTTGAACCCTCCAAGCAGTGGATCATTTTCAAAGACAGTCACATGAAGTAAGATTTTTCTCTCTTTGTGTTTCTCATATTCTTAAATTGCATTCTGCTCTGTTTATATTCATTCATCATGTTATTGTATTTGATGTCTACTCAATGTGTTCTCACAAATACTTATTTGATCAGGTAGATAACAACTGAATCCTTGAAGCAGCGGATCCTTTTCAAAGACCGTCACAAGCAAGTAAGCATTTATCCTTTATATATTCATCTGATTGTACTGGATCTCCACCAAATCGATTTCCACTAATAATGTATTCATTGCGTTTTCCAGAGTTGAACCCTCCAAGCAGTGGATCATTTTCAAAGACAGTCACTGGAAGTAGGTTTTTCTCTCTTTGTGTTTCTCAGATTGTAAACTTGCATTCTCCTCGGTTTATATTCATGTATCGTGTCATTTTATTTGATGTCTACTCAATCTGTTCTCACAAATACTTATTTGATGAGGTAGTTCACAACTGAATCCTTTAAGCAGCGGATCCTTTTCAAAGACCATCACAGGCACGTAAGCATTTATCTTTTATGTTTTCATCTGATTGTACTGGATCTTCAACAAATCGATTTCCACTAATAATTTAATCATTGTGTTTTCCACAGTTGAACCCTCCAAGCAATGGATCATTTTCAAAGAATGTCACAGGAAGTAAGTTTTTTCTCTGTTTGCATTTCTCAGATTGAAAACTGCATTCTTCTCGGTTTATATTCATGTATCCTGTTGTTGCACTTGATGCCTACTCAATAAGTACCCAGAAATACTTATTTGCTCAGGTCGTTCACAACTGAATCCTTCAAGCAGCGGATCCTTTTCAAAGAACATCACAGGCAAGTAAGCATTTATCCTTTATGTATTTGTCTGATAGCACTGGATCATCACCAAATCAGTTCCCACTAATAATTTATTTATTAGGTTTTCCACAGTTGAAACCTCCAAGCAATGGAACATTTTGAAAGAAAGTCACAGGAAGTAAGTTTTTTCTCTGTTTGCATTTCTCAGATTGAAAACTGCATTCTTCTCGGTTTATATCCATGTATCATGTTGTTGCACTTGATGCCTACTCAATACGTTCTCACAAATACTTATTTGCTCAGGTAGTTCACAACTGAATCCTTCAAGCAGCGGATCCTTTTCAAAGACCATCACAGGCAAGTAAGCATTTATCCTTTATGTATTCATCTGATTGTACTGGATCTCCACCAAATCGATTTCCACTAATAATGTATTCATTCCGTTTTCCACAGTTGAACCCTCCAAGCAGTGGATCATTTTCAAAGACAGTCACAGGAAGTAAGCTTTTTCTCTCTTTGTGTTTCTCAGATTGTAAAATTGCATTCTCCTCTGTTTATATTCATGTATCATATCATTGTATTTGATGTCTGCTCAATGTGTTCTCACAAATACTTAATTGATGAGGTAGTTCACAACTGAATCCTTCAAACAGCTGATCCTTTTGAAAGACCATCACAGGCAAGTAAGCATTTATCCTTTATGTATTTGTCTGATAGCACTGGATCACCACCAAATCAGTTCACACTAATAATTTATTCATTAGGTATTCCACAATTTAACCCTCCAAGCAATGGATCATTTTCAAAGAAAGTCACAGCAAGTAAGTTTTTTCTCTTTTTGCATTTCTCAGATGGACAACTGCATTCTTCTCGGTTTATATTCATGTATCATGTTGTTGCACTTGATGCCTACACAATACGTTCTCACAAATACTTATTTGCTCAGGTAGTTCACAACTGAATCCTTCAAGCAGCGGATCCTTTTCAAAGACCATCACAGGCAAGTAAGCATTTATCCTTTATGTATTCATCTGATTGTACTGGATCTCCACCAAATCGATTTCCACTAATAATTTATTCATTCCATTTTCCACAGTTGAACCCTCCAAGCAGTGGATCATTTTCAAAGACAGTCACATGAAGTAAGATTTTTCTCTCTTTGTGTTTCTCATATTCTTAAATTGCATTCTGCTCTGTTTATATTCATTCATCATGTTATTGTATTTGATGTCTACTCAATGTGTTCTCACAAATACTTATTTGATCAGGTAGATAAAAACTGAATCCTTGAAGCAGCGGATCCTTTTCAAAGACCGTCACAAGCAAGTAAGCATTTATCCTTTATATATTCATCTGATTGTACTGGATCTCCACCAAATCGATTTCCACTAATAATGTATTCATTGCGTTTTCCAGAGTTGAACCCTCCAAGCAGTGGATCATTTTCAAAGACAGTCACTGGAAGTAGGTTTTTCTCTCTTTGTGTTTCTCAGATTGTAAACTTGCATTCTCCTCGGTTTATATTCATGTATCGTGTCATTTTATTTGATGTCTACTCAATCTGTTCTCACAAATACTTATTTGATGAGGTAGTTCACAACTGAATCCTTTAAGCAGCGGATCCTTTTCAAAGACCATCACAGGCACGTAAGCATTTATCTTTTATGTTTTCATCTGATTGTACTGGATCTTCAACAAATCGATTTCCACTAATAATTTAATCATTGTGTTTTCCACAGTTGAACCCTCCAAGCAATGGATCATTTTCAAAGAATGTCACAGGAAGTAAGTTTTTTCTCTGTTTGCATTTCTCAGATTGAAAACTGCATTCTTCTCGGTTTATATTCATGTATCCTGTTGTTGCACTTGATGCCTACTCAATAAGTACCCAGAAATACTTATTTGCTCAGGTCGTTCACAACTGAATCCTTCAAGCAGCGGATCCTTTTCAAAGAACATCACAGGCAAGTAAGCATTTATCCTTTATGTATTTGTCTGATAGCACTGGATCATCACCAAATCAGTTCCCACTAATAATTTATTTATTAGGTTTTCCACAGTTGAAACCTCCAAGCAATGGAACATTTTGAAAGAAAGTCACAGGAAGTAAGTTTTTTCTCTGTTTGCATTTCTCAGATTGAAAACTGCATTCTTCTCGGTTTATATTCATGTATCATGTTGTTGCACTTGATACCTACTCAATACGTTCTCACAAATACTTATTTGCTCAGGTAGTTCACAACTGAATCCTTCAAGCAGCGGATCCTTTTCAAAGACCATCACAGGCAAGTAAGCATTTATCCTTTATGTATTCATCTGATTGTACTGGATCTCCACCAAATCGATTTCCACTAATAATGTATTCATTCCGTTTTCCACAGTTGAACCCTCCAAGCAGTGGATCATTTTCAAAGACAGTCACAGGAAGTAAGCTTTTTCTCTCTTTGTGTTTCTCAGATTGTAAAATTGCATTCTCCTCTGTTTATATTCATGTATCATATCATTGTATTTGATGTCTGCTCAATGTGTTCTCACAAATACTTAATTGATGAGGTAGTTCACAACTGAATCCTTCAAACAGCTGATCCTTTTCAAAGACCATCACAGGCAAGTAAGCATTTATCCTTTATATATTTGTCTGATAGCACTGGATCACCACCAAATTAGTTCACACTAATAATTTATTCATTAGGTTTTCCACAATTGAACCCTCCAAGCAATGGATCATTTTCAAAGAAAGTCACAGCAAGTAAGTTTTCTCTCTTTTTGCATTTCTCAGACTGAAAACTGCATTCTTTTCGGTTTATATTCATGTATCATGTTGTTGCACTTGATGCCTACACAATACGTTCTCACAAATACTTATTTGCTCAGGTCGTTCACAACTGAATCCTTCAAGCAGCGGATCCTTTTCAAAGACCATCACAGGCAAGTAAGCATTTATCCTTTCTGTATTCATCTGATTGTACTGGATCTCCACCAAATCGATTTCCACTAATAATTTATTCTTTCGTTTTCCACAGTTGAACCCTCCAAGCAGTGGATCATTTTCAAAGACAGTCACAGGAAGTAAGCTTTTTCTCTCTTTGTGTTTCTCAGATTGTAAAATTGCATTCTCCTCTGTTTATATTCATGTATCATATCATTGTATTTGATGTCTGCTCAATGTGTTCTCACATATACTTAATTGATGAGGTAGTTCACAACTGAATCCTTCAAACAGCGGATCCTTTTCAAAGACCATCACAGGCAAGTAAGAATTTATGCTTTATATATTTGTCTGATAGCACTGGATCACCACCAAATTAGTTCACACTAATAATTTCTTCATTAGGTTTTCCACAATTGAACCCTCCAAGCAATGGATCATTTTCAAAGAAAGTCACAGCAAGTAAGTTTTTTCTCTTTTTGCATTTCTCAGATTGAAAACTGCATTCTTCTCGGTTTATATTCACGTATCATGTTGTTGCACTTGATGCCTACACAATACGTTCTCACAAATACTTATTTGCTCAGGTCGTTCACAACTGAATCCTTCAAGCAGCGGATCCTTTTCAAAGACCATCACAGGCAAGTAAGTATTTATCCTTTATGTATTCCTCTGATTGTACTGGATCTCCACCAAATCGATTTCCACTAATAATGTATTCATTGCGTTTTCCACAGTTGAACCCTCCAAGCAGTGGATCATTTTCAAAGACAGTCACTGGAAGTAAGCTTTTTCTCTCTTTGTGTTTCTCAGATTGTAAAATTGCATTCTCCTCTGTTTATATTCATGTATCGTGTCATTGTATTTGATGTCTACTCAATCTGTTCTCACAAATACTTATTTGATGAGGTAGTTCACAACTGAATCCTTGAAGCAGCGGATCCTTTTCAAAGAACATCACAGGCAAGTAAGCATTTATCCTTCATCTATTTGTCTGATAGCACTGGATCACCACCAAATCAGTTTCCACTAATAATTTATTTATTAGGTTTTCCACAGTTGAAACCTCCAAGCAACGGATCATTTTCAAAAAAACTCACAGGAAGTAAGCTTTTTCTCTGTTTGCATTTCTCAGATTGAAAACTGCATTCTTCTCGGTTTATATTCATGTATCATGTTGTTGCACTTGATGCCTACTCAATACGTTCTCACAAATACTTATTTGCTCAGGTAGTTCACAACTGAATCCTTCAAGCAGCGGATCCTTTTCAAAGACCATCACAGGCAAGTAAGCATTTATCCTTTATGTATTCATCTGATTGTACTGGATCTCCACCAAATCGATTTCCACTAATAATGTATTCATTCCGTTTTCCACAGTTGAACCCTCCAAGCAGTGGATCATTTTCAAAGACAGTCACAAGAAGTAAGCTTTTTCTCCCTTTGTGTTTCTCACATTGTAAAATTGCATTCTCCTCTGTTTATATTCATGTATCATGTCATTGTATTTGATGTCTACTCAATGTGTTCTCACAAATACTTAATTGATGAGGTAGTTCACAACTGAATCATTCAAGCAGCGGATCCTTTTCAAAGACCATCACAGGCAAGTAAGTATTTATCCTTTATGTATTTGTCTGATAGCACTGGGTCACCACCAAATCAGTTCACACTTATAATTTATTCATTAGGTTTTCCACAATTGAACCCTCCAAGCAATGGATCATTTTTCAAGGAAAGTCACAGCAAGTAAGTTTTTTCTCTTTTTGCATTTCTCAGATTGAAAACTGCATTCTTCTTGGTTTATATTCATGTATCATGTTGTTGCACTTGATGCCTATACAATACGTTCTCACAAATACTGATTTGCTCAGGTAGTTCACAACTGAATCCTTCAAGCAGCGGATCCTTTTCAAAGACCATCACAGGCAAGTAAGCATTTATCCTTTATGTATTCATCTGATTGTACTGGATCTCCACCAAATCGATTTCCACTAATAATTTATTCTTTGCGTTTTCCACAGTTGAACCCTCCAAGCAGTGGATCATTTTCAAAGACAGTCACAGGAAGTAAGCTTTTTCTCCCTTTGTGTTTCTCAGATTGTAAAATTGCATTCTCCTCTGTTTATATTCATGTATCATGTCATTGTATTTGATGTCTGCTCAATGTGTTCTCACAAATACTTAATTGATGAGGTAGTTCACAACTGAATCCTTCAAACAGCGGATCCTTTTGAAAGACCATCACAGGCAAGTAAGCATTTATCCTTTATGTATTTGTCTGATAGCACTGGATCACCACCAAATCAGTTCACACTAATAATTTATTCATTAGGTTTTCCACAATTGAACCCTCCAAGCAATGGATCATTTTCAAAGAAAGTCACAGCAAGTAAGTTTTTTCTCTTTTTGCATTTCTCAGATGGACAACTGCATTCTTCTCGGTTTATATTCATGTATCATGTTGTTGCACTTGATGCCTACACAATACGTTCTCACAAATACTTATTTGCTCAGGTAGTTCACAACTGAATCCTTCAAGCAGCGGATCCTTTTCAAAGACCATCACAGGCAAGTAAGCATTTATCCTTTATGTATTCATCTGATTGTACTGGATCTCCACCAAATCGATTTCCACTAATAATTTATTCATTCCATTTTCCACAGTTGAACCCTCCAAGCAGTGGATCATTTTCAAAGACAGTCAGAGGAAGTAAGCTTTTTCTCTCTTTGTGTTTCTCAGATTGTAAAATTGCATTCTCCTCTGTTTATATGCATGTATCATGTTTTTGCACTTGATGCCTACTCAATGTGTTCTCACCAATACTTAATTGATGAGGTAGTTCACAACTGAATCCTTCAAACAACGGATCCTTTTCAAAGAACATCACAGGCAAGTAAGCATTTATCCTTTATGTTTTCATCTGATTGTACTGGATCTTCAACAAATCGATTTCCACTAATAATTTATTCATTGTGTTTTCCACAGTTGAACCCTTCAAGCAATAGATGACTTTCAAAGAAAGTCAAAGGAAGTAAGTTTTTTATCTGTTTGCATTTCTCAGATTGAAAACTGCATTCTTCTCTGTTTATATTCATGTATCATGTTCTTGCACTTGATGCCTACTCAATAAGTTCTCAGAAATAATTATTTACTCAGGTAGTTCCCTACTGAATCCTTCAAGCAGCGGATCCTTTTCAAAGACCGTCACAGGCAAGTAAGCATTTATCCTTTATATATTCATCTGATTGTACTGGATCTCCACCAAATCGATTTCCACTAATAATTTATTCTTTCGTTTTCCACAGTTGAACCCTTCAAGCAATAGATGACTTTCAAAGAAAGTCAAAGGAAGTAAGTTTTTTATCTGTTTGCATTTCTCAGATTGAAAACTGCATTCTTCTCTGTTTATATTCATGTATTATGTTCTTGCACTTGATGCCTACTCAGTAAGTTCTCAGAAATAATTATTTACTCAGGTAGTTCCCTACTGAATCCTTCAAGCAGCGGATCCTTTTCAAAGACCGTCACAAGCAAGTAAGCATTTATCCTTTATATATTCATCTGATTGTACTGGATCTCCACCAAATCGATTTCCACTAATAATGTATTCATTGCGTTTTCCAGAGTTGAACCCTCCAAGCAGTGGATCATTTTCAAAGACAGTCACTGGAAGTAGGTTTTTCTCTCTTTGTGTTTCTCAGATTGTAAACTTGCATTCTCCTCGGTTTATATTCATGTATCGTGTCATTTTATTTGATGTCTACTCAATCTGTTCTCACAAATACTTATTTGATGAGGTAGTTCACAACTGAATCCTTTAAGCAGCGGATCCTTTTCAAAGACCATCACAGGCACGTAAGCATTTATCTTTTATGTTTTCATCTGATTGTACTGGATCTTCAACAAATCGATTTCCACTAATAATTTAATCATTGTGTTTTCCACAGTTGAACCCTCCAAGCAATGGATCATTTTCAAAGAATGTCACAGGAAGTAAGTTTTTTCTCTGTTTGCATTTCTCAGATTGAAAACTGCATTCTTCTCGGTTTATATTCATGTATCCTGTTGTTGCACTTGATGCCTACTCAATAAGTACCCAGAAATACTTATTTGCTCAGGTCGTTCACAACTGAATCCTTCAAGCAGCGGATCCTTTTCAAAGAACATCACAGGCAAGTAAGCATTTATCCTTTATGTATTTGTCTGATAGCACTGGATCACCACCAAATCAGTTCCCAGTAATAATTTATTTATTAGGTTTTCCACAGTTGAAACCTCCAAGCAATGGAACATTTTGAAAGAAAGTCACAGGAAGTAAGTTTTTTCTCTGTTTGCATTTCTCAGATTGAAAACTGCATTCTTCTCGGTTTATATTCATGTATCATGTTGTTGCACTTGATGCCTACACAATACGTTCTCACAAATACTTATTTGCTCAGGTAGTTCACAACTGAATCCTTCAAGCAGCGGATCCTTTTCAAAGACTATCACAGGCAAGTAAGCATTTATCCTTTATGTATTCATCTGATTGTACTGGATCTCCACCAAATCGATTTCCACTAATAATTTATTCTTTCGTTTTCCACAGTTGAACCCTCCAAGCAGTGGATCATTTTCAAAGACAGTCACAGGAAGTAAGCTTTTTCTCTCTTTGTCTTTCTCAGATTGTAAAATTGCATTCTCCTCTGTTTATATTCATGTATCATATCATTGTATTTGATGTCTGCTCAATGTGTTCTCACAAATACTTAATTGATGAGGTAGTTCACAACTGAATCCTTCAAACAGCGGATCCTTTTCAAAGACCATCACAGGCAAGTAAGCATTTATCCTTTATATATTTGTCTGATAGCACTGGATCACCACCAAATTAGTTCACACTAATAATTTATTCATTAGGTTTTCCACAATTGAACCCTCCAAGCAATGGATCATTTTCAAAGAAAGTCACAGCAAGTAAGTTTTTTCTCTTTTTGCATTTCTCAGATGGACAACTGCATTCTTCTCGGTTTATATTCATATATCATGTTGTTGCACTTGATGCCTACACAATACGTTCTCACAAATACTTATTTGCTCAGGTAGTTCACAACTGAATCCTTCAAGCAGCGGATCCTTTTCAAAGACCATCACAGGCAAGTAAGCATTTATCCTTTATGTATTCATCTGATTGTACTGGATCTCCACCAAATCGATTTCCACTAATAATTTATTCATTCCATTTTCCACAGTTGAACCCTCCAAGCAGTGGATCATTTTCAAAGACAGTCAGAGGAAGTAAGCTTTTTCTCTCTTTGTGTTTCTCAGATTGTAAAATTGCATTCTCCTCTGTTTATATGCATGTATCATGTTTTTGCACTTGATGCCTACTCAATGTGTTCTCACCAATACTTAATTGATGAGGTAGTTCACAACTGAATCCTTCAAACAGCGGATCCTTTTCAAAGAACATCACAGGCAAGTAAGCATTTATCCTTTATGTTTTCATCTGATTGTACTGGATCTTCAACAAATCGATTTCCACTAATAATTTATTCATTGTGTTTTCCACAGTTGAACCCTTCAAGCAATAGATGACTTTCAAAGAAAGTCAAAGGAAGTAAGTTTTTTATCTGTTTGCATTTCTCAGATTGAAAACTGCATTCTTCTCTGTTTATATTCATGTATCATGTTCTTGCACTTGATGCCTACTCAATAAGTTCTCAGAAATAATTATTTACTCAGGTAGTTCCCTACTGAATCCTTCAAGCAGCGGATCCTTTTCAAAGACCGTCACAGGCAAGTAAGCATTTATCCTTTATATATTCATCTGATTGTACTGGATCTCCACCAAATCGATTTCCACTAATAATTTATTCTTTCGTTTTCCACAGTTGAACCCTTCAAGCAATAGATGACTTTCAAAGAAAGTCAAAGGAAGTAAGTTTTTTATCTGTTTGCATTTCTCAGATTGAAAACTGCATTCTTCTCTGTTTATATTCATGTATTATGTTCTTGCACTTGATGCCTACTCAGTAAGTTCTCAGAAATAATTATTTACTCAGGTAGTTCCCTACTGAATCCTTCAAGCAGCGGATCCTTTTCAAAGACCGTCACAAGCAAGTAAGCATTTATCCTTTATATATTCATCTGATTGTACTGGATCTCCACCAAATCGATTTCCACTAATAATGTATTCATTGCGTTTTCCAGAGTTGAACCCTCCAAGCAGTGGATCATTTTCAAAGACAGTCACTGGAAGTAGGTTTTTCTCTCTTTGTGTTTCTCAGATTGTAAACTTGCATTCTCCTCGGTTTATATTCATGTATCGTGTCATTTTATTTGATGTCTACTCAATCTGTTCTCACAAATACTTATTTGATGAGGTAGTTCACAACTGAATCCTTTAAGCAGCGGATCCTTTTCAAAGACCATCACAGGCACGTAAGCATTTATCTTTTATGTTTTCATCTGATTGTACTGGATCTTCAACAAATCGATTTCCACTAATAATTTAATCATTGTGTTTTCCACAGTTGAACCCTCCAAGCAATGGATCATTTTCAAAGAATGTCACAGGAAGTAAGTTTTTTCTCTGTTTGCATTTCTCAGATTGAAAACTGCATTCTTCTCGGTTTATATTCATGTATCCTGTTGTTGCACTTGATGCCTACTCAATAAGTACCCAGAAATACTTATTTGCTCAGGTCGTTCACAACTGAATCCTTCAAGCTGCGGATCCTTTTCAAAGAACATCACAGGCAAGTAAGCATTTATCCTTTATGTATTTGTCTGATAGCACTGGATCACCACCAAATCAGTTCCCAGTAATAATTTATTTATTAGGTTTTCCACAGTTGAAACCTCCAAGCAATGGAACATTTTGAAAGAAAGTCACAGGAAGTAAGTTTTTTCTCTGTTTGCATTTCTCAGATTGAAAACTGCATTCTTCTCGGTTTATATTCATGTATCATGTTGTTGCACTTGATGCCTACACAATACGTTCTCACAAATACTTATTTGCTCAGGTAGTTCACAACTGAATCCTTCAAGCAGCGGATCCTTTTCAAAGACTATCACAGGCAAGTAAGCATTTATCCTTTATGTATTCATCTGATTGTACTGGATCTCCACCAAATCGATTTCCACTAATAATTTATTCTTTCGTTTTCCACAGTTGAACCCTCCAAGCAGTGGATCATTTTCAAAGACAGTCACAGGAAGTAAGCTTTTTCTCTCTTTGTCTTTCTCAGATTGTAAAATTGCATTCTCCTCTGTTTATATTCATGTATCATATCATTGTATTTGATGTCTGCTCAATGTGTTCTCACAAATACTTAATTGATGAGGTAGTTCACAACTGAATCCTTCAAACAGCGGATCCTTTTCAAAGACCATCACAGGCAAGTAAGCATTTATCCTTTATATATTTGTCTGATAGCACTGGATCACCACCAAATTAGTTCACACTAATAATTTATTCATTAGGTTTTCCACAATTGAACCCTCCAAGCAATGGATCATTTTCAAAGAAAGTCACAGCAAGTAAGTTTTTTCTCTTTTTGCATTTCTCAGATTGAAAACTGCATTCTTCTCGGTTTATATTCATGTATCATGTTGTTCCACTTGATGCCTACACAATACGTTCTCACAAATACTGATTTGCTCAGGTCGTTCACAACTGAACCCTTCAAGCAGCGGATCCTTTTCAAAGACCATCACAGGCAAGTAAGTATTTATCCTTTATGTATTCATCTGATTGTACTGGATCTCCACCAAATCGATTTCCACTAATAATGTATTCATTGCGTTTTCCACAGTTGAACGCTCCAAGCAGTGGATCATTTTCAAAGACAGTCACTGGAAGTAAGCTTTTTCTCTCTTTCTGTTTCTCAGATTTTAAAATTGCATTCTCCTCTGTTTATATTCATGTATCGTGTCATTGTATTTGATGTCTACTCAATCTGTTCTCACAAATACTTATTTGATGAGGTAGTTCACAACTGAATCCTTGAAGCAGCGGATCCTTTTCAAAGAACATCACAGGCAAGTAAGCATTTATCCTTCATCTATTTGTCTGATAGCACTGGATCACCACCAAATCAGTTTCCACTAATAATTTATTTATTAGGTTTTCCACAGTTGAAACCTCCAAGCAACGG
Organism: Pogona vitticeps; assembly: GCF_051106095.1. Taxonomy (NCBI): domain Eukaryota; kingdom Metazoa; phylum Chordata; class Lepidosauria; order Squamata; family Agamidae; genus Pogona; species Pogona vitticeps. Next base: position 185,125,034 of record NC_135786.1, read on the forward strand.
ATCATTTTCAAAAAAACTCACAGGAAGTAAGCTTTTTCTCTGTTTGCATTTCTCAGATTGAAAACTGCATTCTTCTCGGTTTATATTCATGTATCATGTTGTTGCACTTGATGCCTACTCAATACGTTCTCACAAATACTTATTTGCTCAGGTAGTTCACAACTGAATCCTTCAAGCAGCGGATCCTTTTCAAAGACCATCACAGGCAAGTAAGCATTTATCCTTTATGTATTCATCTGATTGTACTGGATCTCCACCAAATCGATTTCCACTAATAATGTATTCATTCCGTTTTCCACAGTTGAACCCTCCAAGCAGTGGATCATTTTCAAAGACAGTCACAGGAAGTAAGCTTTTTCTCTCTTTGTGTTTCTCACATTGTAAAATTGCATTCTCCTCTGTTTATATTCATGTATCATGTCATTGTATTTGATGTCTACTCAATGTGTTCTCACAAATACTTAATTGATGAGGTAGTTCACAACTGAATCATTCAAGCAGCGGATCCTTTTCAAAGACCATCACAGGCAAGTAAGTATTTATCCTTTATGTATTTGTCTGATAGCACTGGGTCACCACCAAATCAGTTCACACTAATAATTTATTCATTAGGTTTTCCACAATTGAACCCTCCAAGCAATGGATCATTTTTCAAGGAAAGTCACAGCAAGTAAGTTTTTTCTCTTTTTGCATTTCTCAGATTGAAAACTGCATTCTTCTCGGTTTATATTCATGTATCATGTTGTTGCACTTGATGCCTATACAATACGTTCTCACAAATACTGATTTGCTCAGGTAGTTCACAACTGAATCCTTCAAGCAGCGGATCCTTTTCAAAGACCATCACAGGCAAGTAAGCATTTATCCTTTATGTATTCATCTGATTGTACTGGATCTCCACCAAATCGATTTCCACTAATAATTTATTCTTTGCGTTTTCCACAGTTGAACCCTCCAAGCAGTGGATCATTTTCAAAGAAAGTCACAGGAAGTAAGCTTTTTCTCTCTTTGTGTTTCTCAGATTGTAAAATTGCATTCTCCTCTGTTTATATTCATGTATCATGTCATTGTATTTGATGTCTGCTCAATGTGTTCTCACAAATACTTAATTGATGAGGTAGTTCACAACTGAATCCTTCAAACAGCGGATCCTTTTCAAAGACCATCACCGGCAAGTAAGCATTTATCCTTTATGTATTTGTCTGATAGCACTGGATCACCACCAAATCAGTTCACACTAATAATTTATTCATTAGGTTTTCCACAATTTAACCCTCCAAGCAATGGATCATTTTCAAAGAAAGTCACAGCAAGTAAGTTTTTTCTCTTTTTGCATTTCTCAGATGGACAACTGCATTCTTCTCGGTTTATATTCATGTATCATGTTGTTGCACTTGATGCCTACACAATACGTTCTCACAAATACTTATTTGCTCAGGTAGTTCCCAACTGAATCCTTCAAGCAGCGGATCCTTTTCAAAGACCATCACAGGCAAGTAAGCATTTATCCTTTATGTATTCATCTGATTGTACTGGATCTCCACCAAATCGATTTCCACTAATAATTTATTCATTCCATTTTCCACAGTTGAACCCTCCAAGCAGTGGATCATTTTCAAAGACAGTCACATGAAGTAAGATTTTTCTCTCTTTGTGTTTCTCATATTCTTAAATTGCATTCTCCTCTGTTTATATTCATTTATCATGTTATTGTATTTGATGTCTACTCAATGTGTTCTCACAAATACTTATTTGATGAGGTAGTTAACAACTGAATCCTTGAAGCATCGGATCCTTTTCAAAGACCATCACAGGCAAGTAAGCATTTATCCTTTATGTTTTCATCTGATTGTACTGGATCTTCAACAAATCGATTTCCACTAATAATTTATTCATTGTGTTTTCCACAGTTGAACCCTTCAAGCAATAGATGACTTTCAAAGAAAGTCAAAGGAAGTAAGTTTTTTATCTGTTTGCATTTCTCAGATTGAAAACTGCATTCTTCTCTGTTTATATTCATGTATCATGTTCTTGCACTTGATGCCTACTCAATAAGTTCTCAGAAATAATTATTTACTCAGGTAGTTCCCTACTGAATCCTTCAAGCAGCGGATCCTTTTCAAAGACCGTCACAGGCAAGTAAGCATTTATCCTTTATATATTCATCTGATTGTACTGGATCTCCACCAAATCGATTTCCACTAATAATTTATTCATTGCGTTTTCCAGAGTTGAACCCTCCAAGCAGTGGATCATTTTCAAAGACAGTCACTGGAAGTAGGTTTTTCTCTCTTTGTGTTTCTCAGATTGTAAACTTGCATTCTCCTCGGTTTATATTCATGTATCGTGTCATTTTATTTGATGTCTACTCAATCTGTTCTCACAAATACTTAATTGATGAGGTAGTTCACAACTGAATCCTTCAAGCAGCGGATCCTTTTCAAAGAACATCACAGGCAAGTAAGCATTTATCCTTTATGTATTTGTCTGATAGCACTGGATCACCACCAAATCAGTTCCCAGTAATAATTTATTTATTAGGTTTTCCACAGTTGAAACCTCCAAGCAATGGAACATTTTGAAAGAAAGTCACAGGAAGTAAGTTTTTTCTCTGTTTGCATTTCTCAGATTGAAAACTGCATTCTTCTCGGTTTATATTCATGTATCCTGTTCTTGCACTTGATGCCTACTCAATACATTCTCACAAATACTTATTTGCTCAGGTCGTTCACAACTGAATCCTTCAAGCAGCGGATCCTTTTGAAAGACCATCACAGGCAAGTAAGCATTTATCCTTTATGTATTCATCTGATTGTACTCGATCTCCACCAAATCGATTTCCACTAATAATTTATTCTTTGTGTTTTCCACAGTTGAACCCTCCAAGCAGTGGATCATTTTCAAAGACAGTCACAAGAAGTAAGCTTTTTCTCTCTTTGTGTTTCTCAGATTGTAAAATTGCATTCATCTCTGTTTATATCCATGTATCATGTCATTGTACTTGATGTCTACTCAATGTGTTCCCACAAATACTTAATTAATGAGGTAGTTCACAACTGAATCCTTCAAACAGCGGATCCTTTTCAAAGACCATCACCGGCAAGTAAGCATTTATCCTTTATGTATTTGTCTGATAGCACTGGATCACCACCAAATCAGTTCACACTAATAATTTATTCATTAGGTTTTCCACAATTGAACCCTCCAAGCAATGGATCATTTTCAAAGAAAGTCACAGCAAGTAAGTTTTTTCTCTTTTTGCATTTCTCAGATGGAAAACTGCATTCTTCTCGGTTTATATTCATGTATCATGTTGTTGCACTTGATGCCTACACAATACGTTCTCACAAATACTTATTTGCTCAGGTAGTTCCCAACTGAATCCTTCAAGCAGCGGATCCTTTTCAAAGACCATCACAGGCAAGTAAGCATTTATCCTTTATGTATTCATCTGATTGTACTGGATCTCCACCAAATCGATTTCCACTAATAATTTATTCATTCCATTTTCCACAGTTGAACCCTCCAAGCAGTGGATCATTTTCAAAGACAGTCACATGAAGTAAGATTTTTCTCTCTTTGTGTTTCTCATATTCTTAAATTGCATTCTCCTCTGTTTATATTCATTTATCATGTTATTGTATTTGATGTCTACTCAATGTGTTCTCACAAATACTTATTTGATGAGGTAGTTAACAACTGAATCCTTGAAGCAGCGGATCCTTTTCAAAGACCATCACAGGCAAGTAAGCATTTATCCTTTATGTTTTCATCTGATTGTACTGGATCTTCAACAAATCGATTTCCACTAATAATTTATTCATTGTGTTTTCCACAGTTGAACCCTCCAAGCAATGTATCATTTTCAAAGAAAGTCACAGGAAGTAAGTTTTTTCTCTGTTTGCATTTCTCAGATTGAAAACTGCATTCTTCTCTGTTTATATTCATGTATCATGTTCTTGCACTTGATGCCTACTCAATACGTTCTCAGAAATAATTATTTACTCAGGTAGTTCCCTACTGAATCCTTCAAGCAGCGGATCCTTTTCAAAGACCGTCACAGGCAAGTAAGCATTTATCCTTTATATATTCATCTGATTGTACTGGATCTCCACCAAATCGATTTCCACTAATAATGTATTCATTGCTTTTTCCAGAGTTGAACCCTCCAAGCAGTGGATCATTTTCAAAGACAGTCACTGGAAGTAGGTTTTTCTCTCTTTGTGTTTCTCAGATTGTAAACTTGCATTCTCCTCGGTTTATATTCATGTATCGTGTCATTTTATTTGATGTCTACTCAATCTGTTCTCACAAATACTTAATTGACGAGGTAGTTCACAACTGAATCCTTGAAGTAGCGGATCCTTTTTAAAGAACATCACAGGCAAGTAAGCATTTATCCTTTATGTATTTGTCTGATAGCACTGGATCACCACCAAATCAGTTCCCAGTAATAATTTATTTATTAGGTTTTCCACAGTTGAAACCTCCAAGCAATGGAACATTTTGAAAGAAAGTCACAGGAATTAAGTTTTTTCTCTGTTTGCATTTCTCAGATTGAAAACTGCATTCTCCTCTGTTTCTATTCATGTATCATGTTGTTGCACTTGATGCCTACTCAATACGTTCTCACAAATACTTATTTGCTCAGGTAGTTCACAACTGAATCCTTCAATCTGCGGATCCTTTTCAAAGACTATCTCAGGCAAGTAAGCATTTATTCTTTATGTATTCATCTGATTGTACTGGATCTCCACCAAATCGATTTCCACTAATAATTTATTCTTTGCGTTTTCCACAGTTGAACCCTCCAAGCAGTGGATCAGTTTCAAAGACAGTCACAGGAAGTAAGCTTTTTCTCTCTTTGTGTTTCTCAGATTGTAAAATTGCATTCTCCTCTGTTTATATTCATGTATCATGTCATTGTATTTGATGTCTACTCAATGTGTTCTCACAAACACTTAATTGATGAGGTAGTTCACAACTGAATCCTTCAAACAGCGGATCCTTTTCAAAGACCATCACAGGCAAGTAAGCATTTATTGTTTATGGATTTGTCTGATAGCACTGGATCACCACCAAATCGTTTCCCACTAATAATTTTTTTCATTAGGTTTTTCACAGTTGAACCCTCCAAGCAATGGATGATTTTCAAAGAAAGTCACTGGAAGTAAGCTTTTTCTCTCTTGTGTTTCTCAGATTGTAAAATTGCATTCTCCTCTGTTTATATTCATGTATCATGGTATTGTACTTGATGTCTACTCAATCTGTTCTCACAAATACTTATTTGATGAGGTAGTTCACAACTGAATCCTTCAAGCAGCGGATCCTTTTCAAAGAACATCACAGGCAAGTAAGCATTTATCCTTTATGTATTTGTCTGATAGCACTGGATCATCACCAAATCAGTTCCCACTAATAATTTATTTATTAGGTTTTCCACAGTTGAAACCTCCGAGCAATGGATCATTTTCAAAGAAAGTCACAGCAAGTAAGTTTTTTCTCTTTTTGCATTTCTCAGATGGAAAACTGCATTCTTCTCGGTTTATATTCATGTATCATGTTGTTGCACTTGATGCCTACACAATACGTTCTCACAAATACTTATTTGCTCAGGTAGTTCACAACTGAATCCTTCAAGCAGCGGATCCTTTTCAAAGAACATCACAGGCAAGGAAGCATTTTTCCTTCATGTATTTTTCTGATAGCACTTGATCACCACCAAATCACTTCACACTAATAATTTATTCATTAGTTTTTCCACAGTTGAACCCTCCAAGCAATGGATCATTTTGAAAGAGAGTCACAGGAAGTAAATATTTTCTCTGTTTGCATTTCTCAGATTGAAAACTTCATTCTCCTCTGTTTATATTCATGTATCCTGTTCTTGCACTTGATGCCTACTCAATACGTTCTCACAAATACTTATTTGCTCAGGTCGTTCACAACTGAATCCTTCAAGCAGCGGATCCTTTTCAAAGACCATCACAGGCAAGTAAGCATTTATCCTTCATGTATTTGTCTGATAGCACTGGATCACAACCAAATCACTTCACACTAATAATTTATTCATTAGGTTTTCCACAGTTGAACTCTCCAAGCAATGGATCATTTTCAAAGAAAGTCACAAGAGGTATGTTTTTTATCTGTTTGTATTTCTCAGATTGAAAAATGCATTCTCCTCTGTTTATATTCATGTATCCTGTCATTGTATTTGATGTCTACTCAATGTGTTCTCACAAATACTTAATTGATGAGGTAGTTCACAACTGAATCCTTCAAGTAGCGGATCCTTTTCAAAGACCATCACAGGCAAGTAAGCATTTATCCTTTATGTATTCATCTGATTGTACTGGATCTCCACCAAATCGATTTCCACTAATAATTTATTCTTTGCGTTTTCCACAGTTGGACCCTCCAAGCAGTGGATCATTTTCAAAGACAGTCACAGGAAGTAAGCTTTTTCTCTCTTTGTGTTTCTCAGATTGTAAAATTGCATTCTCCTCTGTTTATATTCATGTATCATGTCATTGTACTTGAGGTCTACTCAATGTGTTCTCACAAATACTTAATTTACGAGGTAGTTCACAACTGAAACCTTCAAACAGCCGATCCTTTTCAAAGACCATCACAGGCAAGTAAGCATTTATCCTTTATATATTTGTCTCAGAGCACTGGATCACCACCAAATTAGTTCACACTAATAATTTATTCATTAGGTTTTCCACATTTGAACCCTCCAAGCAATGGATCATTTTCAAAGAGAGTCACAGCAAGTAAGTTTTTTCTCTTTTTGCATTTCTCAGATGGAAAACTGCATTCTTCTCGATTTATATTCATGTATCATGTTCTTGCACTTGATGCCTACTCAATAAGTTCTCAGAAATAATTATTTGCTCAGGTAGTTCCCAACTCAATCCTTCAAGCAGCGGATCCTTTTCAAAGACTATCTCAGGCAAGTAAGCATTTATTCTTTATGTATTCATCTGATTGTACTGGATCTCCACCAAATCGATTTCCACTAATAATTTATTCTTTGCGTTTTCCACAGTTGGACCCTCCAAGCAGTGGATCAGTTTCAAAGACAGTCACAGGAAGTAAGCTTTTTCTCTCTTTGTGTTTCTCAGATTGTAAAATTGCATTCTCCTCTGTTTATATTCATGTATCATGTCATTGTATTTGATGTCTACTCAATGTGTTCTCACAAATACTTAATTGATGAGGTAGTTCACAACTGAATCCTTCAAACAGCGGATCCTTTTCAAAGACCATCACAGGCAAGTAAGCATTTATTGTTTATGGATTTGTCTGATAGCAGTGGATCACCACCAAATCGTTTCCCACTAATAATTTATTCATTAGGTTTTTCACAGTTGAACCCTCCAAGCAATGGATGATTTTCAAAGAAAGTCACTGGAAGTAAGCTTTTTCTCTTTTTAAATTTCTCAGATTGAAAACTGCATTCTTCTCTGTTTATATTCATGTATCCTGTTGTTGCACTTGATGCCTACTCAATAAGTTCTCAGAAATACTTATTTGCTCAGGTAGTTCCCTACTGAATCCTTCAAGCAGCGGATCCTTTTCAAAGACCATCACAGGCAAGTAAGCATTTATCCTTTATGTATTCATCTGATTGTACTGGATCTCCACCAAATCGATTTCCAGTAATAATTTATTCATTCCATTTTCCACAGTTGAACCCTCCAAGCAGTGGATCATTTTCAAAGACAGTCAGAGGAAGTAAGCTTTTTCTCTCTTTGTGTTTCTCAGATTGTAAAATTGCATTCTCCTCTGTTTATATGCATGTATCATGTTTTTGCACTTGATGCCTACTCAATGTGTTCTCACCAATACTTAATTGATGAGGTAGTTCACAACTGAATCCTTCAAACAGCGGATCCTTTTCAAAGAACATCACAGGCAAGTAAGCATTTATCCTTTATGTATTTGTCTGATAGCACTGTATCACCACCAAATCAGTTCACACTAATAATTTATTTATTAGGTTTTCCACAGTTGAAACCTCCAAGCAATGGATCATTTTCAAAGAAAGTCACAGGAAGTAAGTTTTTTCTCTGTTTGCATTTCTCAGATTGAAAACTGCATTCTCCTCTGTTTATATTCATGTATCATGTTGTTGCAGTTGATGCCTACTCAATACGTTCTCACAAATACTTATTTGCTCAGGTAGTTCACAACTGAATCCTTCAAGCAGGGGATCCTTTTCAAAGACCATCACAGGCAAGTAAGCATTTATCCTTTTTGTATTCATGTGATTGTACTGGATCTCCACCAAATCAGTTCCCACTAATAATTTATTCATTAAGTTTTCCACAGTTGAACCCTCCAAGCAATGGATCATTTTCAAGGAAAGTCATAGCAAGTAAGTTTTTTCTCTTTTTGCATTTCTCAGATTGAAAACTGCATTCTTTTCGGTTCATATTCATGTATCATGTTGTTGCACTTGATGCCTACACAATACGTTCTCACAAATACTTATTTGCTCAGGTAGTTCACAACTGAATCCTTCAAGCAGCGGATCCTTTTCAAAGACCATCACAGGCAAGTAAACATTTATCCTTTATGTATTTGTCTGATAGCACTGGATCTCCACCAAATCGATTTCCACTAATAATTTATTCATTGCATTTTCGACAGTTGAACCCTCCAAGCAGTGGATCATTTTCAAAGACAGTCACAGGAAGTAAGCGTTTCCTCTCTTGTGTTTCTCAGATTGTAAAATTGCATTCTCTGTTTATATTCATATATTATGTCATTGTACTTGAGGTCTACTCAATGTGTTCTCACAAATATTTGATGAGGTAGTTCACCACTGAATCCTTCAAGCAGCGTATCCTTTTCAAAGACCATCACAGGCAAGTAAATATTTATCCTTTATGTATTTGTCTGAGTGTACTGGATCACTACGAAATCGGTTCCCACTAATAATTTATTGATTACGTTTTCCACAGTTGAACCCTCCATGCAGAGGATCATTTTCAAAAACAGTCACAGGAAGTAAGCTTTTTCTCTGTTTGTATTTGTCAGATTGCAAAACTGCATTCTCCGCTCTTTGTATTCATGTATCCTGTTCTTGCACTTGATGCCTACTCAATACAGTACATTCTCACAAGTACTTATTTGCTCCGGTCGTTCACAACTGAATCCTTCAAGCAGTGGATCATTTTCAAAGACTATCATGGGCAGGTAATATTTATCCTTTATATATTCGTCTGATTGCACTGGATCTCCACCATATCAATTTCCACTAATAATTTATTCATTACGTTTTCCACAGTTGAATCCTCCAAGCAATGGATCATGTTGAAAGACAGTCACAAGAAGTAAGCTTTTTCTCTCTTTGTGTTTCTCAGATTATAAAATTGCATTGTCCGTCGTTTGTATTCATTTATCATGTTATTGTACTTGATGTCTACTCAATGTGTTCTCACAAATACTTATTTGAAGAGGTAGTTCACAACTGATTCCTTCAAGAAGCGGGTCATTTTCTAAGACCATCACAGGCAAGTAAGCATATATCCTTAATGTGTTCATCTGATACCTCTGGATCACCACCAAATTGGTTCCCACTAATAATTTATTCATTACTTTTTCCACAGTTGAACCCTCCAAGCAGTGGATCATTTTCAAAGATAGTCACAGGAAGCAATCTTTTTCTCTCTTTGTGTTTCTCAGATTGAAAACTACATTCTCCTCTGTTTATATGCATGTATCATGTTTTTGCACTTGATGCCTACTCAATGTGTTCTCAGAAATACTTATTTGATGAGGTAGTTCACAACTGAATCCTTCAAGCAGCGGATCCTTTTCAAAGACCATCACAGGCAAGTAAGCATGTATCCTTTATGTATTTGTCTGATAGCACTGGATCTCCACCAAATCCGTTCCCACTAATAATTTATTCATTAGGTTTTCCACCGTTGAACCCTCCAAGCAGTGGATGATTTTCAAAGTTATTCACAAGAAGTAAGCTTTTTCTCTGTTTGTATTTTTCTGATTGAAAGATTGTTTTTTCTTCTGTATGAATTTGTCAGCTTTCAAAATATGTTGTTGTGCTCTTCATGAGTTATTTTTTCTTTACTGGGTCTCCACTGAATGAGTTCTCACACATAGTTAATTGGTGAGTTTGTTCACGGTTGATCCCTTGAAACCTAGATCAGTTTCAGCCAGTCACAGGCAAGTAATTTTTTTATTCTGTATGGATTTGTCAGATTGCAGAATAACTTTTTGTCCTATTCTATTCATGCAGTATATGTTTTCATTGGGTCTCCACTCAGTGGGTCATCAAAAATAATTTATTGATGAGGCTATATCCGTCGATAGTGATGATGTGAACCTGGAAGACAGAACATAATTTATGTCTTTAGAGATTTTTCTAAATCCAAAATATGAAAACAAAAGCCGGAGATCCTCACAGAACTATGAAATGATGCAGCCAAGTAATGAAATTTGTTTTTTTTTTTAAAAAGTGGGGTGGGAGTACAGGAGCAGCCACAAACAGCCTTTGTTTTTTAGCTAGTCACCAACTCATAAGGAAATATGGAAGATATTGTGCTGTTGTCCCTCATGGCATGTTGACTGGAAAGAACTGAACTTTTTCTGTAAACAAGGACTGTCCGGAATTGGAGAACTCTCATTTGCTGATAGTAGGGTTGATTGTTCAATATTAGTAATAATGAGGAATGAGTGATTGTGCCTGAGAAAAATGGCAGTAGGTTGGAAAGCTCTGGCTCCTGCTTCCATGCCCAGGGTAGCACTGATCCCCATTTTGGGGTCAAGAAGGAATTTTCCTCCAGGGCAGATTGGCTAGAGATCCTGGAGTTTTTTTGCCTTCTTCTGGGCATCCCGCAGGAGTTATCCGCTAGAGGTTTTGATAAGCTATTGAAAAAAATTAGTATGGTTTTTAAAACTGAAAAATTGAGAGTGACTTATGATTGGGTCAGAGGGATACCTCCTCCCTAAAAATTTGAGTTGAGGTCCCCCTGTTCTAATCCTTCAACACCCCTGCTTCCAGACATCAGTGTAATTAAATGATGTGGATTAGCACTACTCTTGTTGCGTATTCTGGGGAAAGAATCTAGCAGAGATTTGTCTGACAATTGCTAAAATGTTACAGAACCAATCATAGCTGCAAGAGTGAGGAATCAAAAGATAATAAGCTTTCTGTCACAAAGCTTACATAAGAAAATTGAATTGACACTTGAACAGGGAGGAGAAGCTTGATGCATTAAAGGGTGAGCATCTGCTCATACCTGTTGATCTGAGAATTTTGTGGCTATTGATCATATTCTAGAAAGAATTATGTTCATTTCCCCAACAATATGGAGTGAGCCATACTGTTATGCTGCATACGGAGTAAAATCTAGAGGATTTACTTTAGAATCTAGAGGAACCACACAATATATACATAGAGATTGGAATTATTAGGTCAGATGCTGGTGATAGGGCTGAATGTTTGATGTTGGTAATAATGAGGAATGAGTGATTGTGCCTAAGAAAATGCCAGTGGATTGGAAGGCTCTGGCTCCTGCTTCCATGCCCAGGGTAGCGCCGATCGCCATTTTTGGGGTCAAGAAGGAATTTTCCTCCAGGGAAGATTGGCTAGAGATCCTGGAGGTTTTTTGTCTTCTTCTGGGCATCCAGCAGGAGTTATCTGTTAGTGGTTTTGATAATTATTTTTAAAAGCATGGATTTTTAAAGTGAACATCTGAAGTTGGAAAATGACAATAAATTCCAAATTGAAAATGAATAAAACCCTTAAATCTGGAAACCAATTTTTGCCTTGTTTGCCTTGTTCTTATTTTTCATAGTTATAAGTACATGCTTGGCCTCTCCTTGCTATCTGTCAGCTATCCCATTCAGCAAGAGCATCCTTAGAAAGAATTTCATGAGATATAAGGTCCCAAGTGTACATGTAACATGAATATGGAATCAATGGTTCTTTGGAGAGTGGAGTACACGCCTTGCGTCCAAAAGATTGTCCAGATGGAAACAATGACTGTAGGACATTCAGAAGTCGATAAAGCAGTATGCCATCAGACAACTGGATAGTAGATGATATTTGTCTTTAAAGCATTAGTTCCTTTGCAAGTATGACAGACTGAATTTATGTTGTCCATCTGTAAAACTGCCTATCAAAGGGATATAATCAAATAGTGTATGGATATTTGTGAATATTAGAGGTGTCCAGATTTGTGTTTGAGAACTATCACCCCAGGGGCTCTGCTGCCAGTAGAATTCTGGGAAGTTCAGAAATAAGAATCTGTGTACCTCTAATGAATATCAAAGATGTTTTGAAAACAAAATTAAGCTATCATTCAAAAGGAAGCCATAACAGCACACAACCACACAATATATACCTCGTAAATGCTTCATCCATATTATATTGCTAGTATCTAGCTGAACTAGTTCATTTTTTCCCCCTATTAAAAAGCCCTATGGTATCCATGCATTTTCACTGAACTGATTTCTGCAAGAAATAGTGTACAGGGAGTCTAAGGAATTTTCCATGGAGAACATTTAATGTAACATTCAGATTCTTTGTTCTGCTCATCTCTGAAACGTCTTTACAACCAATGTATATGAAACATTATTGGAGGTTCACATTCAAATTAAATAGTCCAATTAATTCCTTTAACAATATAGGAGGTACTGAAGTACTCAGAGCTTACTGGATGTTCTGAGCAGAGTGTGTATCTGTGTGGGGCCGTGGGCCAGTGTGGAGTCGTCCTTTCAAATATAAAAAGTGGTTTTATATCCTGACAATAGGTGATTTTTGGCCAGGTAATAGATTTAGGAAAGCTATATCAGAGTGCAGGAATCCCATGACCATTTCTGGCAGCCTTGGGTATGGCATCTTGAGCAGTATACAAACTTGTTTGCCCCCCATGCTGGGTAGTCTGCCAGCATTACTCTGCATTTTTCTTGAATTTGGAATGTGGTCATTCCTGCTGAGTTTTGTCCTTGGCAGCAGTTATAATATTCTGAACTACAGAGAATTATAAGAGATGAAAACAGTAATTTGGTTAGGGTTTTCTTTTTCTAATTAGCACATTTTATACTACTTTTTAAAAATGCAAAGTGATGTTTAAAAATCAGATTGTATATAGTATAAAGGAAAATTCAGAAAACTGGAACTAAAAACTGAATAGAAGAGCAGGAATGTTGTTACCAAATGTTGATGGAGAGCAAGGGCATGCTGTGAAAGGACAGCACCAAGCCTCTTGGTGGAGCTTATGTACTTCTTAGGCCTGGAGAGATTGATTCCAAAGCTCTTAAGAATTCAACGGAAAAGGCCTGGAAGTGCTAATGGCACTTGAGTGGCTCCAGCAAACTTGTTGCCGAATGTTAGGTCAACATTTATGTAAATCCCATTGATCCAGTGGCTCTGCTCTTGTTGGAACTTGCAACTGGATTTAGGCCAATATTTTTTTGTGGAAGCATTAAGCATCCAACTAACTGATGGAGCGTTCAGCAAAATATTACTGACAGATCTTGGCTGCTCGGAGGAAAAGGTGTGTGTTGAATAGACACACTGTTTTACCCTGTCGATCTGTAAACAACAACCACAGCAAGAACTCCAGTTTGGCTATTCCTCCTGAGAGAGGAGTATTTTGCATGATCCATCCTGTCATAGAATAGAGTTCAGTCTGAAATATCATATGAAAGAATTGGTAGGACATGGACCACCTTTTCAGAAATTTTCTTGGGATTGTACGAGTATTGAATATATCCTATCTTGTTAATGCTAAAAATAAATAAATAAAATAAATCAGAATTTCTGGAACCAGTTCCTATACTTACTGAAGATTATCAGAAGGTAACTAAAATCATACGCAGTCATAATTAGCAAAGCATTCACCACAAGTTTTTCTATATGTCCTGACTCTTGGTGTGATCTAACAATTCCAGTTTCCACATTTCTCCCATCTAGTTCACAGTTATGCTCCATACTCACAGATTCCAACTCTGTTTGTCTGTCTACGGACAACTTCTCTTTTTCTCTCTTCAAGTTTGTGGTATCAATTCTGATGATGAAGCAGGTGGCTGGGAGAGATGCACCCTTCCCTCAGAGTTTGGGAAAAGTGCTTTTTGGACTCCAATTTCTACAGTTAAAAAACAAACAAATACCCCCACACTAAATCTCCGTTGATTTAATGGATCCACTCTAGTTGTGACCCACTACTGAATTTCAACCACAGTGACGGTATTCTCAGAGAACTGAAGAGAACACAGACATGGGTCAGCTGTTTATACTGTCAATGCACATGTAAAAAAGTGTGCTACTTATATACTGCCCTCTAAAGCTTAAAGCTCTCTCTGGGCAGTTTAAAAATTAGTTATGCAAGGTACACATTGCTCCCCCAGAAAAGCTTGGTACTCAATTTACCAGCCTTGGAAGGATGAAAGTCTGAATCAGCCTCAAGCTGAGCCCATTGGGATCAGATGGGAGGGGTTTCCATGTTTTATTTCACCTTAGGAATGTTTTGGCCTAGCACCACCAGACCACCCTCAGAATCACCCAAAATAGTTGATCAGTGCTTTCACTGATTAAGAGAAGCCCATAAGCACAAGCTGTCTTGCACTGTAATTTTAAAATAAAAACATGATTAACTATAATTTCTCAGCATTAGCAAAGCAAAAGTAGCAATGTGAAAATAGGGCATCTTCAGTTTCTGGTAGAGATGTGCAGATTGGTGACGCCTTGGGAATTATGGGAGTTGTAGTTCAAAAAACACAAATCTGCAGACCTCTAATTTTTGGGGCCTACTCATAACTCTTAAGAGGAGGCAGAATGCTTTCTCTTTCAGAGGCTGAGTAGGGATAGAGCTATGGGACCTGGAGCTTTGTGAACTATAGGTGTCAGAACCTCTCAGTCAGGATGGCCACTGACTTTGGCAGCTCCTGCATTCTGAAAGGCCGAGTGTATAAGAAGAATTTTTCCGAGCAATCCTGCAATCGCTCAAACTGGGAGGTGACGATTTACATAAATTATTATTACCTTCAAACAATTCTTAATGTGCATCGAGACCACCAAACGTCCTTTAGGTACATGCCATTTTCTTGCTGATGTGACCTCATATCTCAAATTATGGTGCTGTTTCCAGGCAGGGATTGGAGCTGATCAAGGTGAGAAGAATTTTCTTGTCCTATAGGTTAAGGGAGAGGTCCAAGCATGAGCAGGATCCATTCGTGACTCCAGATGTTCACAGAGAATAAGGCCATCCATGGCTATTTTAATGATAGTTGCGTGACTTTGCAAAATATTTTTTAACTCAGAAAGTAATGATCAGCAGACCCTTCTTCAGGAAGCAGTTCAAATGCAAACAGTGCGGAACCATAGGCAAACTCTTCACAGTTTATACAAAGTGATCTTTCTTTTATATGTTTAGGAGCTGCTTGCACAAAGTTCATGGGTTCTCTCTCACAACCTTTCCAGCTTCAGTGTGGTTTGGCATCAGATACACACAGGCCACAAAGAAGCCACAACGTTCCTTAAACTTTGTTTAAAGTTTAATGTTCAGTCTATGGCTTTTGTGCAGATGTTAAACATTATAATGTTAATCCAGCTCCACAGAGTTTTCACGTCAGCCTTAAGTAGAGCTTTGGAAAACTTTTTTGGGCTACATTTCCCAGAAACCCATAACAAGTATGATTGCTTACCATGTACTTTAAAAAGGTAACATCCTGAAGTTCTTGCTGTAGGCAAAATCTCTATATGGCCTAAGAACGTGTGCCTGGGAGACCAAACCCCTCTCTATTACATCAGTGTAAGGGTATGAGGACATACCAGGAAAAATACAAAGGGATCTGCTGTGAAACTGTACCTGGGAAGTCACATTTCCCTGGGTTAATTCACTTTAGTCAACCACACAGTTGTCGAAAGAGTGGAGGGAGAAAATGGAAAATCCACCTTGTTTGAATCCTCCTGTCCCCCCACCTAGTGTCTGGGTCTGCTTTCTCTTCCTTTTTTTTCTTTTAAATGCTTGCTGACTACCGTAAGGACAGCTAGGTAGCCAAAGGGGGAATTGAATATTTGAGAGAGAGAGAGAGAGAGAAAGAGAGAGAGAGAGAGGAGGAGGAGGAGGAGGAAGTTTTCAGTCAGCCTTGTTTCCAGCTTGTTAAGGCAGCTCTGATCTAACCATGGCTCCTGCAAATCTGGATAGCTGGAGTACAGCTGCTTTAACAAGCTTGAGACAAGACTGACTAATAACGGCTTCCTCTCTCTCTGCTAATTCCTTGCTTTTTTAACTCCCCTGTTTGATTACCTAGCTGTCCTAATGCTAGAGTAGTAAAGTGGGGGACAGAACAGGAAGGAAAGAGGAAACCCGACCCAGGCACCAGTTATCAGGAGGAAAGCATTCAAAAGGCAGCCATTTCCCCCACTGCCCTCTCTCTCTTACTGCTGCTGTAGCTGTCTGGAATGGTTTCAAATAGAACATCTACAAACCCCTCTACGTTGACTCAAGTGATCACCTCTTTGATTCTAAAAAAGCAGAAACCTCAGCACTGGAAGAAAAAAGTGTGGAGGGGGGGCTTTTATATCAAGAAGTCAATGGAAAATACTGTGAATCAGACGGTTCCAGTCCCTGAGCATTGCCTGTATTATTTGTCAATGAAGTTGCTCCCTACGTCTTACATTCACTCTGTTTTTTAAAAAAAGCTTCCCTCCCCATCCTTAAAAAATAAAGCAGGACAATGTATAGTTGCCATAAAAAGTCTGGGGTTTTTGCTCTGTGAATGGACGTTTGTAGTTCTCATAAACACAGCATTATTTCTCCCAAGTGTGTGATTTATATTCTCTAGGGATGTCCTTGTAGAGCAGATTTCCTTTTTCAGCATGTTGACCTTGAGTTAAGGGAGGCTGCTGTTAAAATGCCTATTTCAATCGCAGCAGGTAAAGCGATCTTTAGTGTGTTTGATTTATGAAAGCATTTTCTATTTTAGTTTGGTAACAGATGGTATAAAACAAGGCCAAATCTGGCCGTGTTGTGGTCCCTATCCATCTATCTGGGGTTCTGCAGAGGGCCACACACAGACACCAAACCCAGTGTTTTATGGTGTTTTCTTTAACATTTGTACCCCCCCCAAAAAAATACTCACATGCTTTTCCTAAGACATGAATACTGATTATAAGGGTCTCATTTTAAAATATGCCATTATTTTCATTTCTACAGTTTTGCTTTTAGACCCATGCATGATTGAAAAGTAGTTACAAAGAACTTATTTGTAACTCGATTTGGTCATCAAGCTGAAGGAAGTTTGCCTAATCCTTGTTGTGGTGGAAAAGTACTCTTATTATCTTTCAGTATTTCAACTTTTATGAGCCTGTTTAAAAACTCCAAGCCATGTGAGGATTGGATGTACAACCTTCAGAGGAGATGTGTCAAGACTGATTTGTCCTTGTCTACCACCATCTATTTTAGTTCTATGGTGATTGTGGCAATGGTCCAGTTCAGATGTAATGATCTCAGTCTGGTTTGCAGTGGTTTATCAGACTGGGAGGAAATTGTGGAGCTCCTGCCTTGCCCTCTTCATATGCCTGACTATGACAATGTTTCCCTGTTTTAAAAAACACATTTTTTATTATGCCTGAATTGGGAAATTGTGGTTTGAAGGCATCCTAGAAATCATGTTGCCAGCCATGCTCAAAGTTCAACATTGTTTATGTGCATCATGCAAAATACTCAGCCTGCCTTATGATAAACTTTTCAAAAGACATCCCGAGGAGCCATGCTGCCTGCTTGCAAAATAGAACTCTACTTGGTGTACCAGAGTGTGCATGAATAATTACCTCCACATCCTCCTCTTCTCCCATCATTTTCCATTATCTTCAAGATGTCCCATGTTTAACACACACTTGAACCAATGGTGGATGGTCTATTAGGGCACATGAGGTGCCTACCACAGGCTCGGCCAACTCATAGTCAACAAATCACTGTCTCTTCCAGCATGGATGTAAAATCTTGCTTCCTATATCCCTCTGTTTGTGTGTGCCTCTGTGTGTGTGTGTGTGTGTGTGTGTGTGTGCATGAGAGAGTGAGAGACATATGTCATACTGCGTGCAAATGCCTGTACGTACATGGGCAAACAAATACTCATTTTGGTACTAAGGCTGTCCATCACTCCTGGCTCCAACCACCATCAGGTGTGGTGCTTTCCATCTAACCAATCATAACAAATCCCAGTCATCACTGGATTGCACACAGCAGTTCCCAGGCTCAGTCACCAGCAGCACCGGTTAAGAGGATCAGGTAGCAACTGGTAGTGTGAAAGGCCTCTTTGCCTGAGATTCTGGAGTCTGAAAAGGTAACATGGATAAATACTTGGAACAGTAGCTGTGGCAGCTTCTGTGTTTATGTTTATTTATATCTCATATCTTGCCCTTCTGTCAAGGAAAAAAAAAGAAGTTCAAAGAAAAAAGAAAGGAAACCCACTTGACATAGACCCAAGGTTGCAATAGAGGCCATGAAGTTCTGAGCTACTCCCAACTGAGCAGCCTCAGTATGGGTATTGGACTTCCTCAGCACACTAAGCTAAGGGGACTTCAGCACCACTCCTCAGACCACCCTGGAGACTCAAGAAGAAAGGCTAATGGGCTTTAGGGATGGGCAGTACACCAATACAATCCCAGTTGCACAGATCCACCTTCAGATAGATGCACAAAAAATGCAAGATGGTGGAACGCGGCACCTGCTCAGGAAGATGGAATCATGACTTACTAGTATCTCCCTGTCCCCCAAGAGGGCCCAGGTTAGAGTTTCAATTCTCTTTTGTCTCATCCAACCATATCTCCATGATAAAAGTGCATACACAGAGACTCAGACTCCAGTAGCTGCTGTTTTCCATTCACTGACTTGTTATTCAGGAGGTCTGTTCTCAAGGGCACTCAGGCTGTTTGAATTGGGCAACAGTTCGGGAGTAATC
Organism: Pogona vitticeps; assembly: GCF_051106095.1. Lineage (NCBI taxonomy): Eukaryota > Metazoa > Chordata > Lepidosauria > Squamata > Agamidae > Pogona > Pogona vitticeps. The sequence continues at coordinate 185,143,982 of NC_135786.1, forward strand.
AACACTCTGTTGCACTTCTCTCTCCTTGAATGGCACAACTGTCTCTCTTGACCATAGAGAAATAGATGTTCTTGTTATGATACTTACAACTAGCTCTACCCATCACACAGTAATTGTGGTTGCTCCATATATTCTTACATTTCCATGTAAAGGGAGGGCATAAGATACAGTACAGTACTTCTTTTTTTGTTTAACAAACAGAAAAAAAGACAATACATATTCTGACTTAAATACAATACTGTACAGTCGTTCAATTCACTATTATTGTACAATATCACCCTTTACATTTTCCCTCCACCCAGTGCCACCCTCCCCTTCAGGACTAGGTTACAATATTTTACAATTCATGCCACCCCATATCTGTCCAGAAACACATTGATTTTTCTTTTGGTGTATAAGATACGTCTCTATGCATATCTGAGTCAGGATCTTCAAGTGCGTGATCACAAATGTGTGAAGATGTTTGTGCACACATGTATGACACCAAACCTTTACGGAAAAGCAAAAATGTCCATGCAGCAATTGCATTTCCCTCATAATAAAGAAGCAATATTTTGTCTAGCCTTTAAAAATGAACTCCACAGAGCAGTTGTATAGTGGAAGTAAACTATCAACAGAAATTGTGTGTCAGTTACACAACTTAGGCTTGCTGGGAGAGTGAGTCAGTGGGAGGAGAGATAAAGAAAGAATGTCAACACACCTTGTAAGAAACCTTCTCTCAGCTTTCATCTCACTGAGAGCCTTATCTCCTGAGTCTCTTTCTTTTCTGTGTAGTCGTGGTCTAGGATTCTGAAACCAAAGAACTTGATGGATACTGCAGTTTTGTTAAGTGTATACTTGTCAGAATTTCCTATTTTAGCCATCTCAGACACAATACCTTTCAAAAATAGACATGATCATGACACTAGAACAAAATTCAGAAGCTCTCTGTTTTTTTGACCTTCAGCAAAGTCTGCTAACATCTATAGCTCAATCTTTCATCAGTGAAGCAGCGATACGGATACTTCCCCTCCTCTTGTCATTTATTTTGGCTACTCCTCAAACTTTGCTCATAGGGCAAACTCTGTGGAAACACTGCTGAAGTTGTTGAAGAACCACAACATATGGCATGTTCTGTGCAAAACTTACACATTTTCTGTGCCGCAATGCTCATGTGATGAAATGTGCTCTATACCAGTGGAGTTTTTTTTTAATGAAAACCAAGATATTTTAGCTTGGTTTGTGTCTTATTTCTCTTCAAAGTAATATGGCATGATTGTATAGAGTGGTGGATAGCTGTCTTTCTCACTGGCTGGGAAAACAGTATTTAAGTAAGGTTATCCCAGGAGCACTTCTAGCTTAAACACAATGAATCTCCATCCTTTCTCCCAGTCTCAGTTCATACCTGGTCCTTGCCTTTGAAACTGAGTTGAGCATATGGACTGCTCTTCCTCTCAGTTGCTGCTTGAGGAAAGAAGCCTAGAGTCAGAGGAGCTGGCCAGGAGGTGTGCATGTGGGGCGTTGTGAGAAACAGCTATACTGTATTAGAACAGAGCCCAAGAGAGTCTAGTTTAGCTATGGGAGTTGCAAACAAGCTCATTATCGTAAGGGAAAACTTCAAATTAATTTAACAAACTACACTTACAAATACATCTATGCAAAAATATGTCCTGCGGTGTATATATTAATTTCTATACTACATACTGTAATAGGATGTCCAGATCTCTTCTACAGTTATAGGGACCAGTCTGAAGCAACACTGATGGAGCTGAACATACCAAATTTGCTGGTTAATCCTTCCACCCAAACAATTTAGAGCAGGGGTCTCAAACATGCGGCCTAGGGACCATTTGTGGCCCGCCAGATGATAGTTTGTGGCCCCCGCCTTGCCTGCCCCCCCAAAGCGCCTATGCGTCCTCTGCTGTCAAGAGTCAGGCTGGCAGGCTGCAGTTCCAGATGGAGAGTGCAAGAGGCGCTGTCTTGGGGGAGAGCCAGCGAATGAGGCACACTGCCAACCCTTTTCCCCGAGCGCCCGAGCCACCGCCGTGCGATGCCTGAGAGTGAAGCTTGCTCCCAACCTGTCCTCAAAGACCACTTTCAACAGCAGCTGCCACCGCCACCTCTTCCAGGGCCTCTGGCTCTCTTTCTCTCTCAGCACCCGCTCGGCCAGTGGCCACCTCAGCACGTAGAGGTGCTTCCTCCTCCTTGGAGCCCCAGCCGGTTTAAGGAAACTCTTTGGCGGCTTCCTTGGGCTCTTGCTCCACTTGGCGGAAAAATCTGATGTGGCCCAGCCTCACCCGGACTCTGTCTCCAGCGGCCCCCAGGTAAAATGAGTTTGAGACTCCTGATTTAGAGAATATTTGGCTAGTATTTGAAGCCTTCTACTAGTTTCTCATTAAGAACGGTGTCAGAGATCTCTCTGGTTCTCCTGGAGTGGATGGTGGTTGCTGTTGCTATGAGCCATCAAGTCACATCTGACTCATAGGGTCTCTGATATGTTTTCAAAGTAAGTGAGTCATTTAAGGAGTGGTTTTACCAGTTACACACGTACATGTGAATTTTCATGGCTGAGCTGGGATTTAAACTCAGGTCTCCTGAGCCCTAATCCATCACTCAATCTACTGTACCACACTGTTCACAGAATCATAGAGCTGAAGGGGGCTATAAGGCCATCAAGTCCAGCCCCCCCCCCCCGCTCAATGCAGGAACCCAAATCAATGCTTGTAGGTGCTCCCAAAGCTCCACACACTAAGCATTCCGGAAGGAAGACTTAAACTACAATACTTCCTTGTCCTTCCTTCAGTGCAAATCCATTGTCAAAATATCATTTCCTCACATGTATTAGGCATATCAGAACAGAAATATAAACACAGAAAGTACTGTTAATATCAACTAAGCCGGCACCAATCGATCATTGGAGTACAATTCTATTATTTCATGTCACCTCAGAAGCATTGGCTGCAATCCTGTTGTTCAGCAGAGTACGTTGCCCTGGGGTAGGCTCACTGATTAGTGGGGAGTTAATGAGACAACTCCACAAGTTCTATTGATTCAAGTGGGCTTATTCTAGTTGTGACTTATTGCACTAAAGTAAGTCACAACTAGAGTAGGCCAATTAGACTCAAGTGGGGCCAAGCTCAGCCGAGTAAGTGATGGGAGTAAATTCCTTATGTATCTGTTTCATCATGTTTCTCTTTTGTGTTATAAGAAGCTGCATACGTGCCTCAGAGAACAGCCAGCAGCTCCACTTGCCTACACGGAATACCTCCACAGCTGTTAGTTTTGCAATAAGTGGTCAGTTTTCTGAGAAGGAAAAATGTCAAAATAAATTGGGATTATACAACATTTTCCTTGCCAGTGGAAAATAAAAAAGAGTTTCCGCCAAATATCCTTCAGAAGCTTGTCATAACCCTATCTGTTGTTCACAGTGGCACCTGAACTTCGAGGACAGAATGGATAAGCCTCAGCTATCTGAAGATTTTCTGACTTTGTCTCTGTACCTCCCCCCCCCCCCGCACCTCCCACGTGAAGGCCAGCAAAGATGTAGCTCTGTCACAAGAAAGGGCTAAGGATGTAGCTGTCAGGCCCAAGGAGAGAAACAAGGCAAGAGATTGCTGCTGGTTAAGCTCTTGATATCTCAATCTCCAAGGCTGCAGGCATTCCCTTTCTGAAGGACGAGCAGGGGGAGGGATGGAGATGAGGTGGGTGGTCCAACTGACCAAATGCCCAGCTCTCACATTCTTCCCTTTTCTTTTTCAACTTCAAATGAGCCCCTACCTCTCCTTTCCCATCAAACCTCTTCTCTCCCACTCTCCCCTCCCCTCACTCACAGATCCCACGCAACAATCCTGGCACCGATTTTGGCCTCCCAGGGGTGGCGATATTAATAACGCTCATTAGGAGTAAAAACTCCACAGCTCGGTGGAAGTAGAGCTAACTCTACTGTTACGCAGAACAAAACAGGTGGCTGCACCAGGTAGCTGCTGATTTTGGAGAGCAACGAACTGTGCATTCTTTATTTCTGTTGTTTCTAAATCTCAAAAGCACTCCCTTCTGGAGTCTCCTTCGATTTGTTTCTTCGTGTCTCAAAAGCCCCAAGCTCTCTGCAGCTTGATATAACATAGAAGTGGTGGTGGCGGGGGGGTCCGCCTCTGGAATTCCTACTCAGGCGCGGAAATCACATAAGTGCGAGAGGAGCTCCCTTGCTCCCGAGGAAACATGCCTGAGCTCACATTCCCTGCTGGCACACAGGAACTATTCTCTCCCCAATCGCCTGACATTCCTGAGAGGGAAGCAAAACAAACAAATCTCGTTCTCGAAAGGTCTTTATTTACAACATCAAATTCACCATCAGGTCAAGCATGGCTAAGGTCGAAGTAGATATTCGAACCTAAATTGCAATTATCAGGACTGGGTCTTGGAGCGATAACATATTCCAGAGTACAAGGTTGCACTTTTGTGAACCCACCTCGCGCGCGCCTGGAGTCTGACTAACCTTCCCTGGCAGCTCGTGACCAGACCGGAGGCGGGGAACGGGGGGGGGGCTGCGCAATCTGGGGCTGGTGATTCCCCCGCACCCCCCCAATCTGAGACTTCATGAAAGGCTGCCAACCGGTGCGGTCTTAATGGCCACTAAATCCGACTGAGGCCACGGGAAGCCTGTTGAACTACTCCCACGAAAGTAATTGTTTACTCGCCCCGTTACACTCCGTCACGGTCTTAGAAGAGAGTGCACGGGCAGACGAACCGCTGTCTTCGCTCCCTTTAAACGCAGGGTCCCCCTTTCCCCAAAGCAGAGAGCGCAGCAGTTAATCCGAATCGACGAGAACGTGCGCTTCCGAAGCCCCTACTTGCTCGCTCGCTCGCCTCGCGGCCCCCCCCCCTCGCCCCGTGGTCAGCGCGAAGGGGGCGGCCCCCGGGCAGCCAATCTCTCGGTCTCCACCCCTCGCCTCGGCCACCGCTCCTCCTCCTCCTCCTCCTCCTCCAGCCCCAGAAACCCGAACGGCGCGCAGGGGAAGGAGCGGCGCTCGCCTGCGGAGTTTCGCGGAGCAGCTGTGCCTTCAGCGCAGGGGGAGGGCGCGGGCGCGGGCGGCTGCCGCCCGGGCAGAGGAAGGCTCCGGCCAGGGGGCGAGAGCGCCTCAACTCCTTTTGCACGGTAAGGAGCCGGCTTTTGGGCTGCAGCGCGGCCTTCGCTTGCCTTGCTCGGCCCGGAGGTCGTGGCGGGGAGAGGAAGACACTTCACAAGCGGGCGATGGTAGGGCAGGAGCGGTAGCGGGGAAGGGAAGCGCGCGCGGGGAGGGGGGGCGTCGGGGGAGGTGGGTTTCGAGGCTTGCCCTCAGGCCGGCTCTGTTTTCAGGCAGGAACCCTCGAAGAGGATCGGGGTTGCGCTTGGTCATTCCCAGGAGACGTCGCTGGTCTCGGTCCGACTGCATTATTCGTGGGGTCCCGTGCTGGTGCGGACAGAGAGGGAAGGAGGGAGGTCGAGCTCTAACTCAGTTGGAGAGAAAGGATATTGCAAAAGTAGGGTGGAGGGGAGGCATCTAACCAGGAGATCTTGGCCTGACCCTAGCCTTGGTTTCCCTCCGAAGGAAGCGGCGTGCGGGTGTCAGATTCACGAACAGCCGAAGACTGCCTTGCCCAGTCTGGCTTCGCCTCGCCTCGCCTGGCCTGGAACCCCGGGCTGCTCCCAAAACGCGCGCACAAAAACTTGTTAGGCCGACCCCCTCTGCCCGTAGGAGGCTTCCTGGAGAGCCCCCCCCCCCGGCCCTTAGCCCTGTCAGCGCCAGATCGCGGGCTGATGTCTTAAGCCCCGTTTCTTTTCGGGAGGAAGTGTATGGAAAAACCACGGGTGAACCGGCTGGCGTTTCTTTGGATGTACTTGCCCGACTGCGCTCTGGAGAGATTGCTGTGTTGCGGGGAAATCAACGTTTGGGGATCATTTGTGGAGGCGCAGCTGTGATGACAGTTGGGGATGACAGGCGCTTCCCTCTGAGGCGAGATAAAGGGGCGGAAAAAAAAAAAGATAAATAAAAGGAGTCCGCAGAAAAGATTCTTGAGAGCGCCCCCCTGCTGTTAAAGTGCTTTGAATTTTGGTTTGTTCCTGAAGGGGTGGGGGTGGTATTCACAATATCAAGGGGTTCTTCCCCCCCCCCCCGCGGCAGATATGCATCCTTAGGAACACGTGAAGGAGGCTGTGTTTATTTTACCGAACTAGATTCTTCCTGACACTTACTGTTGGGTTTTAAAACTGATGAAAACCTGATGTCACTGTGAAGATGTTTTTAAAAGTATCCAAGCCCTGTTCTTTGGAGGCTAATTGTTAGGAAGTAGTGTTTCTTCGGCTCTAAGGAATGGCTCCTGAACATTTCTAGAATGTCCCTACCCACAAGGAGGTGGCTCAGAGAGACACACACACACATTCCCATTCCACAAATCCTACTGAAATCAGTGTGCCTGCAGGACAGTCTTTCCACAGCTTGGCTCATAAAGGAGCTCTTCAAAGTTCAGAAGAACTTTTGAGAAGTCAAGTGCTGGGCCTGACTCTGATTAAGTGTGTGTCCCCAGTAGGGTTGCCCCTTTGCTTGCATATGGCTCTAGAACAGGATTGCAAGGTTAAGAGTACTGCCCTGAGAATGCTTTCAACTGAAAAAGCTTACAGATTTTTTTACTTGGAAGTAAGTTCTACTTGGTTTAGGGGAGCTTCCAAGTGTAAAAGGTAGAAGAGAGCTACTTTTTAATCTTGGCTCTGCAGCTTTTTAACTTGATTTACTGACGAGAGAGAAAAAAATGGATGCAAAGTTAGTATGGTCGTGTCTGGGAGTAGGGCCCACTTTTCACAATGAGACTTGCTTCCAAGTAACTGTGCATTGGATTGTGCTCTAAGTCAGTGGTTCTTAACCTTTGTTACTCGGATGTTTTTGAACTGCAACTCCCAGAAACCCCAGCCAGCACAGTTGGTGAAGGCTTCTGGGAGTTGCAGTCCAAAACTCCTGAGTAACCCAAGGTTAAGAACCAGTGCTCTAAGTGGCGGTGGCTCATCCATGATTAGGGCAAGTTCAGCCCTACCTTAGGCTCCATCCAACCATCTCATTCCTACCTACCTCATTGCTTAAGGCATAAATCCTTTGTATATGGGAGTGCTTGTTTGCCTGCTTCTGCCTATGTTTGTGTGAGTTTTCTAATTTTAGGGATGTGGATGGTGAAATTTTTTGTAGTTTGTTTCAGGTTCTTTTCAAGGAGGGTGCCTCTTTTGTTTTTATTTTCTTTGTGTACCTGTCCTTTTAGTTTACAAGAAAGCTAAAGCCTCTTTCACGTTTCCTCCTCTATTTTTTTTTCCTGGCAACCAAGAATCCTTAAAACCTACTCCCCAAAAGTAGAGACAAGGTAAGGCAACCGAGAAATAATCAACTCCATAAAACTCACTGAGAAAGAAAAATCACTAGTTTATATTATTACATCCATCATTCTCATCATCAATGATCAATGCCACCAAGGTCACTGCATCAATATGAATGGATGCAAATGTTTGCTATTCTTTTTAAATAGCTGAAATTTGCAATCTTTTTTTTTAAATCTGCTTTTTAAAACACCTTGAAGGTGTTTTTTGTTCTTGTTTTGATTTTTTTACAGGCAGATTTGTGCTTCAGTGAATAATGAGTAGATTTGAGGAGAAGGAAGGGGGAGTGCCTGTTATCTTGTTAGCAAACCATCTGATTGAGTGTTATTGAATGGCTGATCAGGATGTTTGAAAACAATTGCCATCTATGCAGCTGTCATCCAATCTGAATGAGATAGTCTAGGCCAGGCATGTGTTATGGAGACCAGGTCTGTTGATATGAGAGGTATCAACTTTTTTCATTGTCCCAAACTGTATCCTTATCTGAGGTGATAGAGATAATCTAGAGCAGTGGTCCCCAACCTTGGGCTTCCAGATGTTCTTGGACTTCAACTCCCAGAAATCCTGGCCAGCAGAGGTGGTGGTGAAGGCTTCTGGGAGATGTAGTCCAAGAACATCTGGAGGCCCAAGGTTAGAGACCACTGGTCTAGAGCACTGGTTCTTAACCTTGGATTACTCAGGAGCTTTGGACTGCAACTCCCAGAAGCCTTCACCACTAGCTGTCCTGACTGGGGTTTTTGGGAGTTGCAGTACAAAAGCATCCAAGTAACAAAGGTTAAGAACCACTTGGTCTAGAGGAAAGGGATCCCTAAGATATTGGTTTTGTGGGATATCAGTAACCACACTGACACATTTCTGAGAAGACCTTATGGCCGCCATGTATGTATTCATGGCACAGGATGTATCAATCTATTTGATTATGTATTTGTTACATTCCTATCCTACCTTGATTATTTGTTACATTCCTATCCTACCTTTCAATGAATTCAAGATTGTGTACATGCTGTCCTTCTCCCCATTTTATTCTCACAACTCTGTTAGGTAGGCCAGAGTGAGCCACTGATGGGTGCAAGGTCATCCAGTGAGCATCATGGCTGAGTAGGGACTAGAACGTCTATATCCCAGTTGAAGACTTAGCCAATACATCCCACTGGCTCATCCAGACTGTCAGATGTGGCAGACAACAAACACACTCCGTGTATGTTTCCTGCACTAGGTGATGATTATGTGTGTGGGGACTTGTAGCAATTCCTTTGTCATGGTCAGATATATTTTACACTGTTTGAGACTGTTAGCCTCCTGATTGGTGGAGAACCAAGCTGAATGCTCTACCTTTGACACCTGATAGGTCTAGCTAGCTGTCAGACCATCATGGGCAGTTTACCTGATGATCTGGACAGCACTTCTTCAGATACCTATTCAGTCTTTAGCATTTAGGCTGCTGATAGATACCTCAGTGTGTGAGATATCTAGCTGTGGAGGCGGAGGCTGGGAGTTCACTTCCCCACTGTACATCCCAGAAGAGACAGCCTGTGTGATCTTGGGCAAGCTGCACAGTCCCAGGATGCACCCCGGAATAAGGGAATAGTAAATCATTTTGAAAAGGATTGTTTAAGTCAGAATTGACTTGGCAGCCTGTCATCATCATAAGAACATAAGAAGAGCCCTGCTGGATCAGGCCAAGGGCCCTTCTAGTCCAGCTTCCTGTATCTCACAGCGGCCCCACCAGATGCCTCTGGGAGTGCACGAGACAAATACTGTAGATAGCTGTCCCCTTATACCCCTCCCCTGCATCTGGCATTTGGAGGTATCTTCATCATCATCACAATCACCATCATCATAGAAAAGCAACACACTCCTTGCTAGGCATTCTCTCCTGTTAGTTTGAGCTGTATTGATTACATTTACAGTACATATCACCTTTTCCCTAGTGAGTGCAAGGCAATGCGTATGGTTAGCTACAACCCACCTTAATCTTTACAGCAACCTTTATGAGGCATGCCAGGCTCAGAGAATGTGACTGACTCAGGGCCAGTCAGTGAGTTTCACGGCTGAGTGGGGGCTTGAATTTGGATCTCCCATATCCCAGTCTTAATGTTTTAATAATTACTGCACATTGGTTATCTTATTATTTTATTCATATTATTCGTACTGTTACCTCTTTTTGTTCTCCAGGGAGTATGGCCAAATTAATTAAACACATAATGAAACATAACTATTAAAAAAAGTAAAAAACTGGTCCTCCTCAATAGGTTGTTTGCCAAAAATCCACATGAATAAAAGATATTTGCCTGCGACACAGAGGATAACAAGGGGCAGCCGTCTAGCCTCTTTGAGTAAGGAGTGCCAGAAGGTGGGAGTGGCCACTTGGAAAGTCCACCTGATGGAAATCTTTCCCTTCCAATGTCACCTCATTGACTTCAATTTTAGCTGTGGTTTTACTTGTGTTTTTTTTCCTGAAATAGCTTTCCTTCTTTCATTTTTATGGGTTCAATTCACTGTTAGTCCTTGAGAGCATTTAAAGACCTGGCTCTTCAGGTAGGCCTTCCCTCCAGTCAACACCTGATTTTCTTTTTTCTTTAGCTTTCTCCCATCTTGATCTTCTGATCTGCAGATTTAATTATGTGATTGATTTATAGATACTTGATTATTTTATTTGATTGTATTTTATAATGTTTTATTCTTCTTTATAAGCTGCCCCAAGTAGACTCTGTCTAGAGGGGTGGGGTAGAAATCGAATAATAAATAAATAAATAAAATAAAGAGCAGCCTTCGAGTCCCCCCTCCATCACAATATGATAAGTTGCTGAAGAACTAGGCTCTTTATTGAGTACAACACAAACTTAACAGGCCAATGGGCCCCCACTGAACTAGTGCCAGCTGGCACCAGAGAGTTAATGCCGCTCCGGGTCTTTAGCAGTTTGGCAACTAATGGTCTTCATGGGGAAGATTATAGTCCTTTCCCATCGACCAGTTTGAGGGTTCCATGCAGGTGGGCTAGGCAAGGAGGGTCACAACAGGGTGCTGGATACAGGCAGTTAGCTGCCCCTGTAGGTGTGTGATTATACTCCCCTCCAGCCAGGCCACTAGTTCCACCAGTGGCATTGCCCTGACCATAGAACTGGTAGCTCCCGGGAGAAGACCTTCCAAAGTCCAGGTGAACCTGGATGACCTAGCCGTGGCTGTGGGGGTGGAAGGCATGGTGGTGCTGCACTGAGTGCCTCCCTCTGGCTAGGTTGGGTGCTGGGACTTGGATGGGACTGGTTGCCCTTGGCATTTCCTCTGGCATTGCCAGGCCCATCTTTAGTTTTCCCCTTGGTGAGTTTCCTGTTGTTGTGCCTCATCCTGGCATACTCGGATTGCCTCCTCAGGGTACTAGTAAGTCCACTCAGTCCCTCATGTTGGGCTTGCCCTGGTGGATCACCTCCCAACTCTCCGTAGACCAGGACCTGGTTGGCTGCACCATCTGCACCTCACAAGCCTCCCACTCCACAGCATCCACCAAGCATTCCTCCTCTACCGGTTCCTACTCCTCCTTAAGTAAGAGTCCTGCCATGGCTACACCTGTGGCCTTGAGGACATCTCCTGCCTCCTTGCCATTGTCACCCCAATCCACAAGGGAGTTGTGGGTGTGGAAGGTAGCCTCCTGCCTTGTCAAGGTGGGCAACTCATCATCCTGTCCAGTGGGACCCTTGCAAGTTCCACAGTCCTACATACAGTAGACACGCTGAAATGAAGTAGACCCATTGAAAACAACCTAAGGTAGATTTATTGAAATTGAGTTAGTTGTGGTTAACAAGTCTCATTCATTTTGGTGGAGCTACTCTAGGTAAAACTAACATTGGACTTAGCATTATGTGATTTTATTAGCACCCTTGAGGCATACCTGAAAGCTAGGATACAAATGGTGGATTGTTGCTTAATACTCCCAGTTATAAACAGTTGTTAGTAGTTTCTTGGAATTCAGTAGAATATGCTCTCAACCACATGCTTAGAGACTAGGTGAACTTAAAAATGAGTATACCAAGTAAACCTGCTTGTGATCTAAAGATCTTTGGGAACCCTTATCAGTGTCTCTAGTGTGAAGGGAAAGATCACTCACGTGAGAGATAAATTAAATCATACTTGAAAATAAGAACCTTTTAAGGGCAAACCAGACTGTCTGGATACACCCTAAGGCTCTCAGGATAATAAATACCATTATATATGTTTATTTGCATTAAAATGCAGGCTCCAGGAAATGAACTAGATGTAGTAATAAAAACAGAGCTTAGCAAAGTTAGTTTTTTGGACTACAGTTTGCAGAATTCCCCAGCCAGAAGGGTCAGTGGTCATGCTGGTTGGAGGTTTTGTGAATCACGTTATAGTCCTGAATAGTAACATTGTCAATCTCTAAGTGAAACTAAATTATAAAATTAGAATGAATTAGGTTTTGCTTATGCATGTACTGTATGATGAACTGTTATTCTGTGTCACTGACACTGGGGTTTTGTACTTGACTGGATAAGAAGTACAGTACAGTAACTTGATGGACAACTGCAATCTTAAAGGGTAGGTGAACAGTTCATAGGTGAACAGTTCATAAGTCTTTCTTCTGATATCCTATCGGATGATATCAGGTTACATAAATCAGTTCTGCCTGGACGTCATTGGGACATCACCAACGTCCCCTATGTCCCCTCTAATTTTTGGCCCTGGTTGTGTGGGAATCTCACCCCAAACGTTCCCTCTAATTTTCGGCCTTGCTGTGCAGGGGCCTCGTCCCGTATGCGCATGGGGTGCAGGACTCCAGCCGAAATGGGAACCAAGTGGGGGAGAGAAGTGGCTGCTAGTGCACAGCCCCAGCGGAGCTCTGCGCATGCACACAGCTGAGAGGGAACATTGGTCATCATAGCATGGAAGTCAGTGAGACAAAAGGGTTTAATGCAGGCATTTGGAGTAAATGGTTTGCATTTTGATTTTTGTTGCATTAGGTGTTCTTGGAACTGTTTGCCAGCCCAACAGAACAGAAGAAATTATAAAATGCATTTTATCTGAGAATATGGAGAATGTGCTGTTCGGGAGGAGGGTAATCTAAAAACTTTGAGCAAATGAAACCTGAACTGAGGGGAAAAAGTCAGACAGCTATGTACAGTGGACCCTTGACTTACAGACGGCTTGACTTACAGACTTTTTGAGTTACAGACTTCTCTGGCCGCAAAATTCAGGTTTGACTCGCAGACTGAGATTTGACTTACAGACCAGAAAAAAACCAAAATGGAACAAAAACGGCCTGTTACGCAATTAATCGGTTTTCAATGCCCTGTAGGTCAATGGAGACTTGACTTACAGACTTTTGACTTGAGAACCGCCTTCCGATACGGATTAAGTTCTCAAGTCAAGACCCCACTGTACATGAATTTAGGTGTTTGAATATGGATTGAGTGACATGTTCAGATTACATTGCATTTCTATAAATGTAAGCAGAAGAAACATTAATGAAATGTATTGCATATGTTCTGTATATTGGACTACAACTCCTGGAACATTCCATCCAGAGGTTTCTGGTTTCTAAAAAGGGCGTGGGGGCTTTTGTAGTTTAACACAGGTGAGGTAGGAGCTGAAATCACATTTAAATAGACGATCACACCATCAGTCTTGGAGGTGTCCCCGTTTTGGGGAGAAGGGGCAAAAATGACTCCTGAGCTCTCAAAAATTATTCATCCCTATCTTAATGTTTCAGGAACTCTCTTCAGTTTGGATTTGATAGTCTTATGCTCCCTTAGTTTTCTTTTCCATGGTTCTCTGCCTTTAAAAACTTCTTTTGTTTAGGGTGGCTGATTTCCTTTTATGCCTTGTGTCTTTGCCTTGTCAGAAAGACAGGGATTGTGGCCCTTACTGCCTCCATTTTCTCCTAGTTTATTTGCCAGCACCTCAGAAATGTAGCTTCTTCACATCCAGTGGCTCCTTGCTCTATATCCTGCTGAATACTGGTGGTATTGGCAGAACAAAGCCTCCCAGCGCTTTCTTCAGGTGGAGGTCCTATTTCTTTGTCTGTGAATAAGTCTGGGAAGTCAGGATGGGAACAGTCCAGGGACATGCAGAGGTGGCGGCTTTGGTTCATACTTCAGATGGGGGCAATTTTGACAAAGATCTATGTAACTTAATGCCATGCAAAACTTCAGTGGGTGTATGTGACAGGGACACAGATAAAAACCTAAGGAGCACCGAGCATATTCAGTAGTTACAGAATGTTGAGTGTCAGCTGGAAAAGGCAAAATTAAAAAAAAAATGAAAAATACAAAGAGTGTGGAATAGTGAGCTAAGAAGGGAATGGTTTGGCTGGCTGCTGGGAACTCTGAAAAGGTAGATACCTGTCTCAGGAAATATTGCCACATCTTGCTGCAGGTGCTGCTTGTAGGTGTATCATTAAAAGGCATGGGAGTAATAGAAGGCAGCTTTCCATCTTTGAAATGGGCTTACTTTTTAGCTGCATGTGGTCCATTTGTGAGAGCCCTACGTGAAGGTGCTCGGCAGTGCTTTATTCCTTTCATGTGCATTCTTAGGTCTATTCTGTTTGGCCCCAGCTTTTCACACTGAATGGATCCACTATTGTCCCCACCCTTGGAATTGACAGCAGGAAAGCTGCTGCAAAAATCATTTTGATAGCTGGTTATTCTAGCTGGATACATTTTGAAGAGAACGTTTTGTGTCTTAGAGCAAAATCCATCTGTCTATCTACACTACTTGGCACGGCTTGTGACCAAGAACACATTCTACCAGTTCTTTGAAGAGCGGAACATTGGTTTCTGAGTGTGATTCAGGAATTTGGTCTCTGCTTTCCTCCACAAGTTCCCTGTGATTGATTGTGACTCTTGGCAACTTTTTCTTCTTCTTTCCCTTGTATGTTAAGGACAACCAAAGCTTTCCTATTAGCATATGGTGCTCTTAGAGAACTGATTGGCTGAGCATTTTCAGCCTTGAGCTTTGGAACTCCTTTAGTTTCTGCTGGACTATTTGAGCCTGAAATCTGTTTGATCTACACAACATGGTCAAAAAGAAATCTCTTCCCCCCCCCCCACAGGCTAACTGAAATCAGTAGAATATTCTGCATATAAATAGATTTAGTAGGGAACAATTTAGATTTAGCAAATTTTGAAGAAAGCCACCACCAGAGTTGGTATACTTTAAAATAAATGAAATACAGCAAAGAAACCTCTTTGTTACACGAAAGCTCATGAGCCCGTCTTTTCAGAGGTAGCTTCCAGTTGCTATTCATATCCAATTATCTTCCCACAAACTCAACTGAAGCATAATCAAGACTTTTGATGTTATCTCTCTATTTTGCTCTCAGAACTGAAGATGATAATGGAATGATGTTTTTCCTTTGTCTAGGTTTTCTGGTAAAATGATTCAAATGTTTTATTTAGAGAAAGCTTCCAAAGTAGCTAACAAACAGTGTAGTGGTTCCCAAACTTGAGTGCCATGATGGGCTGGGTCACTGCCAAACCCAGCCAGGAGCACCGCAGAATCCTCAGAAGTGCTTCCGAAGCTGGGCTTCCCCCCTTCTCCACCCTGTGGGGGAGCCACAGCCAGTGGCCAGTAAGTCAAGGGAGCTATGAGTTGAAAACGTTTGGGAACATTTTAGACTGGGATACAGGAGATTCAGATTCTAGTCTCAGATGAGTCATGGGTTTCCTTGGGTGATCCTGGCCAGTTTGCTCTTTCTCAGATGGATATTTCTCAGAGACTGCTATGAAGATAAAGTGGGAAAGAGAACTCCGTATGCCACCATGGAAGGTGGGCCAGAATTACAACTAATTATATATAGAATCCATTAAAATTATCTGTGTTGCTTTTTGATGGATAGTGCTAGGTGTTGTCCATCTGACAGTAATCAGAGTCTATGCCAATTGAGTGTCCCTGGAGAGTGTATCGTCATTGGGTCCATGCCACTAAAAAGCCTCCATCAATGCTCCTGATGCCACCTGACATGTCAGTGGTAGCACCAGGAGCAGGGTAGCTAACAGAGATCTTCTGTCTGTTTGTGTCTTAATATATTCTTTCCTATTTCTTATTCTTCATTAACCCTAAACCTTCAGGGGAGGGCAGTGTTTGTGAGGGAGAGGACAAGAACCATTTGCAGGTAGGGGACCCATTTATTCTTTCCTTTCTGGACCCGAAGAGAGCCAAATAAGCACAAGAGTCTTATAATCTCCTGTCCTGAGGATTATTCTTGTCTTCTTCCTCAAGAACAGTCTTGCAAACCAGCTGCTCATGAATCTGTAATCATAAACCCAGTGTCATTTAGATCACTGGTTCCTAACCTTTGTTACTCAGATGTTTTTGGACTGCAACTCCCAGAAGCCTTCACCATCAGCTATGCTGGCTGGGGTTTCTGGGAGTTGCAGTTCAAAAACATCCAAGTAACAAAGGTTAAGAACCACTGATTTAGACCAGCCTGGGTGCTGATGCCAAACAACAGTAAGAAAGCAGGTGCTGAAAATATGAAGGTAATAGGTAAAAAGATAAAGCAGCTGTGAGACAGCTGTTTTCCTCAACAGAAAGTGACATTAGGCATGCAGTTTTCAAAATTAATGGACTACAGCCTCTAGAAGTCTGCAGAAATTCTCCCAGTCAAACTTCTGGAGGCTCTAGTAAAGGAAACAAAAAAGCACAGTCTTTCAGATATCTGTAATCACTTTCAGCTGAGAAATACTGGCTTCTTGCAGATATAATGAAGATAGAGGAAATGGTTGAATGGGGCCAAGTACTATGGAAACGGCAAGGCATTATGCATCTGGTGGTCTCTCTGTCTGTTATGCTCCATACAGGGTCTCTCCCAAGAAACTACCAGACCAAAAATGCCTTGGGAGGTGTCTCTCTCTGTCTCATGTCTCTCTGTTCACTGGCTGGATAGCTCAGTGAGTTAGGCATCTGGCTGCGGAACCAGATGCTGGGAGTTTGAGTCCCCCACTGTGCCTCCAAGAAGAGCCATTTTGTGAGGCCTTAGGCAAGCTGCACAGTCCCAGGATGCCCCTAGAAGAAGGGAGTGGGAACCCACTTCTGAGTACTCTTAACTAGAAAACACTGAAAAGAGTCATCGTAAGTCAGAACTGAAGAGACAATGAGGATTTGAAGATGCAATTAAATTAAATTAAATTAAATTAAATTAAATTAATGTCCTGTGTGAAGGTGTTCCAGAGCTGTAGCGTTGTCTTCATGTCTCTCTGTTCACTTGCCTCTCATCCAGTGGAGCTTAGCTTCGGATCTTAACGTTTGGGTGCTTCTCTATGGAAACAGGTAAACCTTGTGGCAGTGGAGTTCTTCTGCCTTTATGGAGGGTATCTACACTACACAGTTACAGGAGTTTGATACAACCTTTACTGACAAAGCCCCATCCTGTAGAATCTTGTAATTTGTAGAGGCACTTAATAGTTCTCTGCTAAGAAGTGTACCTACATACCTATGAATTCTGAATTCAGACAATTCTGAGTCCCTTGCCAGATTACAGATGCTTGGATCCTGTAAATCAAGCCATGAAAAATAGTGGTGTCCTACTGTTGTGACTATGTGGTATAGATGCACTGACAACTTCTCTGCCATGCTCAGCAGCTGTATCAACACAGGATTGTACTGAATTCTGCCTGACCTTGAAAGCAGAATAAACATAGAGGGGCTGGTGTTCAAAAGATAATTTAAATTGTACTTTTTTTAAACTTTAAAATACTTGGTAAAATAATTGGGAATGTTCCTGACAACTGTGCTAATAGAAACTGCCACAAAAGAGCCAGTCTGTAGGCCAATACAATTATGTTTCCGTTCTTGGAAAGTTTTTTTAAAAAAACTAAAACTAGAATTCCTCAATTAGCTTGGTCAGGATCTCCATCCCTGGTCACTTCTAATCCTCTGGCTGGGAGATTCTTGGAGTTGTAGCCAAAGATGTAACTGTTTCCAAGCCTTGAAATTAAATTAGGCGTTATAGTTCCCCGCGTGGATAATAGCTTCAACCTCTGAAGTGTGAAGGGCTGTCCTGCTACAACCAGTCAGTGCCAGTAGCACTTGCCAGTTTAATGAAGACTCTCTATACAGGATGGCCACTCTTCAAGTCATAAGAAAAATAGTCCATGTAATAATCCCTTGCACCCAGAGCCTATTTCCAACCAACATACAAGCCCTGCAGATGTTGTATTGCAGCCCTCATCATCGGCCACCATTGGCTATACTGGTCGGGGCTAATGGGTATTGTATAAAAAGTCTGTCTTGTTTTTGTTGTCTCCATTATGTCAGCATGAGCTGGACTGCTGGAAATATTTCTAGGGTAGAACGGTTCTTTCTATTATCTGCTTTTGATTATGGTTTGAGTTCCGAGAGGAGGGGTTCTGATACATAGGTAACACTTCCTTAAATATTAGATTTTATCTTTGAATCAACCTAGCTGATAAACTATGGAGGTGGTGAGAAGTATCCTATGTGATCCATGCTGTCTCCCTTTGGAGTTATTGTTAGAATCATTTTTGTACTGCTTCTCAACTGCACAAATCTTGAAGCAGTTGCTGTCAGTTTAAAACAACAAACACAACAATACAAAGTATCAGCCTGTTCTTGGTTCTTGACAGAGTTAATTCTTAGCTATTTACTGTGAGCTAGGAAGAGCTATACAGTAGTATCCCAGTATATCTGAAATATGAGTTAGCTGATCATAAGCTGTCTTTCATAGAAACAAATCCCTTTAACTAGAATGGCACTTATTTCTAAGTAAATATCCATAAGATTGCAGCCTTCGTTAACTGTCTTTCCCTCTTTCCTCAGTTCTGAGATTGGCCGTCATAATTTCTCAGTGAAAATGCTGAATTCTGAGTAACTCTTTATAATGTTAGAAAACAGAACAGCTGCTTATCAGGAGAATTAGATTACACTGTATGGCACTGAGATAGGTGGGTGGCAAGCTGCCTCCTGCTGTTAAGGACATAAGAAAAGAGCAAATGAAGGAAAGTAAAATGATCCAGTGATGAGATTTGAGGGGAGAATATATAGAAACATCTTAATCCTTCCCCTGCCACAATATTTGTTACACATAAATCAAGTTAGTGCACATGGCAGGGATAAGTAAGCTGCTGCTGTAGAAATCACATGAAGGTGTCTAAGACGTATTGATGGGTTTGCAAAGTGCGTTTTCAACTGCAAGATTGTTTCGTTCATTTCTATAGCATGTCTATCAGCATTTTTTCTGTTGAAAGCAGTAAGTCTACCAAGTGAAAAGCAACTTGCAATCCTTATGGAAGTCACAAGAATATTTGAGAGCCAACCTTTAAAATTTCCTTAGAAATATATAATAGCTTTCAATCAAATCAGATCATGTTCAGTTGATATGAACAGCCTTCCAGAAGAGGCAAGGTTCGATTAGCTGCTGAAACAGTGAGAGATAAGTGGCCAAACTGCAGGGAATGACCTCTCTGACAAAGATGGTGTGACCTTGAAGACCTCTGTGAAAAACAACAGCATGGAGCACTTCCCCCTTATATGTAGCTCAAGGAGCAGAGATGGAAATAGACAAGGGAACTGTCAGAGTGGACAAAAGCCCCAGATCAGGATAGGGGCTTCCATATGTCCTTCCATATGTGTCTTGGGCTTCAATTCCAAGAACCCCTTACTTTTAGTCACGCTAGATAGGACTCATGGGGGTTGTAGGCCAAAAAAAATCTGGAGGGCCAAATTTTTTCTGTCTGCTATAGAATGTAAAGGAGGTTTAATGGATTTTTGTTTTTTAAATCTTGCGTTGAAGGAGTTCTAAGATTTTCTGACCTCAAAGGAAGTCAGTGAAAGAGGTTTAGGGTAAATTTCATTGGTTTTGTATTTCCCACTGAACCCACTGAAAATTCTGCCCTTCCTCCCATGGGGGACAATCTTCTGACCACTTCTTGGCCTCATGGCTTGCCCCCAAAATGGCACGGGACATTTTTGTCCCAATATATTAAATTGACTGGGACAAAAAAAGTGGGGGCCCAAATGCAAAGGACAGTAAATTGTGGGCAGATGCGTTTTGTCCCCATGATTTTTTTCCTCCACAAAACAAGTCCAAAAAACTGCACGTGGCAAGTGGCTGAAGCTCAGGGACATTGTTTCTGACTCAGTTGTTCACAACGTTGTAAAATTGTTATCTTGCAGGTCTAGTTCTACAACAAAATATGACTCTGGAAGACTGAAATGTCCCATCTGAGCGGATGAGGGTTAGATATGAATGACCTGAATTATCCCAAGACTTTAGAAAAGGCAACAGCAGCTACACATTTGGAACAGAAAAGGACTCATAGCTTCCTGTTGAGGTGGGCAGCATCAGTGTGAACTACCAGCAGCTGGGCCATTTTCATAGGCAACCAGCCAGAGAGGACTTCTAAGGGGCCAAAATAATGGATAATTGAAGTAAGATCTCCGTTGGTGAAAACAAGAATAATCAGCTAACTCACTAATCTAAATTGGTGAAAGGTATGGATTGGCCAACTGGGAATCCTATAGGGAAGCCATCTCCAGCAGAAGCTTTGGGCTATGCACTTTATCCTTCAGAGGGAGTGTAACTTAATAACTTATTTTTTCAGCTTTTAATACCCTTTGTTTTTAGTACTGTAAGCTGTTGTGGGTCCTTTAAAGAGAAACACAGAGAAAAATAAATAAATAAATAAATAAATAAATAAATAAATAAATAAATAAATAAATAAATAAATACATACATACATACATACATACATACATACATACATACATACATACATACATACATACATACATACATACATACATACATACATACATACATACATACATACATACATACTTCCATCTAGGAGAGGTAAATTCTGTTGGCTCACCAATCTCACTGCTGTCTCATACTGCTGAAGTGTTAGCCCTTGTTTAGCCATAAATGTATGGACAGCACTGCTGCTTCAGGATTTGATGAAAATGAAAAACAGGTGGCGTTGTTAACATGTTGATGATGACCAGCATTAAATTTGGGAGTTGTTGTTGTTGTTGTTTAGTGACCCTATGGACCAGAGCACGCCAGGCCCTCCTGCCTTCCACTGCCTCCCAGAGTATGGTCAAATTCATATTGGCTGCTTCGATGACACTGTCCAACCATCTCGTCCTCTGTTGTCCCCTTCTCCTCTTGCCTTCAGACTTTGCCAACACCAGGGTCTTTTTCAGGGAGTCTTCTCTTCTCATGAGATGGCCAAAGTATTGAAGCCTCAGCTTCAGGATCTGTCCTTCCAGTGAGCCCTCAGGGTTGATTTCCTTCAGAATAGGTAGGTTTGTTCTTCTTGCAGACCAGAGGACTCTGAAGAGTCCACTCCAGCACCATGATTTGGGAGTAGTTAATGTCAGTAGACTCACGAGCAAATTTCATCCCCAAGACACACTGTGGACTACCTTCCCTGCTGTGGTGTTAAAATAGGAAAGCAAATGACAATACCAGATTTCATCAGCCAGCCAGGAGGAAAAACCAACAAACCATTAAACTGGGTAGGAAATGCTTGTTTTAACGGAGTTTTCCAAACTGCTAACTTTTGGTGGCAAACCACAGAAAACCCATAGTTGGCTTTAGTGGCTGTCATCAATTTGCTGCCAGGTTTTGGCAAATGGCAGGGTTCAAAACCATTTTGGTGAGCCACATGCAGCCTGTGGGTCATGGGTTGCCCCTCCATGACTGAAATGATAAAATAATCTTTTCCATGGTGGTATCTAGATGTTGAAGAACACTGGAGGCATTGTTGAGTTTAGAGGAGGGCAGCCATTCACAAGTGGCATGTTCCTGCCCCAGTACAGTAGATAGGAGCCGTGCCTTATGCTTCAGTCCACTTTGGGCTGCCTGGAAGGATATAGTGGTTAGTTATTTTGAAAGCTGATGAGAGGTCCTGAAAATTGAGCAAAGGTAACACTTCCCTCAGTGCTGTTTGGGAGCACAGAAGGTTAAAAAATGGGGTCACTATCCTGAACCATGCTTTAAAAACTGAACGGGTTGCATTCAGAAAAATCCATCTAAACTGGGCACTTCTAAAGCTGCTCAATATATTCAAGCAGGCCACCAGCATACATAGACTCCTTTTAGCCATATCTAAAGAGGAGCATCTTCAGAAGCAGGCAAATCACTCAACTAAATCTCCCTCAGTGCAAAAGCTTTCCATTACTTAGTTCTGTTGTTTTCAGCATTTTTTCCTGGTTCAGGAACATCTGCAAGAAGTCATTATAATTTTAATTTAATAATATAAAAAGTAGAAGCAACCTATGCATTAATTCTATAGGTTAATTAATAATAATGAAGGGGATCCTGAACTACTCGACAAGAAAGGTCTGAAGAAGTGAGACTTGTCCACGAAAGCTCACATTAAAATATGGCATTTAGTCTTTAAGGTGCCACAACGTCTTTGTCTCCTTTGTTTTGTTTTGTTTGTTTGTTTGTTTTGTCCAACATACCTGACAAGAGAAGCTGTTAATATTTGCAGAACTTGATGGAATCCTGCTTGAAAGTCTGTACATCTTCTAGGAGACTTCTTGGAGCTCTCAAATGCTAGAGCCTTTTATCCACAGAACTGAAAGATGTTTCATTGACAAACATCGCATGTCCTTTCAGTTAAGGCCAAGTTTTGTTTTGTTTTTGTCTTTTTGCATTGATGGCAGTGCAGTGTTTTGCTTTGCTTTCATGGTATGATCAAACTTTAAAAGGCCAGATAGGATGTGAATCTTATCCAGACCTAGAAGTCTGCAAAAAGAAAAACCAAATTAAAACGAGGAACTTGGCAAAAGAGGTGGGAGGTCAATATGATTTCTCCAGGCACTGAGACGAAATGTAATAAAATATTTTATGAGACTGGCAGAACGTTCTCTTTCTGTGCAGGGCAGGGGCGAAGTAAAGAGAGATGAAGCTGACAGAGCAAGCCTGAAAGGTCAAGCGTCAGTCAGGTACCAACTGTCTTTCAGTTGAAACAAGAAGACACCTTGGTGATCTGGGTGGTTAGTATGGGAATAAATGTAGCGTTCTGGATTTCCTTATGAATTGTCATATGATGCATAGAAAACAAGACAGTTACCAGGTGCCTAGGTAAGAATGTGGACTTGATAGGTTGGAATAATAAACCTATTGTACTGGTCAGGAATCAGGAGGGAAGAAAAGAGTTGTAGCAATCACCATCATTCGGTAGCTAAGATTTTTGTGTGTGTACACCTGAAGTTTGCATATCTGTCTTGGTTTGAATAGCTTCACCCTTTCATTTCTTAGAATTTATGGAACTGTGCTACAATACAGCACAAATTCTTAGTCATAGTTTGTATTGTATATTTCTATGGACCTAACCAATGTAGAGTTCTGTGTCTGAGTTCAGTTAAAAAATGCTCATTATAGCCTTCAGAGTCCTAAATCAGTATGCATAGCTAGGGCAAAAAGCATGTGTCCTATGCCTAGCAGCCTGCTAGGTAGGAAGGAAAAAGTAAAGGAAGTAAGACAGGGAGTGGAGGAGTAGGGGAGTAGAGGGGCAGTCTGGTCCATCTGGATCTTCAGCCCCACTTACCACCCACTTCAGCCCCATGACAAATTACAGTGGGCTCAGGAAAAGAGACACTCCCCAATGCTCTTTCAGTGTATTCATTGTATCCACAATATCTCCTCTTTCCTTACAAACTTTCCCACCTACTGTAATCAGCAGCTTCCTGCCCCATCCAGCTGAGAAGCAGTGTGTGGAGGGCCTTCTCCATGCCAGTACCTTTCTTTGGAACTCTTTGGAAATTTACGTAGCTGGTCTGTTCCCATTTTTGCTTTTCAGTAAGAAGTGAAGAGTCTGTTGCTTTGTTTAAATATATGTTTTCAGCCCTGTTTAGTGCACGTTGAACTTGTCTTCTTTTTTGTTGTTGTTGGTATAAGTATTACTTTTGTGTCAGCAGTGCTTGATCAGTTTTTATTGCTTTGTTGGTAGGTGTCTTCATAAAGCTGACAGCAATCTTGAAGTACTGCAGAAAGATAGAATACAAAAAATATATGATACTTATGAAATTTGATGTATTCATAATGGGTCTTCTCATGCAGTAGTTTTTAATACTGTATGTGATTGCTTTTCCCGAGTGATGCATAGGTTTCTAAACCTGTGGAAAGAGTTAACCAGTGGTTGGGTTACCTTTTCACTGTAAAATATCTCTGAAATAAGGGTTATACCAACCATGTTTTTTTTTAAAGACTTTAATTTAAGACACCCCCCCCCATGAGTTGCAGTTTGAACAACTGCCACAAGTCTGTGTTGGTTGATGACTATATGCTTAGTGAGCATAGTGTTGAGGAACAGAATTGTAAGATGATATGAGGCTTGGAAGCCTACTTAGTAATTCCCAGTAAATTGTCATTCTGAGATGCTTAATATGTTGGTTGCGCTAGCCCAGCCAAGTACATTGTTCTGACTGTTAGTGAAAGTATGTATGGAGTTTTATCATGCAGACTGTATGCTGTGTGGAAGCATAGTGGTCCATTAATAGCTGTCAACTCATGAAAGAGTGGCCTTGGTTAATAATTTCTGATGAAGGCTAGCCAATATACACAAAGTATACTTTACTAACTCAATGGTAAACTTCATTCTGGCTAGGATAAGGCGGTATCCTTTGGATTATGCAACCCCTCCCTTCCAGACTTCCTTCTGAGCCTGGAGTAAATCTGTTAGGTGTGTATCTAGACATATATCTTGTTGGTTTTATAAGCCCAGAGAGCACAACAATGCTCTCAAAAGTGCTCACAACAACGCTGCAAATCATATTTGGAAATCTTTTTTACCAATGTGCAACAATTTTCCTTTGGTGGATAAGGCTGGGTTTATCCTTTAAGTTGGTTTGAGTGGGCAATTAATGTGTAATTGATTAATTAATGTTAATGTTAATTAATTAATGTTTCTTCCAAGGCAGCTCTTGGTCTTAAGGCAGTATAATTAACCAGATCTAAGAAGAACCCACTATGGGAAATGTGCTATGCTTTGGATTGTCGAAACAGCTGCCGTTCTCTTCATGGTGCCCAATGTAAACTGTCTTCCCATCCATGTTGTTAATATGTGTCTGCATGAGAAAAAATACTGGACATGAGAAAAAACAGCCTACTCAGTGGGCATGCTTCTGACCTTTGGCTTATCTTCTAAAGTTGTCTCCTCGCCTCAGTAGCTGTTCCATCTCATCATTCTCCCTGTCTTCTTTTTATGAAAAAGTTGTGCCTAAATTTGCTTATTTTCCAGTTCTTTCCTCTTCCCTTTTTCCTTTTATATTGTCCCTGTTAGGGAGGGATGGCAAAGTCAGCTGAAGGGCTGCATGCATTTTTTTGGACTCGACCACTCCTACCTACTGCACTCATGGAACTTTAAAACACATACATACATATGTTACTAGTGGTGAGCATGAGAGGACATTTTAGTTGAGTTTTTTTAAACTGTGAATGAGAAGTGTTTGATGGGCGGGAAGGGCACAGGTCATCCTTCTGAGGTGTCATGTGTGCACCTCTAGAAGTTGCCCTTTCCTGCTGTAGGGACTGGGTGGTGTTGTTGCTTTTCAATATCTGTACAGAGGCATGGAGAACATGTGGTGTTTTATGAAGGTTAATAGCATTGTGTATTTCAAACAGTGCATTGCTATGAAGCAAAAAAAAAGTTAGTGTAATGCCAGAACTGGTTTAGATGTCCACTCAGCTGCCAGTTTCACTGGATAACCTTGGATAACCTGGATAGTCACTCCACCCTCCCCCAACATTTGTCTGGATGTTTTAATAGAAAGGAGGGGGGCAGCTTTATGCCTGACCCTTGAGCAGGGAAGGCCCTTATGAGGAGTGCTGTGAATGGTGTCTGGAGGTACCTGGAGAAAAGCTGAGATGCAAATGTCATCATGATGAAGATAATCATCATCATAATCTTCATTATTCTCCACATATGAATAGTATTTTCATTAGGCTCAGCATTCATGTGAAAAATATGCTGTTTCTCAAGTTCCATGGACCCCTTCACCAAGCTAGGGAGTGAACAACTGAGAAAGGAAGAAAAAGCATGGAAGTCCAAAAAGGTGGCCAGGCATTTCAAGCTTTGGGGATCTGCAATCCAGCAAAATCCTGCAAGTTGGAAAATGGGACTTTGAGTGAGCGACTGATAGCAAGTATCCACACATGACCTCTGGCAAAATCACTGGGAGGGAGATCAGCTGGAGAGCCCTCTTCTTTTCAGACAAAGACAGTAGGAACAGCCATCTGCATTAACCTTGCGGGGGGGGGGGGGGGAGAGGTTCTTTCTTAGGGCTCACCAGAGGCCGAAAGAAACCACAGGTCTCATATAGCAATGCTGGAGACTACATCTCAGTTGTAGATGAAATCATAGATGAGAATTGCTCTACACATTGCTTTTTAAAAACTATGTGCTGAAGTATGATTCTTTCCCAAATATTAAGGAAATGCTTGAATTGGTTTCTTTCTCCCCACTCCTAGCATGGACTAGTATGTGTAGGGGAATGTCTGTGTGCATTTCCCGTCCTTAAATCTTCCATTAAAACAAAACAGGAACTCCATCATTCTTTAAGTGGCAGTGGCATTGCAGTGGAAGGGTGTGCCCTATTCTCCTGGTCACATTGTTTTTCTTTTCGGATGATGCTTAAGTGTATGGCGGCGGAGCTCTAAGCCAAGGCTTTAGGTTGAGTTTAGTATTAGTAGCTGTTATTTGCTTCCCACTGTTATGTATTCCAGATTTGGGCCTTCTTTGTTAGCAAACTCTTGGAATGTTTGATGGTACAGTACATGAGCAAAACCCCTCATGTACTATCAGAAATTATAGTTCACGAAGTATGGTGCTGAGGAGCCCAATCAGGCAGTTTTTGGCAGATGCCTGGGAAACCATTTGTAAACGCAACTTATTGCTGCTGTTCTCATTGTTAGTATTATTTTTATTAGTAGCGATAGCAGGGAGAAGGCGGAATTATTTTCAGCCCTTTATTACAGGAGCCGAGGACAACGATCTACATCAAAGCACACTTAAAACTGCAGATTACAAATATTTAAAATCACAGAAAGCAAATGTAGAATCATGGATCACATAAGCATGTAACAAAATACAGTAAGTGCAGAGTAATAACCAGCAAACAAACAAAACAAAAGTCCTCAACTAGAGAGAAAACGTTTGTTTATACAGTATTTCCAAAGTTTTATACATTTATTTTATTTATTTAAAATATTGTTACCTTTCCTTTCTCCTTAAAAGGACCCTAGGTAGCTTACATCATTAAAAGACAATATTAAAGTTAACAACAGTGAACATACAAAAAACGAAAAAAGGCTCAAATCCCACACAAAACACATAAGCAGCACCAAAACACAATAAGGTGCAACAATTGATTTTTTAAAAAAACAACCTTTCAGGCAGCCAGTCACTCAGGGAAAGCCAGTCTGAAAAAGGACTATGTAAGGTGTGGCACCGATAGTTGGCAAACAGGCGAGGTGTTTTCAGACCACATGCTGACACTGCTTTCCTTTCTCTCCTTTTTTTATTTGACCATATGTTTTGTATTCTAGGGTTCATTTTCTCTTTGTCTAGTGATCTTGACACCTTTTAGTCTGGAATGTGCAAATGTTGCTAATGTGAACTGGAAAGCAAAAGGTGGCTATTAAAACACGTCCACACAAACACCTACCCTGTTGCATGCAGCGAATGTCCATACAGAGTTCAAATGGGCAAAACAGGTCATGCAAAAACTTCTGTCATCCCTTGTGAAAAAAGCTTAAGAATGTAAGTGGCATATGAAGGGGCCTACAGATTATTAGCTACTGTGCGGAGAGCCCAGTATCTTTCTATCACATTTTTTGGGTAATGACCACAACTGTAAATCTTTTTTTATTGCAGCTCAGTTAAGTGGCTAATTTTAACCATGTCTCTTTGTAGCTACATCTTTGGTTACCTACTTGTATAAAACAGGGTCAAGAAAACCTGTTTTTTTCTTTCTTGATCCTAATCTGCATTGAGCCGAAGGGTTAAAACAACAACACTCCTTTCTTCCCTTCTTCCCTGTTCTAGTCTCATCCTCCATTTTCTCTCTCTCTCTCAGTACCAGTTTTTAGTTTAGGAAGTTTATGTTGGTATCATTTCTAAACAGGAAATTCTAGTAGCTTGCAGAGATTTTGGAACCATTTGGTTTATCTTGAAATAAATTGAAATGTGTAGGCTGCAAAGAAATACTAATCTCCCTTTTCATGTCTTGGAGCTCAAGCACAAATACAGTTGACAGAATTTTAGTAAGAGGCATGAGAGAATGGCCTGATCTTTCTCTCAGAGGTGTTCAGTCAGCAAGAAGTCTTTGTTAACTTGACTTCTCTTAATTACTGTGTCTTATAATCTCACATGGTTCTGTTGTACTCTCTTAGCTACCTGCAGTTTCAAAGTCTTTTGGTGTATTTCACTGTCATAGACTGAGTTTCTGTGTTAATTTACATCTGTGTATATATATATATATATATTACCTTAGGCTAGCAACATTCCTACTGACACATTTGTAGGGGAGGAAGTTCTAGTTTTGTGTGCAGAAATGCCATGACAGTTTTTGTGAACCAAAAACAAGCCATATATTTGTTGCTTTGTATTGCTGAGGGCCTTCCTTTTCTTCTTTTTTTTCCAGTGACAGTGTGCAATTGAGTTTGAGCTGGAGTCAAACCACTGAAGAATATAAGGGGTGTAAGGGGTGGTGGTGGACTTGAACTTTTTATATGTTACAGGCATGTGTGAATCCAGGCATTCTCGTATATGGCAAATGAGCAGTGTATTGTAGTTGTTGCTTTCTTTGATGAAAAATAAGAAAAAAATAAAAATAGATTCTAGCCCCATGCTTGTAATAAATCTAGAGAATATGACTTTAATTATTCAGTTAAGTGTTCCAAGCCTGGAATACACATATTTTTAGGCTAGCAACTTTAGTTCCTTTGCTCTGGTGGTTTAAACATTTAAAAAACCAGCTTTTGTTAAGGACATTCTTAGCTGAGTGAAGTCCTTCTTGTAAAACTCACTATTTGAGAAAAAGACATTGTTTTCTTAGATGAAATCAAAAAGAAGCAGGGGAAATAACATGCAGTAAAAGACTTATGCCTTCTTTGGCTTGTTGCTTAGTAACAGAAAATGCCTCTTAAGCTTATTTTTGTTGAGGGGAGGGGGTGAAACCTGAATCAGTGACCATCTGTCTTGAGTTGCTTGGCTTCCTATTCAATTGGCTTTTGTCTGTCTCAAACAATTGGTTCTCTTTAGGGCCCATATACATTCCCAAATAACACTGGTGGTATCTCCCTTCATGCCCCCCACCTCAGTAGCTCACACTAGGTTGCTGTATTCTAACACCACTGATAGTAATAAACAAACACTTCAGAATTACAGGAGATAATACTTCTAATGGAACAAGTGTGATTGTATTTTAGTTCTGTTGTGGTGTTTTTTTTTTAAAGAAAAAGAGAACCATTGGTAACCCTTTTAGAAAAAGTCACTTTGTCATTTTAATATGCATGTTTCAAGAAGAATAAAAACTGGAACACGTTAAACATAATCAGTGTTTCATTTTAAAAATTCAGTGTACTCATTAATAGATGGTTACTTGTTTAATGCATTATCTCAGTTATACTGTACGGGGTGAAATTTTTAATGTTAACATAGGCAACTGTAAAAAAGACAGAAGCATTTGAAATGTAGATTTATCACAGGATGTCAATAATTTCTTGGATTGGGAGGGTGATGAAGTAGTAAGGTGAATGAGTAAAATGCAAGAAATGATAAAACACATAAAATGCAAAATACCTACAAAACTTCAGTCATATAATGAGAAAGGGAAGGTAGGTGCATGTTGCAACTCATCATTTAGAGTAAAATAAAGAGGAAAAGAAATTTAGAAAGATGGAGAACTGGTTGAATAATTTATGAGTCTGATTTGGATGTGACACAACATTATTATTTATATCTAAGAGCCAAAGACCGAATGGCCATGATATTAAGCCCCCAGTAGAAGAGCAAGAAGAAGAAGAAGAAAAGAAGTGGGTCATTTATCCACAAACACATTTTTAAAAAGGCAGCCAAACTGCAAAAGGCTTTATTTACAGATCTGAGGTCTTGATTTTAAATTCTACCAAGTTTGCATGAATACAAATAGCTCCTGCATGTGAATGGCTTTGGTCTTGGGGAACAGTTAATGCGCTAAGTGCACAATTTAGATAAGCGGTATTGAAATGACTGTGGAAGTTCGTTTGCCCTTATGCTAACTTAAGCTATCAGTTACTGCGTAGTCCAGAAGTAGGGAATCTTTGATTTTCTAAATGTTTTGACTGCAACTCCCATCAGCCAAGACAACAAATGATAATACCAGGCATAGACTTTTCAGGTCACCGCTCTTACTCCGGTAATTTCATAGCAATGTCTGTGAAGCAATGGCTGCATCCAGACCACCTTAGCTTCAGAGATGGAGCCATCTGAGGAATCATCAAGTAAGCAATTGAGGGGTCTCTGCTAGAACAGAACTTTTCTTCACATCTGCACATTCTTTGGCATTGTGTATATGTTGGACAGGGCACACAGTTCTTCATAGGCATAATTTTTTCTGCTTCCCATATTTTAGCTGATCCATAGACAGTACAGAATTGTGATGTTCTGCATCTATCAAACACGATAAACTATACATGATCTTAAAATGACATAACTGGACATGGGGGTATTTGTATACGAATATCCCCCCACAGGTGGAAATAGAGAGGCTTGTCATCCCGGCTTCTGCCAGGAGTGACTAATCCATTGCGGACCAGCTCCATCGAGCTGGTGTCAGTGGCGGAATGGTGAGTGGACAGTCCGGCCCCATGGGCGTTATTTCGACCTGTGGGGAGATTTTTGTATTCATATAAAAATACAAATGCCCCAGTCTCTAGTCATAACATTTATGTTTTAAGGAGAAAGTAAGAATGTTGTGTTATCTCTAACTCACCAAAACAATTATTTCAATAATGTAAATATTTTGGACATTTTAAATCTTTGTCATGCTTGTATGCTAATGGAGAGCTAAATCAAATGTGATGGTTAACTTTCTTTTTCATCCTGCCCCGTATTCTGTGAAGTTGCCTGAGTTCAGTTCCAAAGGTTTCCCCAGTCATTTGGAACTGTTTTCAGTGGTACTCCAGGTCAGGGGCAGCAGTGCGGCCAACATCTAGCATTGGCAATAGCTCCAGATTTATTAATTTGGTAATGTTCTGTTTTCTCATAGTAATTTTCTGTGTTTTTTTACTAACCAAGAAGAGAACAGTATTGGACTTCCAGACTTTAATGTCACATCTAGTTGCTACAAGCATCATACCTGCTTTTTATGCTACTCCATTGATAAGACACTAAGAACAAAATCCTGTGATGTGTTTATTTTTACTTGCACACGTAATGTTGCATTTTGCATGTGCTTTCTCTTTTGCTTTTGGTGTAAGTGGATATTTTCTACCGGTTTGTCCATGAGAAAGGCCTATTTCTTGTAAGAGGTTGATCTATGGCTTGCACAGTTACAAGCTGAAGGTTCTGCAGAATTCCTATATCTCTGGAAATGTTATCTTCTGCGATCCCCAAGAGGATTTTGCTCCAAGAAGAAACAGAATTCAATCAGTTGGTTGGTTCCTTATGTAGTTACAGCAATATTTATGGATCTTAAAAAAACAAACAAAAACAAATAAGTTGTATGCCAGAAACAGAATATAAAAGTAGCTAATACATGTCCACATTAATTTGCAGCTGTCTGGATAGCTCAGTGGTTTAGGCATCTGGCTGCAGAGCTAGAGGCTGAGAGTTCGATTCCCTACTATGCCTTCTAGGGGAAGAGCCACCCTGTGTAGCCTTGGGCAAGCTGTACAGTCCCAGGATGCCCCCCAGAAGAGGGTAATGGTAAACGATTTCTAAGTACTCTGCATCTGAGAAATCTTTCGAAAGTGTCAGAAGTCAGAACTGACTTGACAGCACATGGTTACTCTTACATTTCTTTGCAATAGTTATATTTGGAGGCAAAAATAGAGATCTTTGTGAAACATATATCCCTGACATGTGGTGAAGTTTCAAAAATGCTGTATAATATTTTTTGCTTGTAATTGCATGAGATACATCCATACCTAAGAAGATGTTGTTCTGAAGTAACTTTTTCTTTTATTTTAAAGGTGTCTTAAACGTGGAAGTTGCAAGATGTGTTGTCTCATGACTTCTGGTATGTAACACTTTATTTGAAATTGTTGCATGAAAAATAACCACTAAGTAGCTACAGAGATGTGAAGGCAAGAGGAGAAAGGGACGACAGAGGATGAGATGGTTGGACAGTGTCACTGAAGCTACCAAAATGATTTTGACCAAACTCCAGGAGGCAGTGGAAGATAGGAGGGTTTGGTGTGCTCTGGTCCATGCGGTCACGAAGAGTCAGACACAATGACTAAACAACAACAAGCTACACAGACCTTGGAAACGTTACTTTTTGGGACTACAATGCTCTGATTTCCACAGCCAGTAGGGGTTCAAAAAGTAACTTTTCCAAGGTTGGTTTACAAATTTCTCCTACTGACGTTGTAAAGCCCCCCAAACCTATCTGAGCCTCTACTTCTGAGTTTCTAAAATGGTGATAAAACATAATTGCTTCGGGATGTGACAAGGCTTCATTTAAAAAAAAATTATTGACTGATAATAAGAGATAATAAGAGTTGTCAGAAGAGAGCAAAAAAGTCTTTGCTCCACCTCCAGTTTTCTGACTGGCGGTGGAGCAGGAAGGGATGTCATTTTGTTTGTTCCATTAGGAGCACTTTGTTATATTATTGATTATGATTTTGCATTTGTGAGTTTAACCCATGGGTTTGCACATTGTGGTTTCCCTTGGAAGTTCATGTTAGAGAAAGCAGTTCTACTTGGTGTAGGTAATCAAGAATAGGGTTAGAATGTTGTTTTTTAGCTGTCACTCAGGCTTGCTTTCAAAGCTCAAGGACCTGCTGAGAAAAACAAAAAGCTCATGAAACTGACTGTATTTCAGACTCAACCCTGCAGAATCTGAAATGGTGTTCTGTCTGTGCATTTTTATTCTACGTTCTCATGGTTACTAAGGTAACTGGTTTTTAGAGGTTTTATATATGTTCACTGTTAAGTATTTCCTACACTTATTGTTGCTATTTTCAAATTAGGGCAATTTGTATATTGCCTTTTGAACTGAGGACTCAAACAGAAAAAAATGGAATAAGATGGAAATAACCATAATGAAACGGGCATGTTCCCTTTTATCAACCATGCTACATTTTCACATTATCTCTTTTTCATCTTGCTTTTTTTTAAATTCTTACTGGAAGCAATCAGTGTGGAGAAGTATTACATTTTAAATGCTTATGTTGCAATATTCTGTGTTAGCTAACAATTTAATCCCTTTATATGCTTGCAGAGAATTGCAGGTTGCAGGGTGGGTATGTTTGATTAAGTAATTTTAAATAAATTAAAATAAAATTCACCATGTCTTCATAGATACTGTATAGCATTACATTAGGAAATAGAAACAGTATCATTCTGTCTAAAATCAATATATTTAGGGATAAAATTTGGGGTGAACAGTTTTAATTGCATAGGAACTACTGTCGTTGTTACAACAGCTATAATAATAATGATAACAGGTGATTTTTTTTTGTATACATAGACAGTCCTTACAGTCTATGGATCATAATTCAATACCACTAATATTATAAAAGTATTGCAACTAAACATTGAGGTATGTGTGTGAGGAGGATTTACTTATTTCTGTGTACTGAGTATATCATCCAGCCAACAGATTGCTGCATGCAAAGATCAGATACCCTGATCCATTGAGGGTTACAGTATTTGCCTTCAGGTAATGGTTTGGATTTCCAATCAGATGCAAGTGGGCAGGTACATGGTATGCATAAGGTCACTGGTTCAACCCCTTCAGGTAGTTCTCCTTACTTCATCTTGTTGTATTTACTCCTTGTCCCACATACTTTCCAGTAGAGCTGTAGAGGGTGGATTCCAGCAAGGGAGGCTTGGTATTTCATGTGCTAGCTGAAAATGAATTAATGAGTTCTCTTTCTATCACAGTAGATATGCATAGACTTATAATGCTTCCTTCTGAGGAAGCTTTAAATGAGCAAGAATTTTATTTTGGATCTGCCTCCAGCCCTGTCCAATTGTGGAATATGTCCCCTGAGAACTTTTTGAGATTGGAATTTTCACTTGATAAGATATTACATGTTACAGCTTCTGTAGTGAGGGGGTATAAACTGAGGCCAGGCCTATAAAGGGAAAGTGGGACTACAATTGTATGAAAGTGGGGTTTTGACAGCATTGTTATGTCAGTGGACTACTATATTCACTAACCTCCTTCAGCCTTCTGTGTAGAATTTAAAATGCTAGGTTTAATTTGTGAACCTAGGTTTAATTTGTGAACTTGTCATTGTCTAAACATACATTAAGATCTCATTTTCTGCCTTGATGGCCTGAAGATGGTTAGTGCTTAGCAGTTGCCTTTTATACGCCAAATTATGAAGGAATGTAGCGATTTTTATGTTTAGATGCTGTTTCTGATCTTGAGGATGGCTCATAAATATTTTATTAAATGATGGGAGGCGTCCCAGCCTCAGGTGTTAGAAGAGGAAGGGGCAGGGCATCAGGAAAGATCACAGTCTTCCCAGTGCTTCTAAAGGTCTGGTACAAACAATTCTCTATTGTTTTGCTACAAATACATTTGCTCATATTCCATCTGAGATGGTTTGTAGCAGCAGGCAATTCAGACACATGAAGGTTCTTGATATAAAGATTCACATCTCTTTGGAAAGAAGGCGGTATTTCTGCAGTGGCCAGAAGTGGGATTTGTGTGGAATTCTAATGGCTCTTCTGGTATCATCTGGCTCCCTAAGTAATGTCTTTGCTTTCATGATCTTTTTTGCTGGCATTTACTCAAGAGGCATCTCTAGACCCATTACATTTTTATCTTCTGATCTTTTTCGTACAGTATTCTTAGAAGGATCTAGCAGTTGGGAATAGCCTTATTTTCTCATGTGAAATACATGAGCTGCCATTTAAACTAGATCCTCAGTATCATATCTGACATCTCTTTCATAAGTTGAAATTCTTGATGTTCACCACTGTTGGAAGAGCAAATACTTTTGGTGCTGGCAATCTGATTGGACCCAATTCTTTAATGTTCTGTTTACTGGCAGAAAATTCAAGGAGTTGCTATATGATTCTGTTGCAGTAGGAACAATGAAAGAGTCTTGTGGCTTATTAAAGACTACATTATAACATTTGGGATACGCTTTCACAGGCCAGTATGTTTGATTAAGTAGACTGCAGTCCACAAGACTCTTTTTGTAGATAGCAGGTACAGAACTGTTCTTTTCATTTTATTTTACTTTCAGAAAGTATCATGTATGCTCAAAATGTCTTTCTTCAGTTTTCTCCCAATATGCAGTGTAATTCCCAGTTTATGGAAACAAAGAAGTAATGTTTGCTGTTCAAAGGAGAAATATATTAATGTATGTTTAAAATAAAATGAATGGATGTGTGGTCATCTTGTGAAAGGTGCAGTGGAAATCTCTACCCTTAATAGTCAATTTGAGGGGATAGGAGGATTAAGTCTCATTTTGACATGAATTGATGGGAGGCGGGCTCTAAGACAATGCTTAACCATCACAGTTAATGGCCCTTTCTCCTGATTTGGGCCTAATGTCTGTGTACTGGGCTCTGCTAATGGGAATATTTTCTGAGGCAAATGTGTATGTATGTTCAGCTTATTACTGGAGTTGAATCTTGAGGTTTGCACTAAGTATCCCCTCCATCCAAATGAAGGACTTTCCTGTAAACATTCCAAACCTTCCCATGGATAAAAATGTACTGATTCTAGTCTTTTCTTTATATATTTCACATGTGTATATTTAGTGCACCTGTACACTAGGGGTTCTTAAGAAGAAGAATTATATGGAGATCCTATCCTAACTTGGTTATGCTTATCCACATATTTCTGGGACAAACTGGGATTATTTCTCTGACTGACAGTAGCTTTCTGTATATTTTATGTGTATGTCTCCCCACCTACTTCACACTTTTAGAATAATCTCATAAACATCCTGATGTTCAATGAAATTCCTTGTTTGCAAACTTCTAACTGAAGGGCATGTGTGTGTGTGTTTTCTTCTTCTTCTTCTCTGCAACATTACTTCTCTATATATTTTTGGAACCACTTTTGGTAGCAGATTAATTTGGGTGGCAGTTCCTAGTTTTCCTTACTCAAAATGTTCTAGGCATTATATCATTTTGGGATGTAAACTTTCCATTGGTAATTCCCTTTTCCTTGCAGAATACTCTTGAATAACACATGGGGCATTCTAAGAAAATAAACTCATAACCACTACAAGAATAGCCATTCCCTGTAACATCCCACATGGAACATCTGGGACTTTTAAAGAAAATCAAATAGTGGCCATCAAAACTCATTATCAAGGTCAGCTTTCCTGTTGATAAGAAGACTAAGCCCTGCCACCTCTAAATGAGCATAAACATGCGTTAAGAAAAATAGACCAAATTAAATCTGTGCATAGACCTTGTTTTGGAATGGACCTTGCATAGTTCAGCTTTTCTTTTATTCTGGGAAAGGATGAAATGCAGCATTCAAAGATATTGCAATATCTTTCTTGTTAATCTCATTTGGGATTGCTCAGTGGTTTTCCATTGTCCCTAAACTATTCACTGAGTTTGTAGTAAATTATTAGGGACGATGGGCTATTCCTATCTTATGCTTCCTTGTTATTTTTTTCTTTCTTTCATGAGTGGTATCATGTAGAGCTGAAAAAACAATGACAGTTCTAATATATTTCAAAGGTAACACCACAATACATTTATTGTGGTGTTAGCATTCATAGGCAAGATTCCACTTCATGTACTAACGTCTCAAGTTCTGTGCTAGGTAATCTCAATGTTGATGCTACGGAATTGCTACTTTTCCTTAGCCCTCTTCAGTTGAGTGTTTTGCTAATTCTGGAAAGACAATGAGATGTCAAAGAACTGTGAGTTGATCAACTTTTTGGGACAGGTAGCTTGAAATAAATTATGAAAACGAGACAAGTGCGTAGGAGCTGCCCATGTATGGCTTATAAACAAGGAAAATATATGGTGATATGCAAAGGAAGAGAGGGCACTCGGCAGGGTCACCACCTCTAAATGAAATACTCTGGTAGCTTCTTGGTGTGCTTTGAAGTTGCGCCCTCGAATTATTCAATACACTTGAAAAAATTTGCTTCTGGCAGTTAGTGTTCCTTGCTGCATTTTCTGTGATCAACAAAGCCATAATATCCTTCTTGTATAGAGGAGTCCTATGGAAGGTATGGGAGACCACTGTGTGGAACAGATAAAGGAAATATAGTATTTTGAGGTGGGGGGTGGGACCCTGTAATAAACAAGTTTGAATTTTCATAATCTGATGTGCGAGTTTAATTGTCATTGTCATTTGCTCCAGGCAAATGTGTTTTGAACAGTGATGTGAATTTGATGTAATATAAAGAGTCTGTCATCCTCTCAGTCACAGACACATGGACCTACAGATACTGGCAGCTCTCTCAGAGATGTGCAGTGGACCATTAACATGTTCTGACTCCTAATTTTCAAACACTTAAGTGTGAGTAATATGGAGTTGCCCTTGAAATGAGTTTGGAAACTACAGATTGTAGAAAATGCAGCAACAAGACTGTTGTCTAGTATCTACTTAAGAGGTTGCATATTATTAGTCTTAAACAAACTGTACTGGCTCTGATTTGCTCCCAAGCTCAATTCAGAGTTCTGGTTTTGACCTAAGGAGCTGTAAACTGCTTGGGGCCAGAGTCCCTGGAAGACTACTTCCTCTTGTGTGAGCCTGTATGGAATTTGAGATATTTGGTGGCGCCCGTATTATGTATGCCAATTAGGTTGGTGAGTAAGCAAGACAACTTGATTGTAATGCACCTTCCCAAGGGATGTTTGGCTGGCTTTGTCCATGATAAGCTTTTGGCAGGTAGTCAAGATTGTATTATTTGTTTCTATTGCCTTTAGGGTCTAGAAGCCATTTTACAGCTGGATTTCACAGTTGTTTTTGACTTCTAACATCAACACTGTTTTTAAAATGGTATTTTTATTGTTCTTAAGGAACATTGCTGTTGTTGTTTTACATTGTTTTGGAGTGTCCTCAGTGATAAATGCAAGCTTTTAAAGAATGAGTAAACAATTTATGATAGGTTGCTGGAAAGGAACACTAGAGGGGAAATTAGAAATGGGTTTGTGTATGAAAAAATCTCATGGGCTTGGTTACAGTACTAGCCACAAATTCCTGGGCTGAATATGTGCCCATAGGCACCCTGTTGTATATGAACACATTAAGTGATCTGCTCATCTGTGCTACTAGTTCACATTTGCATTGCATGGTGGACCTTGGACTTGTGGGAGAAAAAACAGATTACATCACTGAAGTCTGATATCTGCCCACTCCTCCTTTAAGTAGCTTGAGTCCCCTTCTGTTTACTCGGATTATTGCCACCATGTACAGTGTTCTTGTGGATTACTAAGGACATGTGAATTGCAAGAACAAATAAGCATATGGTCCATGGTTGAAGAATCTGACAGGTAGTCTTACTGATTTGTATTAAATATGCTGGCATCTAGTGAGAACAGGGAAATGTTAATTTTTTGGACTGTATCACCCAGAGTCCCCCAGTCGCTATGTTCATTGTACATTCTGGTTAGGGGATTCTGGGAGTTATAATAAAGAAAAAAGAAAAGAAAAGAAAAGAAAAGAAAAGAAAAGGAGTAACATTTCCAAGCTCCATATCCAGCTGACCCATTGCATCTTGAGGGATAAATTCAGTGCTTGTGGATAAATTCTGTACACAGTTTTACTTTTTATGTAACCCAGAAGTTGCTAAGATGCTGCCATTCTTTTCTTTTTCCCCTTTTACTTCAATTACTAGAATTCTCCTAGAATTCCTCAGACAGAACTCTGGGAATTACAGCCCACATACCCATATCTGCAGGCACCTTCATTTCACCCACAAGGTCGAGGCCTTTGAGGCTGTATAACATTGGTCTTGCTTCGACCTGCAGTGCTGTCTTAGCATGATAGCTCTTGGGGAGGCATTTTTATACAGCTTAAAGGGCAGCAAGACTACTATGCCCGGGAAGCACTGTAGCAGCTTCCTCCCAGGAAGCATTAGAGAAGGAAAAGAGCGTAGAATCCTATACAGCCTCTGAGGTGCTGACCTTGTATAGATTACTAAAGTGAAGGCATGTGCAGGTATGGGTTTTTGGGCTGAAATTCTCCAGGGTCTGCCTGGGAAATTCTTGGAGAATTTTGAGAGTTTAAGTCCAAAAAAAAAAAAAAAAAAAACATATAGCACAACCCTAGAAGGTACCAGTCACCAATACAATGACTAAGCTTTCTTAAAGATTTCTGTGTAACTGTTTGTGAGACAGAAGGCGAGAGGGATACTCCACTCACCAGAGAGCCATCCCTCCTCAACAGTAAGAAAAAGGAAGTGAGACCCAAGCCCGCACCGGAGCCAATACTGAAACCTCAGCCAGAGACAGAAATAGAGGAGCTGACAGAAGAGATACAGAAAGTGACGATGGGTGAGGTTCAGGAGGAAAAGGCGGGAAAGGAAAGGAAAAAGAGGGTGGAGTTTGAGACAGGAACGAGGGAGGTAAAAAGAAGAGAGGAATAGTTACTGCCTGGTTGGGAATGGGTGTGGATGGAGGATCCCTGGACAGGATTATGGGAGAAGTTGAGAATACCCAAGGAGAATGCGGATTATAGAAGGAGAAAGGAAATTCCACTTAGACCACCTTATTGGGGAGAAGCCAAGGCAAGAGAGTGAGAGAGGAGAAAGAGAGAGTTGAGAGAGAAAGGAGAGAAAGATTAGAATGGAGAGTAAGGAAGATGAGGAGATGGAATTACAGGGAGGACCTTGGGAGAACCGAGACCCTGAGAGACGGATCCTATGGAATGATGACTGGGACGATGAGACCGTGCCCTTGTTGGAAGGCTCAACGGGGCAGACCATGAGAGACTAGGTACCTTCAGATCTACTGGGACCTTGACTCCAGAGAAATCGTCGAAGATGTATACATTGAGGGAGGATCTTTATCCATTCAGGCAAGGAAGCTGGGTTCAGTCTGGAAAACAGCAGCAACAGTAACAACACATATTTCCATGCAGTAATGAGGACTTAATTTAATGGAAAACAAGAGGGTTTGTAGATTCCTTTTTCGTCTTTGTTCAACATTTCCTTGGCCACATGGACAGAGAAGAGTTTGCTGCTCATGCTTGGTTGACAGAATAAGGTTGAAAGCCTGGCAACACATCTCGCATTTCAGGAGCCAGTACCATCTTTGAATAGTTCCATGTAAGGGAGGTTTCAGGAGAGTACCAGGGGGACAGGCTGTGCAATGATGGTAGAGCACATAGTTTGGAAAGGGTCACAAGTTCAGTCTCTTCTGTCTCCATGACCAGGCACTTGTGGGCCTTCCAGATGTTTTGGATTAGAGCTCTTCAAAGCCTGGCCAGCATGATCAGAGACAGTGGGAGCTGAAGTCCCAAAAATTCGGAAGGCACTTGGGTGGTCAGCGGATGGAGCAGGCAATATTGAGTCAGGTAGACTAGTGGTCTGACTTGGTATGTAGCCATTTGCTCATGTACTGATGCTATGAAGAGCCTTAGCCTCGAGCTAGTGAACATTGTTCTCTAGCCCTCACCAGTACATTGTTCTGTGACAGATTTTTAAAATGCTTGTAATGAAGCTGCCAGACAATGGCCACAAATCTGCAATCTTTTAATGTAATGCCTCAGAGCTGTTCTGTGAGCAAAGCTTGCCTGAATTCTTTCCTGCCACTCATCTATCTCATGCTATTCTGCTCCTCATCAGAGAGTTAAATCTGTGGGTGTTGTCTAGTTCTTCCCCTATATGCCCCTTTCTCCTCCATATACACCAGAATATATTACACAACAGGGCTAAAGTCCTAGGCTTTCTTCTTCTTGGATTAGAAAAATTACACAAGCCAGTATGATTTCTGTGTAATGTGTTCTGGTGTTCCATGAGCAAGATGAACTCTGAAGGTTTATTCTTTGTGAGCTTTCGGAGTTTTTCTGTACACATTTTCCTCTTAAGTCTTTTTTTCTTTTATTATTGTTGCTGCAAACTCAGCCTTTTTTAAAATGCATGGTGGTGTTTATCTTTTACACTGGGGCTAAACTTAAAGTCTCTGTGTTAAAGTCTTCATTTTAAGATGTTAAAGTAAAAGAGAGAGAAAACAGTTTTTCTTGTGTATGCACCAAATAGTCAAAGTGCTTTGTTGAAGTCTTGCTTTTAAGATGTTTTATAGCAGTAAAAGAAATAAGTAATTTCCTCTACTTTCCTTTTTTATGTATAGCGGCTGTAAAAATTGTTAATGCAGATGATGTTGCCTTCTGTTGTGTGCTGCTAATTGGAAACGGATCACTGCAGTTTATGGGGCACTTACTCTTTTGGGTGCAGGATAAATGGGTCACTTTGAATGATGCTTCCTCATTGATTTCCCATCCTTTTGCCCAAGAAGAAGTGAGCAGAAGAAATGGAGATAAACATGGAGTTGATTTTGAAGTTCACATAATTTCTGTAGGCTGTGAAGTTACTTTCTTTTCTATAGCAGGGTAAGCAATAAATTTATCTTCTTTACATCTTAGTTTTCTTTTCATACCTGTCATCAGCCCACACTGTCCTTGATTTTCTCCTATTCTTTTATTTGGAAGACCTTTGCTCCACTGTCAGTAGCCATCTTAGACCACGGATGGAAGAAGAGATAAATAGAAGGCACTTAAAATAATGACATTTGATCTGCTTGTCTCATTCTCTGTGTGAAATGACAACTTTATTTTAACAATTCAGGAATTCGGGTCTGGAACTGAAATATGAAGATTCTGAAATGCAGTGGCCAGAATTGAGTTAGTCATTGTGTAATGTAAAGTTACAAAAACATAACTTTGCTGATTGTTGCACACAAGCCATGCAGATTGTGCAGTTCAATTACATAGCTGGTCATGTGGTTCCTGTCATGATTGATTGAGCAGTGTGCCAGTGGAAGAGCTTTGTGGGTAGCAGTTTTGTGTGGGTACTATTGTAGCTACTGTGGGTGTACAGTAATGTCAAGTTAAGTATACATAGCTACAAAATAGGATTTCATCCGTTATTAATTTCGTCTGTGGTTTCAAACAGATTTCATAAAATGATTTTTTTTACTAAATTTTTAAACTACATAGTAAATATTTTTAAGATCTCCAGTTCTCTTGTTTCTGCAAATTCACTGCAGTTTGTACTGCTAGGTGAAACATATTGTTAACATTATTTGTAAGTAATTGTGTAGCTGTTCATTACATAGCAATAGTTCTTGTATCTTTCTTTAATATTGTGAAAGTGTACTTATTGTTTCTCTGACATTATATAGTAAGCAAACCATAAAACCAAACAGCAAGACACATCTTTGTGTTTGCAATTTGTTGGCCCATCACCTCTATTTTTTCATAAAGCCTTCTTCTTGATGCTTCATTAATTCTTCCCCCCCCCCCCAAAAAAATCTTTTTAATGCTCTGTGACATTGCTCGGCAGAATGTTGTTCATACTAACACACTGGTGAGTTTAAAATACCTTAACAGTTGGCTTCTGACGAAGGAAGATGACACAAATGTTTTCACTTCTAAGATGCTCCTTTGATGTCACTGTTACAATGGATACATTTCCAGAAGTGAGATGCATCTAAAATGAATTATGGCTACTTTATTCTAGTCATAAAGTTTAATTTGTTTCTGAATTTTCACTGTACAACAGTATGGCAGTTTAATGATTTTTCTGTCATCAGTCACTCCTCTGTAAAGGTGTGATATTGTTTTAACTCAGTAGGCTATCATTCAACTTCTTTGAACTTCAAAAAGAGCTAAGGTTACTGATTATGACTTTGCTATTTCCTGTTTAATTGTAATGTACTTAAAAGATTCCTTAGCTTTAATCCCCCCCTATGGTAAAGAATACATGAGCAAATCCTTTAGGCCTTCACATCTATAAAGTTCTTGTGTTCTTTGGAAAATTCATGGACTCTGATTCTGCATGCATTTTTCCTTGAGGCAATAGGCCAGCTGAGACACAAAAATATATATCTCCACAATAGGCAGCATTCACATAGGACAGAAAGCTATACTGTAATTTTAGCACTGTATCTGTAAGAAGGAAGGGGTCTCTGCCAGCCATTGGGTTCTTGCATTCTTTCCACAATGGATCCAAATTTGTGTCTCAGATGCCA
Organism: Pogona vitticeps; assembly: GCF_051106095.1. Classification (NCBI taxonomy): domain Eukaryota; kingdom Metazoa; phylum Chordata; class Lepidosauria; order Squamata; family Agamidae; genus Pogona; species Pogona vitticeps. The sequence goes on from NC_135786.1 coordinate 185,186,684, forward strand.
GGATAGACTAAGAATGTGCTAAAGTAGAATGTCACACAGGCTTACGGTACTTTTCCTGTTGATCATGAGGGAGGAAAAAAAGGGGGGGAAAGGAAAAGGACTTTTGAGTCTATGTCACCATAATCATCATAATCTTAGAACTGCAGAGCTGGAAGGGACCCTATGGGTAATCAAGTCTTTGCATTTTGACTTGTGCACATAGTGCTAAATGAGATTTAAGTGTTGTGCATCCAGCATTTGTGTCCTAAGCATGCAGCTGGATGGGAAAACAAATCTTACCCAGTGTGATTCATATATTTACCCAGCTTTTTTCAGCTGCCACACTTGAGTGATAGTGTTCATCGGAATCAGCCAGCATGGCCATTGGGATTCTTGGGAGGTGTAATCTGAAGAATCAGTATTTTCAAACCGTGTAAGAAATGACTGAAACCAGGAGCATACCATGTTGGACATACTTAGTCCACATAAGGTTGCTTCTCTGAAGATGCTCTGCAGTGGATTGGCATGGGAGCCCCTCTACTTTGTTTTCTCCATGTCATTGTAACTGTGTGGTAGCAGCTGCATAGGAGAGTGGCAGGGAAGTGTAGTGACTTTCTAGATGCATGCAAAGAAAGCAGGATGCAGTGGTAGTTTGGTGCCAGGCTAACATAACAGAGGGATTGTCTAGAGCAATGGTTCCCAACCTTGGGCAACCCAGGTGTTCTTGGACTGCAGTTCCCAGAAGCCTTTACCACTAGCTGTGTTGGCTGGGGCTTCTGGGATTTGCAGTCCAAGAATACCTGGGTTATACAAGGTTGGGAACCACTGGTGTACAGGTTAAGAAATCACCCTCCCAGTATTTGGTAGGACCCTGATTACTACGATTGCCACTCTGAACACCTGTATTTGGTCTACACATATTATAAAGGGGTAAGGAGCAGCTTGCAGTGTGGCAAAAAGCCCAATTAGTTGTGGTTTAGATTAGTTGTGGGGAGAACAGTCCTGCTCTTACTTCCTTAACACTCCCAGCAGTCAAGGTCATTTTGCCCACTTTTGGAGTGATTCCTGCATCAAGGTGTATCAGGCAAAATCAAAAGGAAAAAATTAAGACAAAAATGTTGTGCAACCTTAAAGACTAACTGCTCCATTTTAAAGTAGGGTTTCATGGACAAGTCCTCAGACATAAGAGTGGGGAACTATGTGGCAAATATTTTTATATTTATACATGGCCCCAAATCAAAGATTGTGTTTGGGCACAAGTTGCTGACCTGGCAATGACTTTTAAAACCCTTGTTGATACTCAGTTCTCCTCTCAGGAACAATGACAATGGTGGGTGGCTAAATTAATCCCAGGCTATAGATAAGGAGCAGGAACAATATAGTAATGAGTATCTCTAATCATTATTGTGGATTGTGAGGTGGCACTGGTATATAGTAAGGAAATAGCATACAAACCACTGGATGGTTTAATGGCATTGTTCTGTGAACAGTGACAATGATGAATGGCTAAATTAATCCCAGGCTATGTAGCAGTTAGTCTTTAAAGTGCCACAATGTTTTTTTTCTATTATTTTTTCTTTTTCTTTTCTTTTTTGCTTGATATGCTAGCACAGACTAACATACCTACCTCTTAAAAATTACTACATCATGGTATAGAGCAGAGTAAAATTTTGAGCAGTCTCACATTGGGGTGTTGTTGTGTTCTTCTGTGTCTTAAAAATGTGCTGTGTTAGGAAGAGTATTAATCGCTATAAGCAATAATGGAAAAGCAAGCAGTAAATGGTTGTTGTGGGGTTTTGGCCATGTTCTGAAGGTTGTTCTTCCTGACATTTCACCAGTCTCTGTGGCCAGCATCTTCAGAGGACTGGAATAGGAACTCAGAGGCCACAGAGACCGTAGAGACTGGCGAAACGTCAGGAAGAACAACCTTCAGAACACGGCCAAAGAGCCCAAAAAACCCACAACAACCATCAGATCCCAGCCGTGAAAGCCTTCGAGAACACAAGCAGTAAATGATTAGATTGGAACATGAAAGAGAGAAATCTCCTGGAAACAGTTGAATCAGCTTTCACTACCAAAGTGAATCTGAATAAAAATGCCTATCGATCATTTCAGTCTGTAGGTATTTGATTGAAACTTACTCCTTGAAATCCACACTTGAGCAGTGCTGGATGTAGCCCTTGACGATAAGAACTTTTGTAAATATCTGTGATGGTGAGAAGAGCATGCACTGAAGAAGAATAACTGGTTGACACAACATGTGAACTATCATGATATTGTATTTCTGCATCTATGTAAGTATAATACAGTGGGGTCTTGACTTGCAAACTTAATCCGTATTGGAAGGTGGTTCGCAAGTCAAAACGTTCGTAGGTCAAAATCTGCATTCACATAGGAATGCATTGAAAACCATTGTAATCCGTATCTGCTCTGTACCGTCCATAGAAAGTAATGGGAAGCTGCTGTTCCGCCTTCTGCCACTAGAGGGGGATATTTTCTAATCCCAGGAAGGCGAAACAGGCAGCCCAGCCATTTCCTCCGAGCTCCGGGGGAATGGGCCGGGTGGAGATGGGAGCAGCAGCGGCACACGGTGCCCGGCCATCAAGGCTCCCCGCGGCGCTCCCTCCCTCCCCGCCCGGCCTCCGTTTACAGCCCCAGCCCAGGAAGGTAGAACAGGCAGCCGGCCCCCGCGGCGCTCCCTCCCTCCCCGCCCGGCCTCCGTTTACAGCCCCAGCCGGCTTCCCTTCATTCAGGCAGCCATCGCCCACCCAACCGCGCCGCACTCGCCCTCCTCGCTCTCCTTCCCCAGCCCCTGTTCCCATCACCCACCGCCCACGCCCGCCTTGTTCCCCGGCGTGGAGCCCTCCCAGCGCCAGTGCCATCCCTGCGAACTCGCTCCCACCCTCCCACGCGGGCTCACCGGGGCGCTGGGAGGCTCCTCTGCTGGCCTTGCCGCTGCCTTTTGCCACCGGAGCTCGGCTCAGCGGGGCCCACCCAGGACAGGCAGAGGCCCCGGCCGGGCTGGAATTCTGGTGGCCGGAAAGCCCCGAGGTGCCCCAATCCCGGATCAGGAGCAGCGCCGCTGCCTCTCGCCGCGCCGCCGCCACCCGGCTCCAGGTGCTTTCCCGCTTTTTTTTTTAAACTTTTGGGTTCGTACCTCAATTCTCTGTCCGCAAGTCAAAATGGATTTTTGAGGACAGAGAAGTACGTAACTCAAAAAGTTCGTACCTCGGGCCGTTCGTAACTCAAGACCCCGCTGTATAAATATGCAAAGGTGAATATTGGAAAGCTATTTGTGTAGATACACTTTTCAGAAATATTTCCTGGCTTGGCTTGAGGAAGTCCCTTCTGTTCACTCTTTTCTATTCAGCTCAAGTCTCTATAAGTGGGAGGGAAGAGATGATGATTGCTGATTGTCTGCTTCTGCAATTCACAACATCTCATCCTCCAGTTTTGAGGCTTCTTCAAAACTAATTTGGTGAGGGGCTGTGAGAATCAGTAAAAACTGCTTCCCCTCCATCCATTCATGTCCTCCAAGGGCATCCCATGTTATAAAAAGAACTCTGGTCATGGGTCCGACTTTCTTTTAGCACTAGTTGAGAGCCTTGATTGCGTTGGCACCCTGTGCTTTCTAACCTCACCTTCCACGTTGAAAGTCATGCCAGGTTGAGGAACAGGTTGGGTTGCTAAACTCACGTAGGTGAAACCAGTTCCCTTCAAGACATTTGAAGGAGAGGTTCACATCAATTCATTTCCTGGAAAGGTTGTCTTGCGTGCATCTATCCAGAAATATATCCATTTGGTGCAGCTTCCTTCCAGGTAGGTGGATAATGGGTTTCAGCTTCAGGCAGGCAGCTACTGTACTTGCTGTCTCAGCTTTTCATATAATGTTAGTTGGGAGACAGATCCAAACTTCAGTGTTGGCAGTAATTGCGGAGCCTCAACGAGCCTTTGTTTGAACCAACATTATATTGTAGAGGAGAAAATCCTGTTAAGGGGACAAAGGCTTACAAAGTACATCTTAATAGGGCAAATGTTGCATATTTATTTTTCAATTTGTTTGTTTCCAGCACACTTCTTGCATTTGTCAAAATGGAGATGCCTATGTTTTTATCTCGTTTGAGACAGAGACATGTTACCTAAACCTCCAATAATTAAAGCATGGTGTTCTTTTCCCTCTAATGTATTTTAAAATGGAACACACACCTGAACATACCCTAACCCTTCAGTTCTTGGGATGTTTGTGGATGTACCACCTAAATTGATGGGAAAAGGCATGCAGAGACAGAGTTACCTTCACCACAGTTTAGTTGTTTTTGTAGGAGCTTTTAATTATTTAGTTACTTACTCAGAGTACATTATTTTTCCTTAGCACACCATGTGTTAATTATTCTGATGAAGTTATGTTACTCTTACTTTCAATTCTTTTGGGGAAAAGCAATGCATGTGTCATATAGGGGGAGAATTTTGATGATTTCACATTTTCTCTTGGCCTTTCTCACCAGGTTACTCATAAACATGTTCAAATCCACCCATAAGTTTAAACATAGGTTTCAGGAAAAAATATGACATGTTATAGAAACCCTCCCCTTAGATGAAGGACATTAATTAAATGAACGTAGCAATCAAGTGAGTCATGAAATATGACTTCTCATAAGGTGGCATTTAGATTGCTAAAGTGACTCTTACTGGCCCCCAATATCATACGGGTGAATGATATTGAGCTTTCTTTTATACTCCATATTTGTCTGACTACCTGAACAGACATAAGGAAATGATCTTGTACATTCTTGAAGTGATGCTAATCTGTTAACAAGAAATAGGAAACAACTTAGAGAAAAAAGTAATGGTATATGTGAGGCTGTATAGCTCCTGAATAGACTACCCTTTAAGGTAAGGCTCTCTGTTGTTGAAAGAGTATCTGAGATTTCTTCACTCCAAAAGAGTGTTTCTCCTGTGTGAAGTGTTTTGGAGGCTGCAAATGCCTGAGAGTTGATAGTATAGTATAGTGACAATGTATAGTGAAAGTGGAGTCTGTAATTTCTTTTGAAGAATTGCTGTGGTTGGCCTGGAATTCTTGTGGGCTGATAATACTTTTTCTTTAAGATATGAACAGTCACACTTTCAGTGTAAACCAGCAGTGTGGAATAGCTGTGAACTTCAGTGGCCTTGATTCAAACTGCAGATAGGGCAGTGCTTTATTGCTTTTTTCTTCTTCAAGTGAGAACAGAACTAAGTGTACCTCTAGCAATCTTCAAAGCCCTGCCACCATTCTTCTGAGAGCTGGGGAGGGGCACTGTTTATTTCTGAGAGGAAGATATTTAACTCTTTACTTGCTTGCTGCCTCTCATTCCTAATTCTGAATACAGTATAATCCAAATTAGGCAGATACTGGTTTGTGTCTTGAATCCAGCCATTTTGTTTCCTCTTTCTGGCAGTTTGCTAGCCATTTTACTGGACATTACTTCTAAATGTCTACTGTGATAGTGATAATATTTGAAGATTGGCCTTAGTTGCTGTAGCAAATTCTGCACTTACCATTAATATATATATGAGATGTAGGAAGATGTCTGGAGATAAACAGAGCTATTTCATGTATGGAATTTGCATGCCTTTGTGCTGTGTGGATTCTACCCCACAGTTTCCCATGATTTCTGTGGAGTTTGAACAAGAATTTGTGTATGTAGATATTGTATGGCTAGTATGATATACTAAATCATATGATTTGGCATCTGAATAGAAAGGGAGTGTGGGGTTATATGCCATTAGTGCTTGGTAGGATAGACATTTTGAAGTTATGGTCTAATGAATTTACACATGTTCTGTTTTACACAAGCCACAAGAGCCTTTGTGCAAAACCAAAGAATTTTACACAAAAGCTACTTCCATTTTTAAAGCATTATTTCTGCAAAAAATGCTCAAAATGTGAAAGGTTCTTAGAAACTTCCAATCCCATCTGGTAAAGATAAAATATTTGATGTCTGTGTTATTGGTATCCAGTGTGTGATGTGCTGTGTTGCGTTGCCTTGGCTTGTTTGTGTTACTTTATGTGTCCTACCTTCCTGTATTTCTCTCTTCCTGTATATATTTCCCTTCAAACAGTAAACAACTGACTTTTGTAGGATCTGCAACCAACAGAATCTTGAATATACAGTCAGAAAATTTATAATAAACATTTCTATTGCTCTTATAATTCCTGTAAATAAAAACACTTATAGGTAAGAATCTGGAAAACTGCCACCATGATGGCATTATTATTTTGACTGTTACGGAGCCTGTGAATTTCAATGGGTGTTAATTAGAGGAGCTGTGAAACTAAGGAAGAGCAAATCACAGACCTGTACAGATTACATCTGTAAACACCATGTGTCATGTCAACACATTGCCATTCTATTTATTCCCATACACTTTCAATTCTCTCCTGTATTTACACTCACAGCTTTTTAATCATTTGTTTATCTCACATTCGACTGCTAATTATTGTCAGGTATGAAAGGCAATGTTATTGTACAGTGAACTTGCTCCCAGGCTTGACTGGAGCTAATTGTTTTGCAATGACTTTTAGTGAACTGATTTTCAAACCTCATTTTTAAAGCACAATGTACATTTCCAGGGGTGCTTTTTCTATGCCCTGCTTAATTATTTTAGCTTTCTATACATTCTGAATTTCACATTTTGAAGCCTGGTCACAACCAAGATGAACCTGGACACCACCTCAGCTAGCTGCAATTAACAGTGGCAAATTATGTTCACCTTACTAAAACAACAATAAGATTCTAGCTTTTGATGATTTAATTCAGTCATTGTCAAGTGTCCTTATTCCTGGAAAATTATTTCATAACTAACTTAAAATATTGGTGGTTGGAAATGAAGGATAGGCTGAGTGGCCTTTCCTATCATGCCAGGAATAGTGCAGTTCTTAGTGTCATTCCAGTCATAATTCTTAGAGTAAACTTGACACAACTATGCATGGAGTGTGTAGTGACACAATTCAAGGCATGCCACCCATGCATGAAAGAGTAGTACAAGACTCCAGGTTCTTGTACAATACCTTGTGCAAGAGAAAAGTCTTGAAGGCCTCCAGTGGCCATATAAGATTACCCACCTGCAGTCCTGATTTTCACAGGGATGCTCTGCCTAAGAACGCAGAGCATTTCAGTGGGGAATAGGTGGTATAGGCAGCCTGGTTCATCTGGCATTTATGCTGGGGTTTTTTAGTTTGCCTTTTCAGTTCTTGGAGAAGTGTAACCTCGAGAACATTCACCAGCAAACAGAGTGAGCAAATATTTTCATGATGCAAGTCCAAAACTAAACAGTCAAGGTTACAGTGGTACAGATAAACTTGAAAAGTTCAGACAGTTCTCTTATCTTACGTGGGGGTGCTTTTCTTGGCAGCCTCAACAAAAGAATATCTAGGCTGCTATAACCTTTCATTGCTGTTCCTGGTGTGCTGGTATGCTCTCCAAAGACTCCAGTCTAGCCTTGTGTGGAAACAGGTCACTGAGAACTGAAATGCAACCCTTTCTCCCCTCTGCTGTTTGGGAATATTATGTACATGCAGCCTCAGTTCTTCTCTGAGTATCAATGGTTTGGTTCAGAAAGGAGGAACAAATGTAACATGTTTCTGTTTTCTTGCTTATACATGTACAAAAGAATAAAGATTTATATCTCACTTATGTTGCTTATGCTTCTGTGTGTGCTTCATGGAAGCCATCTGTCCATCCATCAAATGTCCAATAAATAAAATTTAACTTAAAAATGTTTATTTCCCACCTTTCCATCCATTAATTTTCAAGTTTCTTTGGTCTGCCTTTTTTAATTCTGGAAGAAGGCTAATCTGCAGAATATTTAACAGTGGCCAGGGCAAATAATACAGTATTAAAAGTTAGCAGGATAGCCCAGCAGTAATACAAAGCTAATAACAGTAGGAAATGGCAATCAGTAATTGCAGATCTTGTATCTCTTTTCTTGACGTTCTCAGAGCAAGCGAGAATGGATTCCATTTTAAAAGTGACATTCTGTGGGGCTTCTTTTAGAAGGATCTGTTCCACCTGACACTTCTTAGACCCAGTGGGAGTATGGGTTTGGATCTCAGATGACCACCTGATTGAGTGGGCAGCCCTGGAGATTCCCTGATGTCATACCATTTAGCTCTAAAAAGCACATTGAATGCTTATCTTACATGCTCTGAAAACTGCTGTTTGAGGCCACTGAAACTTCCGAACATTTTTCAAAGCCAACCATATTAGAGTGTATATTTCTATAAGTTGAGCTGAAGTCAATCGTTCCTTTTCTTGTTTGGATTAAACTTTAGTTTATTAATTACCATCTAATATATAACTGATTTCCTACATTAGTTCAGAACCTCACTTGCCGCTCTAGAGGTAGAAAGGAAATTTGCCAAATGTTGTCAACATACCAGTTGCACAGTATTCTGAATCCATGGACTGTTTCTCTTGTGGCTTCATATCAGTATTAGTTAGCACAAGGAAGATAGAAAAAGGTGACATTCTTCAGGCCAGAGTACATTGGATGGAGAAAGGAGTGATACATCACAGGATGGTGTACATTAGATTATCAGTTAACCAAATGGTGAAGCAACATTTACTCTAATTTTCCGGAGTGCTGCATGGGGATTCTGCCCTGTGCATGTGGGGTTGGAAGCAAATGGGCATAAACACTGCCTTGGCTGCATGTGCCTGGTGCAGTACTGAGTACCTGTACAGTTAGAGGGAACATTGTGGTAGAGTGCTGTTTTATTTGGGTAGGGGTTTTGAAAAGTGATAAGATATAAGGTTTGGTGTTCAAGTGAAAATTTATAATAACTAGTTATCTATATAAAATGTATGTCTGCATTTACACTGCAACACTTAAATAAATGTATAATCCTCTCCTAACATGGATGGGCTCAAAGTACCCTGTCAATAAACCTCAACTGGATTTAAGATCTGACTTTGTGTGATTAGCTAACCTCCTCTCAGTGCTTTTAGCCTGACCCTGGGAGCACAATGGTTGATTTGGCAACTATTATATTTGTTTAACTGCTGTAAAGTAAGTTTCTAACAATAGAGCCTTACACTTAAATAGCAATAGAAGAGGACTGATGCCTCATCGATCATTTAGGCCTTCCCCTCCTGCTGTCACAGCTGATAGGCAGATCTGCTGATGTTGATAGTTGCCAAGAGGAGGACAGGAAGTGGGAATGATGGATCAAAACAGTCTCCTATCCTGAGAGGAAATCAGAAGACTCTTTCCTCAATGAACTTCTTTGTTAAGGGTGCCAAAGAGTAATTGTGCTCATGCTGCATAACAGCATTTCCTCCACTTTGATGAACCAGTATGTCATCCTTCTGATCTTTGAAAGGGCAGAGTTTGCAAAGATTTAGAAGATCTGACTTTGTTACCTTGCTGGAAAGGTACTGTTGGGAATAATGGCTGTAAAGTTATTTCAAAGCTATCCATAACTACATAGTGCTTGAACGGTGTTCTGGGTCTCAGAACATCATCCTATCACTGCATGGTTGTGAACAGCTTCAACCTGCCATTAGATTTTATTCTTCTTGTAAGTCCAAAACTCAGTTTCCAAAACTCTGTATCAATCAAATTGTTTGGATCAATCAAGGATTTTTTCAAAGGTTTTTTAAACTTTGAACCTGGTTCCAAGAAGCACTTTTTAACACTGGCTGCTCAAGGTATAGCTCGGGCCTTGAGTCTTCATAGTACCGAGAAGAAGAAAGTATTAACAGTACTCTTTAAGGAGGGTGGGTGTGACTCCATAATATTGGAAGGATACCCTTGTAAAATATTGCATCAGGGTTGTCCATATGAGTCTTCAAGCTGGGATTGAAAAAAAGAGGCAGCAAGCAAAATCAGTAATGGAAAAAGCTTGACTTTAGCCGGGTAGCATTCTACTGTATAATCTGGAATAAAGTAAGTAAGTAGTTTGTAACTAGTCCAGGTATTGAAAAAAAAGAAAGATCAAGAGTATGTAGCAATCCTAGGCTTCATAGTTTTATATTTTGAATGTACTAGTTATTTGAACATTTTTGTTATCAAAAATAACGGAATAGCTGAACTGCCAGTCCTTTTCAGAAAATGACAAGAAATTGTTTGTGTTGAGCTGACTTCATGCTCACCTCCTGCCAGTTGTGAAGAGCGTGAAGGTACTCCCTGCACTGTTCATCCCAAGAACGTTGCGTCTGTTTCCAAGTGCACATTTCCCACTTAATGGGAACACTCAACAACATGTATTCAGTGTAAACCCTTCAGAAACATACAAAGGAGACCTTGATACCGTTATTTAATCTTACACTGTTGTTGTTGCATGCTATTTGGGATCTTTCTCTTTGCACTCTAGTTCTACAGGTCTCATTGTTTTAAAGCAAGTTCATTTTGTGCTGTTGAGAAGTCTAAAAATGGTTACTAAAATGTACTTGCAGAATTAATGGCCTTTGAAAACAGCAAATTTTAAGTATGCATAAATGTTTATTTCTTTAGCAATTTCATTCCACCACAACCCCTGTATACACAATTACAATTAAGAGGAGTAAGATAAATGGTACTATGTTCCCCCCTTTCAACATTTGTAAATGAGGATCAGTTGATTTTTCCATATTCCCTTTACTAGGACTTTAATGTGAACATTTGGAAATATTTGGAAATATTTCAAATGTATTGGAAACAATACATTTTGGAACTACAATTCTGGGAAACTCTAGTGAGCACCTACATGATCTTCTGCTGGATGCTTCCTTTCCTTCCCCCTCCCATATTCTGCTGTAAAGTAAGTTTCTAACAATACGCTATTTTCTGTCACAAGCTCTGAAACCTGGGGTTGAGGAAAGGCAAATGAATGTGGTCCTTTGAGTCCTCAAGCCCGCAAAATTGTGCAAAAGTTCAGAGAAGGGCCAGAATGCAGTGGATGAGCGTAAGTGTTGCAGATGGAGGGCTTTAATTTGAATCCCTGGCATTTCCCCTTTGTGGATGTGGAAGACCAATACCTGAAACCCTGTAGACTTGCAGCTAGTCAGAATAAGTGCTGGTCTAAGTGGCCAGATGAGTGTTTGTCATTCTGTGTAGCACTGTGAACGCGGATAGTGCCTTTTGCCCTTCTGGTTTTAAGTTGCATAAGACAATTAGTCGTCAAACTTTAAAAATAGACTTTTGTGATGAACGTAGAACCCTCTCACTGTGTTTCAGAAGCCGTGGATGCTTGAACCTGCAGGCAGAGCTGGTAGAGTGAGTGGTTCACTTTTAGATTTGAGTATGTGTCGTGATATCTAACTTGGTAGCAATCACTTCACATTGCATCTTGACTGTCACACTACGGTGTCTTTACCTGGTGTGTCCTTGAATCAGTTAGTAAAACAAGTGGCAGCTGAGGTACTGACTAGTGCATGGTACATGTAATTGTATTACCCAGAAATGGAAAGACATGCGCTGGGTTGCAAGTTTCTTTCTGCAGCCAGTTTAGAGTCTTGGTTTTAAATTTTAAAGCCCTAAACGGCTTAGGGCTTGTCTGTTTAAGGAACCATCTACCTCATTATGAACCTGTCTAGTTAATGCTTTCAGAGAAGCCCTCCTGAGAATCTCCACACCTGTACAGGCTTGGGGGCATGTAGGATAGGTTTTCTCCTATGTTGTAAGCAAGTTGTGGAACACACTCTCCTAAGAGTTTCACTTTGTTCCCACTCTCACTCCTTTAAGGAAGGGTTGGAAAACAACAAATGTCAAAGTAGCCTTTTCAGTTGTGTTATTGTTAGGATTGGAATACGTTTGAGTATTCTGATCATTTGATTGATTAAAATTCTGGCTGTTAGCTGCCTTGAGTGCAATATTTTATTGGAATGGTAGGATAAAAATGTAATAAATACAGCGTTAAATGTGCTATAGCACTTTTGATTTTTATTTGTTTGTGCTTTTTTATACATTGTGTAACTCACTAACATGGTTACCTTTTGTTTGTTAGTTTGTTTAAAATCCTGACTGTTTCAAGGTCTTGGTACAAATTACTCTTTTGTCTCATCTACCTCATTAACTACCTCAGTGTCCATTAAGGGCATTAAAGGATGTGGTGGTGCTGAGGGTTAAACTGCAAAAGTCCCTGGGTTGCAAGATTGAAAGACCAGCGGTTCAAATCCACACAACAGAGTGAGCTCCCGTCGTTTGTCCCAGCTCCTGCCAACCTAGCAGTTCAAAAGCATGTTAAAAATGCGAGTAGATAAATAGGTACCACTACGGTGGGAAGGCAACGGCGTTCCATGTCTAGTCACGCTGGTCTTGTGACCACAGAAACTGTCTACAGACAAACACTGATTCTGTGGCTTGGAAATGGGGATGAGCACCGACCCCTAGAGTCGGACATGATTGACAATTGTCAACGGGAACCTTACCTTACCGATTCCTCTTTCACCACTAGTTACTTCCTTGTAACTATAAAATTAACAAAAAGCATCACAAAGGGAGTTAAGCTACAACTGTAATGTAGTTACATCTTTGTTAATTGAAAAATCGAGGTACGGGGTTGCAGGAATGGCAGTGGGAAGTGGGGCTTGTCTCCAATCTTTATATTTTGGGTGTGGAGTGGAGCAGAGAAATCTCCTTCCATGATGTATAGCAGGCTGAATGAATTAAGGCACAAACTGTCATATCTTATTTTTGGTGGTTGTTGTATTTTCTATGAATTTATAATTTTATTGTATATTGCATGTATATATGTGTGTATTGAAGGACATGACAATTTATAGAACTGTAATAAATAACAAGTCAATAAAAATTGTGTGTATTTATGTTCTTGGACTTAGTCAACTGATGGAACTGAGGTGCAATTACCCTGAATACTGTGCCAAATCTGCGGTACTCTAGAATTATATAAGCAAGGATGTCTGCCCCGTACCAAGATTTTTCTCTCTGAAAATCATGGCTGAAGAAAATCATCTGATTTTTTAAAAATAAAGATGGAAGTGTGTCATTTCAATAAACTGTGTCTGAGTCTCAGTGAGTATTAGATTGTCCATTTAAAATGGGACAGAACCCTACCATGTACGCATCCTTTCAGAGTTGGACAAAGTCCCCTTTTTTAGTCTCTATGTGTGTGCGCTTGGAGTTGAAGTGCAGAGTTCCCCAGGCTCTGTGTCTTGCGAAGATGACTCTGTGCTGTGTCTTACAGCAAAAATGACTATTGTCTGTGATATATGGGGTACCTTTTGAATTCATAGGGATTCTGAACATACTGCTGCTTTCTGAGCAAAGAAAAAGTGTAGACAAGGTTGTGCTGACCTCACTTAGTGGTCCATCCATTGACTGCTATGTTTCAAAGGTTAAACTAACTGTGGTGGAAATGTAATTGGTAGTATGCTGGCATTTTCCCACATTGCTGTGAAATAGAGTGCAATAATGAATAGTGCTAGCTTTGTGCATGTATGTCTCTTGAAGGGGAAGAGTAATGTACTCACAGAGGTCAATACCTGGACAATTCTGCATTTTGCCTCACTTCCCCAAACAGTGCCAAAAAATGAGTTTTTTGTTTGCGTTAACGAGTTTCCTTGCTGGAAAGACTAGGTGCAAAAAACAGATTGAGAAAGAAACAATAGGAAAACTGCACTAGCCAAGAGGCATGAAAAAAGGGGGTTGGAGGCGTGACATATGGCTTCAGGAATTAAAGATTTTACTAATTTCATCAACTTCTTCCACCATCATTAAAACTTTCTTGATGCTGTCAGAAACAGATTTAATGCAAGGCTGGGGCATGACAATCTAGTCTGGATGACAATCTTTAGAGCTAGCCATTTTATGGTCCCACTAGTACAGTGTTGGCGAACCTTTTTGGGCTTGCGTTCCCAAACTGGGAAAAAGTTCCCTACTTCCTTTGCAGAGCCTCCTCCTCCAACCCCCAGAGCATTTCCTTAGAGGAGCAGAACTAGACAGTGCAGGGGGAGGAGGGAAATGGTAAGGATTCCCTGTCCCCTGTGCCAGCAGCAGAATGGCTGTTGTGGATCCAAACGCCAGAAGTCCTTGCATTCACAGAAGGATGACCAATATACTGAATTTAGACTACCTTAGAAAAAGAGTTCTATTTCAGACTTTTTTGTATTTTTGGATACCTGTGCATAGAATTCCTGATTTCTAACTAATGTTGAAATCTTGGTTAAAAAAAATGAAATGAAATGAAATAACAAAATGGGATTGTATATCGTGGCCTACTTCAGGAGACTGGAGTATGTTTCATTAAACTCATTTCTAGTGATCTGGGAGTCTTAGACTACATAGGAACCAAGCATCCTATCAATTTATCTGGAATCAGTAAACAAAATATCTGGGACTCTTAGCTTGCATTTGTCACAACGTAATTTGTGAAAGTCTGATTAAAATCAATCGAACAATTCCATTTTAAAAGAGACCTTATTTAGCTTTCAGTCGCTAACAACCTTTGAACAGGACTCCTGAAGAATACCTTAAAACTAAGTATCATAATTAAAACATTTGTGTGTCAAAGTGGGCATGATAGGCCATGTTTGCACAATGGGTGATTGGGAAACCACGGTGAGGCACAGGAAAAGATCAGCAGTAATTGACTCAGGAGGTAGCGCTCTTTCATAAATCAAGTTTGAGGCATCTGGGATAGCACTTGCTCAGGCTTTCTTTCCTTGCTAGACCTCCTATAATTCCTGAGTGCCAGCTGTCTGCAGCCCACTGGCTGCTTTTACTGTGTCAACAGCTAGGGTCAGGGCCAGCTGTCCAAGTCTAGTGAGGCAGTAAACATTGGCTGGATATAGCAAGCATAACAATCACCTGCTGTCTCACCCTGAAAAGGCAAGGACAAAAGCAGCCAAGTCTTAGTAAAGCAACCAATGTACAGGACTTCGACTTTCTCCCTCCCAATAACTGCCCAGTGCAGCCTAATGTGGAAAGGCATTCTTTCAGGATCGCCATACAGTTGTGCAGCAGAGTTGCTGTTCAGAACCACACCTGGCTTTGACTGCTGCCAGTTCTCACATTCGTAAGTCAGAGCTTAGAAAGGGCACATTTTTAGACTACAGTTCCCAGAATTCCCCCTCCTATCTCAACAATTAGCTGTGTAGTATTTTTTTTTAAATTTTCCAAGTTCTAAACAGAGTTGCTAGAGACTAGGCCAACATAACATTTAAACTTTCAGCCATTTTCCAGATACTTTTTATATATTGCCTTTGTTTGTAATTTTTTTTTCTTTGCCTAATCTGGCTGGCCATCGGGGGACAAATTGACCACTGAAAATCTAAACACAAAGACAGCATGAAATAATTGCGATCTGCACCAATGAACAGACTATCCACACTGATGAAATTGTAGATCTGTAAGGTAACTTATTCTATAGCTTGAAGTAAATAATTTCTGAGATTTAACTCTAAAAATATAAGCTAGAACTCTGCTTTATTATCGTATGGTTGGTGATTCTAAGTGTGTTAGCCAGCATCCTGCTGAGCTGATGCTAAGCAGAATGTTCTGCAGGATTGTTCCATTTGTGCATGTGTTATCAATGCACGAGTAATGAGAAAACTCATGTCTTTCGCCTGTGCAACCACAACACATGTGCAAACAGCACAGTCTTGAATTACTACACTGCTGGAACTTTCTGATCAGCAGAAGTTCAATATGGATACTGGTCTTTGTGCGTCTGTCCCTTTGAATACTAGGCTCACCTCACCAGTCTGTCAGAGAGAACTGTAGGACTTTAAATCTTACTTGTTTTGGTAATTTTAGCAGTTTAATAAAGGTGTTTCCCTTGTTTTAGGTTTTTATACAGTATGTTGCACAAACCATGCTTGCGGAGTCTATGGTGGATCTTAGTTTGCCCTCCTTTAATTATGCCCTAGAAAAAGTATGCAGCAACGTAGAGACCCAGGCAGGCCAACAGTCTGAGAAGTTAATGTATTATTGTACTCTGAATAGTAGCAATGTTTCAGTGATTGTGATGACAGATTTCTAGTCTGAGGAAATGTAGCCGCATCTGAGAGCCATTCATGGTTGTGAAATTAAAGCAGACTACAAGCTTGGCTATATAGTATTCTCCTTGAGTTAAAGATACATTCCTGTTTCCTGTGTTATTAGGTGAGAATTACCGTATTTTTCGCTCCATAAGACGCACCTCTCCATAGGAGGCACCAAATTTTTAGGAGAAGAAAACAGGAAAAAAATCTGTTTTCTTCTCCTAAAAATTGGTGAGCCTTATGGAGAGGTCTGTCTTATGGAACACAACCTAGGACCCTTTGGAGGCTCACCCAGACCCCCTGAATGCCAGAGGGGGCAAAATCACCACCTTCTGGGGCTCTTTTGAGGTTTGGAAAGCTTCAGAAGAGCCCCAGAAGGTGGCAATTTCGCCCCCTCTAACCTGGTGGGGGGGCAGGGTGAGCCTCCAAAGGGTCCTAGAGTGTGTTCCAGGACCCTTTAGAGAATCACCCTGCCCCCCCCGAGGGTCAGAGGGGGCAAAATCGCCACCTTCTGGGCTCTTTTAAGGCTTGGGAAGCTTCAAAAGAGCCCCAGAAGGTGGCGATTTTGCCCCCCTGGACCCGTGGGGGGGTGGGGGTAGCGTGGCAAGGGTCCGAGGGGGCCTTCCAGACCCTTGCCACGCTACTCCCACCCACGGGGCCAGCATGGGCGAAATAGCGACCTTCCAGGACCTTTTGAGAAGCTTTCCAGCCTCTCAAAAGGTCCTGGGAGCTGGCGATTTCACCTGCGCTGGCCCTGTGGGGGGGGTAGCGTGGCAAGAGTCTGAGGGGGCCTTCCAGACCCTTGCCACGCTACTCCCACCCCCCAAGGGGCCAGCATGGGCGAAATAGCGACCTTCCAGGACCTTTTGAGAAGCTTTCCAGCCTCTCAAAAGGTCCTGGGAGCTGGCGATTTCGCCAGGGCTGGCCCCGTGGGGGGGTGGGGGCAGCCTGGCAAGGGTCCTGGGAGGCTCCCTTGGACCCTTGCCACGCTACCCCCCCCATGGGGCCAGGGGGGGTAAAATCGCCAGCTTCTGGGAGTGTTTGGAGGCTTGGGGAGCCTCCAAACACTCCCAGAACCTGGCGATTTCGCCAGGGCTGGCCCCGTGGGGAGGTGGGGACAGCCTGGCAAGAGTCCTGGGAGGCTCCCTTGGACCCTTGCCATGCTACCCCCACCCCCCCCACGGGGCCAGGGGGGGTAAAATCGCCAGCTTCTGGGAGTGTTTGGAGGCTTGGGGAGCCTCCAAACACTCCCAGAACCTGGCGATTTCGCCAGGGCTGGCCCCGTGGGGAGGTGGGGGCAGCCTGGCAAGGGTCCTGGGAGGCTCCCTTGGACCCTTGCCACGCTACCCCCACCCCCCCCACGGGGCCAGGGGGGGTAAAATCGCCAGCTTCTGGGAGTGTTTGGAGGCTCCCCAAACCTCCAAACACTCCCAGAACCTGGCGATTTCGCCAGGGCTGGCCCCGTGGGGAGGTGGGGGCAGCCTGGCAAGGGTCCTGGGAGGCTCCCTTGGACCCTTGCCACGCTACCTTCACCCCCCCACGGGGCCAGGGGGGGTAAAATCGCCAGCTTCTGGGAGTGTTTGGAGGCTCCCCAAGCCTCCACACACTCCCAGAACCTGGCGATTTTGCTGGTGGGAGGAGCGTCGCAAGGGTCTGAGTGAGCTTCCAGGACCCTTGCAACGTTTCCCCCACCAGGAAGCTGGCTATTTCGCCTGCGCTGGCCCCGTGGGGGGGTGGGGGAGCATTGCAAGGGTCCTGGAAGGCTCCCTCGGACCCTTGCGACGCTCCCCCCCATGGGGCCAGTGGGGGCGAAGTCACCACCTTCGCACCATAAGACGCACAGACTTTCTACCCACCTTTTGTAGGGGAAAAAAGTGTGTCTTATGGTGCAAAAAATACGGTATTCTTCTTCAGTTCTCCGTATAAATAATTCTTGCTGCAAGATTTGGTAGCATTGTGTGTGTAGTCATGTCCGACTCTTCGTGACCCCCACGCCAGGCCCTCCTATCTACCACTGCCTCCTTGAGTTGTGTCAAATTCATGTTGGTTGCTTTGATGACACTGTCCAACCATCTCATCCTCTGTCATTCTCCTCTTGCCTTCACACTTTCCCAACATCAAGGTCTTTTCCAAGGAGTCCTCTCTTCTCATGAGATGGCCAAAGTACTGGAGCCTCAGCTTCAGGATCTGTCCTTCCAGTGAGCACTCAGGTTTGATTTCCTTTAGAATTGATAGGTTTGTTCTCCTTGCAGTCCAGGGGACTCTCAAGAGTCTCCGTCAGCACCACAATTCAAAGGCATCAGTTCTTCGGCAGTCAGCTTTCTTTATGGTCCAGCTCTCACTTCCATACATCACTACAGGAAAAACCATAGCTTTGACTATTTGGACTTTTGTTGGCAAGGTGAGGTCTCTGCTTTTTAAGATGCTGTCAAGGTTTGTCATTGCTTTCCTCCCAAGAAGCAGGGATCTTTTAATTTCGTGGCTGCTGTCTCCATCTGCAGTGATCATGGAGCCCAAGAAAATAAAATCTGTCACTGCCTCCATATCTTCCCCTTCTATTTCCCAGGAAGCATTGGATTTAGGTTAATGACCCCCCCCCTTTAATCAGGAGAAAGGTAGCCTATAAAATGATGATGGTGGTGGAGGAACATTTGCTTTGACTTCCTTTGAGCTCAAAATAAGTAAGATGAACTCTCATAGAATCATGCAGTTGGAAGGGGTCTATAAGGCCATCAAGTCCAAGCTCCTGCTCAGTGCAGGAATACAAATCAAAGAATATCTGCCAGGTGGTTGTCAAAATTTCTCTTGAATGCCTCCAGAGTTGGAGCATTCATTTAAGATAAATTTAGACAACTACCTGGCATTCTTGCTGCAAGGTTTGGTAGTATCCATTGATTTGTATTCCTGCATTGTCTGAACTCTTGCATTGTCTTGGCAGTTACCAGATGAAGGGGTTGGTGCTGGTGTAAGAACAGTCTCACAAAGCCTCAATGTTTTATCTATGGCATCTCAGGAATCTTTTGAATACCATCATGTGATTGCATCTCCCAACTTTGGTGTGGCTTCGGTTTCAAGCCTTGAAATGACTTACGTTTGCTAGGTTCCACAATTCCTGACTTCTTGCCTGAGCTGGTTGGGGCTAATGGGAATTTAAGATTAAAATACATGAAGGGCAGCAGGTTGGGGGGAAGCTGTCCTAAAAGTTTGGCTGAGCTGAGCTGTAGCAGTTCTGTCTGTGTTGAGACAAAGTACTGTTGTGTTGTCTGTATTAAGAAACCTTGAACTATGTTACTGAGAAGAGGTTTTTTTAAAAAGTGTATTTGTAGCATGCTGTGATTAAGCAACAATTCTAGCTGTAATGTACTATGATTAAACAACAATTTTGAACATATGCTCATTTTTCCGTAATAGTTCTATAGTGAGAAGAGTCAATCAAATGGACAGAGAACTTTCCTGCCTTTAAAAAATGTTTGTCTACAATTCATTTAAGAGACTGGGAACCTATACAAGTATACCATCTTTAAAGGTGTGGATTCCTTATTAAGAAAATAAAGAGCAAGCTTATGTATGCTGACTTAGAAATAAATCCTGTTGTGTTTAGTAGGGTTTACTTCCAGGTAAACAATTCTAGGATGGACACTTCAGTCTTATATTCAAAGTTCTGTAAGTAAGCTGGATAGAACTCTGAGGAAATTTTTCCAGAGTAGACAGGATGTACCGTCAAAGTTAAAGCCCTCCTTTTTTTTAGTCAAACAGAATGAGACATTCTAGGTTCTGCAGAAATCAAAACAATGGACAGTATGTCAAGAGGTGGAATATAGGATTATACATTCTATTATAAATAATCTTGACATAAAATTCCAGTTCTGGGAGAATGGTGACATGTAAGACAAATAAATAAACAAGTTAGGGTAATATTTTTCATTAAACCAGATCACAAGTCAGGGCATATTGTGAGAGCTTCTGACTTCTACAGAACTGTTGAGTAAGTAAGATGTTAAACGAAATCCAAAATAGAAGGGAAGAGGAGAAAGAGCTTATGCTGAAACCACAGAGTCGGCCTCTGGTCTCACTCTTAAAATCAAAGGTAGGAGCAGACTGCAGACATTAAAACTAGGCTCTGCCAGGTATGGAAATAAGTTTGGGTTGCTCCTCAGAATCTCCCAAGTGAAACTAGAGAGAAGAGACAAATGAACAAATGAAAGAACAGTTTCTATTATTTTTAAAAAATATCACGGGATTTTGTATTTCTATAGATTTTACACTTTTAGTGTGTGTCTGAGAATTTTCAGGTAACTGACATGGTAAAATAATTAAAACTACCCTGTCAGTGCTGGTATATCTGTACTGTACAATCAGGAGACACACGTGACTATTTGATATCTAGGAGTCTCGTGCATTTTTAGATAGCCCAACAAGTGCACCTTCAAGTGCCTGATGGGGTGATCTCTCAAAGCTTAGCCATGTGGCTAGTAGAGAGTTTTAGCAAAATACATCACATCACTGTTATGACTTCTGCAGATGTCATCACACTTAAGAGACTGGGGCAAGGCTATGGTTCATGTATATGCATGTTGCATTGCACAGGGTCCTGTTTGGGAAAGTCAAGTCATTCTTTTTCAGGTGTTGGGAGTTGTTATAGCAAATCCTACAGTGGAGATACCATGCAGAGATACTACCTGTGCTTTTTGTTCAAAGGATTTTGAATTATACTGAGTTGTGGTAGAGTAAAGGCTGGTAAACTCAGAAGTTCTGTTATACCCACTTGCAGAACGAAATTCACGTGTAACAGACTTTTCCAGATTAGACTCTGCTGCTATTGCTATTAATTTTGACAAAGTATCAGACATCTAAAAGATACTGAAAATTTCTTGTGCTGCTGTCTAACTAAACTGATGTTCATAGCTGACAAATGAGATTGCTTGAATACTTCTTTCACTGTGCAATTTTAGGCATAATAACTCGAAGTGCCAACATTTTCAGGGGGATTTACTCTCAGGTGAGTACACTAATGTTAGTTATTTAGGCATCCTACAGTCTTGAAAGACTATGGTAATGTGCTCTGTATGGAGGACCTGGAACAGCATCTAGTGTGGCTGAGAAGGCCAATTCGAGAGTGACAATCCCATCCACACTGAAGACAAATGCAATCTGTCCTCTGTCCAGTTCCCTGATTTTGTTGCTTCGTGACTGCCTCTTTGCCTCGGCCTGCTGGACAAGGGTCTCTTCAAATTGGGAGAGGCCGTGATGCACCGCCTGCCTCCAGGCTGAACGCTCAAATGTCAGGGTTCCCCATCTGTTGAGGTCCATTCCTAAGGCCTTCAGATCTTGCTTGCAGATGTCCTTGTATCACAGTTGTGGTCTCCCTCTGGGGTGATTTCCCTGCACTAATTTCCATACAGGAGATCTTTTGGAATCCAACCATCAGCCATTCTCACGACATGCCCAAGCCAATGTAGACGACGCTGTTTCAGTAATGCATACATGCTAAAAATTCCAGCTTGTTCCAGGACTACTCTATTTGGAACTTTGTCCTGCCAGGTGATATCAAAAATGCGTTGGAGGCAACGTATATGGAAGGTGTTCAGCTTCCTCTCCTGTCATGCACAAAGGGTCCAGGACTCACTGCAGTACAGGAGTGTGCTCAGGACACAGGATCTATAGACCTGGATCTTGGTATATGTCATCAGCTTCTTATTGAGCCATACTCTCTACATGGTAGCTGCTTTGCCAATGCGTTTATCCAGCTCGACATCTAGGGAGGGAGTGTCAGAGATTGTTGAGCCAAAGTACACAAAGTCATGAACAACCTCCAATTCTTGTGCGGAGACGGTAATAGAGGGAGGTGAGTCCACGTCTTGGCCCATGACTTGTGTTTTCTTCAGGCTGATTGTCAGTCCAAAGTCTTGGCAGGCCTTGCTAAAATGATTCATGAGTTGTTGGAGGTCTTCAACAGAGTGGGTGACACTGGCTGCATCATCGGTGAAGAGGAAGTCCCGCATGCATTTCAGATGGATTTTGGTCTTCGCTCTCAATCTAGAGAGATTAAAGAGCTTTCTGTCTGATCTAGTCCAGTGATAGACACCTTCTGTTGCAGTTCCAAATGTGTGATTCAGCATGACAGCAAAAAAGATCCCAAACAGGGTTGGTGCGAGGACACAGCCCTGTTTCACTCCACTTCGCATGACAAAGGGATCTGATGTTGAGCCATCAAAAACTACAGTGCCTTTCATTCCCTCATGAAAAGTCCTGATGATGTTAAGGAGTCGAGGTGGACATCCAATCTTGGGAAGGCCTTTGTGAGATCTATGAAGGCTACAAAGAGTGGGTTGTTGTTGTTCCCTGCATTTCTCCTGCAACTGTATGAGGGAGAATACCATTTCAGTGGTGGATCTATTAGCTCGAAATCCACACTGTGATTCTGGATAGACTCTGTCTGCAAGCACCTGGAGCCTCTTCAGTACGATACGGGCAAGCAGCTTCCCTACAATGCTACACACCTAATATTGTGTAAGGTGTAAAGTGATGGACAATGACTCTGGAGAACAGGGTTTGAATCCCCACTTGGCCATGGAAACTCACTGCAGAAGTGGAATTGGTGAAATCACTCTTTAAATATCTAATTTACTGTGAAAGCCCTATTAGGGTCACTATAAGTTGGTTCCAACTTGACAACACAGAACACATACACACAAGTACATCTAGGATTACAACTTAATTATGGCACAGTTAAGCATGTTTGATTTCACTGCACTGATAGGTTTACGTTTTGTTCTTGGTGTACTGAAGGGAAACTTAATTTACATAACAAATTGGTGCATGAGAAGAAACCAGTTTTCTTTTTAGTGATGTGAAGTATCTCCTTACCAAACTGATCCATTAAAGTTAGACAATAATTTTCAACATGTTGGTCAACAAACCTTAAACTCATTATAGGTCTTTAAAATGTCACAAATGTTTCCCAGAGAAAAGGACCAATTTGCCTGGTAGATTAGATGTAGTAGAGAAAGTGTCACCTTCAGTAGCTTGTCTAGTCTATGGGTCATCATCACGGTTTCATTGCCCCCCCCCAACAAAGCTGCGTAGGAATAGTTTTTGTAACGGCCAAGTGAATGTACGTTGGCTTAATTAAGATCCTTTCTTGATGTGTCAAAATGACCCTTTTGTTCTTTATTTTATTCTTTTGTCGGCAGCCTCTAATCTGTTTCTGCATTATCAGATCCAGGCATCACAGGATGCTGACTCTAGCTTGGTATTTATGTGGAATGTTGCCTTTTGTTTACCAGTTTTACCAGGCCTTGAGCACTTTCTTTGGTCATCTGGTGTCTCCCACTAATGTGATTTGCACTCCGGTCTCTGCAGGTTGTCACAAGCTTTTATTAGGGAATTAGATTAGGGCCTGCCCACCCTAGTTGCTAGTGAATCCCTAGGGTGATTGTGGGTGGGGTTGGAGTCTTTTTGTTTTCTGCCTTCATTTTGAAAAAAAATGGAAATGCTATATGTGGATTTCTCCACACTCTGGTTGAATTAAAACTAAATTTAAATATTTAGAACACATTAGTGACCATAGAAAACAGTGATTTTTAGTCAGTGGCACTGGATCAATGGATTAAGTTCCTTGTACTTTGGGTGCTTTGCCAGAGGGTGGTCTGGAGACTGCTGAACAACAAATGGATTTTGTGGAGTGGTTGAGGGTTCATTGTGTCACAGCAATATGTGTAACAGCTACCCAAAACAGCTTCTTATTTTTTTAGTTACTTTTAGGAAATGTTAACAATACTGTATATTTGTGTGCAGTATTATGGAAGAATTTGTAGGGGCCATGATGCAGGGAAATTGCATTGGATAATAATTATGAGATGCGACTGAAGAGAGGAATACTGTCTTCTACCCAAAGTAGTTGGGAAAATGCAACCTGTAAGGAATTGATGGAATTTACACATATCTGGGCACAGCATCCACTTTTTTACACGTTGCCTGTACTCATGCAATTTCAAGACATTCTCAGTCCAAGTCTATGAACAGTGCAAGCAGCTCTGATAAATATAAGAACCCAAACCAAGTGGAAATACGAACACTCCCATCCCTCCCAACCATTCCTGTCTAGTGGACAAAGTGTGACTTATTGGTCATTTTCACATTCTCCCAGCCTGTTTTAGGTCCATGGGATATTTTTTAATCAAAACTGGAATTGAAAGTCCCTCACTTCCCTACACCTAAAATAGGTCAAAGTGAGGATGACCACAAATGACCAAATGCAGACCCTGGAAGCTTCTTGGATCCAACTGACCATCTTTGAATCCAACAAAATAGATGGGGGGGGGGCTTTTATTTCAAGTAAATAGCAGAAAGAAAACAACTATCCCATGCAGGATGACTGCTACATCTTGCAGTTTTGTGCTCCCTTTTGAAATTCTTCATGGACATGTTCTCCAGAAACTAGTGCCATAGATGAACTTCAGAATGTAGCATATGTGCAAGTAAACTGTATTGTAGGGTACGGACTCGTTATTTTCTTCAAAGGCTCTTGGAATATGTTTGTATAACAGGTGTATTTATTAATTATATCTACACCTTGATCTTCTTCCAGTGAACTTAGTGAATATTCTGTAGCACTAAATTGCAGGTAATTTTTAGAGCACATATCTTCATGTTTCTACATAGAGATTTAGGATTGCTTTGTTTAATAAGAAAGCCAGATATTTTATACAATGGGGACATGCAACCTGCCTTCTGAATTATAAGTGTTTGTAGGTTGTGGCTTTCTGAAATGACATAAGTTATGGAGTGTTATCATTTTAAAATAATATGAATTTGGCAGTCCAGGTTTAGGATAATTTTTAGAAGACATCCTTTAATTGCTTTTTTCCCTTTGGTTTATCCAAAGAAAAGGCAGAAGGTTAGAGAACAGCCATTCAGAACATTCAGGGAACATAATGGGCAAAATTAGACCTCAGGTTTCTCTTCTTACCATACCTAAAGTACTTGCACTTTTTAACAATGCATTGATTTCTATTTCAAGCCTGTGGGTTGGTTGGGTCATATAATGAGTTTGCAATTCTGTGCACTCTTATCCAGGAGTAAGTTCAATTGGTCAAAGAGGGACTGATCAATATGAATAGAGATTTATAAGCCTCTGTTATTTGACTGTCCAGAAACTTACTGGCAGCATAATTATTCACTAGAGCTATATTTTGTTCAAACAGACATGGCTATATATGTTTTGCCCTAAAAAAGCACTGTGATAAATCCAGTTACAGGATGTATCAGGATGGAAGAGAGTAGAATATATAAATAGAGTCATAGTGCCCTGATAACAGCTTAAGAAGGTCCCTGTGACCCATGAAAAGCCCATTTTCCTTGGATTAATCTATGAGTCTTAAAACTGCAGAAGTTTAAAATGCTTTCTGTACATAGGCTATGAGAGGCAGTGGTGTACAACATGTTGTTCTTATATATAAATTAATTTAAACTAACATATTTCTAAATTATACAGTGGGAATAATAGAATATTAAGGATCTGGCAAGCCTCTGTTAATATATTCTGTATAAATGACAGAGAGTGTGCGAGAGAGAAAGAGAGATTTCATAATTGTAATTTTGTGGATTTCAGTTGCAGACGAACATTTCCCTATAGAAACAGCTTTTAATTGTGGATTTCATTTAATGTATAGGACATGGCAACCTCTGTTATATGTACCTCTTACATGTTTATGGACACCCACATATTTCGCAGTTATAATTTTGTGGGTTTTACTAGCTAGTTGGCAGTATTTCAGTTTACAAAGAGCTCTTAATTATAAATTAATTTAAAGGGGCAGATTGTGCAAGAACTGAGTCTGGTAGTTTTCTTTAAAACAAAATGGGTCAAACTATGACTTTTTAAAAAAAAGAGTTGGCAGACTTTACAGCTCTGACCAGGCCAAAAGGAAGATAAATGACAGCCACCCCCTCTTGTATTTTTGCAGTGTTTTAAACCCTGGGGTTTAGCTGAAGGGTCTTAAGGAGTTTTTGAAGTGCAAATAAGTTCGTGAAGGGTTTAAGAGTTTCATTTTGATGGATTTTTTTTTCTCGGCAGATTTTTTTTTGGCACTAGTTGTGATCTGGAAAGCTGTTGGGTTTTTTTTTTTTTTTGTTTGTTTTTGATCAATCATGCAATAAGAGCTTGCCAGGGGTGTACTTTTTCTTGCATTCATATTGATCCTATTGTGTTTAAAAATATTTAATTTAATGAGGTGTGTTTTTTTTAATGTACAAAACAAGAGATGGCTTCATGGAGTTGTCATTTCAAGGTCATGCTCCAGTGTCAGCAGCTTATGGAGATAAAAGCTTGCTGTATTAGAAAGAAATATGTCGGACCACCCTTTCTGTGTACTTCAGTGTCACAGTGGAAATTGTTCAGTATCCATCTTTTCTTTAAATATATTCACATATCCTGTGGCAAATGTAATACAATGTTATCAACAACAGAATTCTGAGGTATAACTGAAGGATATCAAGTGTAAAATTGTTTATATTTCTGTGATACTGAGGAAAGTTCCTGTATTTATCCTTCCTACAAGTTAAGTGAATTGTGGCAAATGTTCATCTTGATTCAGAGTCTCAAAGGCACAGGCATGGCCTAAGTCATCCTCTTCACTCTCATAGAATTGGTCATAAATACGCTGCTTCTAAAGAGTGTTCCTTGATATTGGAGAGAATGAGGCAGCCTTTGCTTGGCCTGTGAGTACTTCAGAGACCCCTGGTCTTTGGGTTATAGCATCTGCATATGTGGGTTGGAAAGAGACATTTTAGTTGGTGCAACTATTCGTAGAAAAAAAATGAAAATATAACTGAGCAGTGTGGCCTAAATCCAATTGCAGTTCCCAACCGGAGTACTGTCCCCAAATCAATGGGATTTACATAATTACCATTCAGCAATTGATTAAGCAATGCTGACTTACATTCAGCAATTGATCCCATTGATCTACTCTTGTTGGGACAAGCAATTGGATTTCGGCCCGTATGTATTCTAAAACATTCAGCCTGCTCATACTCACATGAGATTCACACCCATGTCACCACAGGAACTTGCTTTCATATAAGGTGCGTAAGACTACATATACATTTTAAGTATTTCTTAAAATCATCTCACCAAGCTTGCATATTTGGTCAAAAGTATTGTTTCTTCTTTTCAGGGTATCCCTTATTCTGATTGACAGAGAGATTCTCTTGTATGATAAATTCTGCTGTGCGTTCAAGTCTGCTTCATCTACCCCTGGAGAAGGAGGCATAACCTAGATGAATCACTACTGATATTATTGTTTATCACTCAGACTCTATCACATGGAATAACCTGAAGGGTTTCTACCATTGGAAAAGATAATGATGGATCTTTGACAAGCCTATGTACTCTCTAGCTAGGTATCAAAGCTTGGAAAGTTACTTTTTTAGACTACAGGTCCCAGAAAGGCATGGCTGGAATATTCTAGCAGCTGTTGTCTAAAAATTTACTTCCCATCTCTGCTGTCACTACCTGAAAGCAGAAGGTACAATTGAGTCAAACCAGCAGGATGTACATCTGAGTAAACACACTTAGGATTGCTTTGCTTTGCACTCACAACCAATCACATCAAATTATTTGTCAAGTGACTGCTTACTCTTTTAAAGACTTCTGTTGCTGGAGTAAATCAATCAACCTAAGGCTTTGTTTATATTTCTAACATCAGTCCCTATAGTTCTTCCGAAGTATAAACATATATTTGTGCTGTATAGGAAGATTTGGAAAGAGGACTGAAAAAAAATCTGATTGGTAAGAAGACAGAATTTACTAATCTGTTTTACTGGCATAAACAGAACAAGCTCCATTAATGGTGCTTAGCAGATCATATTTAAACCCAACTATCTGCTGGTCTTTCTGAAATGAATTTTTTTCATCTTTGCTGAAAGAATTCTTGTATTTTGTTATGATTTCATGCACTCCAAATCTGTGTCAACCCCCAACTGATGCACTTCAACCATATGGAAGAAGGGAAATCAGAGTTTCTCTGCAAGTGATATTGAAAAGTTTGGTTGCATTTGGATGCAATATTAAATGTTCATAGTGTTACAGTAGTGGGTTATCTGCTGTAAGAATTAACAACAGCAAGCCATAGGCTGCCAATTAATTGCCTTCTCTCTTTTCCTCTGGCACAGTTTCAAGGAAGATGTTAAAAACTCACTTTTATTTGAATGAATAAAGCATAGCTTAGAAATACATCTGAACCCAAACTACAGTTTGTTTAAACTAACCAGCTTCATAAGCTTTGGTTTGCAATTGGCTTTTTTAAGTGAACAAGAGGAGCCCTAGTTTATTTACTTACCTTTAGACATCACAATCACAGCAACCTGCAGTTAATATAAGCCAGATGTGAAAACCTGCAGACTCTCACAGCTGTTTTGGAGAAGAGATGAATTAGCCCAAGGCAGTGGTTCCCTACCTTGGGTCTCCAGATGTTTTTGGATTACATCTCCCAGAAATCCTGGCCAGCACAACTACTGATTAAGGCTTCTGGGAATTTTTGTTCAAGAACATCTGGGGATCCAAGGTTGAGAACCACTTGCCCAAGATGTTGTTACAGCTTCTGCCTGTATGTTAAACCTTGGGTGAGCAGTAGTTCCCAAAGTCTCCATATCAGAAAGGTGGACTCAGGGTTCCCAAAAGCTCCAGCCATCATGGCCAGGAGTCCTGAGAGTTACAGTCTGACAATATCTGAGCATTCAGACAACAGTTTGAGTTTTATGTCTGGACAAGGCCAGTAAATTGCTACTTGGTCAGGACTGTTATTTTCAAATGTATAGACAATTCATGAACTTCACTGGATACGTTATGATGACGAAATGCTTGTTGGACCTGTGCAAATGTACAATTGATACTAACACTTGGATGAATTGATTTGCCCTTTCATTCAGAGCAACAATATTTCTTTTGCTTTGTTCTGAGAAATAAATATTCCTCTTTTGTAGCAAAGGTTGTTTTGCATCTTTGTATAAAAGCAGATTTTGTCATTATGAACAACTAAAAAAAATCTGTTCCAGAAAAAAAAAAGGAGGGAGACGTTTTGAGTCCACAGCTTCCCATTCGGTGGAGAGAACTGACTCTTTCCATATGTGATATCTCATTAGTTTGTTGCTGGGGGATGTTAATATGACCTTCCTTTGTTACAAAAGTGATTTATTGCTCACCACAGCATCCTTCTCATTTTTCCCCTCCTGTATTTTTTTAACTGTCCAGGTTCTACCTTGTGTAATAACTAATTACATTTAACCTATCAGCAAAACAAATAAAAGCCAAAATGAACATGCAAGGTCTGAATTTGCAATTGTAACTTCCAGTGTTTGAAAAACAAACTACTATTGTACTCAAGTGTATACAGAACTCAAATCAGTTCCAAGTCAGGCAAACTATGATGTGGATGTAGTTAATTCTTAATCAGGAGAAAATTATATTTAAAGGTTATGGTATCCTAGTTTCTGTAATTGTACATATTACTGCTACCTCCTGTATTACGAAACCTCTTCAGTTCAAAATGAGGTTTTTGTCACCCTGTGTTGTAAGGTGCTGTGTGTAATATTAGAATATCTAGAGTTTACAAAAAGAAATGAAACTCTATCACAGTTTTTGAAACTGCCTTTTTAAATGTAGGTTTGGTCTCCACTACTCAGTTTAGTTTTTGAATGATACAAGTTTAATTTGCAGTATGAAAAATGGGATGTTGGAAAGTATAGCATAAATAGGATTGGACATGATTTAATAAAAGTAGACATAAATTCAGTGGGATAGCTCTAAGTATGAATAAATTTGGATCCAACCCAATATTAATTGCATTTAGACCAATGTACTTTCTGTTCCTGTGAAGTATCCCTAAATAGAACTTATTGTCCTTGATTCTATTACTCTGTAAGAATAATTGCTGTGGAACAGACTTGTTTTTAAAATGAGACAATCCTGATTCACTTTACTAGGATGTGTTTTTCAACATTCTGCTTTCTGCCTTGATTTTTGTTGTAAAAAATTACACTGTTTTGCATTTGTTTTCTTTTTTCACTTGTGAGAGGTTTACAGCAGCCTTCAGAAAGAAACTGTGTTAAGGCTGCTGTCGTATTTCTCTATTGAGTTCCTAGAGGTGATGTTATCTTTTGTTCACTCAGCAGAATGGTCATTTTCTAAGAGCATCTGTCACTTGAGGAATTGTAAGATGGATGAGTCTCAAGTGAGTTGCTAGTGGAAGCAAATGGTGAAAATAAGGAAAGATGAGGAGGCTGGAAGCTTTCAGAGGAGGCAGACAACAACCAGGACATTGTGTTAGAAAGGCAGGCAGTACAAGAAGAAATCACCAGGATGAACCATACACTGTCCTGTTTGAATCTCTAAATTTCTTTGTGGATATAAAAATCAGATCTGATTGTCTGGCGTGATGGTAAAAAAAAAAAAAGAAGTTTGTCCTTTTTTTAAAAAAATTGCATTTTGTTGTCACTGGAACTGTCAGCCTTGCAAAGAACAATTGTGATTTTGTCTGCATCTGGGGGATAATTTTTGGTACTATTGCTAGAGTACGTAATTTTAGATTTTGTGTTCTGTGAGTAGGATGTATATTTGAGATGTATTACAGAGCCTGTTGAAAATGAGTGTAAATAAGCCAATTTTATGCAGCTCTCTGATTGCAAAATTGGAGCATGGTTTTCTTTTTCCATTTTAAAAAAATGTATTTGATTGCATGCTGTTTAGTTTAACAGAATTGTATCTGATTATGTCATTAGCTCATTAATTCGGCAGAAATCAAAGCCTTTAAGTTGTAAACATCTTTAACTCATTTTCCATTGTTTCAAAGCAAAATGTAACTTCACCTTTTCTTAGTTCAGCTAATTGTGTTTGACTTCTCTTAATGAATGAAAACGATTTTTTTTAAAGCTGCCAAGTTTTCTACCAAGAGCAAAGTATTCTCCCTCACTCTCCCCCTCCCCTCAGTAAACACTTTCAAGAGGGCTCCCAAGCTTTAGAAACTTGTCAGAAGTCAAACTGTTGGCTTGAAAAATGATTTTATCAATTTGCTTGCTGTGAATCAGGAGTGGAAAGGCAAAGAAATTAAGATGATTATAAGCTTTAGAGGTTCACAAATGGTAGAGTAGCTCCCTCCTGAATGGATGTAAATAATAGATGAAAGACTGAGAATGACAACAAAGGATCAGGGTGCTTAAGAGAATGTGTGCAGCCTGAATAGAGGTCTGTGGCCCAGGGCCAAAGGTCTTAGCTTTGAGCGTAATTAGAAGAAAATACAAAGATGTCATTACTAGCAGGTGAAATGTTCAGCACGTGGCCTCCAAAACGGCAATTTCAGCCTTGGTGCTGTTGGAATAGATTGTGAAGTTTCAAAAATAATAACGATTAAAATCTTTAGAGTTTGATAAAAATTTGGTAGTGATACGGCTGAGAGACAGAGAGAGATTCAAATTGGAAGAATAAAGGAAGTTTGGCAGGGTTCATCCCTGACAGGCTCGATTCTTTGTTACCATGATGGACATCTCTCCTGCTTTGAGAGGCAAGAATTCCATGAAGTGATGGGAAATAGTCAGAGATCAGTCTTCTCATTCCAGTTCCTCAGTGTTGGCATGGTTATAAATGGGATGCCTGCAATTTAAAGCTTTCTGTTTATAGGATACAGTTTGTGAGGGAAAGGAAAACCATCCAGAAAACAGTTAAAACTTGGATTAATGGAGCTGCCATTTCAAGGTCATGTTCCGGTGCCAGCAAATACTTCAAAAGACAAAAGCTTCCTGTAGGAGGGAATGTGGTTGGGTCTTGGAGATTATGGCTGTGTAATGCTCAATTTAGACATACTCAAATGTCACAAATCTGAAGGGGGTGGTATGGAAGGGGCAGCAGAATTACATGGCCACTTACTGTGTGGGGTGATAGACTCCTTTGTTTAGTCACTAAACTTCAGTGGCTCAGGCCACATTAAAGCTAGTTATGTGGAGTCTGACCGCAAAGTAAGCAAGGCTTTCCCATGCTGTTCCAGGCCCTCAGACAGCTTGGTAAACTTGGCACACTCTATTCTTGAACAGAAAATTGCTTCTCCATGTGGTTGAAACCACCCATGTAGTCATTTTTAAGTAACTACATGAATGGCTGTTTGATTCCTTCCCATTTAAGGCAAATATGGACACCACAGATGAGTTACTCCTGGAACTACAGCAATATAGTTTATGAAAGCAGACAGCGATGAAAATCCAGTAGTAAGTTGCAACTGGAGTATACTCATTGAATCAGGAGGGATTTGGTGAGTCAACTCCGCCATAAGTTCCATTGATTCAATGGGCCAAATCTAGTTGTGAGTTACCATTGAATTTCAGGCATTGTAAAAAGAACTGATATATTTGTTCATTATACTAAAAGTTTCATTCTCAGGCACAGTTCTTGTCATGTTTGCTAACTGTTTTAGGGTCTGCCTCTCCCCAAATAAAATCCAGAGTTCCCCGCAATGTGATTAAATAATACAATGTCACAACTGTTTCAGGTCTTTACCAGGAGGCCTTTCAAGCAGATGCTCTTTGATCTTGGATGTTTTTTGTGGAATTATTTAATTTAGTGACAACTTTTTCATTGTAAATAACACTGCAACAAAACTATTATATTTCAAATCTGATCTACATATGCAGGTGTACTGTCTGACATATTTCTTGGATGTACTAAAACTTAAGTCTTTATAAATTTGAATATTTTACATTTCCTAATATGTACCTGGATCCAGATACGCTAGCAGCATAACATTTTAGTTTTCTTAATAAACTGAATTTTTAAAATAAAATTAATAGTCACAAGTAAATGCCAAATTTATAAAGACCTATTAGAAAGCTGTTTTTAGCTCTCAAACTATTATTATTACTATTACACTTGTGAATATCAGTGTCACTCTTGTTCAAACACTGCATGGCAAATATGGAGAATAAAACATTTTGATCTTTGTGGGGAATTTGACAGATATATATTCTATTACCCTTAGATTTGGGGCTTTTGGATAAAACTGCTCCCTGTGTTAGTCTAGAGTGAAACAAAGGAGCACCCATCTGATAGCCACAAGGAACTCTGCATTATAAACTTATGCCTGTTTACTCAACAGTAAGTCCTATTCAGTACAGTGTGGTCACTTGAAGTGTGGATAGGACTGCAGCTTGGATGTATTATTATCACAAATGAAGTTTCGAGAAGCCCCTAAGTGGTTCTGTTATATGGAGTTTTGGTGAGGCTTTAGAGATGTGTTGCTCTCTATAATGATTACTACATCCTCCTCAGTTATTTTTAACCACTTTATTATTTTGCAGATCTTTAAAGCTTTCAGCAATCTGGATCAAATGGCAGAATAACTTCGAACAATCATGACTGCATTTAAAAAAGGCTGAAAATACGAGAAGGTAGTGTTCTTTATCTATTCAAAATGCAGCAAGCGTGATTACGCATTTATCATAACAGGTATTTTGTGTCATTCTCTGATAGTTTTCCTCAGACGTTTTCTGCTGAACTGAATTTTTTATATCAGTTACACATGTTTTGTCTCTCGTAGGTATCAGAAATTACCATTGCCATCAGTCCGTGATATGTGTATACATTTTATAACCTTATAAAGTCACTTTCCATTCATAGTCATTTCATATGGCACAGCTCATCACTGGATGAGAGTGTTAATTGTTCTTACAAACCGTTGCAAGCTTTGAATGTGGAGAGGGGTGGGTGGAATCAACAGAACCCTTTGGTACAGACCTAGTTGTTAGTTCCAGCTAGAGCAGACTAACTGAATCAATGGGGCTTACATACCGATAACTGTTGACTTAAAGAGTGCCATTAATTCAGGAGAGCTCCTCTATTTGGGATTAATCATTGGATTTAGCACTTCTTGAAACAGTATTAAATTAACTAAAAGAAAAGCTGTTTTTTGTGGGAGGTATATGTTGCATATTTTTATTTAATGTTTCAAGACTGCTAGACAAATGACAATTAAAATGAATCCTGTTTATTTATAGGCATGCATAATGCCAAGGTTAGGTATAAACAGTATCTGTAGTATCCATTTGTTTTAGGCACTGTTTATCTTAATATTATTAATTGCATTATTAGAAGCATTATTCAATCATTCATTCATTCATTTCATTACTGAGAACATTATTCATTCATTCATTCATTCATTCATTCATTCATTCATTCATTTATAATATTTGTATTCCATCCCATAACTTAACAATTTCAGAAAAGTTAATATTTCCATATTTAAAAAACATTTCAAAGCATTTAAAAGCAATAAAAATTATACATTAAAAATAAGTGACAGCAATAAATTATCACAGAAGAAGAGGCCAGCAGAAAAAAAAATTAGTTCTGCCTAAGTAAAATGATTTCAGCAGAGGGGAATATTACACCCCTAAAATATTAGAAAACTTCTGAAATAACACCAATTGATGCCACAACTAAAAATTATTTCTCAATATGATGCGTTCCTGATAACTATGCCTTAGATGGGACCCTGTAAGAATAATGTCAGTGTGCAGGCAGATTCACACAGGGTGTGTGTATGTTGGGTGTGTGAATTTTAAGCAATTTAAAGTTGAAAACCGGAACTCAGAACAACACCCAGAGGTTTGCAGTTAATCTGCTGGAAGAGGCAGAGGCTCTAGTAAGACGTGGTCAACACTTTAGCCGCCATCTTCTACCCTGTCTTCAATTTCCAGACTGTATTTAGAGGAGGCCCTATGGAGGTCACACTGCATTAGTTTAGTCTTGCTATAGCCAAATCCTGTGAGGTTATGGGCAGGTCTTTTTTTACCTCCAAATTGGACACCATTGTTGCACCAATCAAAGGCGGGCAAAAACATTCCTAGTCGCTGGTACCACCTGAGAAACTGATTGCCATGTTAGATCTAAGATGGAAGAACCTCTCCTTTCAAATGGAGCATCTAGAAAAGGCTGGTCCAGGAGGCCTTTCAAACAAGAGCTCTTTGATCTTGCCTAGATTGAATTTCAGTTATTCAACCATATCTAGTCTGTTAAGATATTGGAGGATACTCCTTTAGAAGTTAAGAGTTTTTGTTTTAAATAAAGCATCACAGTTTATTGTTGCATTTGAAAGCTGTAAATGGGTAGTTTGCCATTTGAAAACAAAAGTATTATTTAGACAAAGAATGATTGAGCTTCAATTTTTTTTTCAAATCTTAGGGAAGGCAGAGTTTAGGGAACCACTATTTTAGTCCTAGCATCTCCCAGCCAGCGTAATCAGTGACCACGCTAGACAGGGCAGTGTTGGAGCTGTAGTTAAAAAAAAAAACTACGTTTCCATGCTCTGAGTAGAAGGTAAATCCTGGAAGACTTGTGTGGGTGAGACTGCATGATGGGGCAGGCCTCTAGCGACATCCGTTCAGATGTTCAGGTACTTTGTTACAAACAGTCTGATGTGGTTAATTTCTGTCCATTAATGAAAACACAATAGCTTTGTACTTTCTTGTCAGACTATTAAATATGTAATCATTTATGGAAACTCCAGTATAAGAAGCTGAAAGGGAAAGTGTGGCATGTGCATGATTTCAGTAAGAGCAGAGCAAATAACCTGTAAGGCTGGAGGTGGGAAGTGACCCCTTCCCCTTTTCGTTGTTACGGGTCAGTTAAAAAGGTTTGACTTACTTTATAAGGAACATTGGCCTCCCTTTGTTTCATGTTGTATTTAAATACCCCAGTATTTCCAGGAGGCAAAAGATCTATTCCGCTTTTATGACCTGTTGTATCCTTTGGGTTAGGGGCCCAACAGAGCATTCAGGCCCGATAGAACAAGAGGGTCATTGCCATCCTTCAGGTCCTAATTGTTGCTTTTTGGTTGCCACACAGGCACCGAATCAGCTTTCAGGGAGATTTTAGATGGAAACATCTGGCGCAGTGTAGAAGTTAGAGTGTGTGTGGGGGGGGAGCTCCTTGCATTTTGTTTCACCAGGTGCTAGGAGGAAGCAACATTAGCCTTTTTGATATGGAAGGCACAGTTCTGTGGCCCCTGAAGTTAGGTTACAACAATTCGAAAGGTCAGAGGACAGCTGAGTCAGGTCAGGGAGACACCATGGGGTGTATTTTGTTACTTAGTAAAAGAAGTGGCATCCTAAAACCTTAAAGTGTTCTTTTGGAATCTGTATTGTGGAAAGGTTTTATGAGCATGGTGGCAAAAAAAGGTGCTGATTTATCTAAGGAATGCTTAAATTAAAGGATAATTCCTTTTGTTTAAATGAAAGGATAATTCTTACCAAATGTTTTTAGTGTTGGTAGTCAATGAACGACTGGAAAGCACAATTACAGAAAAGACTCACTAAGCACTTACTCTTCCTTTCCAAGCTGTTTTCACATGCTTCCCTGCACCCCCGCCCTTCAGCCTTCCTAATAAGATTCAGGACGCTCTTCTGCCCAGTTTCAGCACTTGACAGTCAACTGATGGGAGTTGAGACAAGGGTTGCCTTTCCTCCCTGACATAAAAGGGACTTAAGCATTCTCCACTCGGACTGGACTGTGCTTTATTGGAGTACATGTAGAAAAGGAAAATAATGTGTGATTTCCTCAGAGTATTGCTGCTTAGTCACTAAATGCTTTGTTCTTCCATTTAAAACTGTTGAACATGTTAGAGTTAGAGGGGGGGAGAAGAGGGAGGGAACACTCTGTGTTTAGATAGGAAAAAAGAGGGGGGTTTAGGGAGGATTAAGCCATTATCGAGATGGTTGGACAGTGTCATCGAAGCTGCCAACATGAATTTGACCAAACTCTGGCAGGCAGTGGAAGACAGGAGGGCCTGGAGTGCTCTGCTCCATGGGGTCACGAAGAGTTAGACATGACTTAATGACTCAGCAGCAACAACAAGCCATTATCCTTTGTTCAGAAATGTTAAAAAGTCCTTTCCCTTAAACAAATGTCTAGTTTTATATCAGATCAGGTTATTGGCCCATTCAGCCTAGTGTCCTTTGTCTATAATCAGAATCAGGCCTTCTGTTTAATGATCATTCATTAATCACAGTGCTAGATCAGTTGCCAGGGCAACTGCCAGTCCATGGAGATGATGGTAGCCACAACCCTTTGGCAATGGCAGTGGAGTCTCAGTCTTTCGGACTTTGCTACAATTCACAACAGTAAGGCAGGATTGTGCGAATACCATATATGTGGTCAATATGTGCTAAATTACAGCAAGGATTTAACATGCAAAGCAGACATTCTCATTTATAATACATGCTGAAATCTGATTTGTGGGTTAGATGTTTATGACTGACTAATAAGGCAGGATAATGGAGAAAGCCAGAGAGTTCCAGAAAAACATCTACTTCTGCTTCATTGACTATGCAAAACCTTTGACTGTGTGGACCACAACAAACTATGGCAAGTTCTAAAAGAAATGGGAGTGCCTGACCACCTTCTCTATCTCCTGAGAAACCTATACATGGAAAAGGAAGCAAAAGTTAGAACTGGATATGGAACAACAGATTGGTTCAAAATTGGGAAAGGAGTACGACAAGGCTGTATATTGTCCCCCAGTTTATTTAACTTATATGCAGAATACATCATGTGAAAGGTTGGACTGGATGAATCCCAAATTGGAATTAAGATTGCCGGAAGAAATATCAACAACCTCCGATATGCAGATGATACCACTCTGATGGCAGAAAGTAAGGAGGAATTAAAGAACCTCTTAATGAGTGTGAAAGAGGAGAGCACAAATAATGGTCTGAAGCTCAACATCAAAAAAACTAACATCGTGGCCACTGGTTCCATCACCTCCTGGCAAATAGAAGAAGATATCGAGGCAGTGTCAGATTCTTGGGCTCCATGATCACTGCAGATGGAGACAGCAGCCACAAAATTAAAAGACACCTGCTTCTGGGGAAGAAAACGATAACAAACCTCAACAGCATCTTAAAAAGCAGAGACATCACCTTGCCGAAAAAGGTCCGTATACTCTCAGCCACTATGCAAGCACAAAGTGAGGCCAGGATCCGGACAGTCCTAAATAAATTACAGCATCCCTAATCTGGGAAAGGTTTGGCTTCAACACTGCCTCAGCTGACTTAGTATTGGGTCAGCCAGCCATCCTGGCTAGTGAGAATAAGTCCCTAAGAGTTTCATAAATGGAGTTATACAACAAATGTGTTATGAGGTTTAAAATAGGTGTAAGCTGCGTTTAATAGAGACACATGCAACAAATACTTATCATTGTTGAACCTGAAGGAAAGCAAAAGAAGCAAACTTTTACAATCAAGTAGGTGAATTTGATTTTATGAGGGTGATCTCATTCCACATTTGAATCAGATCTTGTTGCCTGATGGAAATCTAGATGATCAGAAGTCCATGCTTCAGTGTTTACAATAAAGATGTGTTGCAAGGAAGGGTGCATAATATATAGGGATGACTTTAAAGCAGTTGGTCATTAGACTCATATAGCTACCGTATTTTTCGCTCCATAAGACACACCTCTCCATAAAACGCACCAAATGTTTAGGAGAAGAAAACAGGAAAAAAATAATCTGGGAATTTTTGCCTGCTGGGAGAGCAGGGGTGAGGGTGGGGGAAGCCTCCAAAGGGTCCGAGACTGCCTTCCAGGGTCCTGGAATTAAGATTGGAAGGGTCCTGGAAGGCACTCTTGGACCTTTGGAGGCTTCCCCCACCCTCACCACTGTTGGCCCAGCAGGCCGAAATTCCCAGATTATTTTTTTCCTCTTTTCTTCTAAAAATTTGGTGAGTCTTATGGAGAGGTCAGTCTTATGGAAGACACCCTAAGACCCTTTGGAGGCTCACCCAGCCCCACCGGGGGCCAGAGGAGGGGGCAAATCAAAAGAGTCCCTGAAGGTGGCGATTCCCCCCGACCCCGGGGTGGCTGGGTGAGCCTCCAAAGGGTCCGGGAACACACCCTAGGACCCTTTGGAGGCTCAGCCTGCCCCCCCCCCCGCAGGGCCAGGGGGGGCAAAATTGCCACCTTCAGACTCTTGAGGCTTGGGAAGCTTCAGAAGAGTCCCTGAAAGTGGCAATTTTGTTCCCTTTGGCCCCGCGAGGGGGCAGGGTGAGCCTCCAAAGGGTCCTGGAACACACCCTAGGACCCTTTGGAGGCTCACCCTGCCCCCCCCCCCGCAGGGCCAGAGTGGGTGAAATTGCCACTTTTGAGGCTTGGGAAGCTTCAGAGGTCCCTGAAGGTGGCCATTTCACTCCATAAGATGCATACACTTCCCCCCCCTGACTTTTTTTGGGGGAAAAGTGTGTCTTATGGACCGAAAAATACATTATATACTGTAGTATTATTTGTAAGTTGTACTGGGCTCTAATGAGTTGCTATATTTCTGTACAGTTACTAGGCAGGACAACCTTAACCTTACTGTGAAGTTATGTAGTAGTTCACAGTATTATAACTGATACTTCCTATTAGAGCTATGCTTTTAGTCCTAAAGATGTTATTTGCTCATCTGCTCACTGATGGTAAGCCAGTTATTTTGCTTGAATTGTTTTCTGGCTATATGTGTGTTGCTTCAAAGATTCAGACAGTAAGCCAATATATTATATATTGCATATCCTATGGTCAGAATTTTGTTGGGATTTTATTCTGGAGTAAGTGTGATTGCATTAAATTACAGTGGTGCATTGCAGCTAAGCAATAAGATGCCAGACATACCACTGGCACCTCATTTATTAGTTGCAGTTGCCACTACAACTTACGTGATTTCACTTACTCCTGAGTAAAATCCTATTAGGATCCTGGCATTTGTTACATATAATAAAAAGCAGAAGTGCATTTTCCCAGTAAACAAATTGGGGAGCAGTTATCAGTAAATGGTCTATTACAGTGTTCCTAGCCTTGGATAACCCAGGTGTTCTTGGATTGCAACTCCCAGACATCCCAGCCAGCACAGCTGGTGGTGAAGGCTTCTGGGAGCTGCAGTCCAAGAACAATGACATTACCCAAGCTTGTGAAACAATGGTCTAGTAAGCAAGTTTGCCTCTAAGCTGGGCATGCGCACACATGTACACACCTCTTCTTGCCTCTGCGCAACCGTCTTCCCCCTCCGCAGAGCAATCACGTTAGGTTCTGGTCGTGATGGACCCCTGCCTCCTGGGGGCGGAGTCACTTGTGCATGCAAGGCGAAGCCACGCCCAGCGGAGCTGGAAGTTAGAGGGTACTTTGCTATTAGGACTCTACCATTTTCAATAAACTAACTACACCAATTATTTTCATTTTACTGTTTTGAAAACAATACCTCCTGTGGCATTCCATAATGCTTTCTTAATGCTAAATAATATAATATCCATAACCAATTTTTATGGCAAATACTAAACTTTAGTATTACTCTGTACATTATGCCTCATTTTTTCACTGCTTGTAACAACTGCTCCAGGGCATTGTTCTTAGTATTTAGGCTGTCTTGCAACAGTTCCTTTAGGTCCTTGATAAAACTTCTAGATCAAAACCAGATCTGTTGTTGACACAGAAACTCTCCACCTGGTTGGATGATTTGTGGTGGCTAGCCAGTGC
This sequence comes from Pogona vitticeps, assembly GCF_051106095.1. Lineage (NCBI taxonomy): Eukaryota > Metazoa > Chordata > Lepidosauria > Squamata > Agamidae > Pogona > Pogona vitticeps. The sequence continues at coordinate 185,227,167 of NC_135786.1, forward strand.
TGATGTAAGCGGCTAGACACGGAGGAGATACTGTGAAGATGTGACCTATACAAAGTGGTAAACTAGATTAGATGTTGATGGCGGCGTGTAGAACAAATCCTAAACATTTGTGCCGGCTTGCATGCTTGTGGTGCTAAATTGGTATCAAATTATACACCCTATTCTACATGTTTATTTGTTGAAACAGCCTTTCTTAGGACTGGGCTGCTTGCCAGTATTTCATTTCACGAAGGAGGGAGGAAGAAGAGAGAAGGTGATGAAAAATAGCCATTGACCTGATCTGGTTCCTCTCTATTGACACTGTGTTGCTTGCAATGGATTATAAACAAAAACAACTTAATGCAACGAATATACTTCATGTATAGCCATTCCAGTTGAATTAATGTCCCATTAATTCTAATAATTAATGGGGCTTTAATTTGACTGGAATAGCAAAGCAGGTGTTATTATTTATAGTAGGCCCATGTGGGTGTTATATATAATAGATATGTTTTTCATAAATGGTAAAAGTGTGTGTGTGTGTGTGTGTGTTTTTAAAGGAATCTGAGTAGGAGACAAGTGTGGTGGTTCAGCTGAGGGTGTAGCTGAGACCAGGCTGTAAGTCCTGAAGGGAATCAGCCAGGGAGCTGAAAGCAATGACTAATCACCACAGCCCCATATAGGTTTGGCTCCTGTGCTAAATCAGTGCAGGAAGCAGTTTTTGTTTTTGGTTGCTATTGTTTGTGGACTGCTTTGTGAAACCTTCTGGATGTCTCTTGACCATCGGACTGGACCTTGAACGGGAGTGATTCAGGACAGCTTGCTTCCTGCCTTGCAAAAGGAAAACAGTGAGTTGTTTCATTACGGAGCAATTAACTCAAGCAAATTTACAGGTAGAAGGACAGATAAATCAGCTGGCTGCAGCTGTACAGCAGTTGCAAATGGGGGCTGCAGCTCCAGCCCCAGTGGTGAAATCAAAATGTCCCATAGCTACACCAGATAAATTTAATGGCTTGGTAGAATAACTACCAGTGTTTTTGGCTCAAAGCCAGCTTTGTATGAGACTGAGAGCAGATGGTTTTCCTGATGAAAACATGAAAGTTGGATTTCTTATCAGTTTGACAGGCCAGGCAGCCAAATGGGTCACTGATTTGCTTCTTGAGAATAGCCCGGTACTGAATAACCTACAAGACTTTATCAGGAGCCTAAAGGACATGTTGGAGGATTTAGTATGTGCTACTAATGTTAACCGCAAAATTCGTAGGCTGCAACAGGTTGAGAGGCCCCTGGGAGGATATATAACAGACTTTTGCGTGCTCCAGCAGGACCTGGTGTGGAATGAGGCAGCCTTCTTGAATCACTTCCAGGAAGGTCTTTCGAAGGAAATCTTGGATACTTTGGCCTATGTGGACAGGCCTCTCAACACTGCAAAAACGTATTCATCTCTGTCTTAGGATTGAGGGCAGCTTGGAGTCCACAAGGAGCCACTTTAGGTCTAGAACAGGCCAGGAGGTGCCTACCCCCAAACCATTGCTTCAGGGAGTGCCTAATGTTGTCAGCCCTCTCCCCTCTGAGGAACCCATGCAGCTGGGTGGGGCTCATCCTTGCCTGTTGCTAGAAGGAAAGCAGCAGCAGCAGTTGGGGCTGTGTTTGTATTGTGGACAGCATAGGCATTTCGTGCATACCTGTTCAGCTAAAAGGCCAGCCCAGATGAACATGGGAAAAAGCCGCCCCTCAACCTTGGTGGACCCAACGGACGAAGGAAGATTCCGTTCTGTGGTGTCCAGCACACTCAGGCCACTGTCTCCCAACATCTGATAGGGCCAATTATCCTCTCAGTTCATGGACAAGCAGTTATTAAGGCGCAGGCCATGGTGGACTCAGGGGGATAGAAGACTGCCTGCACTGAACCTGGGTTCTGACTCTGAAATTGACCCTCCCTTGCCAGCTCAGCTGTAGCGGAAGGAGAAACACAGACTGCAGCAAGTGGAGATGAGGTGGAGCTTACGTCTACAGAAAAAGGTGCCACAAACTGGGCCCAGGAGTCCTTAAAAGGGGGGGGGGAGTTCAAGGAGAGACTATCTTTGGACCTGAGGTAGTGTGGTGGTTCAGTTGAGGGCTTAGCTGAGATCAGGCTGTAAGTGTTGAAGGGAATCAGCTAGGGAGTGCAGCTGAACATGATGGCTAATCACCACAGCCCCACATAGGTTTGGCTCCTGTGCTAAATCAGTGCAGGAAGCAACTGTTATTACTGATTGCTATTGTTTGTGGACTGCTTCATGAAACCTTCTGGATGTCTCTTAACCGTTGGACTGGAACTTGATGGGAGTGATTCATGACAACAATTTACTAAAGAGTAAATGTGTCAGTATTCAGCTCTTTTTGACTTTCTGTATTTGTGACTTTTTTAATCAGTATATTTCTAATTTGATGAAATTACATATAAATTCCAGGTTAATTCAACAGGTCTCAGCCTTTTAAGTGATGAATTGTTGAGACTTATACTGGCAGAGCCTTTGCTGGGGAAATTCAACTTTAATATTCTTGAATTGTTTTCCTTTTTGCATTTAAATTATAGGAGCTGTAAATAGATTCTAATTCACTATTCTAGAAATTTCTGTTGTGTCTAGTACAGAAAATGCTCTTGGTATGGTTAACTTGCATCTTGTACATATATTCTTATTTCCAAGCATATCAAGATGCTCATGCAGTAGAAGAACGCAAGGGGTCTGCTGGTGTTTTTTGTTTTCATCCACTCCTGAGTAGTATAGACCAGGGCTTGGACACATCACCACTTTTGAACAACAGCTCCCAGAATCTCTCAGCTAATAAAAATAGTAACATTTCTAACCTCCAGTATGAAAATTAGCATATTTCATTTCTTTCTTTTTAATGAATGTTGTCATGCAAAGCTATCATTGTGTGGACATATGAAAACTACATCCTTTTGGATGTGAAACCGCACTTACTGTAGGATCTGTCAGCATCCTGTTGCCACATTAAAGTAGGTCCATTGAATCAATGGAGATTTGTTGAGTTGACCCCTTTGATAGTTCCATTGATTCAACTGGGCTTACTCTAACTGTGTGTTGCTCTAGCTTAGAAAGTCACAGAGTACATCCATTTCAATGAATGGAAAAAGGTGGTACTGATTCACTAAATTTCCCATGTGGCTACTCTAATGCAATTTGGTACATGAATCAACAGGATTTTGTCACTTTCAGTCACTGTCTCTTAGTTTAAAAGTTAAAAAACATTCCATTACAAATCTGAATGATGGATCTGCTGTATCAAAATTAAAACATTTTTAGTGAACCGTTGTGGATTTCTACTGAACTTCACAAACCGTCTAATTAAATTTTGAATTAATAGTTACTGTATTTAGAGAGGCCTGTTCAGTCCTAGTATTCCTAAATGTTTAAAAGACCAACTGTATAGTTTTGGAAGACAGAATTCGCAGGTTAACTTAGTTGAACAGTCAACACAGGTTTTTGAAAATCAATGAGAACTACTGTGTTCCCCCAAAAATAAGACAGGGTCTTATATTAATTTTTGCTCCAAAAAGCATTAGAGCTTATTATCAGGGGATGTTTTATTTTATTTTTTTCATGTACAACAACCTACATTTATCCAAACACGGTCATGTCATCTTCTGGTTGCTGCACAATGGTGGAGGGTCGGGTTTCACTTAACTGGAGCTTATTTTTGGGGTGGTGCTTATATTACGAGCATCCTGAAAAAAACAGGCTTATTTTCAGGTTAGGTCTTATTTTTGGAGAAACGGTAGTGTTTTTGTAAAATAGAATTAAAATAAAAGGGGAATCTGTGTAATATAGAAGCTTACATTGTCAGGAAGGTGTTGTATTAACTGACTTGATGCAAAGAGTGACATATGGTGCAGCTTTTTGTAAGTAGCTTGTTAGTTAGCATGCTAATCTAAGAGATTGTTTTCCCCTTTCAGATTCCTTATGAGTTTATCCTGTTCAATAGATCTTGACTACCTACATCATATAAAGCGATTTATGTCCTCCTTTGACATCTTTTTGGACAACTCAGCTCCTGAAGATTAATTTCAAAACAAATATGCTCAAAATCATATACTGTACTTAATTTTATATTACAAGTTCAAGTTAAATGTTTTTACTCTGAAATAGTGAAGAAAAATATATCCTAGTAAAAAGGACAAATAAACTCTTTTTAAAATAATTATGTCAGTTTTTTATTACATAGTATAACACTTTAATATTTATTTAATGCTCATATTTCACATCTGTGACTTTTTCATAGCCATTGGTTCTATGGTAAAAATGAGTGGTTTAGACAGAATTTAAGAATGAAAGAGCTAAGAATGAAAGGCAAAATCAGAAGAAAAATATCTGATACTTGTGTTACTGTGAGTGTTATGCAACTAAAAGATTTAGTTAATTGTTGTCTTCGTCTTCAACTTTTGCAATATTGTTTTAAATAAAATAACAAATAGCATTATTTTAAAAAATATCATAACTTAAATTTTACACTCTCAGTTGGATATCAAGAGTAAAAAAACTGTTGCCATATTTCATTTCTTTAAAAGTCACTCTCCCTAACACAGTTTTGACTTTCAGCCAAAAGTCCAAAGTGCAGATGATAAAAAAAATACAGACTGTCTAGAACAATATCATACATAATCATTTAGAGTTCAAATTCACAATGAAAAGAAATAACCTATCCAGAAAGGAACCAAGTATCTACTTTATGTACTCCCCTATAACTTGGATGGGTTGTACTGTGAACCTTTGGGAAATCACTTGAGTCAAGTCAACAGGGCTATGAGGCAGGGGCAGGACCATGGGTTAATGGTAGAAAAGAAAGACCCGTGTATAATCTCTGGCATCTTCATGTAGAAAAAGTTCAGTTTTTGTAGGTTAAAAAAAAATGGAGATGAGCCCATTATGAACATGAAATATGATACATATCCTTTATCTTTGGCTCTTTCTTTGGGGATGTTTACCTTTTTGATTTGGTACTGCCACAGTTGTTCCCCTGTTAATGCCACATATGTTTTAGTGGACACATGTAAAAGAGCAGGACTGAGAACACTGGTCCAATCAGACATCTCCCTGTGTTCACTCAGTGTGTGAGTATAACATGTGAACAGGTCTTTATGTCTAATGTGCAGAGTAATCATTTAGTTTCAATCATTTAGTTTTCAACTCAGTGAGTTTAGTGGTATATACTTCCACAGATATTTGTTTAGGATTAAAAGAGCCAGCCTGTGTGGCCTTAGGCAAGCTGCACAGTCCCAGGGCACCTCCGGAAGAAGGGAATGGCAAGCCACTTTTGTGTACTCTCTACTTAGAAAACCCTGGAAAGGGTCACCCTGAGTCAGAATTGACTTGATAGCACACAGTTGTTGTTGTTGTTGTTGTTGTTGTTGTTGTAAGCTTAAATCAATTTAAAAATATTTATTTGAGTTTAGTTTATAATAATCTTTGCTATAAAACTTGGTTTCAAGGCAGCTCTTAAGAAGATTAATTAATGGATACAGGTAGGATCCCACAAAGTTTTAATATTAAAACACAGCAGCCGCAGTCATAGCTGCAGTCACATACTGTAACTGCTTTGCATGACCATTATGGCTGGTTGTTATGCCCTCAGACACACCCAGGTTGTGCACTCAGTTACGCAGCTGGATATCTGATAGATAGTCTGAATATTGTGAAAACCACTTGTACAAATCCCCCTTATGCATACAGTAGGGTTTTGGCCAGTTAATTAAAAGCTGTACTGAAGCACATAAATAAAATGAAAATTAACCACCTATTAAGTGATGTTTCGTGTCTATCTAGTCAGTCAGAGAGAGAGAAAAAGACTATCTTAATTGCAGTTCAACGGTAGTTTAGTGGAACTGGAAACCAGACAGAAAAAGATCTTTATTATACTTTGCTTAATTACTGCCTCCGAAGAAAGCCACAGATTGCTTGGGCCAGAATGTGCTGGGCCATTTTCCAAGTGTAATTAATTCTCAGCACCCCAAGACTTTGTCTCTCCATATTTGGGTTCAGTGCATTTTTCCAGTTTCTTTAAGCTTTTTCATCATTCGGCAATCTTGCCACATAGGAAAGGGCTGTTTTTTTCTTTTTACCTATTCAATGTTATTTGTTTTGTGAAACTGACTTTGAAATATATCCTTTAGGCTACTGTCAAATAAAACTCTGTATATATAATTAATTAACTACAGTGGTGCCTCACTTTAACAGGCGCTCCGTTTAGCGACGAAACCGCATAGCGCTTAACTTTTTGCGATCGCAAAAGCGATCGCATTGCGATGTTTCCTAAGTGATTTTATCGCTTTGCGATGATCGATTCCCTGTTTCGCTTACTGATCATCACAAAGCGATGATTTTTAAACAGCTGATCGGCAGTTCCAAAATGGCCACCGGGTAAAAAATGGCCACCTGCTGTGTTTTCGCGCCGATTCCTCGCATAAGAGTCAGCAAAAATGGCCACCGTATGGAGGATCTTCGCTTTAAGGTGAGTTTTAAGCCCATAGGAACACATTAAACAGGTTTTAATGCGTTTCTATGGGCTTTTTAAAATCGCACAGCGACGAAATCGCTTAGCAGCAATTTTTGCTGCACAGATTAACGTCGCTATGCGAGGCACCACTGTAGTTTTTATTCTTCAGGGGTGCAAAATGCTGGGTATCAGCAGAGTGTGCTGACAATTCTTTGTGTGTTTTTATCAGGCCTGGTTGTGGAACAGATTCCAGTCGAATCTGATTTTGACAAAGGTAAATGATGGTCAGGTAGATAAGAGCTAAGACAAGAGCAGGTTATGGTTGAACTGGTGCTCTTAAGCTAAATCCTAACTCAAGTAGTCAAGACAAGATGGTGCTGTTTATAACGCTGGCAAGGCATGAAAGGATGTGCTATATCTCCAGTGGCTTTTAAGGTCATCCTACCATTTTAGCCAAGTACTTCAGCCTAGAGGACACCCAAGATTCCTGAAGATTGGCTCTCTGGGGAGTGTGGAAAAGGCTATTGGAGAGTGATCAGGAGCCCTGAGCAAAATCATATTTCATTGTTTAACTTATCTTAGATTTAAGAGAGTTAAAAGCGAAGTACATGTTTATACAGTGTATACTCAGACCGTGATCCAACCCTGCTGCTCTGTCACCTTCTCTTTATGGAAGGACAGCCTTCTGTTTCTGAATGCTCTGCACATGTTCTCACCCAGCTCAGAAATGGTACTTTTTCAGACTACAGCTCCAAGAATCCCCTAGTCAGCATGGGAGCTATAGTCCAAAAATTTCCAAACTCTGTCCATCCCTGTTGGTATCAACCAAGTTGGGCTTGGAACGATTTTTGTCTGAACCTATGCAAAATTGCTTGTGGTCATATTGGACAATATTGAGCGAAAGAGACCAATGGCCACATTTGCTATAATGCAGCTTCCTGTTTGCCGTTTTCTCCTATTGACTGCTGTCTGGTTTGTTTCTGAGGAAAAGAGCCAAGAGCTAAAAAGAGAATAGAGATAGTAACTGGGAAACTTTAAGTGGACATGTGGGATATTCAAATTTGTATCCCTGGACATGAAATAGGAATACAAATATTGGCACCATAGGTACCTGGAGAAAACGGACTCTCCCCCCAGAACTGGCAGGTCCATTTACTGCTCGCTGTGCAGCGTGCGCAACTGTTGTTGTTTGTGTTGTGCCAGTTGCGGAAGTAGCCAAGCCGGTGCTTCCCCACCTTCCTGCATAGCCGACCGCTCAGCAGCTAAGTGGGGAGACTCATCATTCCGCCTCCTCATCAGAGTGGTTGGCTATGTGGGGAATCACCGGCTATTTCCGCAATTGGCTCCATGCAAACGATGTCAGTGTACAGTGTGTGGTAAGTGGCCTGGCCAGTTCTGTGGGGAGAGTCCAGTTTCCTCAGGCACTTGTAGTATTAATATTCATATTTGTATCCCCAGTGATACAAATACGAATATCCCATCTCTATTTGAGTGAGACCTCATGGTTTATACTTCTCTAGACATAACATCTGTTTAATCTCTATTTCACTGTCATTTCTGTGGCACTTTGGATTTAGTGTGCATCCAGTCCAGTCAAAACACGAGTTTCTATCAAATTCCCATGAAGTAGTAAAGATGAGCAATAAAAAAAAGGAAAGCTCCCCAAATATATGGTGTTTTCCTTACTTAACTTCGATTTTTCATTTCTATAAGCAGTGCCTTTGTCAGTGTTAAATGCTTCCTTTGTAGAACCTGAATTGGAAATAGTCTTTTAATTTTTAAAAACTTTTTAAAGGGACAGAAATATAAAAACAGTTATATTAAAGCACTTCTGCAATGACAGTGAAGAATTCCATTAATATAAAAGCAGCCCAACAAGCTTAAATCAAAGCAAGGACAAACTGTGCTTTTCCAAGACATGATTTTTATGGTTTTCTTTGCCATTACTGGTATTTTTATGCTTCATGTGTGTGGTATGCAAAGTTGCTTGTTCATTCCTCACAGCTTGTGTCTCATAGCGAAGGGATGTGTACCTACGTATTTAACCCTTAATCTCTTTACATTTGTTTTCTTAGACCATGGGGAATTCATATGCAGGGCAACTGAAATCTGCCCGTTTTGAAGAAGCCCTTCACAACTCAATTGAGGCCTCTCTAAGATGCAATACAGTTGTTCCTAGGCCTATTTTCTCCCAGCTCTATCTTGACCCTGATCAGCCACCTATTTCGCCGGAAGGTAACCACGCAAGTATGGCATAGTTTAATCATCCTTTTTATGTTAGAAAAACTGTTGTATAGCTTTCATGGGGGTGGGGGGAATACAGTTTTCTGTTTCCACTAACACTTACATGTGGGTATGTTGTCTTCTCATAATGTACTTTAGATGTGAAACCAAAAGTAGAAGATTTAGACAAAGAACTGATGCATCGTTACACACAGAATGGAAGCTTGGATTTTTCCAGTAGCCAAACAATGAATGAAATGGATGAAGATGATGATGAGGAAGATATGTCTGATTCCAATAGTCCACCAATCCCATACGCACAAAAACCTGCCCCAGAAGGGTCTTGCACTACTGATGGTTGGTTTAAGCTTTCCTTAACTTTATTAAATTATTATACCTTTCATGAAAGCTGTGGGTAAAAAAGAAACTAAAATATACATATGGTTGTGACAATGTTAATGTAGCCAGTAGAATAGCCTTGTTAGTCAGTTATAGCAAAAACATCAAACCCTTACGGAGCTGTAATAGTCAACAGTGCAGTCCTATATATTGTATATCTACTCAGGGGTAAGCCTCACTGTTTTCAGCGAGGTGTGCTGCCAGATAAGTGAGGGCTTAGATAATACTGTAATTTTGCTACTTTTCAAGAAACCACAAGACTCTTTGTAATATTAACAGAGTGGTCCGGTGGGCCAGATAGGCGGGGTATAAATGTAATAATAATAATAATAATAGTAATAATAGTAATAGTAATAATAATAATAATAATAATAATAATAATAATAATAATAATAATAATAATAATAATAATAATAATAATAATAATAATAATAATAATAATAATAATAATAATAATAATAATAATCACCTCACACTCAGTAGTACTATAGCTGCAAATTCAGTCTTAGTAAATTTCCTTTTGTGCAAAATGCATGTAAGATCATGGTCTGATTGTTCCTGTAATTCAAATTTGGGAAATAAGCCATACAGCAAACAGCTCAAATGGTTGTACAGTGGACCCTTGACTTACAGACGGCTTGACTTACAGACTTTTTGAGTTACAGACTTCTCTGGCTGCAAAATTTAGGTTTGACTTGCAGCCTGAGAATTGACTTACAGACCAGAAAAAAACCAAAATGGAACAAAAACGGCCTGTTACGGGATTAATCGGTTTTCCATGCACTGTAGGTCAATGGAGACTTGACTTACAGACTTTTTGACTTGAGAACCGCCTTCCAATACGGATTAAGTTCTCAAGTCAAGACCCCACTGTATTCCTGGAGAGCATTTTACAAAGTATTTATGGCTGAATAGGAAGATAGATATACTGTAATTCACTTTTCTCCCTTCATTTTGACTAATAATATATTTCATGGTCATATTTTCAGAATATAAAATTTGTACCAATCCTTAAAGTTTTTAGAAATTGTTTTCACTCTTTTAGCAGCACAGAAAAAGCAAAGCAATGTGTTTATACATTTATTTTACAAATAAATATTTCTTCCAAATGTTTTAGACAGTTGCTTCAAGATGTGAAAGTTCGCTTGTGAGTTGAACTGAACCATTCAAGTATATATCTTGAAGGAGAAAAAAACATTGTGTGCCTTCTGTCTAGTGCGCTCCTCTGGCAAAAGTTTAGACAGATCTTTAAAACAAAAGGCATAAATGTTTAAACATATTCCTTGAATTACAAACTGGCTTGTCTTCTTGGAAGCATAAGGCAGTGAAAAATTCCAATAACACGTAGAAAAAAACACAGTATATTTCAGAGCTTCCGCAGCCATGGCCATTTCTGCTTCAAAGATCTTTTATAAATAAGAAAGAACAGGCAGCCCCCTTGAAGCCCCCTTGAAGGGGGCTTCAGTGTTATCAAATATTAAGAAGAAATGCGAAAATTTAATCAAAAGAGCAGAGGGGAGGTTCTGGTTGCACTTCCGCCGGACGGTGGTGGTGTCCCCCCCACCCTGTGCCCTCGCTAGTAGTTATGGCAGGGGAATATGGTGGGGTGGGAAAAAAGATAAATGTTCAGAGGGTTGTTAGGGGTAAAATACAGTGGTGCCTCGCTTAACGACGATAATCCGTTCCAGGAAAATCGCCGTTAAGCGAAAACATCATAAAGTGAAATTAAAAACCCCATTGAAACGCATTGAAACCCATTCAGTGCATTCCAATGGGGTAAAAACTCACAGTCCAGCAAAGATCCTCCATACGGTGGCCATTTTCGCTGCCTGTATAGCGAGGAATCCATCCCTAAGCACAGCGGGGAGCCATTTTAAGCACCCGGTGGCCATTTTGAAAACCCGACGATCAGCTGTTTTTGATCGTTGTAAAGCTTTTAATGACCGGAATGATGTTCTTCAAAGAAACACAATATTGAGCAAGAAGGTAAAAATAATCATTTGAAGGATATTTGGTGGATAATGAAAGGTGATGAAAGAAGATATTTTTAGCAGTATATAGTAGTTACTCCAGAATAGATTTTATATTCACATCTCAAGATTTAATTCCAAAGATAGTTAATACTGAGATCAATTCCATAAAAATAACATATCATTCTTTGATGTCAATGAATTGATTTCAAATTTTATGAGAAGTGCTAGAATATTAATAGCTAGATTCTGGAAAGATAAAAATGATATTCAATTAGAAGATTGTTATAATGAAGTATGGCATATTGCATTAAATGATAAATTGACTACTGAACTTAAGATGAAAAGAGGGGAAATAAGTTCAAATATTTTTATGCTATTTGGGGTAGATTTGTTGAATTTGTATTAGTGAAAGGAAAGGGGAAAGCCTCTAAACAACAATCAATACAATTTTGGAAACGAAGTTCGTATTAAAAGTATTGTTCCAAAGGGTCCTGTGGATATGGGGGAGCACTGTGATTAGGTTGTATTAGTAAGTATTTTGTATTTTTGTATTTATTTTTGTTTTCGAAATTAAAAAAAGAACAGGCAGTGAAAGGACAGAAGAGATACTGTATTAACAGAGGTCAGATCCATTAATATTAGTGAATATTTGGGGCAGTCTCTTCAGGAGGACAGTGGTTTCTTTTTACATTGTGATCAGCTTCAGTGATACTTGGGTCTCTCCTGGGTAGGACTTTTTATGTTTTGGCTGTGTATACATCCTCTATAGCAGTGATCATCAACCTTGGTCCTCCAGATGTTCTTGGACTTCAACTCCCAGAAATCCTGGCCAGCAGAGGTAGTGCTGAAGGCTTCTGGGAGTTGTAGTCCAAGAACATCTGGAGGCCCAACGTTGGGGACCACTGCTCTATAGCACTGCTTCTTAACCTTTGTTACTCAGATATTCTTGGATTGCAACTCCCAGAAGCCTTCACCATCAGCTCTGCTGGCTGAGGTTTCTGGGAGTTGCAGTTCAAAAACACCTGAGTAACAAAGGTTAAGAACCACTGCTCTATAGTAGCTCAAGGCAGGATTTATCTTTAGCCTAATAAGGAGCAAAGCTTTTAAAATCTCAGTGTCTCCCCAGTGACTGTGATCTGGATTGTTGCTTCTGTGCCTCCATTTGTGGTATGGAAGCAATGATCCTGCATGCTTTGGGGAAATGGGAATTTGGCCACAGTAGTCAGCTTTGAAGGTCAGTGGTTAGGCCTCAGGAAGCTGGGTGTAAATTGTAGGTTGTACACCTCTGCCTAATACACTCAGTGAATTCTTCTCTTTCACATCTACATCATTAGAATTTAAACCAAGAAGTATGTTTCAAAGCATTCTTCGGGTTTGATCACGACTGCCACTCTTGTTTTATGTAGACATGCCTCAGAGTTCTTTTACAGAACTCAAGATAGTACCGTATGGGGTTCCAAAGCAGTCTGCCATTCACTGAACAAAGTCCAATCTGCTGAGCTTCAGCAGCTTGGCTGCCTCAAGAGTAGGGGGGCTACAGCCTCAAATGAGTTCAATATGTTTGAAATGCCCCATATATACCTTTTACTGGTCTTCCCTTTCTTATTAATCTTATATTGTGTCCTGAAATTAAGATAAGAACCATTCAAAAGGAAGTAATAATTTGAATGTCTGTTTTAGCAGGTAATAGACTGTAAGCATTTGATTCATAATTAAACAAAGTGATTATAATAATCGTTGATAAGTAATACATCAAAAATAATGGGTTATATATAGCACGAAGCTTGCGCAGGTCAGAGCTTTCTCATTTTCCCTTTTTTAACAGTTTTAGTAGCTGTCTGCTACTGAATAGATTCCTATCCCTCTGAAACTGGCTTTTGAGGTGGTCAAGGGCTTCTCCTGGGGAGCAGGTTTAGCCTCTCCTGCCCTGGCTGGATTTTGCTCTTGTGTGAGCAGAAATCCAGAGTTGGATGAAGCCCAATACTCTTCCTGAAGGCTTTTATCAGCAGTAGTTGAACTAGTTAGCCTTTGCCTTCCCATCTCCCAACCTTAGGTGTACCACAAGTGTTCCTCAAATTAAAAGTGACCTGTTTTCCTGCTCCTCAGCATTATGGGTGAAGAGTACTAGAACTCATGACTGCTTCATTATGAACTGGTGGTGAAGTTTATTCTTCCATGTAGGCTGCTGTTGGAATTTTTTTCCAGCCAAAATTAATATTAAAATTAGAAAATTATTTGAGAGACAGGCTTTAATGGGATATATTGAAGGTTCTTTATGTTACTAGAGAAAGGCATATTGAATGACTATTGCCACCTTGTATTCCTGTTTTATTTTTTGGCTTTCCAGGATTGTTTCAGTGCAAGTCAGTTTGGCCACTAAGTGTGGGCAAATGCTAGTTGTTGTTTTTTTTTTTTTAAAGAACAAACTCCATGCCTTCCTTTAGTTTCTCATAGCTCTTCTAGTCATCAGTGGTGTGTTTAAAAGCACATTCAGGAAATTTGGGGAAAACAAAGAAGGCTAGTCTTGTTGTTTGGTTGTAAACTGTCCATTTTTTTCTGCACTGTGAGAGATCAAACCTTATTCTCAGAGGCAATTAGATAGTCAGATACTTAATACCTGATCATTTACTGTGAAGATCCAAGTGGAACTGACTGGGAACAGCAATTCTTATGTAAATTGTGGTAGGCAATTTCTTATGCAGATTCCTTATCTTAAAGCAGCACAATGCCAGGTCTGTACCCCACAGAGGAGATGTTAATTGTTGCTACTCAGAAGAGAAGAGTGAAGGAGGGACCAAAAGACAATCTTTGCTTTACACAGCATCAGTACTTTTGTTTGTGTTTTCACAGCTGTGTTGGCCAAACTCTTTCTTTTTAGCCATCCATGTTTTATGTAATGAGAGATGGTTATGGAATACAAATGGAATTGGTTTGCTTCAAAAATCCTTATGTTTCTTAGTAAGACAGAAGAGCTGTTTGTTCTTTCAACACTTTGCACATCCCAGGTAAATTAAAAATGCCACTCTAATGTTCAGTTTTATTTCCTATAGCACTTTTATTTGTGGGATCCATAATTTTTTAAAATAACATTCCACTGAACCTTAAAATCTTCTGTATTTGTTTTGGTAATATTTAAGAAATTAGCAAATTGAGCTGTGTGGTTGAATGGAAAGTAGTTTTCCAGTGAATCAAAGATCAGTAAAAGACATTTGACCCCTTGAAACAAGTGATCAATAGTATTAAAAACACTACTTTTAATACTAAAAAGAGTGGTCTTGGCAAACAGATGGGCACTATAAAAACCAAACAAACAAACAAACTACTTCACTCCATGAACAGTTGTAAGAATATTTGTATTTCAGGTCATTGTGAACTAAGTGGGACAATGCAAGAACTTTGAGTACTAGAGAGCGTGGCTGTTGATGATGGATATAATATAATATAATATAATATAATATAATATAATATAATATAATATAATATAATATTGCCGAGATGCAAGTTATAAATCTTTACTTTCCATATTTGCTAGGAGTCACTTAAAGTGTACAAAGGGTAATATATATCTAATGTGGCTACTATATATACAGTTAATTCCATTGAAGTCTGATTCAAAACTCTAAAACTTGAATTAGAATCAGCAAATTTGTCTAGTCCAGGTTGGGCTCTGGGGATGTTAGCCTAAAACAGCACATAAGTACCACAGGAATCTGTAGGTCATGATGAACAGGAGATGAGACTGAGAGGATTCCTCAGTATAGTAAATATCAGATGGTGGTAAACATGACTTTCTCCAAATTGGAGCCAGTAGGCGAAACTACTGATATTCGTTGCATTTGAGGAGGAGAATTCTACTTTTATAACTTGTATCTATGTATTTTGTCAAAGGCCAGTTAAAAGGAAGCTATTAAGCAAAGATTTAAGTCTGAAAAATATTTCTGTGTTTTGCTTTCCTTTGCAAACCTCTGAATACAAAAATGTGAGATTACAAGCAGATCTTTGCATGAGGGAAAAGAATCCACAGCCAAGCTATAAATAATATTTGAAATGATATTTTTGTGTGTGATATTTTGGCTTGCCTTGATGAAGTTGCTATTACTAATAAAGTGTTGCCCTCTGAATAAGGGTTTTGATATAATTTTGAGATCACTTTTGTGCAAGCTTCAGGATATGTTGATTCACTTTGGAAAACCAGCATGCACTTAAACCTCTAATAATGATTTGCAGGGCCAAAGGCACCAGGAATGAGTCTAATGAATGGCTCCTGGGAACACTGTTTGCATTTCTTTGGAAGCAAATGGAAGATATTTTTTTTCTTCTGAGTAGATTTGCATTCCTTAATTATTTCTCTTTGAGCTAACACCAAATCCCAGTCCCAAACACTTAACTGTTTTAACTGAGACAATAGTGGAAGTAAAAATACACTCTGTGTGTTCATTGGGAAAATAACACTTTGCTCTGCATTGAAACAATAACAGCTAATTGCTAAAGTCAGCTAGAATGACTAGGCTGCCTAGCTTGGAATAGTTCAATATTTAACTCTTAAGGATCTAATTGAATGCTGTGCTTTTGATATTCCCTAACTTTACAGGGAAGTCCAAAGACCAGACTTTAAGCTTCAGCTATGGAAAAAGAAATGAGATAAAGATTGCAAATTAAAGATAAGAATATATTTTGGGGTGGTTTTTTTTGGGGGGGGCTAAGAAGTAGAGTAGAAACAGTTCAAATAAACAAATAGCATTTCAATTGAACATTATTACTTTTACTTTTGCTTCTTTTCTTCAAAAGTTTCCCACCCTTATCTAAAAAACAATGATCCCGTTACAAAAGCGATCCATTCTAAAAATTTGTGTTCATCTCTTTTTATGTATAAAAACCAGACCGCAACGGAGTGGATTATATCAACCAATGCTTGTACTAAAACAAATTGATTTGTCTTTGAAGCACCAGTGTTCTTTTTGCTTTCTTTTTGTAATTCATTCAAATATATTGAAAAATGCTGTGATAATTTCAGTAAATATGTCCAGAGTACTGAGAACATTTCTAAATCCTGAGTTTTTCATTTGGCCAATTTGTTTTGACTATAAAGTAGTGAATATATTTTGGAGATGAATAAAGCAGCAAGATGTGGTAAATCTACTTACCCTCTCTGTTTACATTTCAGATATTACCATTCACATTGGTAAAAATGACAGTAATATTTTATTGTTGTTGTGGATATATATTATATAATTATATATCGCAGATAGTTTTATTCTTAATAATAATTTTTTCAAAGTCCTTCATGACTGAAAATGATGAAATAATATTAATTTTTAAATGCCAAAATATATATGTTTGAGTCTGCTTTCCCTTAAAATTGAATACATTTCTACAGTCTTGCATCATTATAGTTTACATTGTTGATGAACATGTAATTTGCATGTCCTAAGTATGTAATAAAATATGGACAGGTGTATGTGTGGCTATTCATGCAAGCACCTAATGAACAATAGGCACTAGAGATGAAGTAAATTAAGTAATACTCCCGATTGACTGGGTGTTTTCAATAGGCTATCTGTGTTCAGTTTTTCTCTATTTGAAGCGGCTTAAGTCCTCTTTAAAGATCCCATGAGAAGGGAGAGCTGAGTTAAGAAGTTGTCCATTAATACAGTGGTACCTTGATTTACGAACTTAATCTGTATTGGAATGGTGTTCGTAAGTCGAAATGTTCGTAATTCGAAGCACCATTTCTCATTGAAATGCATGGGAATGGCATTAATCCATTCCAACATTTCAAAAAAAAACCTACCAAAAATAAAAATAAAAATAAACAGAGCAAGTCCCACGCTGGGTCTGCAAAAAAAAATTATAATAATCGAAAACAAAACAAAACAACAGCACAGAAACATAACCCCACCAGGCCAAACCCACCTTCTAAAAACCATCCAGAACAACTTTTTTAAAAGTAAAAAGGAGCACCTTACCCGTCCAAAGTGTCCTCAGCCTCCCAGGCTTCCACTGCTGCTGTGACTGCTGCTGCTGGGAGGCTTGAGCCTGGCCGGGTTTCTTCGGCCGCTCACCTCCCAGCTCGCCTTCCACTTGCTCTGCGCCACCCTCTGTGGGCCGATGGTGGGAAATTCAAACAGCGGAGGGCGGCGAGGAGCAAGCAGGAGGCGGGCTGGGAGGTGAGCAGCCGAAGAAACCTGGCCAGCTCAAGCCTCCCAGTGCTGGGCGATCACTGTCTCCTCTGTGGCTGGGGGCGAGTGGCCGAAGAAACCCGGCCAGCTCAAGCCTCCCGGTGCTGGGCAATCACTGGGCAAAAGAGCTACAAAGAAGCAGCCTCTTTGCCACCAACAATTAGTACAGTAAATTCAAATTTCCCGCCCTTTCCCCCTGCCTTTTTGTGTTCGTAAGTCAAAGCTCTGTTCGCAAGTTGAAGCAAAATTTTGCAAACAGAGTGGTTCATAGGTCGAAATGTTCGTAGGTAGGGACATTCGTAAGTCGAGGTTCCACTGTAGGTAGCATGCTGTAAACACACAGGTCCTCAGGTACGGTCTTCTTCACTGTGGTGAAATATTCTATTGCATTATCTGTAGATTATTTAATTATTTCTTTGGGGGAGCAGCAGTGTATAGACAGCTACCCTGATTTTCAGATCTTCAGCTTTTTATACACAGGCTTAGACAGTTCATGTTAAATACTATATTATCCCCACAGGCCAGATTGCTTTCGTAATGCCTTCTGCATAATGTTGACCTTGAAAGAGTTAATAATGCCTCACCACAATCTTGTGGAATAAGGATGGTAGCAGTTGAGACCTTCATGCTGTTTCTGTATCAAGTTGTAGCATTACTTCCCTGATCTCTAGGTGCCTGTGGCAGCGACCTGGTTCCTTGTAGACCCCTGGTGCTAACTGCTGTGCCCAAGTTAGCCCCACAATGCATGAGTCAGATAATTTGCTCAGTATTTACATATGTGTGTCTCTCTTCATATTTTGTTATATTTTAGATGTAAATGTCTCTGGCCCATCAAAAACTTCTTCATGGCAATGCACAAGTCATAAAAAAACATGAAACAATAAATACTAACAACAAGTAGGTGTCTGCACAGTAGGAGCCTTGATTTCTTCCTCTGGAAGGAAAACGGTCTTTGCAAGATGACTTGCAGGTATCAGTAGTGGCATCTCCACTTTGCAGAAAATAAACAATTGAGAAAAAAAATTGCAGTTGCTAGTTTTGGAAAAAAGCCTACAAACCTCCACTCTTTCACTAACTCTTTTGCCAAATATTGGGTAACCAGGCTCTTCTGGAGAAGGAAAAGAAAGGGGTTCATTTCCCTCTTTTTCTCTGCAGCTCTTGCTCTCCTCTCTTTTTGGTCTCTCTCCAGAAAGGAACAGAGGAGGCCACACTTGTGTAAAGAAACTTCCTTTATGCCAGATAAAAGTTTCCCTCTGGATCTACATCTATTGAGGGATAGGAGAATTCATGCCTACTGTCACCTGTCAAAGTGATGTGCAATTTGCTGGGACTGGATAGAAGCCTAAATGCTTTCTTGATTCCTCAAGAGAATTTTTAGAATTCAGCAAAAGCTAACAGGACTTCCTGCCCCAGACACAAAGATCATGAGATCTGAACATTAATGATTGGAACGTATTAATAATTAGCACAGCCATGATCAGGAAAGTGGGTGCCCCATGTTCAGATGCACAGGGCACCCAGACTGACATGATTCTTTGCATAATCTGAGGTATGTAAAATAAACCCTTCTCTTTGCTCCCCTTTTCCACTAAAAAAAGGAGAGAATCCCACTGACATTCCATGGTCTGATCCCAAAGAGACTGGATGAGCTCTCTCTTCCCCAGCCATATCATGCATCTCCAGTACTTAATCTTGTTCTATCTTCCCTTCCAGTTAGGATTTAGAGTTGGACATGGGCCTAGTTTCCTTCCCACATAATTCTTTAAAGTGTGGGATGCAAATAGGCCCACACAATGGAAGTAAATTTTGAAATGCAATATCTCATCCTTATACAGTGGACCCTCTACTTACGGAATTAATCCGTATTGGAATGGTGTCTGCAAGTCGAAAAGTCTGTAGGTCGAAACTCCATTGACCTACAATGCATTGAAAACCGATTACTCCCATAACCGGCGGTTTTTATTCTATTTTTGTTCCATTTTGGGTTTTTTCTGGTCTGTAAGTCGATTCTCCGGCTGCAAGTCGAATCTAAATTTTGCAGCCAGAGGAGTCTGTAACTCGAAAAGTCTGTAAGTCGAGCCGTCTGTAAGTCAAGGGTCCACTGTAGTCACTACAATATACAGTAGGACCCCCATATCCACTGGGGATTGTTTCCAAGCCCACAATGGATGTATATTATTTGCGGGTTTTAGTATCCATGGGGGGCTTGGAAACAATCCCCATGCTATATATATAGCATGGCAAAAAGAAAAAAAGCATATTTTTTTTCACATACGTCAGCACAACTGGCCACTAGAGGACTCCAGAGCCCATGCTATGTAGTCTTAACTACTAAGTATTCATAGCACAGTCTCTGGTTCCCTCTAATGGCTGGTTCTGTTAATACTGCGAAAATAGTTTTTCTGGATTTTTAACAAATATTTTTAAATCGTGGCTAAATGAAATTGCAGATACTGATCCCACAGATACAGGGGTCCTGCTGCATGTTCATTTACAGATATGGACCCTTAACTATGCATATGTGCTTCTGATGGGAAATCCACAGTGAGGCTACTACCTCACGTGGCTCGGCTGGTGATGTCATCGTCGTCATCATCATCTTAGAACAGCAGAACTGGAAGGGGCCCTGCAATTGTTACTATTAAACACAAAACCTGACACAGCTACTCTAGTGCCTGGACCACTACAAGGCCTTTGTAGAGGAAAGGGCTGGCTGAAAGAGAAATGGAGAAGTGTTAATTGGCACGCTGGTTAGAATAGTGGAAGCCTTATCCCCAGCACTTCTGAAGAGGCATGGTTTAAGGATCTGTCCTGATAAAGATCTAAGCTCAACACACTTTGATTTGTTCCTGTGGTTACAGCTTTTGTATTTTGTGGCCATAATCCTTTATTTATATCTGTATTTATATTTACATGTATAGTCAAATCCATAGGTTGCGCATGTTTAGAGCTGCAAAGTCTTCTCCCTGATTTGGGCTCTGTCATTCTCCTCCTTTTTCCCTTCATGAGCTGTTCCTAGTTATAGCAATGTGGAAGATTGCTTTGTTGTGCATTTTTTTCTTATGCTTTGCTCAGGTGTTCAAATTCCAAAGCTTAGAGAGGAGTTCGGGACATCTTCTTTGGCCCTGCTCCCCATCCCCAATTATCTCCTCATGGTGATGGGGAAGGACTAATTAGAGCCATGACTCTTTGGCTGAATGTGATTACCATTGTCTACACTAGCGGGCATTCTGCACAACTTGGTTTCCCAGTTGTGCAGACCATCGTAACTGCATTCAGCCAAACCTGGGGTTGGTTGTGGTGTGGTTAGGTGCCCGTCTCTGCTTTGTGTCCATGCTTTGGAATCCAAAGGTCTAAATATGGTTTTATGTGGATCAAGACAAAGAAAAATATAGGCCAGTTAGAGGAAGGGAAAAAAAGAAGAGCAAATACCGTATTTTTCACTCCATAAGACACACCTTTCCATAAGACGCACCATTTTTTTAGGAGAAGAAAACAGGAAAATATGTTTTCTTCGCTCCATAAGACGCACAGACTTTCCACCCCCCCTGTTTTGTGGGGGGAAAGTGCGTCTTATGGTGCGAAAAATACGATACTCTTCCTATTTGCACTGCTCTGTTTCTGCCATCGCTGTGAGATTATTTTCACAGGTTCATTGTAAAAATAGATTAAAATAAAATTGTTTCATGTGTACAGTAAAAGATGTACTGATTTCTGCTGATGTCTTTCATTGTAGCAGAACATCACACAAACGGATAGCTTGTGTGTGTGTGTGTGTGTGTGTGTACTATACTACATTACATTGTTTTATATATTACCAATTTGCCTTGTGCCTTTTGTCTATGTGTGCTTCCGGGATTGATAAAACATTGAACTAGTACAGGCAATTGTTTTATGAGGGAAGAGAAAAAAAATAGTAGGCCTAGGTTGATGACCAGTATTCTCCTGAGTTCTAAGAAGAACAAGGAACAGTAAATCACTCATAGTAAATCACTCATAGATGTTTCATATGTTTCATTATTTTTTTCAGGTTTTTGTCAAGCAGGCAAAGATTTGCGGTTAGTATCGCTGTGTATGGAACAGATTGATATCCCAGCAGGCTTCCTGTTGGTGGGAGCCAAGTCTCCAAATCTTCCTGAGCACATTCTAGTCTGTGCTGTTGACAAGAGGTTTTTGCCAGATGACCATGGAAAAAATGCACTTTTAGGTAAATGGATTTTCTTGAATTCTTCCCTTGTACCGTGAGCAGTTTACAATGTTTGAAGCAGAGCTTGGAAAAGTTCCTTTTTGAACTACAATTCTCAAGACTCTCCCAGCCAGCATAGATATAGATGTGTATGTGTGGGGGAATTAGGGTAAAAATAAAGAGTTAATTTTCAAATCTCTGGTACAGTGCTTGGATAAATATTATGCAAAGCCAACTGAGTGCCTGGATTATTCACTGGAATATGTTTAAATTCATTTAAAAGCTCTTTATTTTTTATTGTCTACTCTTAAGCAAAACCAATATTTGGTAATATTGTCCAAGCTGGAATAGACCTCGTAAATCATACCCTTTAGTTATGGTTACAGCGCTGTAACCATTAGCAGAATGTGCACATAAGCTGAGGTCTTATAGGTATTATTAGTTTTTTTTTCATTTAACAGTCTAATTGCTGCAAGTTCCTTTCCAGAAATAGTCAACTTCAACTGCTGAAGCTCCTTAAGCTGTATCTTTATGCTTTATATTTTTATGCTTTATACACTGGGGATGAGCAGAGTGTGGGCCATCGGTGTGATACATAACCACCAAGGGGCCCTGTGTGACTCCCAGACTCCTCCAACAATTGGAGGGGGACAAAACACCCATTACTTCCTATTTGTAAAAGAGGATTATTTGGGTCTGAACATCCTCTCTCATAGTTTTTAATCACATATGTAAGCCGCCCCGAGTAGACTTTGTCTAGGGGGGCGGGGTAAAAAATCTAATGAAAGTTTAAAAAAAAGTAATAATATTTTTAAAGTAGCAAATATATGAAATCTTCTGGGAGAAAAAAAAGGCAAGATGTTAAAGTAGCCCCTAGATGCTCAAAGGCTGCCTCCCTTTGGTGTATGCATAGATTTTAATACAGCCATGAAGATTAAGCCATGTCTTTAATTGACATGTAATAATTTTATAAACTAGTTCCAGCGCCCTTTTAACTCTTGCACTGTTAATACATGAATGCTCAGAGATTGGAGAAGTTTTCTTTTTTTAGACTTCAATTCACAGAAGCCCATGATCAGCATGGTGATGCCGGCTGAAAGATTCTGGGAATTCCTTTCCAGAAAATATAAATTTTAGAGAATCTGCCTGTTCTCTGTCTCCCTTCTCTGAGATATATAGATGTGTAAACAGCAGTTGTGTTTGCAATGTAAAAGGTGGAGTTTTCTTTCCTTACATGGTCATGTCAGAAACATGCCATCCTGCTGGCAGATGGTACTTTTGACAGGCAACAGAGATCCCCAAAAAACTGTATAGTACTTCTCCTGAATACTTGAGAGACCTTTCAGAGCCCCTAAGGAGAAAAGAAAATACTGCTGCTCTGTTGGTCTCCTGAATTCCACTGCTGTTTTCTACCTACTATTTTTAGATTGGTTAGAACACGCAAAGGGACAAGTTCCACATACAAGTTCCAAATCCCCCTTTATTAGGTTATCTAAGGCTGGCTCTGAATCTTCACCACCCCACATTCCATCCATCCAGTGCCTTGGCTTGCTTCATAGTCAAGTGCTGGCTGTTCCTATAAGACATTTCACATCACAAGTTTTGAGAAAGAACATAAAAGCAATGTGTTTTCAGAATTTATTACCTATTTTGATACCCTCACTGACTTTGTGAGTCTGCCAGTTAATGATGCCGAAGGTTCCTTATATAAATGTAAATATTTGAAAGATGAATAGCAGGACTGAACGATCTGCTGCCTTCTTATGCCTGGCCAGTGGGGTTTTAGAAGCTTTATAAACCCATTTGTCATTAGAAAAAAAAATCAACATCTAGTTTTTGTAACAGAAACTGTGGTCAAAAGTCTCAAAGGCTTGAAAGCAAGGATGAAAGAGAGTAAATAAATCCTATTTTTTTTGTATCCGAACATTTGGGTTTCTTACTTTATGGACTAATAATTCATATTTTAAGTTCTACATTATATTACAAAGGTAATATTTACAGAACATCAGCTTTCCTTGATCATACGATGGTTGGTTTGGATATGAAGCAAGATGAGTGCAGTGGAATCCCACTCTTACCTTTAATCAGAGATCAGAAATAAGAGTCGCATTCCAACCGTACCTCCATGGCCACTGTCTGGTTTGGTTTTCGGAAGATGAGAAGTGTCCTCCCATGGGCTAAATTAGGCCTGGGGCCAGATGTTCTCTTCTTGGGATTCAGGGAATGGTACATTGATCCACCTGTCAACTTCAGTACAATTTCTCATCAGTATAATATAGGAAAACATTACCCTAAACCTGCCAGTGAATGGTATTTAGAAATTTGGGGTAACTTGGGTGATTAAGCATACTAATTTAGTGAGGGTATGGGAGGGGAAACAATAAATGGACCATTTCATGAATATAAGGAATTTGCTTGTGATATGTTAGATCATTACTATTCAGCATGAAATTCGGTCACAATTCTTACCTAGTAAGAACTCTATTTACAGATAGATATCAGTTTGTACTGATATCTTCAACTGAGTACAAAGCAAAGCTTGGTTGCTGTCTGTATATAAATTCTTTAAAGTAGTCTTTTTCTGTAATAATTTTATTTGCAAGCTTCCTTTTCTGTAAGACTTGCTTTATATGTTAAAAACACTCTCTAAACCAAATATCTGTTTAATGAACTGGTTGTAATTTTACTATCTAGTTTCAACAACTTCTATTTAAAGGTTTCTGTAAGATTCCTTTCAGGAGACACAATGTTTATGCGGTAAACTGGGAAGGGTTCTTTGGCATAATGTCACTTCTAGCCTTTCAACTTAACGTACAGTACTTAAAGCAGTATGTGGTGCCAGTATTTTTAACAATGCAGTGCAACAATATGTTAAATAGTTTTTAAAACATTGAAACTGTGTGGGCTGATACATTCTGCTACAAAAATTTGACTCTTGCAGGAACAGATTGTTTTCTTCCACTTCAAACAAATAGATAATATTATTGAAAGTCTAAAAAACTATTCTTAAAATAAGAGCTTTGTTGAATACACTTGTCATTAGACTTGGCTCTTTAGGCAGGCCTTCCGTCCTGTCAAGACTTAACTCTTACTTTTACTTGATCTTTTGTTCTATTTTCCATCTTGATATTAACATTGTCGATTTAATTCATGTTTTTAATTGTTTTATGAATAATTTTATTGTGAGCCACTCTGAGTACACATAGTCTAGAAGGGTGGGATAAAAATCTAATAAAATAAATAAATAAGCAAATCATTATCATTGTATGTAGCTTTGTCTCTGCTAGCATTATGAAAATAAATGTGACCTATTGATTAGACAACTAAAACTGCAGTTTGGAATAGTTACTTTTTCAGATTACAACTTCCAGAATTCCAGCATGGCCACTGGTCGGGTGGGGGAGAAGGGGGGGAGGTAACATTTCAGTGTTCAAACAACAACTGCCATTTGCTGTAGGTATCTTTATGCTTAACAAATTACCTAACTAGAGACTATAAACATTAAGGGAGATGGGTAGGATATGGCTTAGTTGCACCATGCCTACTGTCTTTCAGATGTTGTCTGTCATCATGCTTTGGAAATCAGTGGGAAATGGGACTAAGTGGATCAAAGAAAACATATAGCTTTAGCTGTATCCAGTGAAGCCCAATTAAAGATGTAATTTAGCCACCTTGCAAAACTAGTTTGACCTTATGACCTTTCTTCCAAGGTCTTTTATGTTCGGAAGAGATTACAGTACTCTTTAGAGTGATGAGCTTTCAACGTTTGTTTCAGTACTAAGTGCTTTGTCTCAAATATTTATTTATTTATGCTCTATGTGAAACTCCTGTAAGAGGAAAAACCTCTGTGATGACATAGATTTTTTTTTACATGAGGGAATTCTGTTGGACAGAGAATATTTTTGTCTTCCTTTCTGTCATTTCTTCTGACAACTTCAAATTCTTTTCCCATATAAAAGGTTTAATAAGAAAAAAAGCTCTGAAAATGAAGGAAAACAGAAGCAGTATTAACTGAGGACTAAAAAACATGCAAGTTTGGGGGAGATATATAATCCTTGCATTCATTCTAGTCCTAGAAAAGAATGATGATGAAAGATGTCTTGAGCATCTTTATATTGATTTTTCCTAACATTTTAGTAACATTTTCAATTTTGACCATTTATCCTCTTTGAATTCCATTCTGGAACAGGAATGGAGAACTTTTTCTTTGTTGAGCGTTGCATTACATTGATGGAAACCCACCAGCATCTGTGTTCTGGTCTGTGTTCTATGGGCCTGTTGGTTTCCTAAAATGGGAGATGTTACAAATGTGAGTTTAATCAGAAGTCTAGACTGAGATTTATATTTCATCTGTGGGTCAGCAATTACAGGAACTAGTGGAATGAAAGTAAGTGATACTTGAGTAATAGTGATGTTTTATGTCTCAGACCCATTGTATTTCAGGATATCCTTGTGTAATTGAGCATATGTTAGTACAGTATGTGCCACAGAGGTGACTAGAACATAAATTGTAAGAGAAGAACATTTAACAGAAGTTAAATGGTTTGTTTCAAAGCTTAGTCAGGAAAGAATAATTTGTTATTTTCCTCACTCTTAGGCTTTTCTGGAAATTGTGTAGGCTGTGGAGAAAGAGGATTTCGATATTTCACTGAATTTTCCAACCACATTAACCTGAAACTCACCACTCAGCCAAAGAAGCAGAAGCACTTAAAGTACTACCTAGTAAGAAGCTCTCAAGGTGTGCTGACAAAGGGACCCCTTATATGCTGGAAAGGTAACAAGTATCCTGTTAAGTATTAGAGAATGTTAAATTTGACTTGGTTAAATAGTAAATGCATGTTTTCAAGTAGCTTTTTACAAGACGGGGAGTCTTCTGATGACAGCAAGACATGGCATATAGTTTTAAAGATCTGTGTTTAGTTAATTGAAGGACCATTCTACTCATCACATGACAGCAAAGCAAGATTTGCTGCGAAGTCTATGCTAAATAAGAATTGCAGCTGATCTTGTTCCACTAAGAAGCATAACAAGTGACAGCACACATTCAGAATCTTACTTATTAGATCCACACTTTACATTTTAGTTATACGCCTAAAAGCTTTACTTAGAAGCTTGGTGTCCCTGTATGAACTGTATGCTCACCCATATCAGTGAAGAGCTACTAGAAACATAGAAGAGTTGATGAGCATATAGTGAATGGATGTACAATGGTGCCCCGCATAGCGAGGTTAATCCGTTCCGGATTAACCTTCGCTATGGGGAAACATTGCTAAATGGAACGGAAAAGCCCAACGGGGCCCAAACTCACCGTTGAGCGAAGTTTCCCCATTCGGCCGCCATTTTCGCGCCCTCGGTAAGCGAGGGCAGGGCGCGAAAACGCTGCACGCGGCCATTTTGGGTGTTCCAACGGCCATTTTGGAACCACCGATCAGCTGTTCCCCCAACATCGCAATGCGAAGATCGGTAAGCAAAACGCTTACCAATCATCGCAAAGCGATTTTTGCCCTATTCAAACATCGGTATGCGATCGCATTAGCGATCACAAAATCCGCATCGCTATGCGGATTCATCGTTAAACGGTGCGCTCGTTATGCAAGGCACCACTGTATTAAATAGATATTAGAACTTCCGGCTCAGGTAGGATTTACAACTTATTTCAAAATAGCAGAGCTTTGTAATAAACAAAATAAACACCAAAACCTGCCTATTTGAAAACATTTAATACATTACACTTTAATCTCACTCTTCCAACAAAGGAGCTGAAGGCACCACCACACACGGTTTATTCCCTCAACCTGACAACAGCCAGATGAGCTAAGGTTACTCGAGAGGTCGGGGAAGGGTTAGTTCCAAACCATTCAATTGTTGTTTATGGTTAACTACAGCTTAGATTTCCTCCAGTCAACACTCAAGTACATGTTCCCCCTTACTAAAGAGACAGGAAGAGATCTGTAAAAACAATGGAAATGAAAAGTTTGGTAAAATTTAATACAAAGATCAAGAGAGCCTGAGGCCAAATGTTGTGTTTTAAGAATATGCGACAATTGGTGTTTGGATATTTATGCTGCCTTTTGCTAAGAAATCATTTTTATGTTGCTCCTGCTGTTTGGTTTTCCTAATGGAGGAGATTAAAAGTTAAAACCACTGTCTGTTTTGAAGTTCATAAAAGGCATTATCTAGCTAGCATGTTCATGACCTGTGGATGTGATAGTACTTAGTGTTGCCATGTCCTTATCCTCTCCATTGGTGTCCACATGTGACTTGTGCAAAACCTTGTATAGTGCAGCTGTGCCTGTGTAGTTCCTTAGTACAATGTGTGAAGTGTTTTACTGTGTATAATACTGAGGTTGCGCAAGAGCCCTTGCAGCTCTTGCCGTGCTCCTTCCTTTCCTGCTTTTGCATTAATTATATTTTCCAGTAAGCTCTTTTGTGTGAAGTCACTCTTTAATTTTTCCCTAGCAAAGCAGGTTCATATTTATTGCAAGTATAGAGGATTTCTTAACTGAAAAGAAACTTCATTTGACAAAAGTCTAAGATTGTCGTTGTTGAATGAGTTTTGTTGTTTAATATACAGTCTTAAAATGGATGTGCTTTTGAGCTTTTGGAAATGTGATTAATTAACATTTGTCAATGCTAAATTGTCTCACTGTCAAGTCTGGCTGCCTTCATATGTACTGTAGCTACTTCACTTGCAGAATGTAGAAGCAGGCAATCTTCTACTGCTAGCCATTCTGCTAAACCTAGTTCTTCAGCTTCTCCATCCATGACCCCTGAGAGTGGAACAGCTAATGGATACAAGCCAGTGTTCACCCAGACAGGTAGGCCTTGAGAGTTAATTGTGTCCTAGAGGTGAGATTTATGCAATAGTGGCTGGAATCCTATCAGGGTTTGCATAATGTTCACAAAACTTGCTGTGGCTAATTGTGCTGAATTTTTTCCACCCCAAGGGGGTCTCTCAGTTGCACAATCAGGCATGTGAGCAGATAAGCATCCAAGACTGATCCCAC
The DNA here is from genome assembly GCF_051106095.1 of Pogona vitticeps. Lineage (NCBI taxonomy): Eukaryota > Metazoa > Chordata > Lepidosauria > Squamata > Agamidae > Pogona > Pogona vitticeps. Next base: position 185,255,611 of record NC_135786.1, read on the forward strand.
CACTCCATCAATTAGCCACAGTTGACTTCAACAAGTTATGTAAACCTTAAACAAACACCTACAGGATTCTGGAAAATGACTCTGCTTCATATGTGGAAGGAATGCTGACAGCCAAAGAGATAACCTAGCTAGACATGGTCTAGCATTATATTAATTACTAAATAAATTAAGTGTTGTTTGTGAACAAGATCCACAACAGATATTTTGGATATATGTGTGAGTTGAGGCCTTCTTCCCTCAGAAGAAGGTTGAGCTGCACTTCTAGGATTGGAGCATTTGTTGCCTTGTGTTTGCTGGCCCAATCCATGTGGCAAGAGAAAAGTCTGAAATGGATACTTTTTTGTGTGTAGGCTCTCTGCATAACACAAAATCCTGTATGGCCGGCATACAAACATAGGTCAAGCTCCCAGCTTCAGAATTTGCCCTGCAATATGTGGCATTAGGGTTGATTGGTGTTCAGAGGTTGAGGAAGGCCTAGTAAGTAAATCCTGTTTTCCTTTCTAGCCATTGTAATCATGAATAGTGAGAATGCCCCCAAAGGGCCAAGGCTGTACAGCAGCACTTAGTAGATTCTTGATTATAATTTGGACATTACCTAAAGGCCAGTTCAGGCAGTGGAAGACAGGAGGGCCTGGCGTGCTCTGGTCCATGGGGTCACGAAGAGTCAGACACGACTAAACGACTAAACAACAATGACGAAAGGCCAATTCAGGAAAATATTATTGTATTTGTATTATTGTTGCTAAATAAATGTCTGCATTCATATAAATTGCCATTGATTTTTCAAGGGAACCAAGATACACACAACTAATGTAATACTGCTTTAACTGTTGAGACTGTAGACTAAGGAATCATATATGTCCATCTACCAGAAGTTCTGGGATCAAATTTTTCCCACCCAACATAAGTATGCGTAGTTGGCAGCAGGATTAAGGGCGATGAAAAGTACATTCCCTGCAGCTCATAATGTGATTCAATTGACTAAATAAAATTAAATGTGTGTGTATGTGTGTGCATGTTTGTGCTCTGTTTAATATAACAACATTCTTCATCTTTCTGTGTCATTTGAAAACCTGCTATGCTGTCACACCAATACATACTAGTTTAGAATGTTATCCATCTTCTCTGAGACAACTCAATATCTGTCTGTGTCAAAATGGCCACTGTTTACATTAAAATGGATAGCATTGTAACTGCCTGTCTTGTTTTAAATAGAGAACAAGAAGCAAAAATATCAAATGCCAAATGTCAGTACACGTGCTTTTCTGGGGTGCCAAAAGCTACTTGATCTCTTTGTAGCCACTAGTAGTTTCTCTGTGGTTAGACGTAGTTCGAAACAGTGGGAATCATACGTCTTAGGTTACATTTCCCAAGTCAGTAAATCTACCTGTGTGTTCTACTTTTTCTTTATCAACTTATCTTGGTTTTCCTTTGGTTTGCTCTTCCCTGTCATTATTTACTTGCCAGATCGTAGTTGCTAAAACATTTTTACATCCTCCTCAAATTGCAAGCTTTGGATGCTATCACAGTGTCATCATCATGTTCAAATTCTGTCTAATAAATTGGAATCAGAGACAAATTTGAGGATGTGTTATGTTATATTTATATTCTTTAACTCATCTGCCTGCCACTTTTCCCCCTAAAATAAATTGGGAACACACACAAGTAAATATACTAATTGTTCTGTAGTTTTTAATTCGAAGTGCAATTTTAGAAAACTTCTTAATCCTAGAAAGTTAGTGATGGGATATATGCTATCTGCTATCATGCCATCTGCTCAGATCAGAATCCACCAACAAACACACACAAAAAGAGCCATGTAACAACTTAGAGAATAACTGGTCTATTATAGCACAAAGTTTTGTGGATTAGAAAATCCGTAAAAGCTTCTGCCCAAATAAACTTGCAAAATACAGCTGTTAATTAAAATTAGAGTAGGCTCATTGAATCAGTGGAACTTGCATCATTGTTGACTTACAAGTGGGTCTATTCTAGTTGGACCTAAAACTTGGATTTAACTCTGCTTCTTCAAGGTGTCATGGAGACTCTTTATTGTTTTTGTAGAAATAGTCCTACTTTACAAACTATCTTTGGAGATATGGTAGCTAAAAGATACATCTGCTTCTTCTTTGAGGCTACTTTCCCACTGGAGCAGGACTCCAGGATGCAGGGATGAGTCATATGTCACTGCTGGAGACTACTTGAAGAGCCTCTCAGTAACAGCTCCATTCTTTTCAAGAGGAGGACAAAATCTGGTTCACTAGCCTCGCTGTGGAGAAAGATGGGCTAAAGGGGAGTAGGGTTGACCTGTAAAAAAGTAAGAGAGAGCCCCTCTCTCTCTCTTTCTGTGCAGATATTGGGGGAGAAGGAGAGAGAGCCCGTGAATGAGGGGGCATACATATTTGTGCATGTTTGTGAGTGAGTGAGAAACAGCTTTGTATTCAAATAAAATAAAAATAAAATACAGTGTGAGAAATGAAGGGATCCCAGGCCTTGTGCACTGTCAGCCAAGCCCCTGCCAGCTGTGGTCTCCAGCCACAATGGCTGCCAGCATGCAGTTCCTGACCTGCTGCTTTTTGGCACTTATGGTGGTTGCGCATCTTTGGTATAGATGTTTGCCATATTATGACTCGGTGTTTTAAGAGTCCCACAAGTGAATTAATTCTAGGTATTATGTAATTAATTCAAATATTTCTAATGTGTCCTATATGCCAGGATGATGTACAATCAATAAAATTGCCCTAAAGAGTGTCTAATTTAAATACTTTCAAACAAAACATTCCAAAACAATTTAATACTTTAAGACTTTAATATTTTGAACCCCAATCATTCTTGTGGCAAATGTGGTAAGAGTTATAATGTCCATTCTCCAAAGGCTGACAAACCCTTTCGTTTTTCTCAGACCCATAAACCCACTGCCTCACTTTACTGGTTCTTAGTTCTCTCCATGTGGTGAGACCGTGTGGTGAATCTGTTTAGTAATGACCTTCCTTTTGCTTTCTGCTGTTTCTCATTGGCTGTTTTTACTAGTGTGATCTAAAACAAGCGTGGGCTGTTTCCCTTTTTCAGATTTATTTATCCATAAATAACATATTTTCCAGTTTTAGACATGTTGGGATATCAGCAACTTAAAGGGGAAACTTGATCTAATGTTATATGTAACTTTTGGATTAAAGAAACCTTATACTGTATACATACGTTCGGTACATTAGCCAGGACTATGTAGTCTGCTAAGGAAAAGCAAAATTCTGCACCATATGAATTCTGTATTGATTTTCTGTGTCAGACAAGCCAGACATATTTTGCAAATTGTAAGAAAAAGTGCCTTAATTTGTATAATTTATTCATCTAATTATTTTTCAGAATATATTTTGTTTCTTTTAATTACAGAGAAAGGGAAGCTCCCATGTAGGACATAGAAACCTCTGTAACCTCCCTCTTACTTTATTTATCAGACTAGGTATGAATCCCATAGGTTCTAGTTCAGCTTTCGCCAACTTGGTGCCCTTCAGGTCTCTTGGCAAATGGCATGCTGACAGTAGTGTGTGTAGAAGGATCTAGGGGTCTTTGTAGATAACAGGCTAAACATGAATCAACACTCTGATGCAGTCACCAAAAGAAATAATTTTAGGCTGTTCAACTTTGCTCAGACCTCATGTAGAACACTGTGTTCATTTCTGAGGATCTCAGTTCAAGAAGGATATCAACAAAATGAAATGTGTCCAGAGGAGGTTGCCAAGATGAACAAATTTCTGGAAACCATTTCCTGTGGGAAATAAATAAACAAACAAACAAACAAATATTCCCGCTTAACCTGAGCATTCTGGGCTTTCATAATTAAAATGGATGTGTCTCATTTTACCTGTTGCAGGCAGGACACCCATTGAGCCACAAGTATACATTCCTGAGGGTGCAATTTCTTGGAAATGCATCTGGCCACAGAAGGAACTGGAAGGATAAAAGGGGCTCCAAAGAAACCACAAAAGACAAAACTTGAAACAAATGAGCAAATTGAGCAGTATGGGGTATTGCCAGAATTCATACACTATATCAGTGATACCAACCCAAAACTATTGCTCACCCACACGCTGTTCCTCCTCTAGGATGTTATGCCTTATCCCCGATCCGATGCTTCACCTTTCAAGCTTTGTGGGAAATCAGAGCAAGTCCTTTGGTTAGGAGTCCTTCCTGTACTTGCCCTCTTTTCAAGATTTCTCTCAGTGCTTAGAGCAGTGGTTCTCAACTTTGGATTCCCAGGTGTTCTTGGACTACAACTAACCCAGAAACTCTGGCCAGCACAGCTAGCAATGAAGGCATCCAGGAGTTTTAGTCCAAGAATACCTGGGGACGTGGACCATTGCCTTAGAGCTGTGATGGTTAACCTTTTTGGGCCCCGAGTGCCCAAACTGGAAAAAACAAACAAACAAACCAGCGGGCAGGGGGTGGTGGCAGAAGTGGCAGCGGCAGTGGAAGGGGGAATCCCGGGCACAGAGGTGCCTCTAGACCCCACTCTGGATCTGCCTCTAATCATGCCCATCCCCCGCCAGCTGTTCTGGATCCTGGCCCACTACCTCTTGGGGTGCTAGCACTGTGGCTGCAACCTCCTCCTCAGGTTTGGTTGCTGGGGGTAGCAATCCAGCGACTTATGGCTCACGTGCCCGCAGAGAGGGCTCTGCGTGCCAGCTGTGGCACGCATGCCATAGGTTCTCCATCGCGGCCTTAAAGGAACAGTGCCAAAATGACAAGCCCGATCCCTTTACTTCAGTTTTCACTGTGGAGATGCAGAGAATGAGCAGCATGCTTACAGATGTAGCAAATTGCTGTGGTCGCTAGGCTTTTTCAAAGCCCAGTATAACTATGAGGATGTCTTTGCTCTTATCTCAGTTCCAAATTAGAGATTCTGAGCTTGATGATCTTAAGCAGTTGAAAGGCACTAAGAAGCAGCAGTTATTAGGGGCAACAATTAGTATGCTACACAAATACACAAGAATACCCTAACCTTTAACGGTCTTGGCAGCAGTAAGAGCTAGCTAAACAAAACACCGCCCGTTCTGGCATTGAAGAGGTATGATGCACTTAATGGAACGTACATTTTCTCCAGTCTCGTGAAATAACTGGGCTGACCTAAGCTGCTAGCCTAGCAAACACTAATTAAAATCTTGTGTACTCTCCTGATTTGGACTTGTTTTATCTGTTGTTTATCTGTCTCCTTTGATTGCAGCAAATAAAACATTTTGTGCTTATGCCGGGTGACGACAGAATTCAGACCTCACTAGGACTGTCTAGCCAACAGTTGTTTCTGGTCAAGTGGAGTTTGGAAAGGCAACAGAAATTCAATGATACAAAAGTAGAGAGAGATACATGTGCACACCTTTGTTACCAAAACTGCCAACATCTGCCCCCCTTCTTCATTTGGGGCAAGACATCCCAACTCCGAGTTTTTTGTCTGTCTGTTAGGGATGAACCTATTTGTATTACTATTAGGTTTATGGAGTGTGCTACAATTAAGTAGGACCTGGGTATCAGAAATCTATCAGTTTTGATTTTGGTTTTAATGTATTTTATTATGATGATTCTATTGGAAGATCTGTTTATTTCTGTTTTACAAATCTGCTGAAAGAATATTGTGCCTGCACCTTATATGTAGAAGTTTAGGTTGAAATCCTACACCTGTTTTCCTAGATGTTTGCCTACCAGTGGTGTTTTTTAGGACTCAAAGAACCCCCTCCCCACATTCTGCAGCCCTCAGTGGCTTCTACGTGACAAGATAGATCATATGGAAGCCTCAGGACCTTTGTGGGAATTGAAAATTGTTTCTTTCTGAAAAATTTCCCCAACAGATTAAGTTGTCAGCCTTACGTGCATGAGGCACAGAACCGACTATCAGCCATTACTTTTAAGTATACGTGTATAGATTTTGACATTGCACGATTCATGACATTGTGCAACTCCCTGTCTGGAAGTAGCCTGGATAGATTAAATGATAATATTCATCACTAAATTGTTTTAGAATTTAAGCCATTTTAAAATCAGTATCGAAGTTCATGAATGCTATGAATGTAGAAAATACATAAGCAACATCATGATAATATTTCACATAGTTATGGAATCTGTAATTGTTTTTAAGGGGGAAATGTATGTAGTACCAAAGGAAAATTCAAAGATCAATTGCAGATTTTGCCAAGTAGTTAGTTACAACAATTTTTTTGACAGACTCCTCGGTATTCAGTCAAGCACAATCTTCCTCTGCTGTTTATTTAAGTGGAATTCAAGATTTGTCTCGGAATAAGAACATAGTGAAACCAATGGCTTTGCCTGTGCAACTTGTAGGAAACACATTTGCAACAGGTAATGTGTCTTCCCGGGAGTTCAGAAGGGCCAGTAGAAACCTATTTGAGTGTCTGAGAAAAAATGGTTAATTTGCATTTACTCAGAGTTGTAAATGTAGACATTAATTATCTCAAACCAAAAATTTATTTGCTGTATAATTTTCCTTCTAGAAAAATAAAATAAAGGTAAATAAAGGAAACTGCAAATGTTTTGTGAGATCAATATAATATTGCTCCTCACAAGAAATTTCTAAGGCATTTCATCTACCTGAACAATAATTTCAAAAACAATCATGCTAGTTTAAATGAGAGAATTATGATTTTATTTCATCTATACCCCACAACCCTACCAGTTCTCCAAGTAGCTCAAGACAGTGTAAACAGTTACCTTCTGTCCTCCACTCCCCACTCCCATTTTATCTTCACAACAGCTCTGTCATCCTAGCTAGTGAATTTCATGGCTTTTGGGGATTTGAACCTGCCTGTTTCCAAGGTGTAACATGACATTTTCACCACTACCCCACAATGTCTCTAATTTTCATCATGTGAATATTTCTGTATATAATGTGCTATGTAACCTATTCTGAAATTAAACTAGAATTTCATGTTGAACAGGAAAAAAATAAAAATGAATAAACAAACAAACAAACAAACAAGCAGAGAGAGATTGAGAGATTAGAGTTGCCCCAGCCACCAAATCTTGCTCTTGTCCAAATCCTCTGATACAACCAGAGATAATATAGTAACTATTCTTATGGGGACCTAGATTGATTCATATATCCAAATTTATATCTGAGTACTATGCCCATGAACATAATGGGCAAAATCCTTTTGGTGTAATTATGACATCATAAACCATATCCAGGTGCTGGAAATAATTTAAACCAATTAAAAGCTTTCTATTCCCCACATTTGGGTTCCAAGGCTTGGTAGCGTTCCCTTTTGCCCCATAGAATTCTTTGGAAGTCTCAAGAGAGGGCATTGAAAAGACTAAAAGTAAAAAATGTCCTGGATTAGACCCAAAGGGTAGCATCCTGTCAGGGAAACGTGGAGTGTAGCTACGTAAGTCAGAGACTGCTTATTCATGGAAATGGGTCTTCTACATAGTGCAATAGTGAATAACCTGTTGCCTAAATATTAAGAAATAACAACTGCACATGACAGATAATTGCACACATAGTAAAAAGTGAGAAAGGTTCTCCTCCATTTCCTTCCTGCTCTCTCTGATGGTTTCTATTTATCTGTTCCCACTTTATAGCTTAGGGTAGAAAAAGAGAATCTCTCTACAACGTTTGGATGAATGGGATTTCAGTTTTTACATACGTTGCTGTAACATCTCACCGTAACCTTTTTTTATTCCACAGTCTACTTGTTCACTTCCCAACAGTCACTTAAAAACTGCTTATATTTTGTTGCACTCAGCTGCCCTGTCTCTCCGTGCCTCTGACGTTGCTAGTGGAAACAGTAGTGGAGGAAGGACTAATCTGCTGAGCTCTACAGTTGCCCGCCCTATCCCTCACTCAATGTCTCCTGGGCCTAGCTGTGTAGCAGGAGAGCAAGGTAAGGTGTATTCTAAAGAGCACTCTCTGTTTGTCGCTATTAAGTTTCAACAGAGTCTCAGTACTCCACCATTCATCAACATCTTCCAATCAGTAGAGTTTCTGAATAAATAAGAGTACTGTAGCATATGGGGATGAACTATAAAACAATGATGTCGGGGAAAATGAGATTGCGTGGTGTATCAGCTGTATTGTTTACTTCACTGCTTGTAATGCTGTGTATTCATGCATCCATGCCATGTATCCCAGTCTGTATATGAAAAACCTGGTAATTCTTTTTGTCATACCCTTATAAACTGTATAATCTAATACTACAGGAAATAAAAGACAGTATCTTTCTATTAGGTACTATTTGTTGTTGTTGTTTAGTCGTTTAGTCGTGTCTGACTCTTCATGACCCCATGGACCAGAGCATGCCAGGTCCTCCTGTCTTCCACTGCCTCCTGGAGTTGGGTTAAATTCATGTTGGTCGCTTCGATGACACTGTCCAACCATCTCATCCTCTGTCATCCCCTTCTCCTCTTGCCTTCACACTTTCTCAACATCAGGGGCTTTTCCAGGGAGTCTTCTCTTCTCATGAGATGGCCAAAGTATTGGAGCCTCAGCTTCAGGATCTGTCCTTCCAGTGAGCACTCAGGGTTGATTTCCTTTAGAATAGATAGGTTTGTTCTCTTCGCAGTCCAGGGGACTCAAGAGCCTCCTCGAGCACCACAATTCAAAAGCATCAATTCTTCGGTGGTCAGCTTTCTTTATGGTCCAGCTCTCACTTCCGTACATCGCTACAGGGAAAACCATAGCTTTGACTATTCAGACTTTTGTTGGCAAGGTGGTCTCTGCTTTTTAAGATGCTATCGAGGTTTGTCATCGCTTTCCTCCCAAGAAGCAGGCGTCCTTTAATTTCGAGGCTGCTGTCACCATCTGCAGTGATCATGGAGCCCAAGAAAGTGAAATCTGTCACTGACTCCATATCTTCCCCCTTCTGTTCGTCAGGAGGTGATGGGACCAATGGCCATGATCTTAGTGTTTTTGATGTTGAGCTTCAGACCGTTTTTTGCACTCTCCTCTTTCACCCTCATTACAAGATTCCTTAATTCCTCCTTACTTTCTGCCATCAGAGTGTTATCATCTGCATATCGGAGGTTGTTGATATTTCTTCCGGCAATCTTAATTCTGGCTTGGGATTCCTCCAGTCTGGCATTTCGCATGATGTATTCTGCATATAAGTTAAATAAGCAGGGGGACAATATACAGCCTTGTCGTATTCCTTTCCAAATTTTGAACAAGTCAGTGTTTCCATATCCAGTTCTAACTGTTGCTTCCCGTCCCACATATAGGTTTCTCGGGAGGTAGATAAGGTGATCAGACACTCCCATTTCTTTAAGGACTTGCCATAGTTTGCTGTGGTCCACACAGTCAAAGGCTTTTGCATAGTCAATGAAGCAGAAGTAGGTGTTTTTCTGGAACTCTCTGGCTTTCTCCATAATCCAGCGCATATTAGCAATGTGGTCCCTAATTCCTCTGCCACTTTGAAATCCAGCTTGTACTTCTGGGAGTTCTCAGTCCATATACTGCTGAAGCCTAACTTGGAGGATTTTGAGCATAACCTTGCCAGCGTGGGAAATGAGTGCAATTGTACGGTAGTTGGAGCATTCTTTGGCATTGCCCTTTTTTGGGATTGGGATGTAGACTGAGCTTTTCCAGTTCTCTGGCCACTATTGCATTTTCCAAACTTGCTGGCATATTGAATGTAGCACTTTAACAGCGTCATCTTTTAAGATTTTAAATAGTTCCACTGGGATGCCATCACCTCCACTGGCCTTGTTGTTAGCCATGATTTCTAAAGCCCACTTCACTTCACTCTCCAGGATGTCTGGCTCAAGGTCAGCAGCTACATTGTCTGGGTTGTCCAGGATATCCAAATCTTTCTGATATAATTCCTCTGTATATTCTTGCCACCTCTTCTTGATGTCTTCTGCTTCTGTGAGGTCCCTACCATTTTTGTCCTTTATCATGTTCCTCTCTGCACAAAATGTTCCTTTAATATCTCCGATTTTCCTGAACAGATCTCTGGTTTTTCCTTTTCTATTATTTTCCTCTATTTCTTTGCATTGTTCATTTAAGAAGGCCCTCTTGCCTCTCCTTGCTATTCTTTGGAAGTCTGCATTCAATTTTCTGTAACTTTCCTTATCTCCCTTGCATTTTGTTTCCATTCTCTTCTCTGCTATTTGTAAGGCCTCATTGGACAGCCACTTTGCTTTCTTGCATTTCCATTTCTTTGGGATGTTTTTTGTTGCTGCCCCCTGTGCAATGTTACGAGCCTCTATCCAAAGTTCTTCATGCACTCTTCACCAAATCAAGTTCCTTAAATCTGTTCTTCACTTCCACTGTGTATTCATAAGGGATTTGGTTTAGATTATACCTGACTAGCCCAGTGGTTTTCCCTACGCTCTTCAGTTTAAGCTTGAATTTTGCTATGAGAAGCTGATGATCAGAGCCACAATCAGCTCCAGGTCTTGTTTTTGCTGACTGTATAGAGCTTCTCCATCTTTGGCTGCAGAGAATATAGTCAATCTGATTACAGTATTGCCCATCTGGTGATTTCCATGTGTAGAGTCTCCTCTTATGTTATTGTAAGAGTGTTTGTGATGACCAGCTTGTTCTCTTGACAAAGCTCTATTAGCCTTTGCCCTGCTTCGTTCTGAACTCCAAGGACAAGCTTTCCTGTTGTTCCTTTTATCTCTTGACTCCTTACTTTAGCATTCCAATCCCCTAGAATGAGACGAACATCTTTCTTTGGTGTCAGTTTTAGAAGTTGTTGTAAGTCTTCATAGAATTGGTCAATTTCAGTCTCCTCAGCACTGGTGGTTGGTGCATAAAGTTGGATTATTGTGATGATGAAAGGTCTGCCTTGGATTCGTATTGACATCATTCTATCATTTTTGAGATTTTATCCCATTACAGCTTTTCCCACTCTTTTGTTGACAATGAGGGCTACTCCATTCTTTCTATGGGCTTCTTGCCCACAAGAGTAGATATGATACTCATCTGAATTGAATTCGCCCATTCCTGTCCATTTTAGTTCACTGATGCCCAGGATGTCAATGTTTATTCTTGCCATCTCCTGTTTGACCACCTGCAGCTTACCAAGGTTCGTAAATCTTACATTCCAGGTTCCTATGTAGTATTTTTCTTGGCAGCATCGGACTTTCCTTTCACTTCCAGGCACGTCCACAGCTGAGTGTCCTTTCGGCTTTGGCCCAACCAGTTCATTAGCTCTGGAGCTACCTGTACTTGTCCTCCGCTCTTCCTCAGTAGAATGTTGGACGCCTTCCGACCTGAGGGTCCCATCTATCAGCGTCATATCTTTTAGCCTTTTGTTTCTGTTCATGGGGCTTTCTTGGCAAAGATACTGGAGTGGCTTGCCAGTTCCTGCTCCAGGTGGATTGTGTTTAGTCGGAACTCTCCACTATGACCTGTCCGTCTTGTCTTGGGTGGCCCTGCACGGCATAGCCCATAGCTTCACTGAGTTACTCAAGCCCCTTCGTCATGACAAGGCAGCAATCCATGAAGGGGACTGTTTGTTAGCATGGAACAAAGATTCACAGAGCTTATTTGGCACTTCAGAATTCCCTATTGTGAACTGTGGCCTGAAATGCCATACAAATTATTTAAACAATCTTCAATACTAACCTGTATCTTGGATGGCTCCTTGTATACTAGTTATGCAAGATGGTTGGGACTTCAGATCAAACTCAAAAAAGTGTGGGAACTATCAGTGCTCATCAAAGCTCTTGTGGAATTCCACACAGAAGCAATTATCTATAAACATCAGTAGGTATATGCGTTAGATACACTTTCACTTTAAGATCTGGTTATATAAGCTGAGTAAAAATATTTGCACTGATAGCATGTCCTTTATGTAGCAATGAAGAAACTGTCTTTTTTTTCCTCAGACTTGTTATGAGTTTTCTCTAATTGCAAGTCTTATACACTCCTGTAGGAACACAAAGTGGACCTAGCACAAGAGCTCACTGTAACTGGACAAATGGTTTACACTAAGATCCAGTTGCAAATTTGTCTGGTTTCTCTCTAAACTAGAAGAAAAAAATGAAATGAAATGAACAGACAACTGTGCCATGTTGCAGCAAATTCTCGTATTTTCATTTTTCCCCTTTTGTGTGTTCATTTTATTTCCGCTAGCGTCTATGTCCAGTTCTGGCCCACCAAAGAAGCGACACCGGGGATGGTCTCCTGGATCACCAGTCCCTCCTCCTGGTTTAGTTGTGCCTGTTCCTGCCATCCGGCCTCTTCCAAGAGCAGGCAAGATTCAGTATTCAACCAGCACAATTTCTTGCTATTGCTTCACTTTGTCTGGCTGTTGTGTTATTTTTATGTGTTACATTTATATCCCACCTTCTGTTATTATTTATTATTTATTGTTTCTTTGTTAGATATTTATACTCCACATTTTTTCTCACATGGAGCTCAATTTATTTATTTATTTATTTATTTATTTATTTATTTATTTATTTATTTATTTATTTATTTATTTATTTATTTATTTATTAAGCTTATATGCCACCCATCTAGACATTGTCTACAACATACAAAGTAAAAACAATTGATATAATAACAATTTTACAATGATTTGCGATAATTAACAATAGTTCAAGATGGAGGGGAAAAATAGTAAATTAAGTAGTGCCCGGAGGGAAGGCCTGTCTTAATAACCAGGTCTTAAGTTGGTTTTTGAAAATGCCCAGCGAGGGGGCCAAACGGATCTCGGAGGGGAGTTTGTTCCAAAGAGAGGGAGCCACTATCGAGAAGGCCCAGTGTCTAGTTTTTTCTTTCCGGACCTCCCTCGGTATTAGGCTCCTCAGTCGCCCCTCCTGGCTAGATCGAGTGATACAAGTAGATCTAGGTGGAAGGAGGCGTTCCGCCAAGTATCAAGGTCCTAAATCGTTTAGGGCTTTGTATGTAATCATTAAAACTTTGAAATCAACGTGAATGTGAATGGGCAGCCAATGCAAGGCGGCCAGCGTGGGAGTGATATATTGGTGTTTCCTCTCCCCACTGAGGAGTCTGGCCGCTCAGTTCTGCACCATTTGAAGCTTCCGCATCAATCTCAAAGGTAGCCCTAGACAGAGTGCATTACAGTGGTCTAACCTTGAGATTATGAGCATGTGGACCAGAGTGGTGAGTGCCCCAACATCAAGATAGGGATGCAGTTGGGCTATCCACCAAAGATGGAAATAGGCAGAGCAGACCACTGATGCCACCCAAGTTTCCATGGTGAGCGCCGGGTCCCAATGTATCCCCAAGCTGTGAACCTCACTCTTTGCAGTGAGAGTCACCCCCCAAAAGAGAGAGAGTTTCCCAAACCGCTGATGGTGGGGCCACCCACCTTCAGGACCTCTGTCTTGTCCGGGTTCAGCCTCAGCCCATTTTCCTGCATCCATTGCAGTACAGACTCCAAACAGCCCTGAAGGAACAGAACAGCATCCACTGTGGTTGGAAAAAAGGAGATGTAGAGCTGAGTGTCATCAGTTGTTATGGGCCTGGCTGCTTTGATTAGCCAGGCCGGGCAAGGGTCAAGAGATGAGGTGGTGGCCTGACAGTGGTCTAGTGCTTTGTCCACGATATTAGGTGTCACAGGCTGAAAGAAATCAAGAGTCACTGGGCAAGGCGGAGTGCTGGACTTCTCTGCTCGATCCTCGGATGGCCTCCACTTTAGATTTTAAAAATGCTGAAAATTTGTCGGGTGAGATACTAGAAGGAGGTCCATCACTTAGACCAATTGCAGATAGGTCGTGGACTATACGGAAAAGTTCCTCATGTTGATTTGAAGCCTCGCTTATCTGATCAGCAAAGTGAGCTCAACTAGCAGCCCTTATCTTAGCAAAGTAAAGATTAGTCACAACCCTGACAGCTTCCCTATTATAATCTGTCAGGCTCTGTCTCCACTTGCCTTCCCCTAGTTTGCTTCATCGCTTGTAGTTTCTGATTAAACCAGGACAGAGGCTGAGCTCTGCATTGGAGAGGGCGTTTAGGAGCGATCATGTCTACAGCCCTGGTGGTGACTGTAAACCAGCCTTCTACCAGAGCCTTGACAGGAGCACCAGCCATATCAACCGGAATCCCTCTCATGGAATCCTGGAATCCTATAGGATCCAGTAGCCTTCACGGGTGGACTATTAAAGTGTGTCGTTGCTCCCTGTGAGGTGGGAGAGCCACTGAGAGGTTACATTTTGTTAGGTGGTGATCCAACCATGGCAAGGGAGCCCACACAAGGTCAGTCACCATCAGACCACACTCACTCCAGTTGGTGGAGAAAACCAGGTCAAGCATATGACCACCCACATGGGTGGGGCTGTTAACATGTTGGGACATGTTCAAGGAAGCCATGGTTTCCAAGAACTTAAGAGCTGGACTAGATGTCACAGCCTCCACATGGATGTTGAAATCACCCAAGACCAAAAGCCTCGGGGATTCCAACAGTGCCCGTGGAGACAAAGTCCGCCAGCTCTGGTAAGGAGATGGATGGGTTGCGGGGAGCTTGGTAACCCAGCAAAATCCCAATACCATCCCTGGCCCCTATTGACACATGGAGGGCCTCCAAACCCAGCTTCATCACCGCAGAGCGCCTAGTAACCTCCAGAGTGTTTTTATATACAATGGCTACTCCCCCTGTCCCTCCAGTCTACCCTGGTGCTGGACAGCATAACCGGGAGGACAGGTGAGGATCAGGGGTGGACCCCCTTCTCTACTGATCCAGGTTTCAGTTATGCACGCCAAGTCTGCATCCTCTTTCAGAATAAGATCATAAATAATCTGGAAATTATTGGATACAGACATGGTATTCAATAGCAACAATTTTAGGGTGGAGGGTTGGCTGGTCTGGCTACCTCGATACTGATGGTTGGTCAGAGTCCCAGAATGGTGTACAGCTTTCAAACATCTGTTCACCGTTCTTCTAACACCAGTAGGGGCTCTGCCACTGCCATATCTCCCTCTACCCGTAATCACCCGGATGTTCAATAGCTCCTCGCTGGGAGGGCAGGCCTTCCACTCCATAACAAACAGCAAGGGAAAAAGCCCAGAGAAGACACCAAATTAATGCAGTTGAGCAATAATGTGATATGAAAGTATAGCCAAAGGTACCAGACATATATAACAGAATAGTATTAAGTGAAACAATTAACAATAATCAAATTAAATAGTTTAAAGCGCATATAATTCAAGAAAAGGGTGCATAAGACAATTAACAATGAAGTGAAAAGAAAAAATGAAATAGATACAACAAACCAAAATAACATACAGTAAAATAAAAATAAAGTAAAATAACCTTAAAATAAAAAATAAAATAAAATAAACAATACAATTAAACAATATATAAAACAAAAATTAAACCCAGAATCCCCTCTAAGAATCCCCCCCCCCCTCAAGGCAGCCTGCATGGTTCTCCTTCATTCCTTGGCCTTTTATACTCACAGGAGCCCTGTGGCATAGGTTAGGCTGGGCATTATTATTTAATGACCAAATGTCAGTCCTCTTGGCTTGTTAAGGGGTGGATGGGATATGAATCTCATCAGTCTGAATCTGCCAACATAGTAGTCACTATACTGTAGAGCACTGGTTCCCAACCTTGGGTCCCCAGATGTTCTTGAACTAAAACTCCCAGAAGCATCCATCACTAGCGGTGCTGGCCAAGATTTCTGGAAGTTGTAATCCAAACATCTGGGGACCCAAGGTTGTGAACCACAGCTATTGTGACATCTTTAGAGGACATGTCATAGCTAGTAGTACTACAAGTGCTGAAACCTTTCTTAAATGTTTTCAGAAGTGCTCACAAATGTAGTGACAGAGTTGGGTAAGTTAGCAATCCCACCAGTAATTTAGCTGTCTCTATGTCAGCATCCTTTTTACTCCAGGGCATTAAAAATGTTATTTTGCCACTTCTGTACTTTATCAAATGCCCAGGCTCAATCTAGAGTTTAAAAAAGATGAATTCACCTCTGCATAGTAATGATAAATGGTTTTCATTCTGTTGGTAAAACTAAATGCCTTCATACATCAAACACTATTTAGCTTAAATGCCTTAATAGTGGTGCATTTCCTCATGTCAGCAGTCTCTTTCACAAAAAGTTCTTTGTTACAATCAAATCCTATACACTTTTTATTCAGAAATAAGTCCCATTAAGTGCATTGGGACTTCCTCTGAGACACATATGTACAGGATTGCAGTGCTACTTGGAACATTGCATAAAACCTCTCGTACAGTATTCCTGAATTTTCCTATCTGACATATTCAAATGCAGTTATTCACTATTCATCTGGTATCATGGCACCTAATATTGTGTGGACTTTGCTTCCTTGTTCAAATTTTCCTGATTTGTGTGGCAGCAAAAAGCACTTGCCTTGCATGCTTTCAAACTGAAATCTCTTAACCGACCAGATAGGTGGGATATAAAATAAATAGATAGATAGATAGATAGATAGATAGATAGATAGATAGATAGATAGATAGATAGATAGATAGATAGATAGATAGATAGATAGATAGATAGATAGATAGATAGATAGATAGATAGATAGATAGATAATTTTACATTAATATTTCCAACATCAGAAAATGTTAGACACTTTGTACGGGGATGGTTTAAGTTTTCTTTTAAGATGGCACTGGTTAAAGGCATGCATAGTTTAGCAGATCCAAAAAGTGTATTTGTATTTGTACAGTATATCTGTATGCATGCCCTCATAGAAAGTTTTCCTTATGATAATGTGAAATTATTATAAATCGCAAAACATCTGCCTCTTAAAACAAATTTAAAGTTTAGAACACAGTGCAAATACCTGTGAAGATAAAAATGCATTTATACTTTGAGACCTGCATGTCTAAAGATGTTCTATATGGGCATACCCAATGCTCATAATTTTATTTTTCCTTTGTAAAGGAGATAGAAAAACATCTTTCAGCCTCAAAGTGACTTTCGTATTTCACTTGGCTCACTTTGGATTGTAGCCTTCATTGTCTTGGAGGCTGGAAGAAGCTAACATTTTGAACAAAATGAAATAAAATCTCCTTTTTATTGTGATTTTTTTAAAAAAAACCTATATGAAAAAACGATTTCTGCAGCTTCACAATTCTATTTTGTTCCTGGGTTTCTTCAAATTCCTACAAATCATTAATGAAGCTTTGCAATTAACATGCAAAATAAGGATTATATATAGTTGGGTTATATTGAGGTCTGAAAAGGCTTTGGCTCCCTTGTGTCAAACACTTAGAGTAATGTTTGCAGCTTCAGAGCTATGTGAAGTTTGAAGCAACATTCAACGAGGCTTTGAAATGGCAACCTCTGTTTGGCTTTCTGATCTGCATACCACAGGTCTCGGGTTGGTGTGTACTTCCATTCTTCTTTGTGTTGGCAGGTAGCACTGAAAGGTGCCCTGGTCTTTCCGAACACCTCTTGCCTCACACCTGGCCTTGCAGGAAGGCCAATATGTAACCCTTTCTCTTTAATTTCCTCTTTCTCTCTCAGCTACAAACAATAGCATTGCTGTTTTCTAAAAGGTCATTTGTTTTACAGGGAGGAGTTAAGCAAGAATATTTGGTTGTTTCTTTAAATTCATTACAGTGACAAAAGGAAATGCAGGCATATTTTGAATTTTATTGTGTTTAATGATCACCCGGAGTGGGAGAGGGTTTATTTTCATTTACATTGTTCGTAGGGCCAAATCACAGTGTGAGCCTTTTGGTAACAGGAGTTTTTTTCCCCTTCTTCTGTATTTTTATAGAGCCTCTTTTGTCAGTCCCAGTTCCTCAATCGATGCTAACTGGAATTTTACAGCCTCAGCCCATCCCTGCAGGGGAGACTGTAATCGTTCCTGAAAATCTGTTGAATAACTCAGGAATCAGACCTGTGATTCTGATTGGTGAGTTTGTAATATGAATTAAACCTGTTTGCAAATATGCTGTGTTAGTTTAGCAGTGTGCTTCCTCCCACCTCACCCCAGCTGATTAGTCCTGAATCCTTGCACTAGTCTTTCACATGCTTCAAACAAGGTTAGTAGATGGTTTAAAATGCTGTTTACTCCAGATTCTCAGTCAGCTCCTTTATGGTTCCCAGAGTGGTGAAGAGTGGCTGGAATGTAAGGGTGAATCAATCAAAATGTGTTACTAAAGGCATCTCGGGGACATTTCACATTAATTGCTGAATGTTGATCATTAGGAATCTCTTGCTGAAGCCTAATCTAAAAGAGGTCATGTGTAGGTCATATTGGTCCTTCAGTAAGAATGAAAGGAAATAAGCTTTTATCCACAGTTGGAAAAGTTTGTCCTTGGCACCAGAATTGTGCTTTAAAAAGTGAAAGTTTGGGAAATTTGAAGGCAGCGTTGTGTCTTAACAGGGAGCTCAAAACTTTGAACTGGCCAACACAAATCTTATATTTTATATTTAATTTCACTCTGCCCTCTCTATTCTTTATATGCTAAATGGTAAAGAACAAACAAGGAAATGGAACCATTTTGTCTTCAGAAAGATAATGCACTTTCGTGTCTTCAGTACCTTGGAGAGCTGTGATTATATTACTGGAAATCATTCTGTCACACCTGGCTGGATGACTCAGTGAGAGCAAGTGGTTGATAGTTCAATTCCCCGTGGTGCCTCCTGGGAGAAGAGCCAGCTTCTGTAGCCCTCAGTAAGCCACATGGTTCCAGAGGTACCTCAGAAGGGAATGGTAAATCACTTCTGTGGATTCTGTACTTAGGAAATTTTGGAAGGGATTGCTATACATCTGAATCAACTCAACAGCACCTAGTTATTATATACAGCTCTGTCCCTGATGCATATTTCAATTACTCCCAACTTCATTGTATTCATGTTTTCTGTGAGTGATCCATCACTGGTGGTGAGCCTTCTGGTGCTAAAGCATACTTGAATATAATCTTTTAACTCTATGTCATGGGATATTGTGTTAAATGTAAACATAAACAGTTAATAGCTAGACTTGGGATCTGTTGTGTTATTATTTCTTGAGTGAAGAAGGTAAAAAAACTCTCTTACTGCCTTGCAACTTACCACTTCCTCACTGCAGAAAGAAAGAAATATGTTTAAATATGATCTGAATATGATTTGCTTAAAGTCATTGTAAACTAGTAGTGGTAACATTAATTGCCTTTATTTTCAGTATTTTAAATTGCAGCTGTGAGTTGCAACTGTCCAGATTTATGCTTGGTCTTTCACTTGAGGTTTCAGTCAAGGAGCACCTTAAAATATGTCAACATCAGCTGTTTTTTGCCCTGGTAATATGTCCCAGGAACAGCTGGTGTATGCATCCCAAACCTTAAGGGAGTACTGTACCTTGTTACGAGCTTTCCTTGCAGAGTTCCAGGCCATGTGTCCAGAGGAACACTGCTTAGTTGTTGCCCATGCAGATCTGACCTTTGAAATGGCATGAACTGTTCTTAAGCTTGAATGAATGCTTTTTCAGAGGCAAAACCTTATTATTATCTTGTTCTCACTTCTTGTGAGTTTAATTCCTACAGGTCGAAGGTGGGGGTGTTGGCATGCTCCATGGCTCCCTGTTTGCTTTTGAAATAAATAATCAGACCAGAAGCTTGTTTTTTGCTAGTGATGGTTTCATGGACCAAGCCCACACTGACACACTACAACACCTGTTTATAAGCTGTTCCTGTGGACTTAGTTATGCTTGGTGCAGACGTGCAAGGAGAACTATAGAAATATACTGGGAGTGCAAAAGGCACTAGAAAAAGAAGAATATTGATGTGGATACAACCTAACAGGCTCTCTAGCTATTCCTATTTCAGCGTTGAATTCAACTCTATGCTGTTTCCATCTGGTGTATAATTATCAGAAGCATCTCATGTCTAAAATAATGACCAGTAAAGAACTCCGAAATCTTTCACAGCAAACACACTTTAAAGAAATTTATTTATTTATTTATTTATTTATTTATTTATTTATTTATTTATTTATTTATTTATTTATTTATTTATTTATTTATTTAATCACATGTCTATCCAACCCATCTAGTGACCAAGTACTACTCTGGGTGGCTAGCAGCAATAAAACACATAACTACCCCCCCCCAACATATAAAGACATAAGTAATGAGATTTTAAAAAATTACAAGCCCCCCCTCCAAAAAAATGAGCCCAGAGGCAACAGTGAATCAAAATCAACATCTACAGTGGGGTCTTGACTTAAGAATGGCTCGAGTTAAGAACATTTTGACTTAAGAACCACTCTCATAGGAAAATATTGACTTGACTTACATACTTAGATTTGAGTTAAGAACTGAAAAAAAACCACGTGGGAGGCAGGGAAAGTGCAAAATTTGAACTTTCAGTTGACTGTTGGCCAGTGAAAAGGGTGCCTGTCTGCTTCCTCACTCCTCTCAGCGTTTAGAGAGTGGATTGGGAGACAGTCTTCGGACTGCCTGGTACTGTACTGCCTGGACTGTATTTTCCCTGCCTTCCCTGAACCTTTCTTGACCTAAGAAAAAAAGAAACAAAATATCCCCCTCTAGTGGTCGAAGGCGGAATAGCAGCTTCCCATTAGTTTCTATGGACGGAAAAGAGCAGATACGGATCAAATGGTTTTCAATGCATTCCTATGGGAAATGCAGATTTGACCTGAGAACTTTTTGAGTTGAGAACCGCCTTCCAATACGGATTAAGTTCTCAAGTCAAGACCCCACTGTAGTTCATGGATTCATTAGGATATCAAAGGTGTAGGATGTTTCTGAAGGCCTCTTCAAATAATACAGATTTTACACGTTTCCTAAAACCCAGAAAGTAGGGAACCAAGTGTTGTGTAGCAACACAGAAAAGTGCTTTCTGATAGCCAGATTATTGTCTCTCTGCAAAGCATGTGCTCTGCCACTCACTACAGTCCTCCTTGCTGTCTAAAAAAATGCTGTTACGTTGAAAACAAGTGTAATTTTTTGTTTGAAGTTGAGGTATGAATAAAGTAGCAAGATATTCTGACCCCTGAATGACGAATATGTGTGTATGTCTACAAATATTTATTTGAAATTTTAAAATAATATCTTTACATTTAGTACCAGTGTTATTCTGTGCACCATTAATCAATGAAATATAATCGTGACTTTTGCCCAATCATAGACTGTTTGCGGACAGTAAGCCAAGTCTCTCACCATTCTCCTAATGTCTCTGTAGCAAACAGGCTAATATATGAATTCCACTTAATTTGTAACTCATAAGAACATAAGACGAGCCCTGCTGGATCAGGCCAAGGGCCCTTCTAGTCCACCTTCCTGTATCTCACAGTGGCCCCACCAGATGCCTTTGGGAGCGCATGAGAGAACTAGATACCTGTCTCCTGATACCCTTCCCCTGCATCTGGTATTTTGAGGTACCTTCCTTTTAAGTCTGGAGATTATACATCCCCATCATGGCTTGTAACCTGTGATGGACTTTTCCTCCAGAAATCTGTCCAATCCCCTTTTCAAGACATCTAGGCCAGATGCCATCACCACATCCTGTCCGTATCTCTATCATAAATGGATAGATTGATTTATCTATCATAAAATATAATCTGCATATCTATCATAGATTGCAATGTGTTATGATCTGAACCGTTTGTTGTCTGTCTCAGTTTGTATCAAAATGTGAACCAAACTAACATCTCCCCAGTTTGAGATAAGGGGTAAATCTCTGAATCTGGAACCATGGAGGAACAAATTACATCAAGCAGAAAACAGACATAGCTGAGAAAGGCTTAAGAGTCTTTTCCCCATCACTCACAATTACACCTCCTCAAAACTGCTTTTCAGGTCAAAACAAATAGCATTCAGTGCCTTTTTCCATATGAGTTTGCCCTCTAGTTTCATCTACCAGATTATAAGCAACTTCCCATTTCACTTTTAAGGTGGTATGTACTGACATGTTGAAATGCTATTATGTTATCAGCATGTTGTTAATCAGTGACAATTTTCCACAGTGGCTTAATGGCATTTTGCTTATGCAGGTGCAAATTAGCTGTTGGATGCCGGCTAATAATATTGATTAGAATGTATGTCTGTTTGCAAAAAAAATTCACAGGTGTTTGATGAGTATTTGTATTGTTTTTCTTTGAAGGTTATGGCACTTTACCCTATTTCTATGGGAACGTTGGAGACATTGTAGTAAGTCCATTGCTGCTGAACTGCTACAAGATTCCTCAGCTGGAAAGCAAGGATTTGGATAATTTTGGACTATCTGGAAGTCAGTTGCTAACTGTGGAGAACATGGTTATTTTAACAATACAATATCTTGTCCGTCTAGGTAAGACAAAGATGAATAGCTTTTAAAATATGTAAATAGTATTTTCTACAAATCACTGCTATTTGCTCATGTTATGCCCTCTGGACTTCATTTTTATGTAGTAAATCGTGTCATCTTCTGTACCTGATGCTGGATATCAAGATGTCTATAACTCTGCCCTCAGTTACCAGCATTTATGGGATACTGTCTCACCTTTGAGTTCGGGATCTAGTTTTACCTTTACAATCTAATCTTCAGTGACAGAGACCCTCGTCAAGGCAGTGGTTCTGTTCCTCTTGCCATTCTTCTGTCCTAGGTAACATCATAGCACTTCCTTTTCTCCCTAAAGTAATGCTGACAGACAGGAAAACAGTCACTCGGGGAAGCACATACTCCTTACTCCTTGAAGAATAAATATCTACTAGGATGAGAATGAACCTCTGATTACCTGGTAGTTGCTTCACTTATCATTGGAAAAGCACCACCATTCCTTGGTGATTAGAGACAACTCTCTTTATTATGGCTAAACTATTTTTTAAAAAGTATTAATGGTTAATGTTAGAGACCTGAAAGGCTCTTGAACTGTGTTGTAAATTGAATAGCATGCGATAATGTTTCACGACCACATGCACCACGGCCACCTTGTCCCCACTAGCTTTCATTACTTAGGATCATATTTGGAAGTGACTAAGAATTTCCACCAAATGTCTTAAAAGAGTTTCTTTCCTGGGAAACATTTTATGTCACCTGGAGTTGCAAAGCCATATTATTTAAATTCTCCTTGTTGAAAGAAATGTGCTCCAAATTAAAGTGATTTTGATTAAAATGGTTACTGTTTCCACACAAAAGTCTAAAGCTGGGGCAAAGTTAGTTTAGTAGACGTCAGAAACAGATGTTCCAGAAGGCCCATTGGAGCTGAAAGCACATTAATATCACAATGACTGGGGCAGACTTTGTAAAATCAGTCTTCAGAAGAATCCTCTGCTTACGTGCTGAAGACCAATCCTATACAAAGCTAGCTAATTTGCATAGTTCCAGAGGCAAAGATCTCAATTCCTTTTAATTATTAAGGATTTCACTTTTTTAATCACAGGCTATTTTTTTCTGCTAGTAGGTTTAGTTATTTTCCAGTGAATGTTTTAGACTTTGTACAACCCCTTTGCCATATTTCTTGTAAGAGTGTGCTGGAGAGTTTTCAACCATCTGCAACATGCTCTCTCAGTTCACTTGAGATTTTACTCTAACCCTCAGGTTTGCACTTTGCAGTCTTATCTTTTGGGCAAAGGTTTAAAACCAAGGTGCTATTACCAAACATTGGAATGGAGAAAATGTGATCTCCTAGCCCAGGGGTCCCCAACCCCCGGTTCATGGCCTGCTGCTGGTCCATGGCCTTCGCAGGACTGGGCCACGGAGACCCCCCAAGACCCATCAGAAATGGGGAACCCCAAAAAAACAACCAACCCCCCCAAGATCTATTGGAAATGGGTGGGAACCAAAAAAACAAGTAAACCCCCAAAGAAAAAACACTCCAAAAAGCAACAAAAACCCCAAGACCCATCGCAAATGGGGGGGGGAACCAAAAAACAAACATCCCCTAAGACCCATCACAGCACAGAAACATAACCACCACCCCCAGTTCAAAACAATGCTGCAAAAACACCCGGAACAGTTTATAAAAAGCAGAAAACAGCACCTTACCTTACAAGGTAGCCCGAAGCCTCCCTGCAAACACATGCACACTCAGAAACAGAAGGAGGCGGTCCCAAGCCTCCTCTGACACACACACTCTAACTGCTGGGGTGAAAGAGCTACAAAGAAGCCGCTTCATCACCACCTACAGTTAGAAATTTGAATTTCCCACCTTTTTTCCTGCCTTTTTTCTGTTCATAAGTGGGAGCTCCGGTTGCAAGTAGAAGCAAAATTTTGCGGCCGGAGCTGGTCTTAATTCAAATTGGTCATACTTAGGGATGTTCATAAGCTGAGGCTCCACTGTACTAGCCCAAAACAGTGGTGGTATGGAAATAAATGTCAGAACACTTGTTCTAGAATTGCTTTGACCCTATATTTTTTAAATTTTCTTTTAGTCCCTATGGGATTCTTTCTATACCAGCGTTTTACTGTAATGTGAAAAAAAAGTCATATTCTGTGATCAAAGTTTAACAAGTTGAGTAAATGTGTTTTTTTTTTTTCTCATCAGCTCACTTTGGGCTTATCTATATGAGCTCATTAAGAGTGACCTGGGCGGGCTAAACAGGGTTGTATAAAGTCAGGTAGAGGCCCGATATGCCATTCGGTGTGATCCTTGCATCTAAATGGCAAATCACTTCAAGCAGCCCTCTTTGGTCCAGCAACTTCCTCTGTCAATTTCATATATTGTGAAGTGGCTTAAGAAGGCAGCCACTTCACTATGTTGACAAATTAAACACCACCTGTGCTACCTGGTCAAAATGGGAGCCCCTAGGGCTTCTTTTCAGTTAAAAGGCAAAGAAACAAAAACCTTCAGGCTTTTTTTAAACATGCCCTTGTATATAATATGTGTTTTGCCTTTCAGTGTTTTCATGAGCAAAATCTCTTAGTTAGCTGTTTCCACAACAAGAATTGACTGATCTTGCTGTTTTTGATGTTATTTGTGTTGTACCAGCTGCATCTCCAGCTTGTTGTGCTCTTCAGCATCTAAGAGCCAATGTTGTCCTTGGTCCTGTTTAGGTACCTTCTATTCCTCTCTACCAATATTTATGGTTTTTATCAATAAGTGTTAGAAACTCTGCATATACAATAATGGATTTTTTTGGCAGACTCTTATCCTTTTTTTCCCCAGTGTGAAGCTTCATATTATCTCCTCCTGCAACTATTTGGGTGGAACAGCATGGGGAAAAACACACATTGGCAGCCCAGCCAAAATAATACTTTGTTCTAGTAAGAGTTTTAGTAACCCTTGTAGGAAAGATATTTCCTATGTAACAGAACATGCTCCAGCCAAGATAAGCAATTTTAAGTCTTGCTGATATCAATAGGACAGAGCTGAAACTTGTGTTCAGGTTTCTTAAAACGCAGGAAGCAGATAGCTTCTATGTTTGGTAATCTCACCATGTTCTGTGAAAGAAGTAAATCTTCATGCTATTTGTTATTTAAACATAATGTATTAGCAGTTGACAATTTTTCTCGTAACCTGCTAGTAAATGCCTGCTGTGATATTCTGGGAACAGCAACTGGCAATTGCCAAAATTAATCGTCTCTGAAGCTAATTAACTGTTTGATTTGTCTAAAGTGAACTGAAATTTTACATAAGTCTTTTGCAACGCCACAGATTAGAACAACAACAACAAAAAGTCAATATGATATAAAGTTAGTGGGTAAAACCCCTCTGTTGTATGTATCAAAAGTGCAGTTTTGGGTAAATCTGGTACATGCATAAAATCCGGTGGTGTGTTATATGTCATCAAGTTGGAAACAAGTTATAGCAATTCTAATAGGGCTTCCAAAATACTGTAAGTGAAATATTTAAGGAGTGGCTTTACTAGTCCAAAGGCCAGCATGCTAGTTGCAGTGCCAGGATCACAGTGTGAAAAGGTGCTTGCAGAGGGAACTGCTCCCACTGCATTCTCATAAATAAACCAAGCCACATGTTCTAATCCCCACATTACCATCTTCTTTCTGCCTAATCTCTTCTGGCCAGTTCTTATCTCCAAAGGTTTCTTTCCTCTTTTAGTGGCCAGATCTACACATATGTGGTTTCTTTTCTTTCTTTTAAACTAAGGAAATTCACTGCAACTAACACCATATCCTGAGTCTTGTAGTTTGTAATTATTTTGACAATACACTTACCTGGTAACAGAGTAAGTTGATCTGAGGGAAGAAGCTTTCGATGACATATTTAGTCTTTGTTTTACTAAAATTGCAGGTCCTGATAAAATACCTCTCAGGGAAGAATTTGAACAGATCATGCTGAAGGCTATGCAGGAATTTGCTCTAAGAGAGCAGACCTTACAAATGAGCGCACAGTGCATCTCTTTGTCGCCAGCTCAACTCCCATGGCTTGCCAGATTAATTGCCAGCGTCTCCCAGGACATGGTGCATGTGGTGATCACTCAGAATTCTCTAGCTGAAGGCATTTCAGAAACGCTGCGATCTCTGAGTGAAATGAAGTGCCCGCAGAGGCTGCCAGATTATGTTGTCACCATCTGCACATCGAAGATAAGAGGAAATGAGTTCTGTGTCATGGTTCTAGGTGGGTACTTTTTCTCTGTAGACTGTTACAGACCAAATATAAATAAGCTGATAAGTTGTACTGGCCCAACTTCCATAGGTGAAATTGGATGGACTTGTTTGATGTCTTGATTAGAGATGGGGGTATTCGTATATGAATACCAACATCCCTGCACAGGTGGCGTTAACGAGGGTCCAGCCCTATGGGTCCGGATGGTCCACTCACCGATCTGCTGCAAACGTGGAAGACACGATTCTACAAATGGCTCCACAGTGTGCAATCTGCTCGCCACTCTTTGACCTTGTAGCAAGTCTTGTCCTCACACCTCCTGCCAGGAGTGGCGAGTGGATCATGTGCTGCGGAGCCATTCGTAGAATTGCGCCATCCGCGTCCACGGTGGATTGGTGAGTGATCCATCCGGCTCCATGGGGCTGGACCCTCATTAATACCACCTGTGCAGGGATATTCGTATTCATATACGAATACCCCCATCTCTAGTCTTGATATAAGATGCAGTCACAATATTAGCACTGGATTCACAAATAACAACAGAGTACTTATTAAACATCTATATGTCAGTACTCCTTTTGCATTTCCTTTCAAATATTAAGGTTAAACTATTTGTATTTCTTTGTATTTTTCCTGTGATCTTGGGTGACATCTTAACTTTATCTTAATCACAGACTCTAGGGTTGTACACATACACCTTGGGTTTATCTTTGCATTTCCTGTTTAGGATCAGCCCACCTTTCCTAAAGTTGCTGGATCAGTTTTTAAACAACTGGTATAAAAGCTCATTTGGCAATTGAGTGGAGTGGAAGCTTATTAGTAGAACACGACAAAGACTTTACTGTTTGTACAATGCAATATTCTTGTCCATATAAATGTTCTTTACTAGAGCCACATTTTAAACAGTTTTTGTCAACCTCAATATATTTAGGACAATATATTCTCTCTGCAAGAAGAAATTGTCCAATACTGTATATCATGCATTCCATAAAGTCTTCCAATTTTTCTTATCCAGAAGACACTCAGAGGTTCTGTGAGGTATTCTCTTTTAATAATCTCTTTGGGCAGTGGTTCATCCTGAACAAAGGACTAAATATGCTACAGAATTCCCTGACATAATTTTAGTTGCAGTGGAAATGTGTGGTGGAATTCTGGACACACGACCATTGGGGAGCAAGCACACAGCCCGTTCTCTGATGATCTTGGAAAATGGGACATTGCATAACAGTGTTACCTGGGCTGTTTCACATTAGCCAGGAAATATGTCTACCTTGAAGATGGTCAAGAACATGGTAGGGGTTAAAATGACCCTCCATTTTTCCTCCCATTGACAGCTGGAAAAAGCAAGAGGTGCACTGGTGACTCTTTAATTATGGGAGAAACTTGCCCTTGCCAGTAGCAGAGCTCACCTTTGTGGCTTCAAGCCAGCAGACACCATTCCCTACTTTCAGCACGAGCCTGGCCATACTGTTGCTTCAGAACATTTGCACATAATGGTGGGGAATGGTAGGCACTTAGTGGTAACTACTATTTCTTGGTAGCATCTGCAAGGTGTTTAATTTTTGTTTGTATTGTTTGTTTGTTTCACACCAGTTGTGCCAGAACCGTGCCAGTCTGTGTGCTGGGTATGTGTGAAAGTTGCCTGATGGCAGAATACAAGAACTTAAGTGCTGTGTCCAGTTCTGTGGAAGATTTCTCTTTTAATTTATGCTAGACGAAAAATAAACCAAAATTGGTTGTTTGGCTTTAGTTTGGCTCTGATGCAGATGAAAATTATTTGTTTATAATTTATTCCTTTATTTAAAATGGAATTTGGGGCACAAAATCTCATAATTTTCCAATTTATGAGAAATGTCAGTTTTGGGAAATAATTTGTATACAGTGGGGTCTTGACTTAAGAACGGCTCGAGTTAAGAACATTTTGACTTAAGAACCGCTCTCATAGGAAAATATTGACTTGACTTACATACTTAAATTTGAGTTAAGAACTGAAAAAAAAACCACGTGGGAGGCAGGGAAAGGGCAAAATGTGAACTTTCAGTTAACTGTTGGCCAGTGAAAAGGGTGCCTGTCTGCTTCCTCACTCCTCCCAGCGTTTAGAGAGTGGATTGGGAGACAGTCTTCGGACTGCCTGGTACTGTCCTGCCTGGACTGTATTTTCCCTGCCTTCCCTGAACCTTTCTTGACCTAAGAAAAAAAGAAACAAAATATCCCCCTCTAGTGGTCGAAGGCAGAATAGCAGCTTCCCATTAGTTTCTATGGACGGAAAAGAGCAGATACGGATCAAATGGTTTTCAATGCATTCCTATGGGAAATGCAGATTTGACCTGAGAACTTTTTGACTTGAGAACCACCTTCCAATGCGGATTAAGTTCTCAAGTCAAGACCCCACTGTATTTTGAAGAAGAAACGTTTTAATGGAGGCAATTTTTAGCTCTTCATACAGTTACTGTTCCATGTTTACTTGTGATCCCTGACCTTTGGGAGCATATGTCACCCCTCGCTCTTCATGACTTCTTTTAACTAGAGGAACACTCACAGGTCAACCTGGCTTTGAGGAATAGCAGGCAAATGATGCGAAAGGACCTGCTCACAGAATAATTAATCTGTTTTAACCTATTGGCTGAAGTCCTTCATTGATTACAACATCGGCCACAGCCTCCATTGATAATTAAAAGTTTCTGATCCCTAGACCCCATGTCCCAAGGCTTCTTTGTGATCCTATTCATCCTGGGAAAGCCTTTGGAGGCTAGTGCCCTATCATCCACCTTACATTTGCAGAACTCCTCCAGTACTGCCCTTGCAAGTATGCAGACTCTCTCACAAGAGACGCGCAACACTCTTGAACTCTTCCTGCTTACATGGTCCTGCTGTTCATACAAGTTAGAAAGCAAACACAACCTTTTTTTTCAACTGACTACATATTTCAACCAGTATTACTGTGCTTACATTGTGGATATAAGTTTAAATTTTTTTTCAGAAATGCACTTCTATAAATGTCATAATCCCCACTGATTTCTATGGAGCATTTTTCAAACAAATATATACAGGATTCTAATCTTAGTATGATATATGAATTTCTTGGCTCGCTACCCCCATTTCTAGGGATTTTACATCTTTTCATAAAATGAACTTATTTATAAATAAATGCATAATTTGTGGGTAAGCTAACATGGGGCTACACAATTATTGCATCAAATACCACACAATTGCAACTCTACCTTGCAAGCTAAAACTTGTATTACTTATACTGTAAACTGATTATACATCAGAAGCAATACTATATTTTAAGTTATGTTTTAAAATTCCCCTCACTTGGTCTCTCTTCAGCTTATTTAAAAAAAAAACAGGGCCAAAACACAAATCTTTATATTGAATGATGTCCTGTGATTTTTCTTCATCCTTTTTTTTTTAGGTCAGTATCAGTCGAGAGCATTGGCAGAGAGCATGCTTACCACCAGTGAGTTTTTAAAGGAGATCAGTTATGAGCTTATTACTGGGAAAGTTAGTTTCTTGGCATCACATTTCAAAAACACATCTTTAGGTAAGTGAATATAAGATTCTGATTTAAAGTCTTCTGAGATATAAATCTGACTGTTTTCACACATCAAAATAAAGACCAAGCAAATGACCTCCTGACTAAATGTACAGCCGCTTTCATGTTATCTTGAGATACGTTGCTAGGCATTTTTTGAAAGATAAATCAATTGTGGTTTTGAGAAACCAGAAAACTGTCTCAAGTTTGCTCTGTGTACAATACAGATGTAGATGGGGTAACATCAGAAAGAGTAAGGAAGGAAATGTATTCTGTCTCTTCTGCTTGAAATCATGTCTTTTTTTGTTCTCTCAGTGCTTATTTTGTGCAGTGGGGGCTCCCCCTCCAATTTTGGTATATATATCCATCATTGGTTCTTTCTAGACTGAAGAAAATCTGTAATGTGATGTTTTGCTTACTAACTACATTTCTATGTCACATTGTGACACAAGGTGGTATAGAAAGATCACCAGTTTTCTTGAAAGATTATGTAATATTATAGAATGGTTTATGAATAATAATAAAAAAAGAAAAGGCGCAGAAATGACAATACAGCACCTTCAAGGCATATCCTGAATAGCTCAATAAAAGTGCCTTTACTTGCCTCTTGAATGAATGTTGAGTCCCAGGCAGCAGTCTCAAGCTATACAAGGCTCTAGCTGTAGCAGGAGTTGCTAAACAAGTTCTATCAAGACAACATCAATCATGTTCAAATTTACATTTTGATAAGGCAACATCAATCAAAGCAAAGGTCAGGTTCTGGTCAGTCAAGGTCAACTCAAAGAATGTAGCACTCTGGACAGCTCTCTGTGAAGCTTGTGTTGAAGAATCATACAGTACAAGCAAGCTGAAATGTTTCTTCAGCAACCAGCAAATCCCCATCAAGTCCATTAGAGATCCAATGACAAGGGGAAATAGAGGTAGGTGATATTGGCAGTCTTATAATACATTATTCCATACGTTTGGATAACCTCCTTCAGCAGTTTCTTGTGGATGTAAGAAGTATCCTTAGTGTTAAGACATGAGCCTGTATCTTACCTCCTGTAAGGTAAGATACAGGCTCATGTCTTAACACTAGTCAGAAAAACATATTCTTAATATAGCAAGATAGCTTGCTGGTGTGGGGGAACCAACAGTCGCCCAGAATCATTTGTGGAAGCTCTCTCCAGGAAGGAGCAGAAGAAAGCAACACTACTTTTTTTTCTTTTTTCTTACCTCTTTAAGGATTTATAGCCTCTGGCACAAAAGGAACAGTTAGGACTTCTCTGGTCAACTTTATGTTAAGCATTCAATTATCAGAGCTGGTTTTTGTAGTGGATGGAGATTAAGTATGGCGTGGTCTTCCTTTTTCATATTTCTCATTAAATTTTGAAAGGGATATGTTCTAAAGGCACTTACATTCTAAAGGTATATTCTTTACTAGGTGATGAATTGGACAAGTTGCTAGAGACAATGCAGCAGAGACGAGGAGATAATGTTGTAATCCCATTCAATGGAGATGTTAATGAATGTGTGTCATCTCAAGAAGCGGCTGCCATGGTTTCCTCCCAGGAATTGGGTAAGGGTTGACTCTCTCAATTCGAATTGGTTTATGTCAAAAGCCACATTTTAGCTGATGCCTTGGAATCACATAATAGAAGACAGGATGGTCCACTTGTGGCCTTCTGTGTGTGTTTTTCAACTTCCATCAGGCTATGCCAGAATAGCCAGTGAAGAGGGACAATGAAAGCTGTAATCCAGCAACCTCTGGATAGGTATATGTTGCTCACCCCTCATACAAGAATGTGATAAAGAGAGACTGTATTTTGCAACTA
This sequence comes from Pogona vitticeps, assembly GCF_051106095.1. Lineage (NCBI taxonomy): Eukaryota > Metazoa > Chordata > Lepidosauria > Squamata > Agamidae > Pogona > Pogona vitticeps. Next base: position 185,287,354 of record NC_135786.1, read on the forward strand.
GTGTTGCTGTAGTTCCACAGTTACATAATCTGGCTGATAGGTTTACACTGAATTTGCTGGTTGAGGGAAGCATTGGGCTCAGTGATGCTGAGGAAAATTTTACTCTGTCAATGGAGTCAAAGTGAGTAAAGCTGATAAATGTTTTTCTTCACCTTAAGTTGTTTACAAAATCACAAATTGTGTAAACATGGAAGAAATCAGAAGTTTTGCACATGAGTGCATTCTAGGCTACTGATTACAAAATAATATAACCAAAAGAGGCTGTACTTCATAATAATCTTAGGGTTTTTGTTTGTTTCTTGTTTTTTGTATGGAACTCATAGCCAGAGTAGGGTTGCACCCACCAGAAACTTTGGGCGGGGGTGAGGCATACGCCACTCCCAAGCTGCTCGTCAGAAAAAATGTCTTATGAACTTGGGAGGTGGGAAAAGCCCAATTACTTTTAGAATTTTGCTGTCAAAGCTGTGGTAGTTCTGTGTGACAACAACTGGAAAAGCTTAAAATCTTACATATATATGAATTTCTCTTTAAACATACTGGAGGAACAGAGTAATATTTTCAAAATTATACACCAGCACTATTTTTAGAATAAAGGCTTATATTGTCACACCTTTCTTTAGTCAGAAAAACATATTCTTGAATGTAGAAAAAAATAACCATATTTGAAAGTAGTGGGTTTTGTGGAAAGCAATCTGAAAATGTAATGCATTTCATTATATATATATATATATATTTAAAAACCCTTGAAGGGTTGCTTTCTGTGAGACTCCAGCCCTAAATTCAGTAAAATCCTTACGGAAATTTTGAGTCTATCTTACATTTTTGGCCTGCAGGTAGTGTGCCCCACCCATTATTATAGCTGCAGTTGGACCAAATTATGTCACACTAAGCATGCTTGCTAAAATGGCATTGGGATCTGCTACTTTTCTTTGTAACGAAAGGGAGCTCTATGAGTCTCATGAATAGATTGGGACTACAGTTGGGATGAGTGGGTTATTGTTTTGCCACACATCATTTCCCCTCTGAAAATAAGAAACAAGGAGAACTGGAGCTCTCCTTAACTTTGTGTGGGACCTGGTGTAGCAGAACAAGTTTTTTTCATCAATTGTTTTTTCAAAGTAGTTGTTTTTTGTCTTTCATTGTACACACTGAATTCCGTTGATCCTAATTAATTTTAGATACAAATGTACTTTTTACACAAAGGAAAAGTGTACTGCTCATATACTGCTCCATAGCGTTTAAAGGAATCGCTATCTAGGTGGTTTATAATTTAATTATTCGGGGTACACATTGCTCCCACCCCCACTCCTCATCAAGCTGGGAACTCAGTTTATTGACCTCAAAAGGATGGAAGGCTGAGTGAACCTTGAGCTGACTAACTGAGACTCAACCTGGGTCATGAGTAGTTTTGGCTGCAGTACAACAGTTTAATCCTCATGCCATGAGGCTCCTCTTGAAATATACAAGAGATATATTTCTAAACCTAAAATTTTATTTTCTTTGAGTGTCTGTTTTTAATAAGTTGATAAATTTGTAAAAATCTAAAAAAAAAATCTGTACAAAGTTTTCATCGTTATGCCATACATTCATATACTGATAGAGTTGCAAGTAACAGGAAGTGTGTATTCGTGAAGGCTTTCACGGCCGGGATCTAATGGTTGTTCTGGGTTTTTCGGGCTCTTTGGCTCTGTTCTGAAGGTTGTTCTTCCTAACGTTTCGCCAGTCTCTGTGGTCAGAGCACAGAGTGCTGTCCTCTGAAGATGCCGGCCACAGAGACTGGGAAAACGTTAGGAAGAACAACCTTCAGAACACGGCCAAAGAGCCCGAAAAACCCACAACAACCAACAGGCAGTGTGTGTTTCATTTTCCAATGCTGTGATATAAATGTTCTAGGCATAATAAAAATTAATTGTTTTTTTTTGCTGATCCATGATTAATCTTCAAGAAGCAGACAAAAAATTTGAAGAGCAAGTAGAAGTCAACCAAAGTGAGAAGATGCTTCAGTGAAAAATTAATAGAATGACACTCAGCAAAGACGGACAAATAGTATCTAACCCTCAACCTAAGAAATGATAGACACTCATCATTGTAGTCAGTGAATTTGACCTAAAGTTAAAATCACCTTATTTGTACAAACCTTCCATAAACAAGGCTTCTTCCCAATCTTTAGATCCAGAATGGCTTAGAATGGCTGAAATCCTTTTCCGTGGCTTCTGCCTGTTCAACAGGAATAATGTTATTGTCAACAGTGAGTTGTATGGACATAACCTTATTGTATAAGAGTTGTGGGCACACACACTCAAATGTCTGTGAACTATGACTCTTCTTTCTCATAGATTTGGACAGTGAAACCTTCCAAATTTATCAGCCACAGCTCACAATTGCCAGAAAGCTCTTGTCACAAGTGTGTGCCATAGCAGACAGTGGAAACCAAAGCCTAGATCTGGGCCATTTCAGCAAAGTAGATTTCATTGTGGTGGTCCCCCGTTCAGAAGTGCTGGTCCAACAAACCCTTCAACGGATTCGACAATCAGGTAGGAAACAGATTGGTGGGGTGGGGGTGGAGTGGGGTGGAGGCATATATTAAATCCAGCAAGATATGTATATATGTTTCCATTGAATTAATGGAGTTTTGTATTTATTAAACAAGCAAAGGTCCAATCTACATGCAGAAGATTTTAGTATTTAACATCATTTGCAACTGTACTCATGTAAATGAATATGAGACTTGGGTTGTGTATTTTCCGTCTTAGAAAAATCAAAACTATATGGCAAGTTAGTTTCAGTTCTTCACCAAAACAAAATGGGTTCTATGTCTTTATATAAAACTGTGCTCATGACCTGGGGTTCAAATCCCAGGTAGCCGGCTCAAGGTTGACTCAGCCTTCCATCCTTCCGAGGTCGGTAAAATGAGTACCCAGCTTGCTGGGGGGGCAATGTGTAGCCTGTATAATTAAAAAATTGTAAACCGCCCGGAGAGTGCTTGTAGCGCTATGGGGCGGTATATAAGTCCAATAAATAAATAAATAAATAAATAAATAGTGCTAAATATTTATTCACTGTTCAGCAACCTTATTCCTGGGAAGGTTTGGGATACTACTCATGGGAAACGAAAGCTCTGACTACTGGACATCCCACTTAATCCTTTTCTGTTGGTTTGAGATTGGAGATTTCACATTTTAAAGCTGATCATGAGATGTTTTGGAATTAAAAAACTGAGGAGATTGTGTGTGCAAACACACATTGTTGTCAGCCCTTTCCTCTACTGGGATGTAGGATGTATATGAGAGATGAAAAGAATGCTCACTAAATTGCTCATTCTTGTCAATTTAAACTCTCTCAAGAGCAGACACCTCCAAAAGAAATTTTAAAGCCCTGTGAGATTCCTCATCCCAAAACTGAAAGTGAAAGAGGTCTCTTTCCACTCTCAAGATCCCTGTATAATTTCTGTCAAATATCACTCTTGGCCTTTCGCTTTGAGACACAATCCAGACATATATACACAGGAAGCACAGCTGATTATTAAAAAAATATGCCAAATGGAAGAAAACCCTACTAGGACTTCAAAATGTTAATTAAGAGGTTTTCCAAAGTTGGGTAATTTGTACAATTTCCAGAACAGTGCTGTGCAAAACCCAGGAAAGGTTACACAGAACTCAGGCAATTTTCCTCAAACTGGGTTTATAAAATTATTTATTTTATTCCATTCTATTTGGACAAAACATTATTCTTACTAGTGCAAGATTTCTTATCAAAATCTCCTTGCCATCGTTGCCAGTGAGGAAAAGAAAAAAATTGCGTTGCAAGAAAGGTCTATATCCTTTTGTGTGTGTGTGTGTGTGTGTGTGTGTGTTTACAAACAATTGGGAGAAAGCAAAAAAGAAAGCGTGAGAGGGACTCCAATTAAGCAAGCTTGATAGCTCAGCTAACATTTAGTTCTCTAAATCTATCATATTCTGGTTAAAATCCTGTTGCTTAGCATAGTGAATGACAAGTGGATTCAGCCATTGAATATGTGGGGATTTGATGAGCCCGTTCCTCTGAAGCTCCGTTGATTCTGTGGCCCTACTCTGGTTGCAATTTACTATACTAAGCAACAGGATCTCAGCTATTAATCTAATTTGTTTTGGTTGTTCTGGGTTTTTCGGGCTCTTCGGCCGTGTTCTGAAGGTTGTTCTTCCTAACATTTCGCCAGTCTCTGTGGCCAGCATTTTCAGAGGACAACACTCTGTGCTCTGAAGATGCCGGCCACAGAGACTGGCGAAACATTAGGAAGAACAACCTTCAGAACATGGTCAAAGAGCCCGAAAAACCCAGAACAACCATTAGATCCCGGCCATGAAAGCCTTCGCGAATATACCAATTTGTTTTGTTTTGTTTTTTTAAAAAGTCCCTTAGTGTTTCCTATTTTTGGATAAAAATAGGCCTCTGCCCCATCATTTCTTCCCTTAGGTGTTCTTGTAGACTTGGGCCTTGAAGAAAATGGAACAGCTTACCAGAAAGCTGAAAAATATGTGGTGCGGCTAGACAATGAAATTCAAACCAAATTTGAAGTTTTCATGAGGCGGGTGAAGCAGAATCCATACACACTCTTTGTGTTGGTACATGACAATGCCCATGTGGACTTCACAAGGTAATTCTTTTAAAGTAAAGTAAAACAACCTTAAACATACTTCATGACTATATAAAGAATAAAAAGTCTTTTTCTGGTCAGTGCATCACAGTACGAAGTATATTTGCCAGACATGTTTTAGAGACACAATTACTTGTGTTAAAAAATGAGCAGCTGTGGCTATAATGTCCATTTGTGTTCCTAAATCTGCATGTTTTATGTTTAGAAAGATCTTCAGTAGCTTGTATTTATTTCCATGGTTCTTGTAATAAACACATGGCCAATATTTCTGGAGATACGGCATTAATATTGCCAAAAATCTTGATCATAAACAAAAAGATTTGCTATTGATATGCAGGTAGGGTGTCACTCCTACTTGTATTAGAAAACAATCAAGTGCTTTCTTATGACATACTCCAAAAAGATGCTGAGTGAAGGTTGCAAAATATTGCATAGTTGTATGCCATATTGCATATCATGAGCAACTTGCTAGATCCATTGGTTTACTTTTATAACCATTCTTTTTCTTCACTTCACTAGAGTTTTCTATGAGCAGCCTGCTCATTTCAAATAGTATGTTTCATTTGCTTTGTCTGATGCCTTTTCATTTCTGACTGCACTGAGATACTGGATCCTAGAGCTGATAGTTCTGGGATGCTGATGATGGGCACCAAGGTTGTTACATGAACCAATTGATGGAGCACATTCTTTAATTTCCCCACATGGAAGCCTCCACTTTTGATTTTTATTTTATGCAGTGCCTTCTCAAACACTTGAAAACTCTGTAAAATTAGGAAACGAAGTAATGATATCAGGAAAAAATTCCTAATTGTTAGAGCAGTATGACAATGGAACCAATTACCTTGGGAGGTGGTGAGCGCTCCAGTGCTGGAGGTGTTCAAGAGAAAATTGAACAGCCATTTGTCAGATATACTTTGATCTGGATCCCTGCACTGAGTAGGAGATTGGATTTGATGGCCTTATAAGCCCCTTCGAACTCAGTTATTCTGTGATTGCCTAGTGCACAGTATAGCTAAAAGCAACACAAACACTCTCCATACAATTTCTAAGAGCAACAACACCAGAGTTCGGATGGAAACTACTTTTGCTGCTTTCCCTAAGGCAGGGTGGATGGGGAACATTAAGCCATCATTCCTTGATCTGTGAAGTTACACACTGTTTTTCTGTTTCTTGTTTCTTTGTGAACTAAGTGACTTCTTTAGTTATTATTTTAATCCTTTCAACTTTGATCTAGAGAATGTGAAAATATAAATTAAAAAAGGCCAGGAAAAACTGCAGGTTTTCTCTTTTTTGGTAGTAGCTTCTCAAACTCTGTGTCCCATGGAGAGCCCAGCAACGGACTTGCAGATAGAGTGATAAACTGCAGAGAGGTTCTTGAAGCTTTCAATCTCCTTGTCCTTCAAGTGAGTTCTTTCCCTTATACTCTTCAAACTCAGCAGTCCAGAATCAGCTCTGCCAATGAGGTGCACTGGATACAGTTTGGCAACATGGTAAGAGTCTGAGTGTTGTAAATGCCATACAGTGGTCAGAAGTGTTTACCTGCTTGTTTTAACATTTTCTGTCTCTAGATGTAATTTTTTTTCCTGCTGATGTAGTTAAGTTTACAGATGAATTCAGATACTGACCCAGAAGGGGGAGGATCCATATCATGTTCTGTACAGGACACAACTTGGCAACTGCCAGTTGCTTCCTCTGCTGTAAATAGGCTCAGAAATTGTTCAATAATGGTGCCAACTTTACTTATTCTCAGAAATTTGTGCTGTACTTTTCACTTGTCTAGTTTTATAATTGAGTTAGGTGAAGGAACAGAGCAATGCTCAGCAGATCTGCAAGTGACGCCAAAGTGACAAGGATAGCTAATACCTCAGAAGGCAGGATCAGCGTACAAGATGACCTCAACAGATAGAGAACCAGGAATTGAATAGACAGGCAGCAAGATTCAGAGGGTAGGATTTTATGAGGAAAAATTAAATGCAAAAATATAGGATGAGTGACACCTGGCTTGATAGCAGGATGTGGAAAAAGAATCAAGGGGGATTAGTAGATCACAGGCTAAATGTGAGTTGACAAACTGGTACGGTGTCCAAGAAAGAAAGAAAAACTAATGAAATTATAAGTTGCATCAACAAGAGAATAGTGTCCAGATAAAGAGAGTTAATAGTACCATTGGGAATACTGTGTCTCATTTTGGACATCATTGTTCAAGAAGAATATAAAGCTGAACATATGCAAATAACATGACAAAGTGTCCAGAAACCAACCTGTATGAGAACTGGTTGAGATGGTTGGGTATGATTAACTTGGGAAACAGTGAAAGGTTATCTGATCTTCAGATATAAGAAGATCTGTCACATAGAAGATGGATTAAGCATGTTTGTTCCTGCTCTAGTGAGTAGGACCTGAGCCAGTGGATCTTAATGATGAGAAAGCAGATTCTGACTAAATGTTAGGAAGAACTTCCTCACAGCAAGAGCTGCTTAATAGAGGAACAGACTCGTACTTTGGAAATTGGTGGACTCTAATATGTTGGTGAACTTAAAACAGAGGTTGGATGGCTGTCTCTGATAAACGTTTTAACTGTGGACTCCTGCATTAGCTGGAAGATGGACTTGATGCTCCATGGGATCCCTTCCATTTTTCCAGTTCTGTAAATCTTTTCTTCTAAAACTGTAAAAAAATCTAATCAATAAAAGCTCACACTACCTTACAAGAACTGCAGATTTTTGAAAATTTGCAATGTGAACAAAATCTCAGGAATATTACCTCTTACCACTGGTATGATATCAAAGTGGAATGATAGGCATGCCTCCTTGGGGAGGTCACTCAGACTGGGTGCAATCACTGTAAGATTTCTCTTCCTGGTTGTCACCACTTGAATTGTAACCATGGGGACACCTGGAGAAGATTTCCACTGGATGAAGTTGTACAGTATATGATAGTTGTTCAGGTACCTTCATCATTAGCTAAGCATGGCATTTTAAAGGTGAGCACACCAGTAGTTTGAATTAATTCTAGATTATCTCCAAAGGTGGCTATACATGTAGAGTACATTGTAGTAGTACACCTGCCTACTATAGGAATGGTGGAGTAGATTATTATGTAATACTTTATCTGCAATCATGATAGTCTTGCTAGAAAAGATGACTCAGGTATAGAATCTAAGGATAATAAAATGTGGTTTAAACAAATGTATTTAATATTAATGTTGAAAAAAGCATTAATAAGATACAATAATACAGTATAGTGATCTTCATTTTAAAGGGAGAGGGGGAAAATATGCCAATGTTTGAGATACAGATATAAGTATAAAATAATTATTTGTTGTTAATATCTCTGTTTGAAGCAGGAAGAACTAAGCCAAGATGAAAAATTCTATTTTGGTCTGAATGAATACAGCAAATCCCTGCAGTGGGGAATCACAAGCCCGCTTCTGAGATGTGACGAAACCTTTGAAAAAATGGTGAATACACTCTTAGAGAGGTAAATCCTTGGGGACCAGGGTATTTAGCATTAGTCAGGGTCATGAGTATGGATGGCTAGAAAGCCACAGGAAGGTCTCTGGAATTCCAAATATGATATTTTTGTATTAAAGATTTTTTCCTCATTACATGTGCCATAGTATATGCTCAGTATACTGTAACACTGGGGAATCTGTTGCAGCTGAAAGCTGGAATTCCCTTTCAGATAATTTCTTGGAGGCCATATTCCAGCGATGGCTGGAGCAAAAGGCCTTAAACACTCACCAATTTAACTGCTCTTAAAAGTGGCATAACAAGCAGCACCTCTGACACAGATACTGAAGCTCCAGCAGTTTCATATGGATGTAGCTGGCCTTACAAATAACCTGGTCCCAGACTAGAGGTCTTTGAATCCTCTTTGAAACGGTCCTTGGGAGATGGGTGTACCCGTGCCTACTAGTTATAAACAGGTAAAGGTTCCCCTTGACAATTTTTGTCCAGTCGTGTTCGACTCTAGGGGGCGGTGCTCATCCCCGTTTCCAAGCCATAGAGCCAGCGTTTTGTCTGAAGACAATCTTCCGTGGTCACATGGCCAGTGCGACTTAGACATGGAACGCTGTTACCTTCCCACCGAGGTGGTCCCTATTTATCTACTTGCATTTGCATGCTTTCGAAACGCTAGGTTGGCGGGAGCTGGGACAAGTGACGGGAGCTCACTCTGTCGCGTGGATTCGATCTTACGACTGCTGGTCTTCTGACCCTGCAGCACAGGCTTCTGCGGTTTAGCCCGCAGCGCCACCACGTCGCCTACTAGTTATAATGGCTGTGTATTCTCTTAAGACTGTATCTCCTGCCTGTTGCAGGGGAGGAAGAACAGGAAGGTACCACTGTATCTGTGTCCTGCTTATGGGATTCCCCTGTGCAGCTGGATGGCTGTTGTGGCAACATGATGTTAGATTAGACAGGCCTTTAGTCTGATCTGTTATGGCCTTTCTTAAGTTCTGATCCCTAAAAGATACAAATCTAATCTCATGGGGAGAAAGCCAAGCTGGAACTGTATCTCCTGCCTGTTGCAGGGGAGGAAGAACAGGAAGGTACCACTGTATCTGTGTCCTGCTTATGGGATTCCCCTGTGCAGCTGGATGGCTGTTGTGGCAACATGATGTTAGATTAGACAGGCCTTTAGTCTGATCTGTTATGGCCTTTCTTAAGTTCTTATCCCTAAAAGATACAAATCTAATCTCATGGGGAGAAAGCCAAGCTGGAACCTGGCTCTTTACTTTTTAGTTTTCTATATGAATGGAAAGTTTGGATAGAGAAGCATTCAGCAACAGGAGACCCTTTCCCAGTCTACAGCCTTAAGAGGTCCAGCCCAGGTGCCCATTTGCAAATAACAGCTAGGCCAGAGACAGGCAAAAGGGTAATTGCTTCTAGAGCCCTGGCTCATACTGAACAATAAAGTCACTGCAAATTTTTTAACTATGTGTTGATAAATGCATTTATGGCCCACATCTTCAGGCCTAGAGATTGTCCTCAACATAGCAAGTAATAAATGAAAACATCCCTTTATAGCAAAGCAGAAAACCATAAAAGAGCAAACACATTTAGCAAGTTTCAGATTTGTCGAGATTTCTAAACAAAATGCTACTCTATGAAGTACATTCTTGGCTAAAACACTCACATTGGATGTGATAACTGCAATTTTCACAGTGATTGGTTTGCACACAATTACTCTGCATTGAATGAGCGAAAGTATATTCCAACTGCCAGTTCTTATGGAGGCTAACGCTGACACACAATGATGTGATAACATGCTGGTTCTCCTTCCCACTCACAGTGGTGTGTTTTATGTTGTCTCTCACATTCCTCTGGTTAATTTGGTGGCAGCTGCTCAAGAGAATGCTTACATTATAGTTTTAATTATTGTTCTTGTTCTATGCCATCAGGTTGCTTCCAATTTATAACACTGAATTAGTGAGCTCTAAAATGCTCTGCTCTGGTCTTGTAAACTCAACACGATGCCTTCTTTTATTGAATCAGCCACTCTTAATTAAGGAAAAGATTGCTCTAATTCAGCTTTCATATACTTCTGTGAGCATCCTGCAAACTTTGTTCTAGTAAAATGTAAAGGTTCCCCTTGACATTTTAGTCCAGTCGTGTCCGACTCTAGGGGGAGGTGCTCATCCCATTTTCAAGCCGTAGAGCCAGCGTTTGTCCGTAGACAGTTTCCGTGGTCACGTGGCCAGCGTGACTAGGGAATGCCGTTTTACCTTCCCACCGAGGTGGTATCTATTTATCTACTCGCATTTGCATGCTTTCGAACGGCTAGGTTGGCAAGGAGCTGGGACAAAGCAACGGGCGCTCATTCCGTCGCGTGGATTCGAACTTATGACTGCTGGTCTTCTGACCCTGCAGCAGAGGCTTCTGCGGTTTAGCCTGCAGCACCACCACATCCCTTTGTTCTACTCTGTACCTATTCTCCGGGAGTGTACATGCCAGATTTAACCTAACATCCTGTAAACAGTAAGGAATATGTCCCGCTGAACATAGTCAGACTTAGTTGTCAGTAAACCTGGATTGTATTGTTAGATACAGTTAACAGATCCTATTTTCATTTCTGGCTAGATGGATAGGTCACTGAGCTAGGTATCTGGCTATGGAATCACCACTAGTCAGGAGTTTGATTCCCCACTTGTGCCTCCTGGGAGAAGGGGCAGATTGTGTAGCCTTGGGCAAGCTACAGAGTCACAGAATATCCCCAGAAGAAGGGAATGGTAAAGTACTTCTCCATGCTTAGAAAACTCTGGAAAGCATCACCATAAGCTGAAAATGACTTGGTGGCATATAATTATTATCTATACTTCTGTTACCTATTTAGACTGAACAATATGTGTGGCCATAACTAGCACTTTTGGTAATTGTTGGCATGCTTCCAACAGCAAATTTTGGGGTCAGATTCCTAGTTTGTTCACCCTAGTTATGGCTCTGTACTTGTGGGATTTTCAGACTACATATAGCATAAATTCTTCTTTCCTTTCTGTGATACCTGTTATGTAGACCTGATTTCAAATCACCATGTACTGGTTTCGCTGACTGAAACAGAAATGTCTTCGTTCCAAGGTATCCTCGGCTGCACAGTATGGTGATTCGCTGCTATCTCCTTATTCAGCAGTATTTGGAAGCACTGATGGCTCTTACCACTATGGCCTCACTCAGAGACCACAGCACACCTGAGACTCTCAGTATTATGGATGATATCATCACTGCACCTGGCAAGGATAAAAACGGCCGTGGCCACATGCTGGTTATTAGGATTCCTTCTGTGCAGCTGGCAATGCTGGCAAAAGAGAGGTTGCAGGAAGCACGTGATAAACTTGGCCTCCAGTATCGTTTTGAGATCATTTTGGGGAACCCAGCTTCAGAAATTACTGTTGCCAAGCACTTTGTGAAGAGGTTAAAGGTTAGTTGAATACTGTTTATTTGTGCTTATTGACAAGGTTCCTTTTTTGAACTACATCTACTAGCATTTTGAGGGATTCTGAGAGCCAGTTTACATAGATTGTGTGAGTTTACATGCAAGCATGGTAATTCTCCAGCTTACACTTCTTATGGAGGATGAGCATAGGAAATATGTAGAATTGGACCTCATTAATTCATACAACATCATTACTATGTCCATTAGTTAAAGTAATCAAAAAGATTTTTTTGTAGCAGTGCACTAAGTGAAGTAGATGTTGCCTGCTGAAATGATCATTGTTTGTACACACGTACACGTGACAGGTGCCAACATCCTTGAGATGGGAGCTGCTGCATTGTCTTGCAAGTGTACTGAGATAGCAAAACACCAAAGATGTTGCACAGTGTAGCTTGCACAACTGTGCAGGTGAAAGTTTACTATTGGAACCCATGAAGAAATAATGTGGGAAGAGAAAGATTGTTAACTTTGACCCAGTCAGAGATTTTTCTTTGCGGAGTTATAGCCACAGAATTAGGGCATTACCTAATAAGTATAAAAATCAAGTCGCAAACCCATTTTTCGAGATCATACACTTTAGTCTTTACTGGGAGTAAAATGCTAATTTGTATTCTTGGAAGAACAGGTGCAATAGTAATTATTTCAGGCAACCTTCTGTTTGATCAGCCTCTTAGTACAATAGAACATTCACACAGGTTGTGTATTCAGAAAGAATAGCAACATGATGCATTACAGAGTACCCTCGACTTACAGACGACTCGACTTATAGACTCTTCAAGTTACAGACTTCTCTGGCTGCAAAATTTAGGTTCAACTTGCAGCCAGAGAATTGACCTACAGACCAGAAAAAAACAAAATGGAACAAAAACAGTATAAAAACGGCTGGTTACAGGATTAATCGGTTTTCAGTGCATTGTAGGTCAATGGAGCCTCGACCTACAGACTTTTTGACCTGCAGCCACCATTCCAATACGGATTAATTCCATAAGTAGAGGGTCCACTGTATGCTGAAAATAAGTCCTGCACCAAGGAATCACACCAGAGTTCATAAATAATGTAATAAATAGAAAGGATGGGAACAGTTCCACAAAGTACTGATACTTTATGACCAGTGAAAAAAGTGCTTTCAGGGTCCCTGAAGAGTAACAAACTGCAACTGAGTGTTTATATGAGTTACCAAGCCAAACCCCCTATTTATTACCTTATCTCAGTCTCAAGCGACATAGAAGGTTGTACCTGAAATCATGTCAGAGCCCATATATACCTTTCGTATTATTATAATTTTCTTAATGCAGTCAAACTGAGTACATTGAGTATAATAATATACATTTGCAATCTCCTGATGTGTAGAGAACTGTTTTGAGTTTACAAGTGCACGTTCCCATTTGTTTTGCTTCCACTCCAGCTGAGGTGCAGAACACAGGCGGCTGGCCCAGTGAGGCAGGGAAATAGATTCCTAACAGAAGAGGTGACTCTGCCCCCAGTCCTGATAAAAGAATTAGTCATAGATCTTTTTACACTAGAAACTTATGAAAAGCAGAACTTGAAATTGACTCACTGATCCGCTCTTAAGTATTCGATTTCTGTCCTCTTCTTCTGAAAGGAGAAATGACTCATGACACATAGCATTTGTATAAGGGAGTGGGTAGGGAGAGAGAGAATGAATCAGTCTGAGGGAGAAGAGTAAATAGTAAGAAAGGAAACTGTCACTGAAAGCTTCTTCTTCGATGTTTGATTTTGATTTCGATGTTCGATGTTCGATTTTGTTAAGTTAAATATTCCCCAAACAGGACATTATTATTGATATGTGTGCTGAGATCTCTTGTTTTAATGGCCGTATCACTGGTTGTTCTTTGCTTCAGCTGGTTTCAGCATATAGTCCCTTCTTTACTACAGTGATGAAATTTAACTTTTGTGCCTTAGCAAAATTTGTTGGGTGTTACAAGAGGGGCAGGCAACTTCCAGAGGTCTGGAATCCTGGAGGGCTGCTTCTCCTCTTGCACTCCTCCACCCCCAAACTTGTTTACAGAAGAAGCTCCCCTGTGCCCTTTAGTGGCAAGAAACACAAGATTCTTGGAGGCATTGGGTCATGGCAAAATTGCCTGCCACACTTCTTAGAGGGCACCAAGGGACCTCTATGAAGGTAAATGACTGGTTTCTAAGCAATTTCTTTTGGATATCCCTTGGTAGCATTATTTCGATTAACAGTGGATAGCCACTCAGAAGAAATTTCATTGAGCTCAATAGGTTGCCCTACCGTATATGTGGGATTACAGGATTACAGCTCAAGTGAGACAGTTTTACTCAGGTAAATCTAAGGATTCGCTTAGTCTAAAGTAGGGCCAGCCCTATCATTAGACAAAATGAAGCATTAACATCAGGTAGGATGTTGGGTAGGGGGGCAGAAGTGGTAGCCTCCTACATATTGTTCTTGGAATTCTTGCCTGTTCCCTTTTCCACACAGTTTGGCCTGAGCTACCTATTTTAGCCTGATGCCTCAGCTATATTGCAGCCCACTCTCCCGTTGCTAGAGCTGAAGTAATATTAGCTTGTCAGTCCAGCTATTTTCTATACATGGAATGGATGAGGGTGCCATCTTGTCATTTAGCAACAAAATACCTTGTAAATAACTTGTAAGCAAAGGTTTGAGTGGCTTGTGAGTGGATTGGGGATGTGTTGGGCAGGGCACATGCATAGCCTCAGTCCTCCCCAATTTATGACAGAACACTTGCTTATTTGCTTTCACACAATTTTGTTCAGCTGTTGTTGCAGTCCTTCCATTTTAGTTTGGCTTTGGTTATGTGAAACATATCCTCACACCTTCCTTCTTCAACAATGATACTTAAAGTGATGGAGAGATTGGGTAACTTCCTCTTTGTCAAGGTAACCTGTGCAATGAATGTAAGGAGCTGCTATGCTTCCACTTTCTTAAAAGGTAATTCTTCCAAGTGGAAGCATGTCTTCCCATTGAATAGCCCTGGAGTGTCATGAGAGCCAAATCTGCAGGAAGAGGGGAGAGAAATAAAAAAACAGAACCCCCTGTGTTCAGAGATTACATGACTCGAGTACCTAAAGAATGACAGTTTTAGCACAAAGAATGTGTGTAAGATAACAATGAAAAAAAAATTATTCCAAGTTTTCTTGTTGTTCATTTCTCACAGGCATGGAGAGGAGATGAGCGAGAGGATTGGTTTCCTCATACTTACCAAGATTTGGAAGGTCTGCCTTGTATTGTGGTTCTAACTGGCAAGGATCCGTTAGGAGAAACATTCCCCAGGTATGATCAGAGTTGGAGAGCAACTACAGTTGTATTCAGTTTAGGTCATCACGTGAAGACCCTGGATTGTTTCCGTGCCAGTGTCTACATTGGCCCTCAATCCAATAGTGCTTGATATGTACCCACAGCCTGCAATTCTTTGATACTGCCCCCTTGGTGGTCCCTGTTGCTTCTTCCTCATCTTTTTTTCTGTGCTGGGGTGATCTAGTGCTAAACTAATGTATCAATGTGCTGATAAGGTGATCTACCATCAAATTTAGTAGGTTTTTTTTTTTAGGACAAAGATCATGGATGTGTGTATTCCCACTGTTCCAAAACACCATATCTCAGCTTAATATGTCACAGTCACACCATTCTGAGTCATGACCCCATTCTTTTGTAGAACAAAACAAACAATCATACAGGGAAATCATTCTGGTTTTAAAAAAGTAGACGCCTCCATTGGTGGTGGTGGGGAAATCTGAATTGGAGGCACAAAGGACTGGGCTGATTCACATTGGCCTTTGCATTGTGTGATCACTGAAAAATACCCTGTACTAATTGTGGAGCTAATCCCGATGTATTTGTCAGTGCAGGTGATCCACAGTCCCAGTATTGTTTTTAAAACTTCTTAAAATTTATGATAATTTCCAGGTTCTTATTTTAAGTGACAATCAGTTAATGTGGAATGGCCCATTTATAATGCTGCCCCATGTTTGGAAAAAAAAGACACAAATATATTTGTAAAACTATATGAAAAGTAATTCAACTGATTGATTGCAGAGGTGTTATAGGAAAATAGCAGAGTATTATGATTCTGTGGAACCATGCAAATAAAATATTACCCTGTTTTCCTAAAAATAAGATGACATGAGTGTATTTGAATAAATGTAGATTGTTGTACATGAAAAAAATAAAATATCCCCTGAAATGCATTTTTGAGCAAAAATTAATATAAGACCCTGTCTTATTTTCGGGGAAACACGGTAGAACAAAGTAAATAAAATCAGCAAATCAGAGTATAAGGATGTAAAGTTTAGAAAAGCCAGTGAATCCCTCATGTAGTTGCTGTTTAAAGCCTGACAATAGGAATGTCTTTGCCAGGCACTAGAATGGGTTTTGGCACATCTTTTGAGGAAGGCATTGCATAAAAAGAGTGCCAGCACAGAAACGTCCCTCTTTCCAGGCACCACTTACTTTGGTGGCAGGATCAGAGGAAGAGGAATGTTGGATGATGTATACAGTGATTGAATCACCTCCAGTGACAGAAGGTGACCAAGTAACCCATTGCTTAAGACTAAATAGGTCCTGTTAGCATTGCATATACTTATTTCCCCCCCTCGTTTGATAACAGAGTGTGAGGCCAGTGGTGCTAAAATAAATGCTTGCTTGAAATTCAGAAAGAGACCAAAGAGTCAGACTTGAGACAAACACATCATAATGTCTGGAGAAATTCTCTCTTCCAGCAAGGTTGCACTAAATTGCTTGAATTCATTATCTAGTGTTTCTCCTTCATCGGACCGAAGCAGAAATGAACAGAACTTGACATCCTCTCTAGCCTGACTTAGAACATTAGACAGAGTAAGCTAACAGGGTAGCCTTTGATCAGATATCTGGCTCCCCTCCTCAGGTTCGGAAAAAGGGTCCTTCTACATAAATCACAGCCTCAGTCTCAATAGGGCAGTATAATCACATCCGCATCCACTTTTATGCCCTAATTTAATGATGCACATTAAGCCATAACACAAGAGCGAGTCCTGATGTAATCACAGCAGTAATTTTTTTTTGCATCATGATTTAATCACACATGTGCCAAAGCTCACTGATAAAAAAAGAAAAGGCATGTACTGAGAAGTGTAGCAAAACTGAACATGTGCAAGGGGTCAGAACAGAGTCCCAAAGTTTAAAAAAAAAGCAACAAGAAACAGATAATAATGTCTTAGAAATGTTTCAGTGCCATTGTGGAAACAAGACCCAGCATTCTGGGATCAGAAATCCAGATAAAATTTAGAAGGAGAGAAACATAAGGGAATAAGATTTGCCAGTAAACAGAGAAATCCACATGGTTACCTCTTACACCCATTGATGTCCCCTTTCGGGTTCAGACAAAATGACCTATACCATCTCATTATACCTTCGTAAGAACAGCACAGATAAGTAATATAGTGCAGTTTTTCTCCACCAAAAAATATCTTTATTTATTGACTTCCAGGTCTTTGAAATACTGTGATCTTCGGCTAATAGACTCAAGCTATTTAACTCGCACTGCCTTAGAACAAGAAGTAGGCCTGGCATGCTGTTATGTTTCAAAGGAAGCAATCCGAGGACCTATTGTGGCCCTTGACCTTAGTGGGAAGGAGCAAGAGAAGGCCGGCGTCAGTGAGAACGATGCTGAGGAGCTGTTGATTGACTTGGAGAGACCCCAGAGTAACAGCAGTGCTGTGACCGGAACTTCAGGTTGACTGGTTTTTGTTTTGTTTTGTTTTGTTCTGTATTTTCAGTGTTGTCCTTGTCAGCACACGCTGTTCATCATAGACTTTGAGTTTTCAGGAGGTGCTGAAGAGTCAGCTTTTAAACCACTGGGAATCCAAGAGGCAATGCAGTTTTTAATGTGGTGTGGAAGAGAAAAGAAAAGATTGAGAATGGGAATATAGAGCTGGAGGGTGGAGGGAATTAGGGGGAGAAGGAAAGAAAGTTGCTGCAAGTAAGAAAATGATCCTGACTGTTGACTTCAAGCTTGAAATTGAAGGTATGCAGTGAGGTTTGGTGACTTCACAAAAGCAGTGGCCCTGTAATTACAGCAATCTTTGGCATCTATATTCTCTGGGACTGGAATATAAACTGAATATTTCCAGACTGTGAGCCATTTTGTTTTTCCACATTTGTTGGCATATTTTTGTTATGATTTTGATAAATTTGGTATCTGCAACTTGAAAAAGCTGTTGTTGTTTAGTCGTTAAGTCATGTCCGACTCTTCGTGACCCCATGGACCAGAGCACGCCAGGCTCTCCTGTCTTCCACTGCCTCCTGGAGTTTGGTCAAATTCATGTTGGTAGCTTCGATAACACTGTCCATCCATCCCATCCTCTGTCATCCCCTTCTCCTCCTGCCTTCATACTTTCCCAACATCAGGGTCTTTTCCAGGGAGTCTTCCCTTCTCATAAGATGGCCAAAGTACTGGAGCCTCAGTTTCAGAGCTGTAGTGGTATCCTATTTACTCCTGATGAAATAAATATTTGAAAGCCACTTTCAGATCGCTTATAAAGCAAAATATTACTTTTTTAAAGAAACTTGTCATTTTCTCTTTCAAGTTCTTCAGACCAAAATCCTGTCATGTAATTTGCACCTTGACCAGCCCGTTAAAAGAGCATGCTGGACGGGAATGTTCAGGAGCAGGGTTTTTTTTAAAGCACAGAGATGTAATGATGTATGTGACTGCATGTAATTACTGTGCCATGAGTAGGGCTGCCAGATACATGGGTACCAAAAGGAGGACATAGATAAAAAAGAGGACAGAGGAAAACGTATTGAATGTTTCCTTTGAATTGTTCTGGATTAAACCTGCAATCAATACAATTTTATTACAATAGCTGCCAATAAATGTCTCTTAGTGAACTGACCAAGAAACAGTCATGTTAAAAAATAAAAATAAATTCAATGGAGGCTTTTTTTTTCAAAATACCAAAAAACATTATTTAAACAGCCAATTGTACCCAAACCCACCCCGGCCTGGCTGCAGGATCCACCAGCCGCTTGCACTCTACAAAGGCTCAGAGGCAACCTTGCTAATATGGATGCCCAAACAAGGCTCTGGCACAGGCAGGGGGAAAGTGGTGCTGGGCAAAAACAAATGAGCCAGCCTCCCCTCCCCCAAGGGTCATAAGTTCAAGGCTGGGGAGTGTGGGAGTTGGAGTCCCCGAAAGGGACTTTGAACACACACAGTCCAGGCGTTCACCTTCCCATCGATGTGCTCTGGTGCTGCTCGCCCCTGCCTGGCTCGGCGGGTGGCGCTGCCTTTCTGGGCTCCACGTGGGCTGGCTGGGTATGGTGGATTGCCGAGCAGCTGTGGAGGCAGCTGGGGGGGGGGCGAGGGCTGTGCTCCAGCGCCGGCGGCAGGTAACCGGGCGGGCGGGCGGGCAGGCAGGCGAATTAGTGAATTGAGAACTGGGGATGTGAGGCAGTGTGTAGCCTGCATACGGTAATTAAATTCTAAACTGCCCAGAGAGTGCTTTGCACACTATGGGGCTTTATATAAGCAGCACACTTCGCTTTTTTATATGTTAAGATTCTGCTTGTCAATAACATTTTAGAGAGGAATGTCTTGACTAGCTATCTGTTTGCTCTCAAATCTTTCAAGTGTCGGGTCTGGGGACCTATCAGAGGCTCACAGCATGGATTGAATGGACAAATATCCATTTGTGGTGTAAAACCTCATTCCAGAAAATGGATGGTGCCATTTGGTATGGTAATTTGCTGAAAGTTGTTCAGTTTGTGTCTGTTCTTTGCATTCAGGTTCCATAGCAGAAAATGGTGTGAGCTCTTCCAGTACCGCTGACAAGTCCCAGAAGCCGCCATCATCCCTAAATTTCCAAAATGTGGCCAATAGCTCGGTCGATGAAGGCTTTGCTGCTACAGAGAACTTGAAACAAGAATGTGACTCTTTAGGCAACCAGATAGCAAGCAGTACCACTTCAAAATTGTCAGCAGCCTCCCCTTCTGTCAGCCAGACATTCCAGTGGTCTAGCCAGTCTGTGAAAGAACACAAGAATTTGCATGTGGCCTTACCTCGAATTGTGATCCTGTCTAAAGCTGCCTATTGCCTCCTTGGCTCACAGAAAAGTGGGCACCCGCCTTTCTCTTCTTCTTCTCTCTTGCCTCATGCCGATGTGTCTTGGGTGAGTTCTTTAAGGCCTTTGATGCATAAAGATACGACTAGTGAAGAGCAGTCATTGTACTACAGGCAGTGGACTTCAGCACGGTTACACCATGCGGACCACAATAACCACAATGAAACTGCTAGTGGTACCAGAGGCTTTCACCCACGACGATTGCTTCTGACAGGACCTCCACAGGTAAAAAGAATGGTCAATAAATAATGGCTTTAACAAACTGTCATAACTTGAGTCCCTGAACACCATTTTTAGTTGTTTGTTTGTTTCTAAAGTTTTAAATCATTTAATGTATTTTAATCAGTACTATAATTGTCTTCTAATATATACAGTGGTGCCTCGCATAACGGGCGCCCCGTTTAACGATGAATCCGCATAACGACGATGTTTTTGCGATCGCTTTTGCGATCACATAACAATGTTTTCTATGGGGGAAATCGCTTTGTGATGATCGGTAAGCTGTTTCGCTTACCGATTATTGCATAACGATTTTTCCCCAGCTGATCGGCACTTCCAAAATGGCCGCCGGGTAAAACAGGGACGGATTCCTCGCTTACCGGGTGCCCAAAATGGCTGCCGTATGGAGGATTTTCGCTTAAAAGGTAAGTTTTAAGCCCATAGGAACACATTGAAGGGGTTTCAATGCATTCCTATGGGCTTTTAAAATCCGCATAGCAACGAATCCGTATAACGACGACTTTTGCTGCACGGATTATCGTCGCTATGCGGGGCACCACTGTAATTTGTTGTGTTTTAATTATGTTAATTTTATTATTTTAATAGTGTGAGCTGCCTTGAGTCCCCTTATCAGGAGAAAGGCAAGCTATCTTGCAAATAAGAACAATAAATAAAGACTGCAGCCGTCTTTTAGAACCAGATTGTCGAGAATCATGCATGTCCTAAACGGAGACATACAGGGACCACTTTATAACCCATAAATTCCAACTTGCTGTTGTGACTTATATGGTGCAAAAGCACAGCTCCAAGTGGGTTTCCTTTCTGATCTCCTTCCTTTGGTCTCCGTGACCTGCCAGCTGGATTTTAGTCCTACTCTGAAAATCATGTGTGGGTGGGAAAGACTTTGGCAATGATCACACTGCCCACATTTTGCTGTCAATTCATCATACTTGGTGCCAATTAAATACACAGAGATTGAGGAAATTATTATTATTTAAATTATTTTTAAAATCCTAGAACTCCATAGCAATTGTGGTTACTGGCAGTACTATGGAATTCTAGGAGCTGCAAGTCCCCCAAAAGTGGATTTTCAATCTTGTGAAATACTGTGGGATTAATGTTATTACTTGCATTGCTGCTGAGAACCATGACAGCTGAAAGCAGCGTTCTGCAGTCATATCTTCATGCTTGTTGACATCAGATACCCATTTCTCTCCAAGGCTCCAGTCGTGGGAAGTCCAAGTGTAGTGCTACAGAATTTTGCCTCTTTTTGAATAAGAAGAGCTTGATGAAGATTTAATAACATCTCCATAACATCCGTGTTAAGTGTTTATTTGTAAATATAAAGTCAGATATGACTGAAAACAGAGGAAGATTTTAACACCTTCCTCCCATTTCTGGGGCCCTTTCAACCCTTCACCAGCTGTCCACTCAAAATTGGAAAACTGTTTCATTGCCCCATACCCTAGGTGGAGAGCATCACTTTCCAATGGCTAGACAGGGGCTCTGAAGCCATTGGGAACTCCTCTTCAGAGAATTAAAGAACACTGCATTCTGTGTGTTCCTGGCCTTTTATGCATTCCCTACACAGAGCAGATCAAAGTTTTTAAGTATATTCATCCTGCCTCCGGTGCCCAGACAGTGGGTGCAGCTACATTGACAAATAATGTGGAAGTGCTCCGGGACTGGGATGGTCTAGTTCACATTCTTTTCTGTTGATTACATGATGTACAAGTCCATCACAATCAGTCCAGAGTCTCTCTCCCCCCCCCCCCCCATCTATACTTTTTCCCTCCGTTGTATTAGAAGCCATTCGAGCTGGCTACAGCAGCAGTGAGGGAGGCAGGACAGTGGGAAAAATAGCTGCCATTTGAGTTCTCTCCTCTGCAACCCTAGTGCCTTGGTCTTCACTCGTTTGCCTCTCTAAGCCTTGCTAATCTAGTGTGCCAAAAAAAAAGATTGTGCCTCATCCATTCCCATCTCTGGAAACTTTTTAAAAATATTGCTGTTGCTCAATGCTACTGCAGTTCTACCTCTCATTCTTGCCGCTTTCTTTCCTGTGCTTTTTAATCATGTGGGCAATGTAGAGTGCCAGCTATGGGGTGAAAACTGTGGATTTTTTATCTCCCTTTTTGTATCAGATTAGGGTTTTGTTTTGTTTTTGTATTTTGATGGAACTTTTCTAATCCTGGAGGAAAACTTTAATGAATGTATCAGCACCCTGTGGGGGTGGAGAGACTTAGGAATAACACCTTCAGGTATGCAGGACCTGTCTCTTTAAGAGATAGTCTGAAATGGCAGCCCCCTCTCCTTTGTGAGTAGATGTGATTTCCTTTAAGGCTCAGCTAGAACTGATTGGTCTGCTTTGTACAATTAGTCAGAGGTGTTACATTGCTGGCTGTTGGTGTGTTTACTTATGCAGTCCTTTTAACATTCTCTTACACTAGCTTGTTTGGTAAAGAATGATGTTCTTTTCTGTGTACTGATGTCTTTAGATTCCTTTGATTTAAAACAATGTTTTGTGGTTGGAGCTATATTCTGAAAATGCAAGGGAATTTAAACGACATATCAGTTCTCTCAAAATATAGGCACATTAATGTACACTTCCAGTACCTGAACGTCCGCTCCTAATAAACACTAGCACAACCCTTCTAGCCACCTCACTCTCTGTTGGGACCTTAATATTTGGCAGATCGCCTCCTCCCACCCAGATCTACCCAGATCACCCGACATAGCCAGCAGGGACGGCTGAGGGGCCTGACGCCGAGAGAGGCCCAGAAGGAGAAAACTAGAAACCGGGCGTTCTCGGCGGTCGCCCCTCGGCTGTGGAACACACTCCCCACTGAAATCCAGCTGGCACCCTCGCTGAGGGTTTTCAAAAGCCAATTAAAAACTTGGTTGTTTAAACAGGCCTACCCCCCAGTCAATTAAGTGATTTTCCTTTTCTTTTTCTCTATCTTTTTCTCTATCTTTCTTTCTTTCTTTCTTTCTTTCTTTCTTTCTTTCTTTCTTTCTTTCTTTCTTTCTTTCTTTCTTTTGTTTTGTATACCACCATCTTGGAAACCTTTTGTTTAGAACTAATTAGTATAAATGCATTTTATATGTTTTTTAACTTGTTTTAACTGATGTAAGCCGCCCCAAGTAGACGTTGTCTAGAGGGGCGGGGTAAAAATCAAATCAAATAAATAAATAAATAAATAAATAAATAAATAAACTGTGTCTCTAGTGCATACAGTACATCACTGAGCCGAAAGGAAATGTAAGCATCAGCACATCAAATTTCTGGCAGAATGCAGTTGATCTGTATTTGGAGGAAGGAAGGCTTCTTTTGCTTAATGGACCAGCCCCCTTACACAAGCAGAGGGATTTTTTTTTCTCTTTAAGGAATCAAAGAATGGAGATCACCCCTTGTGTTTACTTATGTTTACCAAAGCATTGTTTTTCTCTCTTTTCCTCTCTTTTGAGAATCATTCTTTCTTTGAATTTAAAAAGGAAGAGAAACGGATTTAAATTAAAATTATTCACATGACTGAATGAAAAATCAAATGTTTTCTGTTGATGTGAATGAATTTTCTGTGTTAAAATGAGCTGAAGGGTGTTGCCTCCTACCTGGTCTGTGACTGAACAAGGGCTGACAGACCAGACTTAACTTTCTATTTTGGAGGTATTTGAACCCGATCCTCGTCTCTGGCTGTAATTCATTCATTCATTCATTCATTCATTCATTCATTCATTCATTCATTCATTCATTTGATTTATTTGATTTATATCCCACCCATCTGGCATATTCTACCACTTGGGGCGGCTATTATGAATTTCTGGATCTCTGTGAAAAACACCACTTCCAGCAAATGAGGAAATATAGGCAGCTATGTCCGATGGGTGTGTATTACACAACACAGTGAGGATTATCTCTAAGAGAATTACTTCCCTACTTCTAGCTCAGAGAAAACAGGAAAAAGACAAGCGGTAGACAGCTATTCTAAACTCCTCCCAATAAGAAAAGTGAAATCACGTGTGAGGAGGGTGAAAAAGGCAAACCTTAATGGCTTAAAATGAAGTTGTGACCCATTCAGATGTGGGAGTGGTAGCACGAAGCCCAGCTCTGTATACCTTTAGTGTGAACCACAAGTCAGGGGGAAGGGGAGATAGCCCCCAAGTGAATCTTGAATGGTGCTGGTGATTTGTAGGTGGCCATTGGCATTCTTCATAATTTGCAGGTTGTGGTTCTTACTCTCATTTCCATGAAAGTACAGAATCTTCACATGGAAGTTTTATCTTCCTCCACTTGTAAGTGATCTTATAGAGCAGGTACAATTTTTTTTTTTTGTATTGCAATATGTACTATGCTTCTGAAAGGGTGTGGTTTTTCCCCCCCTCCTTTGGTCTGAATTTAGGTTGGGAAAACTGGCTCTTATTTGCAGTTCCTACGAATTCTTTTTCGCATGTTGATCAGATTGTTGGAGGTGGATGTATATGATGAAGAAGAGATTAATATTGGTAAGTAAAGGACCAGTTCTCATTTCTAAGGGTCAGTTCTCTCTGTCAAAGGGCATGTCCAGATAGGGAATTTGCCCTTGTGGAAGCTAGCTCCCAATTTGTCGCTGAAAATTTCAGTATTTTTCCCATCATCCAGAGGTTAATGCTGTGAGGATGAGTGTTTTTCCCCATGCCTTCCTGTACCTTTTTCGAACCTGCAGTAGGCACAATTTATTTTTGTTATGGGCTTTATAATGTCTGGTAGAGCTTAGGGGTATGGCAGTTCCAGTGGGAAGTTCATTTGTCAGAAACTCCAAGTCTGAAGTCTTTAATTTTTTTATTTATCTTTGAAAATAAAATAAAATCTCAGGAGGTATTGATCCAGCTAGAAACTGGATTTGTAAAGATGATTCCTTTAGGTAGACGAAAAACTTTTTAAGGAAAAGCTTTTTCAATGTAGTCTGGAAATGTAAATTTGTAAGCCTGTTTTACTCCTTTCAACCTAGCAGTTTGAAAGCATGTAAAATGCCAGTAGATAAATAGGTACCACTTCGGTGGGAAGGTAATGGTGTTCCATGTCTAGTCACGCTGGCCACGTGACCACAGAAACTGTCTTCGGACAAACACTGGCTCTGTGGCTTGGAAACAGGGATGAGCTCTGCACCCTAAAGTTGGACACGACTGGACTAAATGTCAAGGGAAACCTTTTATTCTGGGACTAAATGTGACCAGCCACAATCAATTGGAACTGTAGTAGAGTGCTCTCATAAAAACACTTTAGATCTGCTGTACAGATACAATAGAGAATCCACAGTGTCACTGAAGTGTAATTTTGCATTCTTCATGAATTTGTTTAGTCTCAATTGAAAGCTGTGTAATCCGTCAAGCAGGCATACACAGACATAAGACAGTGACTTAATAATAATTGTTTATAAATAAATAGTTTATAAATAATAATTACTATGATCATTATGATTATGTATGTATAATTTCTCATTTTTATTCGTCCTAATCTTGTAGACCAGGATCCTATTGTATCATTACTATACAATTCCTGTTGCACATGGGGTTATACTTTTTATTTCCTGTGATACTAATCTCAAAATGAATTTGAGCAAATGTTTCTTAAGCATGTAAAGATTTGCACAGCAGATATCCTTTCTTCGAGTGTTCGCAAGTGCAATTCCTAGCATTCTTAACTGGGATTGTACAATGGGGATCTCAGCCTTGCAGTGCCCATTGTACACTGTTGTGATTCAGCACAACTTCTTGAATGGAAATTTATTACATGCAAATGTGGAATAGGATCTTGGCTGTAGTCTTAAGCAAATCATTTCTCATTTGGTGTAGTTGTAAAAATTACTGAAAGTTATGCATGAATTTTTATAAGAGAAAACAACAAATAAATTGTACAGTAAATGCTGATTAAATTCGAATTTAATTAGTAATTGATGAATTTTACTTTTGTAGGTCATACAGAGGACAACAAAATTGCCCAGTCTAGCACTGATCAGTGGCCTGATGTTGAAATCATCAGTAAAATGATTTTTGACCTCAGAGTACATGATCCTAAATACACCCTTATGAGCCCAATTTATACTGAGCAACTGCAAAAAATAAAGCAAGGTAAGTGAAAACCAGTTTTACTGTTTCTGCCTCCTGGGTTTTCAAAATACCATAGAAAGCAACAGAACTATCACGTTACTATTGTCATTTCAATAATCAACAAGGCATTATTTGTCTGCTTTCCTTCATTGCCATTGTAGAACCAAGCAAAGACATCAAAGCTGAGGAACCCAGAAAACGGGAAACTGTGTCTATGATGCTGACAAAATATGCAGCTTACAATACTTTCCATCACTGTGAACAGTGCCATCAATATATGGACATAAATCCTTCAGCACCGGTATGCATAGAGGCCATATCAGTGCCTAACAGATTTAACTAGCATTTTTGGGGGGTGGGTGGGGGAAATCTGTGATTATTCCAGAGGAGCTAGATATCTCTCAGATAGATAGATCTCTAGCAGAAAATATCTTAATGCTCTCATTAAACCACAAAACCCCAGATTCTATGGGGATGCTAGCAGTTAGTGGTACAATATCAATATACACTGATCAGCCACAACATTAAAACCAACAGTGTAGTGATGAATACTATCATTTAATCTGTCACGGCTACTTCTAGTTCTGTAATGCTATGAGTCTAATATCATAATCTATGCAAATCTACTTGAAAGTAAGTCCCAGTGGTTGAAATCCTCTTCTGTGCCTTATGCACATAAGGCTGACAACATAATCAGCTGTGGAAATTTTTCAGAAAGAAAGAACTTTCAATTTCCCCCAAAGGTCCTGAGGCTCCCGTGGGATCTCTTGTGGAAGCCATTGAGGGCGGCAGGATGAGGGAGAATTCTTTAATTTTGAAAATCACCACTGGTAGTATGGGGCTTACTTCTAGATGTAAGGGTTCAGCTTTTGGCTCCATGTTTGACTCAAAGAAATCAGCAGATTTTTGTTCCTTCAAAACAGGTGAAAGATTTATTGGCGCATTTAACAATAAACAAGTGTCCATAATATAATCTTGAGGCTTTTCTCCTTCTGCCAACGGGTCTTGAAGGGGTTTCCAACCTTTGAACAGGAACGGATTTCCAGGACTAGTGTTCAATGGTCCTGGTAAATCTGAAGGGACTCAGTCTCTTAGGGTCTGCCCTGTTGAACCTTCCAACCTTCGAACCTTCTTGACATCCTGGTCATCATTCCACAGGATTTGCCTCTCAGGGTCTCGATTCTCCCAGGGTCCTCCCTGCAACTCTTCCTCCTTATCTCTCTTGTTCTCCATTCTAGTCTTTCTTTCCTTTCTCACTCTACTCTCTCTCTTTCTCCTCTCTCTGCCTTCTCCTCCACTCTCTTGCCTCAGCTTTTCCCCAATACGAGGGTCTGGGTGGAATCTCTCTTCTCCTTCTATAATCAGCCTCCTCCTTAGGCACTTTTAGCCTATCCCATGATCCTGTCCAGGGCTCCTTCATCCACACCCATTTCTAGCCTGGCGGCTACTGCTTTTCCTTCCCTTTTACCTTCCCTATTCCTGCCTCAAAATCCACCCTCTTTTTCCTCTTCTCTCCCGCTTTTTCC
Organism: Pogona vitticeps; assembly: GCF_051106095.1. Taxonomy (NCBI): domain Eukaryota; kingdom Metazoa; phylum Chordata; class Lepidosauria; order Squamata; family Agamidae; genus Pogona; species Pogona vitticeps. Next base: position 185,314,852 of record NC_135786.1, read on the forward strand.
TCCTGAATCTCCTCCATTGTTATTTCCTGTATCTCTTCACTCAGTTCCTCTGTTTTTGTCCCTTGCTGAAGTCTCTCCGTAGGTTCTGGTGCTGGCTGGGGTCTTGACTCCTTATCCTCATTGTGGAGGAGGGACAGCTCTCCAGCGAGTGGGGTATCCCTCTCGCCTTCTGTCTCACACTAGGTAAAAAGGGAATAGGATTTCAACCATGGGATGCAGGCACCATATCCTTTCAGCAGGCTTATAAAAGCAGAAATACTGTGTGCTCATGTTAGCATGTGGTCTCTTTAGAAGGTCACAGTTTCTTTCTCTCCTTTGTATGCAGATGCCTGACTCCACCCTACATGCATTTACATTCTCATCATCGATGTTGGGAGAAGAAATTCAGCTTCATTTTATAATCCCGAAATCCAAAGAGAGCTATTTTGTCTTCAGCAAGCAGGGCAAGCATTTGGAAAGTATGCGTCTTCCTCTTGTGTCTGATAAGGTGAGTGGCATCTGTTTCAAAAAAATCAATTCAAATCTCCTAACCTCCCCTTTAGGTTGCCAAGCTCCCTAGGGATCCCTTTTGCTCTGGAGAAGCCTTTGGGAGCCTCAGGATCAGAAGGGAGCCTTTAATGTTGGAAAATCGCTGGCAGCCTGCCCTCCTCTAGTTGCGCAGTGACAGTGCTATACAAGGGGTGCAATCCTGTGTTAGCATACTAAGCAAGGCTTTCCACTCAGCAAAAGCTCAGCAAGATGCTGGCTGGTGTCTCCATATGGTTAGAACTATAATGATTACTATATGCTACAGGAAGTGCTCATATGGTTCTATCTTTGCTCGCTGTAAGGACTTTTTGTTGCATATTTTTTCACAAACTATTCCAACAGCAGTTCGCTGTGCTTCCTATCTTACACATGTAGACTCTGGAAACTGTGATTGCAGCTTGTAATCACAGTTTGCAGGTCATTTCTCACCATATTTTTGCTTACTGTGACTAATAATACACATTATAGGTGTGCAAAAGAGGAAGGGGAAGAAGAAATCCATGCTTTGGAGGCCTGGTAAAGTTGAGGGGCAAAAGATGAGATAAATCTACAGTGATTCTACTTTTTCAAACCATGGTCTGGATAATCTAGTACGATACCTGTACTGAACCACTGACTGACTGGTGTATCCAAATAGTTGAACTACAACCCAATGAGCAAGAACCCCCAAAATGGGTATTGGTATATAACTAGATGCCCCAGTTGCTAAAAAATAACATTGTCTTAAAATAGGACAATTGTACTTTTCTTTCTTGAAACAGATCAAAGTATACATCTAGCCGCCTAGAGTGGTCGAAATGACTAGATAGGTGGGGTATAAATACAATAAATAATAATAATAATAAAATAGCAAAGTTTGGAAAGTTACTAATAAGGAGGATGTATATAATGGCATTTTGAATCCACCCTTAACTGAATTATGGTTGAGGATGCTGTGGAACTCAGAACAATTGGCTAATGTCAGTAGTGTAATTGTCACTGAGAAGACTGTCGGCATCAATTCCTTTTAACCTCACTGCCTACAATACCACCCCTAGCATAAATTATGTATTATAGAACAAACCCCAGTATATATACTATTTATGAACCCAACAGGTCAGCGACTGTATTAGAAACATTTATACTTCTACAGTAGTATGAAAACAGAAAAACTAAAATTTCTCTGTTGTGCAATTGTAATTGGTCCTCATATAGTTTGCCTGTGGATTTTGGATTTTGTTTTATTCTTGATGGATCAACATAGCTATCTTTATTTAATATGTGTATGCCTATTACTCAAGGTAACACTTCATGCAACTAATGGAGTGAACTGTATCCCGTGAAATTTCATGCTGTAATATATGTCATAGTTTTAAAGACAGCCCAGAACTTTTGATTGTTGTAGCCATTATGGAACCAATTCCTTAGATAACATTCTTGGCTTAAGGCATCAGCGACAGGTAACTTCTTGCTATTGTTTCTGACTATTCTCAGAAATTCGGTAACTATTGGTATGAAAGGCTGTACAGTGGTGCCTTGCATTACGATCGCTTCGTTTAACGACGAAATCGCATTACGATGAACTTTTTGCGATTGCTTTTGCAATCGCAAAACAATGTTTCCTATGGGGGAATTTCACTTTGCGATGATTGGTTCCCTGCTTTGGGAACCGATTCTTCGCAAAACAATGATTTTCCAACAGCTGATCGGCGCATTCAAAATGGCCACCGGGTAAATAAAATGGGTCCCCGCTGTGTTTAGGGACAGATTCCTTGCAAGACAGGCAGCGAAAATGGCCGCCCTATGGAGGATCTTCGCTGGACGGTGAGTTTTAAGCCCATCGGAACGCATTAAACAGGTTTTAATGTGTTTCTATGGGCTTTTAAATTTCGCTTTACAATGTTTTCGTTCTACAGCGATTTCACTGGAACAAATTAACATCGCAATGCGAGGCACCACTGTATTTAATTATGTTCCTCTGCCTGCACTCCGAAAGCTGTTAACTGCTGTTCTTTTACCTGCTCCTATGGATTTCTTCAGTCTACAGCAGTGGTCCCCAATCTTGGGCCTCCAGATGTTTTTGGGTTACAACTCCCAGAAGCCTTCACCACCACCTCTGCTGGCCAGGATTTCTGGGAGTTGAAGTCCAAGAACATCTGGAGGCCCAAGGTTGGGGACCACTGGTCTACACAGTTACTTGGTTGCAAACCAGAACATAAGTTGAAATGGGAGCAGAATTACCTCCTTCCCTAACGTTATAGCCTCTGAAGCTAGGGGAAGGAGACACATTTTATTCAGCCTTAATAGTCTTTTGTTCCTGATGAATGACCCATCAGCACTTCCTCCAAAACAGGAGTCAGTTGATGCCATCATGATTTATAAGGGAAGGGGATAAAAGGTGAGAATTGTGAAGAAACCAATACTTGATAGAATCCTTAGCACTCTGTGGTATACAAATACATGTTCCCTACAGCAGTGGTCCCCAACCTTGGGCCTCCAGATGTTCTTGGACTACAGCTCCCAGAAGCCTTCACCACCACCTCTGCTGGCCAGGATTTCTGGGAGTTGAAGTCCAAGAACATCTGGAGGCCCAAGGTTGGAGACCACTGCCCTACAGGATAGCAGAGTATATCAAACTAGAGACAAGGATGGTGTGTTTATATAACATATCTGATACAGTGGTGTCTCACTTGACGACGATAATCTGTTCCAGCAAAATCGCTGTACAACGAAATCGTTGTCAAGTGAAAGTAAAAGAATGCATTAAAAACCAGTTAATGCATTCTAATGGGCAAAATACCTCATCGTCCAGCGAAGATCCTCCATAGGGTGGCCATTTTCCGGTGTCTGTTAAGCGAGGAATCCGTCCTAAACACAGTGGGGAGCCATTTTGCACAGCGGGTGGCCATTTTGAAACCCGACAATCAGCTGTTTTTAGATTGTCGTAATGCGAGGAATCGGTTCCCGAAGCAAGGAACCGATGGTCTTGAAGTGAAAATCGCCCTTTGAAACATCAGTAAAGCGGATTTGTCGTGGAGCGGCGTAATCATCAAGTGGGGCACCACTGTATATACATATACATACAGTATATAGAAAATAATCATTTTGGTTGTCCTTCCCACAGAATATGAATGCAGTAAAGAGTCCTATTTTTACTCCGTCAAGTGGGCGCCATGAGCATGGCCTCTTGAACCTTTACCATGCTATGGAAGGCATCAACCATCTTCATCTTCTCGTGGTCAAGGAATATGAAATGCCACTTTATCGCAAATATTGGCCCAACCATATCATGCTGGTTTTGCCAGGCATGTTCAACAATGCTGGAGTCGGTACGTAAGGCAACAGGAGAGAGATTTTCTCTTTTACTTTTTCCAAGTCAGGAAGGGGTATAAGGTAGGAACAATCATTTGCATAAAGAAAGTTTAGCATTAACCTAGTTAAGCTGAGTCAGTTGGTGACATATGAACAGAATTATGTAGAGTGAAAACTAATGAAGTCCTAAATTCAGATTAGAGACATAGATAGTGGTAAATTTGGCTCTTTGTGGTGTTTTAAGCCTCATGCACCAGTTTTGTTTTGGTTTGTTTTTATTGACTGGAGTAACTTCTAGGGAATGTTGTGACAACATTGAAATTCCAATGTACTGAGTATTAATGCTGTAGCTAGAGTTTTAGTTTAATGCATTCTGCCTGTATTTCTTGAATTCACTGAGAATTCCAGTACATACCTGCCCCTGTCGAGAATGTGGGCTACCTGCTGATAAGTAAACTATATCTCTTTTGCTTCACACCATTATGCTTCATTGAAAAAAGGTATGATGTGTGTCTTTGTCCTAATATGCTCCATCTGTTCAGATGGAAAAAAAATATCCCAGTGACAAAAAGATTTGGTGGCTGGACAGATACAGTATTTTTGGGAAACCTGTTCATGGCATGGGGCTGAAAGTCAGGTCATTGTTCTTTAGGTGACAGTATCTTAGAATGTCTAGATTGCAGGTCTACGTCTGTGTGGATTCTGCAACAAAATGTGGTTCAAAGGACTAAAACATCCCATTCCGGTACACTAAGGTTAATGCCTCTCACCTGTGTTATCTCTGTTAGTTCACATATACATCTCTGATTATAGTTTGTGTTGCGTATGCTGTTCATGTTCTGAATATTTTGGTATTTGCAATACAGTAAATACTTGTTCACATCTGGTGCTTTGTGCCTGACTGTTGGTCATCCCAGCAGTTAATAACAAGATTATAATAACTTGGTAGGAAATAGGACTGCAGTCTTTACTTGGTTGGCTGGTTAACCCGTCCTTTAGTTCATTAATGGGAAAAAATAAGTGCAAAAAGGTATAGTTTTCTGAAACCCTACAGTTTTGTGATATTAAATATAAGAAAGTGTATTGACCGCTACCTGTGCTTCCGGTCCTATTTATAAAACTGTTTTGTTTATTAAAAGATGGGTTTTGGGAAAGCTGCACAGTCCAAAGGCACCCCTAGAACAAAGAAATGGTAAACCACTTCTGACTACTTTATACCTACAATATCCTGGAAAGGATAGACATTACAGTAGTTTGAATCATCATGACGGCATGTAATTATTATTACTATTTTATAGTAAATAAAATACAAAGTAAATAGAACTTGGAAATACTGTACAACATATCATGAGGTTCTGAGAATACTGGTTAATTTTCTTACATTTATATGCTACTTTTTCACAAGACGTACAGGTGGTGCATATAGCTCTTTATTCTCCTGCACTTTTATTTTCAAACTACAACCCTGTGAGGTAGTATAGGCTGAGAAACAGCATGGCTAAGGGGATATGCAAATTCAGTAAAATATATCAAGTTTAAGTTTACTCAAAATATATATTATTTAACTAGTTCCTTGCCTTATTAGTCTCATCAAAAATTGTGCAAAGTGCTATTTGTCAGGATTTTAGGAATTTAAGAATGAAAATCTGGGCTTCTTTCATCTTATCATTTCATTTTATCACTCTTTCATGAACCACTACACTAAAAATAAGATATTTTAATGTTCAGCTTTACAGAATATTTCAGACATAAAAGTAGCTCCAGTTCAACAGGGCTATAAAATGTTAGTTGACTTTAACACCCGAGTTTTCTTTCCAAAGACCATGTACGTAGTTTGGTTTTGGTTTGTGAGTCAGCTGGTACCCGATTTTTTTACTCTTACCTCAAATCCCACACAAAAGGAACACACATCTTAATCAGATTCTTCAATTTCCATCTCGCTTTCAAGTGTTTAAATTATTTTCGTATTTTGAAAGCCAAAGTAAGAAACTACCCAAATCAGTTTTAACAGAATGCAAGAAATGAGCCCAACTAATAGGTAAAAGTGTGGCTCCAAATGCTGGGGCTGAATGTTCATGCACCACAACCTAAGAAGGCGAAACTAAGCTTCCACTCAACCATTTCAAGAGATACCTCTAGTGGAAGCTTTACTCATTGTGAATATCCAGATAAGGAATGTGATGAAGGGAAGTCTCCCAGTCTCATCCTGCAAAGCTCACTGCTGGGACTTCAAGCACAAGAAGCAATAAGGGTCACATCCCTAATCCAGGTGTGGTTAATGCACTGTAATTATGATGATGGGTAGGGGCTCAGAAACAGGATTCTAAATAATTTTTTAAAGAACTTCTGTTGGACAACGGCTTCTAAGGGTGGTTTAAGCAAAATGATTGATTTTGCAGCCAATATTCATTGGACAGCTTGCCAGAGTACAAGTCATTCTCGCTTTGGTATCTATATTTCTTTGGATTCTATCATGCAGAATACTTCCATTTGATTCGTGCCTTTTAGATGTCAATATTTATACTGTATTTAAAAAAATTGGTGATATTTAGAGGTCTCACTCTCTTTCTCTCAGTCATACCTAGAAAATTCTGCACTGTCTGTTTTCAGGTGCTGCCAGATTCCTTATTAAGGAGCTTTCTTATCATAACTTAGAACTGGAGAGAAATCGGCTGGAGGAACTAGGAGTCAAGCGTCAATGTGTCTGGCCATTTATTGTTGTCATGGATGATTCTTGTGTTTTATGGAACAGTCATGGTGTTCAAGAACAGTCCAGGTAAGCCTAATATTTAAAAATACAGAGACTGCGCCCTGTCACTGAGTTCAGGATCAATATTCAGCAGTATCCATTGTCATGTTATCGACTTAAAGGGGATTCTTACATCCACATGTTCCATGTGGATGTCAGGGCTAGTTGTCACGTGATATTGGGAAGAGACCATGGCATAGCCTGACTACCCCAACTGAAGCTTCCTTCAGTTGGGTAATGCATTAAGGAGACTGATTTGTTGTTTTGGCAAACTGATTTCAAATACTGCTCTGCACCCTTTTAATATGTTTGGTTCTTGATAATGAACCAGACAAAAGGAAAATCATGTTAAGAATAATTTTAGATGTATTCAGTACTATTCAGCCATAAATCAAAATTGTCATGTCTCTTTCTCCTTAAAAAACTAATGATGGTTTAAAAATTACAACACACAATATTTTATGAGTCCATCGAGTTCACTAGTATGTTTTTCTGTTTGAAAAGCTGCAAAAATATTTTGCTTCAAACTATAATTTTGTGAAATGATTGCCATTATTTGTGAAATAAATTAATATAAACAGGCAAAGATGGGGGAGGGGAGGAATAAATTCAGGATTCTTTCCAACAGAAATTTCCTTCAACAGCTAAAAATGCACTGATACAAGCAGAACCTGTGTGTGCCAGCTGATCTTAGAGATCTGCCAGTAGAGAAGGCTCTGCCAAGCAAAACTAACAAGCAGCTTAAATGGGGGAGTTGGGTTGCATCAGATCCTAACTTGCTCTATCTGGTGCACAAAATTAGACCAGGGAGGTGATAGGTCTAAGCAGTTTCCTTCTCTCTGGTCCATGAAGAGTGTTGATTTGGCACAACTTTGGCTAGCTGTTTCCCTTCTGACTAAGTAGAATTTGGTTTTTTTAAATTAACACTTGCTTAGAGAGTAGTGTGTTCTCTGAGAGAGTATGCCTTATATCTCAGAGAGCAGACAGGGAGAGGAAGAGCAAGGGTTTGTTCCTTTTTTCATATTACTTATTATTGTAAATCTCTTTCTCGAGGAGAAAGGCAGGGTAAAAATATTTTTAATAAATAAATTGAATAAATTAAAAATATAGAGCTGCTATATAAAAACCATTTATTGCCAAGATCTGCCCCCAAATGGCTTAGGGAAGCTGTTACAAAGAGCACCTTCTCAAAAAATTAGCCATTTAAGCCTGGTGCTATGGTCTTTCTTCGTCTGACTGGCAAAGCTCAAGCCGTTTTTTTTAGCAAAAGAAGGTTATCGGGGGCCACAAATAAACAAAGAGATGAACAGTATTTTTCACAGTAGGAGGAATTTCCCCTTCTCATGGATTTCTTTGATCCAAGTCCAAGATTTCACTCGCCATACCATTATAACACTTATCCACCTTCTAATCAAGTTTTCAAAAAGCATTAGGAACTGGAGTCTTTTCTAGGAGTCCTGTCACTTACTCACCTAGCTTTCAGTATGTATGTTATGTACATGGAGAAGCCTCAGTACAGTCAGGTCTCTTCATCATACTTTTGAGTGTTGGTGTGATGTAGTGCAATAAAACCCTTTTGTCTCTTGCAGCGAGTCCATGGATCAAGGTTCGACCAGTAAAAATGTGTCTCTGAAGACTGTTCTGCAGCACATTGAAGCCACACCAAAAATTGTCCATTATGCAATTTTGGGCATTCAGAAATGGAACAGTAGGCTAAATTCCAGACCACCCAAAACCCCCTTTTCCAGGTGCCACATCCATGACTTCATAATGCTCAACATAGATCTGACCCAAAATGTGCAATATGACCTAAACAGGTAGGTTCATGCAAATCATTACCATCGCTTTGAATGTGGAGATATAAACTATCAGTAGTTTTTAAATAAGGAAAAAAAAGGTAAAGGTTCCCCTTGACAATTTTTGTCCAGTCGTGTTCGACTCTAGGAGGCGGTGCTCATCCCCGTTTCCAAGCCATGGAGCCAGCGTTTTGTCTGAAGACAATCTTCTGTGGTCACATGGCCAGTGCGACTTAGACACGGAACGCTGTTACCTTCCCACCAAGGTGGTCCCTATTGATCTACTTGCATTTGCATGCTTTCGAACCGCTAGGTTGGCGGGAGCTGGGACAAGCGACGGGTGCTCACTCCGTTGCGTGGATTCGATCTTACGACTGCTTGGTCTTCTGACCCTGCAGCACAGGCTTCTGCGGTTTAGCCCACAGCGCCACCACGTCCCTTTTTAAATAAGGAGGAGGTTAACTAATAAACCAATAAGCACTAAAAAGACAGGAGAATTAGTTTTGAGATTGTTGCTCTTCAGTAGTTCAAACAGTGAATTGATACAAATGGCCAGAATCTTATTGGGTGTACACAATGTACATGCAAAATTTTGTAACTAGCATGTGATCTTTCCACCTCTCTTTTTACACCTGTGTGCCCAGTTTGTAAAGCAGAAGGTACTTGTTTAAATTGAAAAAAAGCTCCACAGCATCTTTTAGTAGCCTTCCCCTCATTTCTTCTTTTAAAAAGTGGAGGGCCTAAGAGGGCTGCTCTCCCCTCCACAGAAAACATGGCAGAATTGCCCCCATTATATCAGAATGAGTATTGGCCAGGTCTTGGTAAATTTTTCTTTGACAATGGTTGTCCCACCTACTTTGAAGGCATTAAGTCTTGCACATAAAAGAAATGGGCTGTGTAAACTGAACACTTCCTTGAAAGACCTCTTGGCTTCCTTGTGGATTTGTTTCAATAAATGAATTTTGCATTAATTGAAACTTGGGCAATACTTATACCGTTAGACTGATAAAGCACCTTAAGAAAACTGAGTTACTATGGGAAATATGTATTTATTTTGATTGCATGGGCTTTTCTTTTGTTTTTGTTTTTATTACACTACTGTGTTTCTCTTGTTTTGGGTGCCCATTCTACCAGAGCCATTTTTTTCTCAACAAAATGTACTAAACTTAGGGGAGTGCATCTGGCCTTTAGACGACTACATGCTGCTGATCCCTGGTTTAGGGCTTTAAAGAAGTGTGTGTGTTATTTGGGGAGAGCAGCTTACCATTATGCCCATCATTGAGTTATTCTCTCTCAATCTCTCTTTCTCTGTGTGTGTGGGTTTCTCACTCAGCTCTGCAGCTCAGAATCTGTAATGTTACTTTTAAGAGAAATTAACATAAGGACATGCTGTGGCCATTCATAACTGAGCAATGGAAGGTCTATGCTTGCCCACTATCCTGCCACTGCTCACATATTGATGGCCTCAGCAGAGATCATTGCCTTTAATAAACACATATGAATCTATGTCTAATCATTTAGGTATTTCTGTGAAGATGTAGATTTTAACCTGAGAACAAACAGTAGTGGCCTGCTTATCTGTTGCTTTAACAACTTCAGCCTCATGAAAAAACACATCCAGGTTGGAGGTCAAAAGGACTTTGATATTAAGCCTAAAATCATGGTGAGTGCTATTTTTGAACAGTGTTGACAACAAACAAGTAAACTAAACATATATACATATTCATTTTCATCACCAACAATGTTGGGTTTTTTTTCCCTTTCTTCTTTGTGATGTCACTGATGAAGGAAAAAGATTTGTAAAAGTGAGCTCAATTAACTGCTATATGAGATACTATTCTGGAAACTAGGAGCCTTCTAAAAATAAGCTCAAGAAATTTGGGGAAAATGTAAAAAAATGAATTACAGTAACTAAAATCAGTCATTTTAATTCTGAGTAAACCGAGACACTTTTTATACATCTAGGTACAAATGTAGATTTTGGCTGCTAGTGGCGAAGTTGTCTGTTAGTTTTGACAGAATGATAGATGCAAGCATATATAGACACATACATACACTTTTACATAAATATGGTATGTAAATATATCTCCTTTGTTGTTCTAGTCGGTAAGTCGTGTCTGACTCTTCATGACCCCATGGATCAAAGCACTCCAGGCCCTCCTGTCTTCCACTGCCTCCCGGAGCTGGGTCAAATTCATGTTGGTAGCTTCGATGACACTGTCCAACCATCTCATCCTCTGTCGTCCCCTTCTCTTCTTGCCTTCACATTTTCCCAACATCAGGGTCTTTTCCAGGGAGTCTTCTCTTCTCATGAGATGGTCAAAGTATTGGAGCCTCAGCTTCAGGATCTGTCCTTCCAGTGAGCACTCAGAGTTGATTTCCTGCAAAATGGATAGGTTTGTTCTCCTTGCAGTCCAGGGGACTCTCAAGAGTCTCCTCTAGCACTACAATTCAAAAGCATCAATTCTTCAGCAGTCACCCTTCTTTGTGGTCCAGCTCTCACTTCCATACATCACGACAGGAAAAACCATAGCTTTGACTATGCAGATCTTTGTCAGCAAGGTGATGTCTCTGCTTTTTAAGATGCTGTCTAGGTTTGTCATCACTTTCCTGCCAAGAAGCAGACGTCTTTTAATTTCATGGCTTCTGTCACCATCTGCAGTGATCAGGGAGCCCAGGAAAGTAAAGTCTGTCACTACCTCCATATCTTCCCCTTCTATTTGTCAGGAGGTGATGGGACCAGCAGCCATGATCTTAGTTTTTTTGATGTTGAGCTTCAGACCATTTTTTGCACTCTCCTCTTTCACCTTCATTATGAGATTAATTCCCCACTTTCAGAGTAGTATCCTCTGCATATCTGAGGTTGTTGATATTTCTTCCGGCAATCTTAATTCCGGTTTGAGATTCATCCAGTCCAGCCTTTTGCATGATGTATTCTGCATATAAGTTGAATAATCAGGGGGACAATATACAGCCTTATCGTACTCCTTTCCCAATTTTGAACCAATCAGTTGTTCCATATCCAGTTCTAACTGTTGCTTCCTGTTCCACATATAGATTTCTCAGGAGAAAGATAAGGCGGTCAGGCACTCCCATTTCTTTAAGAACTTCCCATAGTTTGCTGTGGTCCACACAGTCAAAGGCTTTAGTGTAGTCAATGAAGCAGAAGTAGATGTCTTTCTGGATCTCTCCGACTTTCTCCATAATCCATCACATGTTAGCAGTTTGGTCTCTAGTTCCTCTACCCCTTCGAAATCCAGCTTGTACTTCTGGGAGTTCTCGGTCCACATACTGCTGAAGCCTACTTTGTAGGATTTTGAGCATAACCTTGCTAGCGTGTGAAATGAATGCACTTGTACGGTAGTTGGAACATTCTTTGGCACTGCCCTTCTTTGGGACTGGGATGTAGACTGATCTTTTCCAATCCTCCGGCCACTGTTGAGTTTTCCAAACTTGCTGGCATATTGAGTGTAACACCATAACTATGTTATCTTTTAAGATTTTAAATAGCTCCACTGGAATGCCATCACTTCCACTGTCCTTGTTGTTAGACAAGCTTTCTGAGGCCCACTTCACTTCACTCTCCAGGATGTCTTGCTCAAGGTCAGCAACCACATTATCTGGGTTGTCCAGGACAGCCTGATCTTTCTGGTATATTTCCTGTGCGTATTTTTGCCACCTCTTCTTGATGCCTTCTGCTTCTGTTAGTACCCTACCATTTCCCCCTTATCATGTCCATCTTTGCACATCCTTATTATGTCCATCTTTTAACATCTCAAATTTTCTTGAACAGATATCTGGTTTTTCCCTTTCTATTATTTTCCTTTATTTGTTTGCACTGTTCATTTAAGAAGGCCCTCTTGTCTCTCCTTGCTATTCTTTAGAAGTCTGCATTCCATTTTCTGTAACTTTCCCTATCTCCCTTGCATTTTGTTTCCCTTCTCTTTTCTGCTATTTGTAAGGCCTCGTTGAACTGCCACTTTGCTTTCTTGCATTTCCTCTTCTTTGGGACGGTTTTTGTTGCTGCCTCCTGTACAATGTTCCGAGCCTCCATCCATAGTTCTTCAGGCACTCTGTCCACCAAATCTAGTTCCTTAAATCTGTTCTTCACTTCCACTCTGTATTCATTTGGTTTAGATTATACCTGACTAGCCCTGTGGTTTTTCCTACTTTCTTCAATTTAAGCTTGAGTTTTGCTATAAGAAGTTGATGATCAGAGCCACAATCAGCTCCAGGTCTTGTTTTTGCTGACTGTATAGAGCTTCTCCATCTTTGGCTGCAGAGAATATAATCAATCTGATTTCTGTATTACCCATCTGGTGATGTCCATGTATAGAGTCGCCTCTTGTGTTGTTGGAAAAGAGTGTTTGTGATGACCAGCTGTTCTCTTGACAAAACTCTATTAGCCTTTGCCCTGCTTCGTTTTGAACTCCAAGGCCAAACTTACCTGTTGTTCCTTTTATCTCTTGACTCCCTACTTTAGCATTCCAGGCCCCTATAATGAGAAGAACATCTTTCTGTGGTGTCAGTTCTAGAAGGTGTTGTAAGTCTTCATAGAATTGATCAATTTCAGCTTCTTCAGCATTGGTGGTTGGTGCATAAACGTGGATGACTGTGATGTTGAAATCTCTGCCTTGGATTCTTATTGAAATCATTCTGTCATTTTTGACATTGTATCCCAGTACAGCTTTTCCAACTCTTTGTTGACTATGAGGGCTACTCCATTTCTTCTACGAGATTCTTGCTCACAATAGTAGATATGATAATCATCTGAATTGAATTTGCCCATTCCTGTCCATTTTAGTTCACTGATGCCCAGGATGTCAGTGTTTATTCTTGCTATCTCCTGTTTGACCACATCCAGTTTACCAAGCTTCATAGATCTTACATTCCAGGTCCCTATGCATTATTTTTCTTTTCAGCATCGGACTTTCCTTTCACTTTCAGGCACATCCGCAGCTCAGCGTCCTTTTGGCTTTAGCCCAACCATTTCATTAGCTCTGGAGCTACTTGTCCTCCGCTCTTCCTCAGTAGCATGTTGGACACCTTCCGACCTGAGGGTCCCATCTACCAGTGCCATATCTTTTAGCCTTTTGTTTCTGTCCATGGCGTTTTCTTGGCAAAGATACTAGAGTGGCTTGCCATTTCCTGCTCCAGGTGGATCGCATTTAGCCAGAACTATGACCTGTCCATCTTGGGTGTCCCTGCACTGCATAGCCCATAGTTTCTCTGAATTACTCAAGCCCCTTCGCCGCAACAAGGCAGCAATCCGTGAAGGGGTATCTGCTTTAGTAATAGACTAATGTCTTTTTTTTTAATGGATTGGTTTTACTCTTGTTTTTAAATATAATTCTAGTATTGATTTCATTGACCATTTTTAATGTAATACTTGTTTAATTCTTTTTTAGTATTTGTATACTAATTGTTTTTAGCTTGTCAGTATTGTCTTTTAATTGTTGTACACCACCTTGGGTCCTTTTAAGGAGAAAGATGGGGTAAAATATTTTAAATAAATAAATATAAATAAATACTACTACTACTAAACTTCAACTACTGGCTAGTTTTGCGGGTGGTGGATAGCAGAACAGCCCAGAGATTTATAGGGAAACAGTGATGATGTATAGAATTCTTGAGCTGTCTTCAGCTGAGACAGCAGTACTAGCAGGGTACAGGAGTGCAGTCTGTGGTGGGACTGTGCCCGTTAAGAAGAAAATAGGCCAAAGAAAGCACTGTGACATGGTGAGGAAGCATTGTCATCAACCATGTGCTGCCCTGACTCTGCCTTGTGGGTAGCAGAAGGATCCCCAAAGACTAAAGGAAGGAAAACCTTTACAGAAAACCACTGGCAACATCTGATCCAAAGCAGGTGGTCGCCAACAGTGTCTTGTCCCCAGGTTAGGAGTCACCAGTTTTAGTAACTGGCTGTGAATAATGAACAGCAACCTGCTTATGCACAGCATTTCAATATGGGCCTTAAGCCTCACAAGAGTGTTTCTTCTGGAGACGGGTCACAGGCAAAAAGTCAGCTACATTCTCCCTGTGAAACACCAGTCGCCATTGAGTGGGGATATATTAATACTATTGATGAAGGCAAATGCCATCAGGCAAGCTCAGATATGCAGCCTCCCACCTCCCCCCCCCCAACCTTGTGCTGGACCAAAGTGGCTCCAGAACAAGGACAAGGAATACTTAAGAAAACAATTGGGTGCAAAAATTGTTTTTTTTTTTTAAAGATAATGTGATGGTGCAACTGTTCTGTAATGTTGATGCCTGACAAGATCTAGAAAAATCTGAATGGTGGCAAAAGCTACCTGCAGCTTATATAGATGTACAGATTATTTGAGTAAAACCATTTCCCAAAGGAATGCAGGTGTTCTTTCATCAATAATATGGCAGTAATCCCTGGGATATTTGGGAGTCCACCGAAAGGAGCACAGAAATAAAAGATGTTTGTAGAAAGTCAGAAAAGGATTGAATAGCAACTTTGCAAAACTTGATGGAACCTCCCCAACCCACAGCCCTCTGCTCCTTAAAATAAATACTAACAAGCCTGTTTACAACATAATTTAAATCATATTGTGCCCAACTTTCTGTATGAAAAAAAATATATGATACAGTATTCCACTCCATTCACCTAGCAAGTTACTGCTGGCAGCCAACATTTCTGAATCATTACACATTCCACTATGGTCATGGAACACAAAACTGAAGAAAGAAAAACCTTTAATAATAAACCTGCCTGATAAATAAGACTAAAATCTTTACTGTGTCCCATTGATAGTGCTGGAGAGCTGCAGTGGTGTCTGGAGCATTGCAGAAAATTAAAATAGCTTCTGTTGCTATGCAGTCTTTTCTGGCTTTTCTTACTTGTTGCCATTGTGCACAGGATTTCAAGGTGATGGTGTAGTGTTCATTGCATCCTATAGTTTTTTGGCGCTCAGAATGCTTCATTTTGCTGAAACACCATTTTTTCCTTAATAGATATCAGAGTCCTTGACTCCAATAATGCCTCTTCAGTATGTCTGTGCTCCAGACAGTGAGCATACACTCTTGGCAGCTCCTGCTCAGTTTCTCTTAGAAAAGTTCCTTCAACATGCTACATACAAACTATTCCCAAAGGCTATCCATAATTTCAAGAACCCCATTTTGGCAGTTGACTGCTATCTGAACATTGGACCTCAGGTAAGTATCTACAAGCCTTACAAATAATATCAGTGTTTGTGTGTGCAAGCATGCTTGCATGTGTCTTGGGCTGGGGTGGGGAAAATGTTTGAGGTGTTAGTATTAGTTTACGATCCTATAGAACCAACATGCTATTTCTAATTGTTGTATGCGGGGTCCCATGAAACTTAAAATTAAAGCTACTGATAAATGTTCTTCCTCTACTCTTTTTTATTTTGCTATTTAGGTATGTTAATACCACCTTGGGCTCACTGAGAGTCAAAAATTATTTATATATTACAGAGACAGATATATATATATATTACATCTCACACAATTCAGAGAGCCAAGGCAACTTACAAAATGGGGGTTGGGGGCAGGAAACATGCATAATTGAAAATATTTAAAATTCTTTGAAACATCTAACATTGAAAAATTATAACAAATTCAGAACAAAAACAGCAAGACAAGATAAATATATAAAAAAGTTTAAAGGAAGAAATCTCAGCACCATCTGTTTAAAAACTTCTGAAGTCCAGCTGGGAGGCAAAAACTTGACTGAAGGACTTTTGTCTGTTGGTGGAGGGACAGGAAGTAGGCTCCCATGGAAGGGTCCTCTTGAAACTCCACAAAATGTGTCTGTGAAGTGATGGGATCAAGAGAATGTGTCTTCGAAAATCCTAAACTGGGGAGGCTCATATGGGGATACAAGGCCCTTCAGATGGCCTGGACCCAAACGGTATAGTGGTTCATAGGTCCTAACTAACACTTTGAACTGAGTTCAGAAACAGACCAGTAGCCATTGGAGGTGATGTAATGGGAGTTATGTCTTCCCTGTAAACGACTGTGACTAACAGCCTAGCTGCAGAGTCTTGCACCAAGTGACATTTCCACTCTTCAAAGGCAGACCCATGTACAGCCTGAGACAGTAACCCAAGAAGGATGCAAGGCATGCTTACTCATAGATCAGACATCTTAAAGAACAGGTGCAAATGGAACACTAGCTTTAGCTGTGAAAACCCCTCCTGCCCACCTCTGGCACTTGGGCATCTGGGCACAGGGATGAATCCATCAGAATACCCAAGTTGCAAATCTGCATTTTCAGGGCTGATTTTTTATTCCCTGATCTCTTTTCTGATTGACCAGGATCACCTCTGTCTTCCCTGGGTTATGCATCAGTTTGCTCATCCTCATCCATTTTGTTATTGACATCAGATATTAGTTTAGCCTCCTTCAAGCTAAATGGGAAAGAGAGGTAGAATTGGGTGATTTGATGCCACTGAAAGGCAAAACTCTGAACAACCTTTCCCTGTGGTGTTATGTATGCATTAAAAAGGTGGAGAGGGGAGATGACTGAACCTTAAGGAACCCCACAGGCCAAAGTCAGGGACAGTGAACAGAAATTCTCTAATATTTTCTAAGAGTGCCCTTCCAGGAAAGCGTAAAGGTTTGCAAAACCTAAGCTCCCAGTCTGATCCCAGATAGACATTGAAGGATACCATACTGTACTGAAAGCCACTTAGAAGTCTTAACAAAATTATGAGGGATATACTCTTAACACAGATTATCCACCAGGACAGTGATTTCTATGCCATAACTACATCTGAAACAAGATTGAATAGGTGTAGATAATTTTTCTCAATGTAATGATGATGATGCATTTATTTCATTTTTTTCCAGTGCCTCCCTGCATGTTATTAAATAACAACTTTAAGAAGTTTTCCTGTGGCTTTTCTTAAGTTGACTTTTTATACTTCGGGGGCAATAACTTCAGTTTGTTCAGGAAATGTTTCCGTTCCTAGTGAGATTTGAAGAATGCTTGGAGTTCCCACCACTGGTGTAGTGATGACCTGTCTGTTTAGTTTAGAACATAAACTTTTCAAGAAATATTTGGCTGTATATAACTTTTGCCCTCTCTTCTGATTCAGGTAGCTCTTTGCTATGTCAGTTCACGGCCTCATTCTGTTAATGTCAACTGTGAAGGCGTGCTTTTCAGTGGACTTCTCTTGTATCTTTGTGACTCATTCGTAGGAGCAGATTTTCTGAAGAAGTTCAAGTTCCTGAAAGGTAATGTAATTTCTGTTGGTTTCTTAGTACAGCAGGTTAGGCTTGCATTGGCACTATATACAAAATACCATTTCATTAAAAAGCAGCTGTCACAGTGCTGTGGAAGGTGACCTACACGTCTTATTTCCTCAGGGCACTTTCAAGCTGCAAGCCATGATAACTGGTACCTTAAAGCTGGTAGCACAGGGTTTGCAAACCAGATCCATCCAGATAGTAGCACCTATACATCTTAAGCACAGCCATCTCTTTCTTGGCTGTATGTTAAATGTTCCTTAATAACAAGGTAGTAACTAGGTTGTGTAGTTATAAATAAGGGTGGATAAAGTGTTGTATTGCCCCATACTTTCTGAATGCATGATTTAAAGAGGGGCTTTCTGTATGGAATATAGAATGCGTAACACAAGGGAAAATACTGCCTTTTTGTTTCCTTGAGCTGACACAATATATTTTTTCCATGCTGTATTACTATTTAAAGCAGGCATGTCCAACCTGCAGCCCGAGGGCCGCATGCAGCCCAGGTCAGCTTGTAATGCAGCCCAGTGCAATTTTTTATTTTTAAAGAAATTCCAAAGTTTCAAGTTACACTGCCGGCGATTGTGGCCAGAATGTGGCTGGGGCATGTCACAACAGTAGAGTGGGGGGAGTGGGAAGGAAGGAAAGAGTGGGAGGGGAGGGGACAGGGGGGCTGCGTGACTGCATTGCGCCGTCCCTGTCAATAGGTGGACCACCTCCCGGCCCCATAAAGCCGCCAGAGTCGAAGCTGGCAGCCTCTGCTGTCTGAGATCACAGCTGCCAGTAAGCGTGCTTGGAGCGGGGCTGCGGAGGACGGCTAGGGCTGGCCCCCCATGCGGCCCAAACCAAATTTTCATCTTCTAATGTGGCCCAGGGAAGGTGAAAGGTTGGACACCCGATTTAAAGCTTGGAATTTCATTATGGTTGCAGCTGGAAAAGCAAGTGCACATTGTTCAGGCTTTACTGTGTCTTACCCTCTGATGATAGACAGATTTGGGTTCTCTGGGATCTCTTGCGGGTCTACAGATCTAAGTAATTCATATTGTTATCAGTGATCTGACTCATCTTTGGCAGCCTACTATGTTTTTGAGATTACCAGGAAAGAGGTGCTCTACCTTACACACCAAACATGGAAGCCCCAGTTTCAGAACGAGAGAGTGACAAAGCAGTGGCAGAAAACAAGGGTCGCCCCACTGATTGCAGCATGCAGCCACCAACAGTTTAGCCATGGGGGAATGTCTGGTCCTAACAACAAAAGATCCCCGGTCTGTCATGAGCCATCCTCTGATATGATGTGCCCTTCCTCCCATCAGTATGCATAGACTGGTTTCCACAGAAGGAAAAAAAACATGGAAACTGTTTTCTGAAGGATGGTAATGGAAATCTGGTCTCAGCAGCTTTTCAGATGTGAAGTGCTACGTACAAAATAATGTGAATCTGGAGAAATCCAGTTTTTATATTCAGGAGAAACCCAGAGGTTATATTCAGTTGAAATAGGAGTAATAGTTATTTTCCTAAACATTTGGTAATATTTCCAAAATGCAGAAAGAAATCTCAGAAAATAAATTACCTGGAAGTTGAACATTAATATAAACTGAATTTTATTTTTTAACCCAAGGTGCAACTCTCTGTGTGATCTGCCAAGATAGGAGCTCCTTGCGTCAAACTATAGTTCGTTTAGAGCTGGAAGATGCGTGGCAGTTTCGTCTGAGAGATGAATTTCAAACTGCTAACAGTAGTGAAGATAAGCCCCTGTATTTTCTTACCGGACGTCATATATAAGCTTGAGAAAATATGAAAGGAAAAGAACTAGCAAGACTGGTCATGTTTTTTCCCCTTCTTTTCATTTAAAGTACAATCACTGTGGAGTAAAGTGCAACCAATACCTGCGTTCACTACGCAAAGGATATCCCAAATTTCTAGCTCAGTCCCTACATGCTTATCTGTTCTGCGACTGAAGGAGTATTGACTCAAGTTAATTCTTCATGGGTCACCATTGCAGAAGCTAAGGTAATGCCATCCCTGCTGTGACCCTGGATATGGAGAACAGCATTTTAGTAGGTGTTCACTTAATCCCTTTTGTGCTACGCTAAAGAGGGGAAATTAAATTGACTTTCAGCCTCTGACAACTTGAAAGTGTTACACAAGATTTACACAAAGAACGTGGAATCATTTGAAGATAATATGTTGAGGAACGCGGTCTGTTTCTCTTCATATCTGTACTTTTGGTACGGTATACTCAGGGGTTTGAAACTGCAAAGTAACATAGATATTTGTGTTTAAAAGAGTAATCTTTGTTCACTTTCTGTGCAGTGTTAGCTTAAGGTTTGTAATTTTATATGTATTGGAACAGTTCTGGCAAAATTTCCACAAATTTTAAAAGTTTACTACATAAGCCTGAACAAACCAATGAATGTATGGCAGGCATTGTATGCAGATGCAAGTTTGTTTGACAACTGTTATTCCACTCTTCGGGGTACCTGTTGGTGTGAATCCAGGGATCCTTAGACATTGACAGAGGAGATCACCTCAACAGGACATAATTTTCCCCTCCCCTCACCCCAGCAGTTATGTATGGAAGAGGATCCAGAAAGATAAGCTGTATGCAGAAACATGTTTCTGAATATGGATCATCCTTGATTGTAGTTTGAAAAGCATCTGGTCAGCCAGCCCAAGTGTGTGCATATTGTCTGCTCAGTGCAACAAAACTACATGAAAGTTACTTCTGTCCTTAGCGCTCTCTGATATTATTTCAAAATGACTAAGCAACTTGTAGCTCTCTTCCTGTCCATCCCTTCCCCCTTTGTTTTCCCATGGTCATCTTACTTGCTTGAACTTTCTGTAGTCCTTGGGAGGAAGAAGGCTGGTTTTATTCTTTTACCTGGAATATTTTGAGCAGAGATTGGACTCAATGGCCTTAAGACTCCCCCTTCCACCTTCATTTTTCTATGATATATAATTCCACAAATAATAAACAGTCAATTAAACAGTAATAATGGGTTCAATACATCATGACATAGTTATGGCTGAAGCAAGCCAGAAGCTAAAAAATCACTTTCAACTGAGCTGGGACCAACAACAGAAACTGTGTTCTCTTAAATAAAGGTCTTAAAACACACTTGGAAATGTTGGCCAGTATATTGTGAATACTTAGGACTACAATCCTATTGAGGGAATGCTGAAAGGAGGGGCACTCTCATAAGCATCCTGTCCAGGAGATTGCCTCCACACACCTAATCTTACACTGGCTGTGAGGTTAGTCACACGTCAGAGGGTGCAAACCATAGTGTACTTGCCCTTACGTGCTCAGTCTTTCTCAGAAGGCTTCTGGCCTTAGGCTGGATCTGTGTGCAGAGTGGGCTCTTAATAGCTTCTTTCAACAAGGTAGCCTTGTTAGTCTCTTTTAGCATGCATATGGAAACAAACAAACAAACAGAAGTCTTCTAGATAAATGACAGACTAGCACATGTATTTTAGTGTGATATTCTGTGGATTACCACCCATTTCTACAGACATGTGGAGTATAATACTTAGGTCACAGTATCATTCCTCTTGTAATCTTACAGTGGGAAGTCTGTGCCTACAGACAGCACCCCTCCCCAAGTTTACAAATTATTCACCCACAACATAGATACAGAGGAACAAGAGCCTGATATAAACCTAGGCCCCAGCCATGTCACCCACAGCAAATAGGGCCTATTTACATATTCAGTTTCTAATGTGTTATGTATCAGGAGCCTTATGGTGCTGTGGTTAAACGGGAGTACTGCAGCCAAGACTCTGCTCATGATTTGAAATACTGTACATCTCATGTAGCCAGCTGAAGGCTGTCTCAACCTTTGATTCATCTGAACTCAATAAATTGAGTACCCAACTTGCTGGGTGAAGCGGGGGCAATGTGTAGCCTGCATAATTCATTGTAAACTGCCCAGAGAGTGCCTTAAAGCACTATGGGGTGGTTTATAAGCAACACACTTTGCTTTACAGCCAGCAGTGCCCCTCTGCATTTTACGTAGAGCAGATAGGACATTCTCTGTACAAAATAAAAGGTCATAAACCTGACATCAGAAATGGTAATATACAGAAAATGCTAAAACACTTCAACTTTTCAAACAAAAAAGGATTTTATCTCAAAAATTTAAAAAAGATTAACTTTTAAATTGGATTTTTTTGATTTGTTAAAGTGTTTTTTTTAAAAAAGCTCTGTAATGATAATTTTAATTTAAAATGTATTGGACTTCCATGGAATCCTTATGGAATAAAGATGTAAATTCTGATTCTATATTATGAGACAAAGTATTCATATATATACTTTAAAACTTTCTTAAATACCGTGTTTTCCCGAAAATAAGATTATATTAATTTTTGCTCCAAAAACGTATTAGGACTTATTTTCAGGGGATGTTTTATTTTCTTCATGTACAACAATTTATATTTATTCAAATACAGTAATGTCATCATCATCTGGTTGCTTCACAATGGTGGAGGACGGGGTTTCACTTAACTAGGGCTTATTTTGGGGGTAGGACTTATATTACGAGCATCTTGAAAAATCACACTAGGGCTTATTTTCAGGTTAGGTCTTATTTTCGGGGAAATGGGGTAGGCCCAACAATTCTTGTAATGGGACGTCAAATTTATGGTGTTCCACAGGGGTCTGAACGTATAGTTTAGTGTAACCTTTCTATCTTACCTAATAGTCTAGTAGATAACCTCAGAAAAATCTGTGATATTCAAATTGGCTTTATGTCTAGAGGCACATAACTGTTAACAGCATTATATGCCAGTAAGAAATTACAGACCTGGCTAGCCCTGGTCATATATAATTTTGTGGCCTAAATATTGCACTCCATGGATCTGAAGAAATGGATTATGGTTGTATGGTATGTCTAGATTATGTAAACCTCCCCGAATAGTGATTTCACTAAATCAGATGGTTTATAAGCTTTATAAATAAAATAAATAAGTAAATATTATAATCCATAAAAGCTCACGTTACATTAAATCTCTTAGTCTGAAGGTGCCACAAATCTTTTTTGTTTTGTTTTGTGTATATACGGACACATACAGTCAACACCTACAGTCATAGCAGGGAGACATCTCTGCTCCAACCATGATCTGCTTCTGTGTATAGTTTGCTCTGTGCACCCAACAAAAGTACATCTGTTGGCAGCGTGAAGGAGCAAAAATAAATCTAAGGTCAGTGAGCACTTCAGACATTACTATGTGACCTGGCATCTCTGTTATGTCAAACTATCAATGCTGCAGGGGGAAAACTTGAATGGCAGAAAGAAGGAGAATGTGAAGTATGTGACAGCCTCCTTCCTCTGCAGTAGTCACCCAAGCAAGCGTCCTGCATATATGCTTATCTCAGTGGCTGAAATGAGGGAAACAAACATCTACTGAGCCCAGGAGAACTCTTTCACATGCAAGCACAGCATACCATGCTTTTTGTTTATTTGAATTAGAGAGGCGTGTTCAAATGATTTTAAATAGGGAGTGAATTGTTTTAGAATGAACGTTTTGCACCAGTTCTTTATGTTGTGAAATATGCTGAGAGTGTAAGTCTAGTACAATCTGATCTTCATACTGCAGTAAACACTGATATAGTATAATTCACTCCCCCTTTGCTGCTCATCACCAGATTTTTTCCTACCATATTTCACTTTTAAAGCTTATTACATTAATAGTTCTTCTTTTACACATTTGTACACTTTCTCCTGTCACAAAATATTTTAAAAGAACAGCCTGTTTTAGAAGATGATTAAAATAATACGCATTGGGTATTATGATTTAAACACAAACCGTGTACCTGCAACAAAATTAAGAAGCATCTGCTAAAATGGCATTAGAACAAAATGTCAATTCATGTAACATTTTTACCTTGGGAAAGAGCTGCTTACAAATAATGGAAAACATAATATATTGATGGAAGTTGGAAAAAGATAACAATAGCTTCCCAACCTATTAGTTTCATTATAGCTTTACATACTAGTAGCAAATTTCAAGAAAACAATCAATATAGATTATTTTGAATTGCTTGTACCCATACAAAATCTGCCTTACATTTCAATTTCCATCTTTAAATGTCAGAGGTAGATGCTCATTTAAAAGCTACAATTAGCTACACTGTAAAGCTGATATATTTACTATGCAGATTATGATTTGGCATGATGAATACAGATAGTCTAGGGATAACACTGTGTTTAACATTCTGGTTTAATACCTGCATAACATTAATTTGTGAGTTTCCCAAATTGTTGCCATTTTATTGCAAATTTTGCAAATATAAAGTTTTCAAACTTTTCTTTGTATATTTGATATTTTGCACTAAATTCTTAAAATACCAGGTGCTGAGAATTACATACTTAGACCCTTGGTAAAGAGGTACAAAATTATATGTAATCTAAGACTTGAAGACTGAGGGTCTTTTCACACAGTGGGGGGATCTGGGGCCATGTGTGTGGGAGAATTTGTGTCCAGATATTGAAGTTCCTGAGCAAGCACTATATATTCTGTAACAAGATTTTTTGTTTTGTTTAGAAAGTACTTAGAAAAAAATGTACTTTTTTCTTGAGACTTTTCCTTACTTGATGTACCACTTTGTAGACATGGTTTTTGTTAAAAAATTTAACAGTGCACTCCTTGTTGGGAAGCTTGTGAAGGAATACAACTTTTTAAAAATCATTCTTGGACACATTATGACTAAAATGTTTTGTGTGGTTGTGTGAAAAGATCCTAAATACTGTCTTGTTATTCGATAAGGACAACTGGTTATTCAAAACAATGTCACTAAAGCACAGCGAGCTGAAACCTCTTTTCAAAATGTCCTCATAAATTTTCATGTACCACAATACAAGCTCTTGTGATGATCTATGGGACTGATAAGAACAAATTACCAAAGGCTACCACATTGTTGTTCTGGTTACCAACCTTGCCAATAAAAGAGTGACATGAATGGATTCAATAGGCCAGCATTACTTTACCTGTAGACCTGTTAAAACAAATGGATGATAGGTCACAGGTTATACTGAATGTAATTTGTAATTCTGAATAAATCACTCAGATATTTCTGTAATTTATGCAGTTGCTTTGTGCAATCTCTGAAAAGGGATTAAATGTTGCTTTCTCAGGACTGCTTCACATTTGACCAATTTCCTACACTGGTAACTCTGGTTAAGAGGAACTTAACCATCTGATAACAACAGCCCAAATCCAAGGGAAACGACTTCTCCCATCCTCACAGCTGCCTCTGTGCAGCCCCAAAGAACCTGCTCTGCAAGGCTGTGGAACCCCCTCCAGCCAGCCTTCAGGTGGAATTGAGGGTGCAGAAGTAGGGGAGAAAGTTGTATCACGCTGGCACTGCAGTGATGGTGCAGCATCAGATTTAAGCCACTGTGTTACATGTGAAATGAGCTACAACTTTTATATGTAACTAGACAAACATTTTCAACCTTTGTATATGTTGACCTAGCCACTGCTCATTTCCTTGCCTACCACACCCCCTTATGTAGGAAGCTCATCAGATTTGAAGCAGCCCTTGGTGTAAATTCTCTTAACCAAAACTTGGTGAATTTAGCTTCACTAGTCAGTCTACCTCAAATTTTATTGTTTGAACTGAAGTTCTCTGCTCTTGTGGCTATAGTATGTTTATAATGTTCTTTCATTAAATTCAGTGAATGTTGTATTACCATAAAAGAGTCTGTCCTTCTTTTTAACACTGTGCAAAGTATTTCTATAGTGAACCTAGGCTTGGTGAAACAGCAGTACTTTTTAAAGCTTCCTTCTCCATTACTAAACCCAGTTCTAAGTGTTTCTTCTAAACTACCAGCATATACTGTACTTTCAATTTTTTAAAGGTAAGTGGTTTGTTCTACAGTTTGATCTGGTTGCTAGTTGCACAGAGTCGCTATGCTGTCCCACAGTGCTAGCCAACAAAGCACAATTGATTACTGATTCAAAACCTCTAACGACACTGGCCTATTATTACATAGTACTGGTTGTCCAAAAACAGTGGCATGATTCTGGAGAATAAACAGTATAATCTTCATTACTATAATAAAAGAGACTCCATTAAAAGAGACTCATTACTATATTAAAAGAGACTTAGATTTCACCATCTAATGCTTTTTTTCCACTTCGTTCACATAGGAGAATCTAATACTAAAAAGTGGCAACTTCTGTACTTCAGTTTTCTTATCTCATGGTTACAGAACTGAGGCGTAAAAATATCAGGAATCAGGAATGGAGAATATATTAGCCCCCAAATATTGCTAAACTGTGACTCCTATAAGGCCTAGCCAGCGTAGCCATAATAAGGAGTGATCAGAATTGAAGTCAAACAAGATCTGAAAGTTCCCACCTTGTCTTAGAGATAGGCCTCCCTCAGTCTAAAAGTATACTTCACTTGCCATGGCAGGCACCGAATGAAAACAGCAACTGCCACAGCTGTTTCAGGAGCAAGCCCGTCTTTGAGTTACTTATCCACCCAACTTCCTTACAAGATCATCTTCACGTAAGTTTAAAGGTAAGAGTTAAATTGCTAGATTAACAGTTCACATAGCAAAAAAATTAAAAAATAAGTACATATAAATACCGTATCAGAAGCCTAATGCCTCAGTAGCAGAAGTGCAATAGTGGTGCTAGATGCCCATGCGTTCCTGAAGGGCATTTCCATGTGCAATTGTTGTTGCTACTTGTGCCATCAAGTCACCGGCATATGATGCCCCAATGAAAAAGTGACAGCGGAAATGTCCTATCATTCATCACTCTGGATCAGCTTTTGTGAACTCGAGGCCATGGCTTCCTTTAGTGAGTCAGTCCATCTTGTACTTGGTCTTTTTCTTTACATGATTTCTAATTATTCAGATTTTTTGTTTTTACAGTAAGCACATAGAGAAGAGAATATATGCTTCAGCTCTAACACCATGTTTTGTTAGAAAAGGTTTGAAAAGGAGCTGTAACTAGGTCTGGATATTCTGCCTTATTATGACCACCTGCCACAAGGACTGCGTACAGTTCTTCAGACTTAGGCCCTGGCTGGAACCAGAATGTTGAGCTACACCTATCCCCAATCTGTTTCAGCAAAGTTTATCTTAGAACAAATGATACTGAGAACTTGAAATCTTATGCCTTAAAAGCATACATATTACATTTGATTTCCCCCTCTTCTTGACAGAAGAATCAGACTAGTGTTTCAATTAGTTTTTAATATTCAACCATATCAAAGGAACTGCTTAAATGCATTTATTAGTACATTATTTAAAAATTATCAAATACTTTAGTTTTAATCTACAATTTTATACAGGTCAAGAAAGGCCACAGCATTTTATCAACATATGCCCTCTCTGAAACTGGAGAGATTTATGTTTTAAGTATCATAGTGAAGTCCACAAATGAAGGTATATATCCAGTATGCTATTGCTGAAGGTATCAGGGGCATCTTTCCTCCATAGTCTACTCTGAGGCTCTACTTTTTAAACATCTCCCAAATATATACTGAAACAACATGCCATGCTGTTGTAGCCCATCTTTTATTGCTGTTTCTATAAATTATTGAGCATGCAGTCCTTTCACTACCTTAGTAAAGACAAGATACAAGCAGTCAAGAGTAATTCTCATTGCTCTGGTATATACCTATTTTGTGAACTTCAAGAGGTACTTAAAAGGTGACCACATTTCTTGAACTAGTTGACAGTCCACTATGAACAATTTTATATGCTGCATGTAAACATGACTAAGTTACTATGGATAATACATACAGTTTTCATAAAAATATATTTTAAAAAATTACCCTACTTCTGTACTGTTTACAGTTTTAATAAAATACAGCAACCTTTTGGTTGTTACTACTCCTGAGTTTACTGCTATTAAGTGTTCCGTTCCCTTGGTTAGCATCTGCAACTGGCCAACAGATTTTAACAATTTCTTTTTACCTTTTGCTATAAAAGTATTTACTTCAAGCAGGTTGTTGTCCACTGATAAAGTTGTATACCAGGAACTGACTAGTACCAAAGTACTGTGTTGCAAACAGTTTTCCGTCAGGAGTAGGATCAGAAAAAGCAATTTCTTCTTTACTCAGATATGAGCCATATATAAAGTTGCTCCTGTTTAAAATATATTTTAAAAAAATAATAATGGTGGAAACAGAATTCCATTTAATATTCTCAATAATACTAACATGCTAATGAAGGCATGCTTAGACAAAGACCAATTATGGAAATACTACCACATTATGCCTTTCAATAACACTCAGAAAGCAATTAACCAGTTCCTCCTTTTGCCCACCTTCCCACATTCTCAGCTGGCATACAATTTCTGAAAAATGAATATTTGGCATATGGATTCTACTAATAATAGCTAGGATACAGATGACTTCCAAACAGCAATAAGACTAATAAAAATATACTGCACTTGATGGTGGCTACTTTAAATATATTTTTGGAAAGTTTGCTTATTC
The DNA here is from genome assembly GCF_051106095.1 of Pogona vitticeps. Lineage (NCBI taxonomy): Eukaryota > Metazoa > Chordata > Lepidosauria > Squamata > Agamidae > Pogona > Pogona vitticeps. Next base: position 185,342,915 of record NC_135786.1, read on the forward strand.
TAAACGAACATCTTAATATCTGAAATATTCTGAATACCCAACAACAGTAGTTCCCAACCTTGGGTCCACAGATGTTCTTGGACTACAACTCCCAGAAATCCTGGCTAGAATAGCTAGTGGTGAAGGATTCTGGGAGGTTTAGTCCAAAAACATGGTGATCCAATGCTGGAAACCACTGCCCTACAATATTATACAAATACTGTATGTTTATTTCTGAAAAACAATCATGTGGCTTAAGACTTAGCACAGTTCATGACAATATAGGCACAAATCTACTTACCTCAGGCATTCCAACATCCGAGAAGCAATTTTCTTCCGTCGCATTAAGTTGAACACCCAAATGCGACTAATGCCACAGATGGCTGGCTCAGGCGATGTTGAGCAGCACCAAGCCTTTTGCCTTTCAAAGGTGACTTTTTCATTTTCGGTACTAACCTCTGGAACCTTTTCCTCAATAACTCTATACCCCTACAAATATAAAGTTAACATTCTTTGTCACTGCCAGGTGCATACAAACTGCTGATACAAGATGAAGTTTACCACAGCTGTTTTAATGTTTACCTTAGAATGCTGAATCTATGTACGATCCCGCCTTTGCAGTTTGATTCCCACAAACAGAACGCAAAAATAAAGAACCTGCTAGCGTCAGTAACAGCTCACACCAATTTATGTACCTACTGTCCTGCATCAGCTGTCTTCCATGCCTCCCAGTGAGTCTGCATCCTCTGAACAAAGTATTATCTCTCTTTCAATATACAAACATTTGTCCTGCAGTGTTCTTTGTGATAACTGCATGGATATTGCAAAAACAAATTGAGCCAAACCACTGGCTTTGCTGAGAAACAAGCAGACTCCTTCTCAATATGAATTGTTCCCATTACAGCTGGCCATTACAAGAATGATAATTATATCTTTAAAAGTCAGTTCCAAATTTTGCTCTCCCACCATTCTTTCCCCATCCCCTGGGTCAAGCTATTTATATTGCAATTCCAGTTTATTTTGATTTATTTTATTTTATTTATTCCATTTATACCCCCCTATCTGGTCAATTGCGACCACTCTAATTGTACACAAACTAGTTGAAGAATGAAATAGAATTCTTCATGTAACAAATGTCTAATGAATAAATGTGATATAAACTTTGCAGAGAAAAACAGTTGTACAAAATTAAAAAGAGAGTTGTTCTGAAAAGAGCTTTACTCACCCACTGGATATGCTCTGCAATTAAGCAGCCAGTTACTTTTTTATCATTAGAAATAAACAGAAGAGTCTTTGTTCTAGAGCATGTGAGAGGAGCTTGCTGAAATCCCAGATCGTTATCTACCATCTCTCTGATCTCATCAACCTGCCAAAATAACATAACACAATAATATAATACATGCAAAAGTAACATAACACAATAATATAATACATGCAAATATATTGTTGTATGTTCCAGGACTACTGAGGTATATAGAAAAAGATAATATACAACTGACAGGACTTACATAATCCTCTAGATGTTTTTATATTTCACATCCCAACATTCCTCACAAATGGCTATGCTCATTACAATTGTGGTTGAACTCTGTAGGGAGCATACAATCCAAACCCTGCTATCATCCCTCAAAGTTATATTCCCCCCCCATCTTAGCGTGCGTGCATACAGACACCGTGTCATGTGCATTTTCCCTTACTTCAAGTCACTCTAATCATCTCAGTCAAAGAAAGCAACACTGGGCAACATTTATTTATTTGATTTCTATCCCACCCATCTAGACCAAAGGTCTACTCTGGGTGGTTTTACTCTAGGCTGTTTTCCAAATATTATAAACGCTCAGAGCACAGTCATCTTCCATGAATCTACTTCTGACTCAGATCTTTTCTGCAAGCCCTAACAGTGGTGTTCTTCCATGCATGACCAAACATTCCACTCAAAGTGAGTTTTTGTGCTTTTTATTTTTGTGCTTTTTATTTCACTTCAGAATTGAATAACTACATTATTTTCTTGAAATTACCCAATTCGCATTTTTGGGACAGGTGATCTGTTAGGATAATAACTTACATTCCCAATCGGGTGCCATTTACTTCTATTCAGCAACAGACTCTATCCTGGCACTGTGGTAAACCACACCATTTTCTGAAGTAACTTGATTATTCATTCATACCTACTGGCTCCACATCACTTCATATGATAGATCCATCAGGCTAACGAGGGCCAAATTCTTTAAGATTCTTAAATTTTTGAAAAAGTACATACAATTGGCATCTCTATGAATCCAAAACTGTTCTGCAATTTTTCTAACTGAAATACCTTTAAAGTAATGGGGTGCTGTGAAAATACAGTATTATTAATAATGGAACTTTTTTGATTGCACCCTGATCGTGATATGACAGACTCCGCATTTAAAAATAGCAACTGATTCTTACCTAAAATTAAAGGCTGCCAAGCTAATATAAATAGGAGCCTTGTGGTGCAGTGGTTAAACTGTTGTACTGTAGCCAAATGTCTGCTCACAACCTGGGGTTCTATCCCAAGTAGCAGGCTCAAGGTTCACTCAACCTTCTATCCTTCTTTCTGAGGTCAGTACATTGAGTGCCCAGCTCACTGGGGGGAGGGGGCAATGTGTAGCCTGCAATATTAAATTGTAAACCACCCAGAGAGTGCTTTAATCACTATGGGGCGGTATGTAAACAGCACACTTTGCTTTATTGAGCCAATTTAGAAATATTTACTTCCTTATAAGGAAAAGCAAGAACACAGATTTCTTTTAAAGCCTGACTTACCTTTCTCAGTGCATATTTTGGATCATCAGGAAGTACCATTATTATCTTGCCATCCGGATACTCAGCCAAAATTCTTTCTTTCTTCCAACCCTAGAAAATAAACAAATAAAAATTCAACTAAACACATGTTTTTATACTGCCCAGATTTCCTTGTAATGCTTTGCAGAATCATCTCTTTCCTTAGTGAACTAACATCCTGACTGAGCTGTTTCACTTCTGATATGAATAGCCACACAGTAGCCTATACAAAGCAGAACAATCAACACCAAACTATTCATGAAACTTTTATAATGTAGAACACCCTCCTTTTCCCCTTCCTGAACAATACAAAACAGTTTAGGACTGGCAAACAAATTATGTTAACTGAGCCAGTTCCGCAAAACAGCAGAGAGCAAGGGCATATAGTTAACAGAAATATGTAGAGTTTTTCTTTTTAAAATACAGTACAGTGTTTCTTTAACATAGTTACCTCCACAAATATAAAGTATACATTTTTTAACATCCTAGCATGCAAAAGACCTCCAGAAGGTTTTCAGTGAACTGAATGGCATGCAATGGTTCAAAATAAGGAATCATTATCCTCTCAGTGGTTATAACTATCATAGTCACAAAAGTGAGACTATAAAAAGTATAACTACCTTCTAAGAACCTAAAGGGGAATGTTGCTATGCTGTGTGTATCTGAAGTGAAACATACTCAAAAATGAGGTAATTAACTCTTCTTCAGATCCACACTGTTGGTGATTAATGAGCAGAACCTGCATGGAAAAACAAAACAAAAAGCCACTTAAGTCTATTATGATGGGACTTATCCAGAAATCAGAATTTATGCTGTTCAGAAAGGATGCCCAAAGTATGAATTATAGAAGGGTTTAAAGTAAAGTATATTTTACTGAACTAATTAATGTGCAAGGCTTACCTATGCTTGATACATGAAATACCTTGACAGTGTGGGGCGGAAGGAAGCTATCTGGAAAAGACTGAATCTTACATTTAAATCATGTCTGAAAATGTTCATCTCAAACTTATATTTTCAGTGCTAATAATAGTTTAGCTTACTTTCAAGAAATTATACTCAACCAGCTATCACTCACTCCTATCAGATGAAAACTCTTTTAGATACCACCCCCAGCAGAGTTACATATTTCTTCAGTGTATTTCTGTCCCAATTCAATCCAAAATACAGTTTAATTTACTTTCAGAAATCTGTAAAAATGTCATCCTTCAAAATCTACTGTTATGCATTCTGGTCTCAATTGTTGGATTTAGTTCCACTCTAATAATAATAATATAGACACCACAAAATGAGACAGAATTTGCAAAGAGTTAAAGTATTTCCATGTCCACCTCTACCATTACCCAACACAAAGGCAGATGCTCAGAAGCAGGAAAGCAGCAACAAGGTACTTCAAGTCAGAGCTCAGTGTGACATATGACTGTGTGCATTCTGCCTCTTCAGCTAGCCTTCAGTCCTCACATAGATTAAAGAATCCCAGTACAGTACTGAAGATTCCACTGCCAGTCTAACTAGATATCTGCAGATGCATTAGGGGTACTATGTTATTAAGTCTCACACATCAAAATGCCTTGAGCCAGCCCCTACTCCCTGTAATGTGCTATACATGAGGCTGCCACTGAAGACAATTCATAAATTATGGCTAGATCAGAATATGGGTGCTGGACTACTACCACAGAGTGGGCATTTTAGAACTTATAAAACCAGGACTTCACCAATTTCACCAGCTTCTAGTCTATTTCCAGGTACTTTCAAAATGTTGGTCTGGACCTTTAAAGCCTTAAAGTTTGTTTGTCCTCATCCAGACCATTACTGATGCCAAGCACTTGTTTAGAGTCAAGACAGCTTTCCTGGAATTGGGTGGAAGGAATTGAGTGCCATCCTCATACTGGTGACACTGAACCCCAGAACTCTGGACAACCTCTCCCAACAGTTTCATGTAGATGTTAAAAAGCATGGGTGACAAAGCAGAACCCTGAGGAACACCACAGGCCAATGGCCAGGGTGTTGAGCAAGAGTCACCCAGCCCCACCTTCTGAGTTCTCCCCTCCAAGAAGGACTGGAGCCACTGTAAAACGGGTACATAGGCTTTGGCATTCTCTTTCCCCAGAGAGGATCACTGTGATCTACTTCTGGCACCAGATAAAGATCTTTTATTTACAATGCTTTTTGAAATTTTAACTTCTGTTGACCTGTTTTACTTAGACCTGCTTTAGTCTGTATCATCTTTAGTTATTTATGGTGTTCTAACTGTAAGCCAAACTGATCATTTCAGAGGAACACATGTCTAAATAATTCGAACTAAACAAATTGGACTACAACACTGCAATCCTATGCACACCAATTTGAAATGAGGCTTGCTGAAGTCAGCAGGATTTCCTTTGAGAAAAAATATGTGCAGACAGGAATGCAAAAACTGGATTAAGGATATAAGAACAGCTCCTGAGTTCAAATTATTATTTACAACATGGGTTATACATAAATTTATCTCATGTGGACAATCCAGTCAGATCTGCAGAAATACATCTGCAGTTCATTTATGAGGTTTTCACAGTCCAGTACTAGCAGGAAACAAGCAATGTGATTAAATAAAGCGCCTAGATTCTGTTTCTGATGGAATACCAACACACTATCCAATAAAAAAACTTGTATTCAAGACAGCCTGCCAGGCTTTACTTAAAAAATAAGCAGCATGCCTAACAAAAATGACAAGGGAACCACTGTAAGAACATACTCAATTAAGACATCACTGGATCAGAAGGAATACAGTGATCATTTTTCACCAAGGGAAGCTGAAGCTTCCATTCCAAGCTGCAAGCAATTCACTCATCCAGGTATCTTCAACACCCTAGCTCCAACCCTGTATTCTCTAAAGCTCTTATGTTGTTCTACTCTCTGGATTTCTCTGTACAAATGCTTTATAAATACAATATAGAAAGTATAAGTAACTATAGTTTGTGTAAATACTGAATGGTTTACAAAACCATCAATATGAAAGCAAACCTGGAACAGATTTTTCTGTCTATCAGTACATTCCAAGCTAGATTTGAACCAAAGATTGACTTTGTTTGACACACAAATTAAACAGCTTGGCAAGTTCAGTTCAGTTATCCTGGAGGTCTTATCAATCTCAAAGAAGAGTATGGAAGGTAACATATATGATAAAGAAAACAAACTTCACTAGCTACACTTATTGCTACACATATAAAGTTCCAATGGACATCCAGGAAAAGTTACTCTTCTGGACTATAGCTCCCAGAATCCCCCCACCTGGCCATAGTTGTTGGGGAATCCCTGGACACTATAAAAACTTTTCCAATCTTTCTTTTAGGGACATATTTTCATATGTCCAATCACAGCTTTGTATGGTGGATAAAATTAATATCAGTCTTCACAAAACTTAATGCTTTCCATTAGCCATATGAAATGCAAATACCCCATCTCATTTTTACATATTTTATATATACACAAGGCAAACCATAATCAAAATGTACTCATTCTATGATACTGCATAAAGAAACTAGCTTGATCTGGCTTGGTCAGCTCTTCAGTGCTAGATAATATAATATTGCTTCATAGCAATAAGTAGTAAAAAATTGCTTGGAAAATGAGTCTAGGAAACAGCCCAGCATGGAAAATTAGTCCATGACTGACAACAATAAAAACATTAGACATTTGCCTACAATACCTGTAGTGTTTAAAAACAGTAGTAGGCAGAACTATGGTTAATATCGCAAAAGTGCCAACTCAGTGTCTCAAAGTAATTGAGTCTTCTTACCACATATTTTACAGCACTTATAAACTGGTTGTGAAAGAGGAGATGTTGAGTTTCATCCTCAGGATTTGCAGCAGTGTAAAACATCCCACAAACATTGCAGGAAATGGCTCCAAATCTTTTTTGCCCTGCATCCTACATTAAAAAACAAATATATTGGTCAAACAAGAGTAATGCTCAGTATAAAACAAGCTATTAACGACAGAGATGGTCCATGAAAACAAAATCTTGAGATATCTTGCTAAACAGTTTCAGGCATCCTGCTGTAAGAAAGAACAATAGTGCTGTTTCCTTACTTGTTATTATCAGTGATAATGACCAAGAACAACATTTAAAGGCTTCTGCAGAAATACAAATACTGTAGATAGATCACAAGGTAGCAGCTTCGGCATGGTCCAAACATCAGATAAATGCAAGGTCTTCCTTACCAATTTACAAGAAGCAAGGATTAAACTAGCCAGTAAATTGGCTCAAGGAGCCCAAGCAAAGGGAAAAAGAGACACTGTACTGTAAAAATCATAGTAAGGTCTTTCCACCCCACCTCATGCTGATGTTGTCAGAATTCTGGATGCCTAGCTGCTTTCCCATTCCATCTGTACTTATAGTGCAGTGGTTTGCAAATGCCCCACCCCCAAATCCTGGATATATTCACAATTCTGCCTGTGTAAAACAAGAGTATTTACACTTCTGAGGCCACCATCCTATGTGGTATTACCAGGGAGTGGCTGAGATCCTGTTGGGTGACTTCTGCCTATGCAATGGGAATATCACTGGCAGTGGGAGGCTGCAGCAGCTTCCTTTTGCAATTTTGGGATGCACATGACTTCGTTGCATTGTCTGTAAGCAGCAAACACCCCAAAATTGCAAAAGCCATTAATCAGAGGAAATATGCTGCTGCCAGTATTGTCATTTCCACTTCAGCCAGTTTCTCTAAAAAGAGTAAATATGAGGAAATATGCACATATTATTTTAAATAATAGTGCTGTGGAAAGGTATTTACCCCAGAAGGCAGGCTAAGAATATTTAAATAAAACAAAACAAGAATCTGTCATTTCCATAAATACAGTATTATTACAATCAATAATCCAATCACAATCTTTTATAATGAAGTTTATGTGTAAGTTTGGGCTTGATAAAGTAATGCCTACATTTCAGGTTTCTCCAAAATTACAATTTCACCCCTGAAAAATGTGTTTACATGGTTTAAAATTTTATGAAGAGTATACACCTAAAATCAAGTCCCGCTACAGCTAAATGTCTTCCTTCAAATCATCATCTGCAATCATTCAAACCTCCAGAAGGAGAGACAGCAGCAACCTTAGCACTTTGCTTAAATTCAGCTTTATGACCTGATATGTCACTATCAGCTGCATTTCATACCTAAAAATCCAGCACTCAACTTTGCTGTTTTTCTCTTCCCTTCCAATCCTTCTTTCATTTGTAAAACACTTTATCAACACAATGCCAAAAACAGAAGCATAAAGACTCATTTAGAAGATATATTTGGTTAGAATAATACTCAAGTTGAATGCACACAAAAAGTAGAACATAATACTTACAATGGTTAGCTGCTTATCACTATCTTTTGCTGCTTCTTTTAGTTTCTGAATGTGTTCTTCAGAAGGGAAGTTTCCACATTTTGATGTTAATGAAAGACATGCCCTTTAGTTATAAAAATAAATCATGTGAACAAAATGTTACTTCTATTTCATATATTTCAGTATAAAGTTTGAAATGCTTTCTTAAAAACTTAAATGGAATAAAGGCATAATTGGAAGGGAACTACCAGTCCTATAATGCCTTGCATCTCTCACAGAGCTTAGTCCCTCCCAGCTACTTCCTCTGTCTTGTTCATTATGAAGAAGCCTTTATTCCTCAGCTGTAAGTGACATAAACACTCAAAGTACTTTGGTGGGTGGTTTTGTTTGTTTATTGCTAAAGCCCTCAGAATTTTGGATAGGGGAAATTCATGCAGACATCTCGGGGATGTAGTTCAAAAAATACCAATATCCCATATCAGAGAATCATAGAATTGTTGTAGGGTTGAAAGGGACCTTGGAGGTCTTCTAGTCCAACCCCCTGCCCAAGGCAGGAGACCTCATACTATCCCTGACCTCATACTATCCCAGACAGATGGCTGCCCAATCTTTTCTTGAAAACCTCCAGCGATGGGGCACCCACAACATTGGGAAGCAAGCTGTTCCACTGCTTAATGGTTCTCACTGTAAGGAAATTCCTCATTTCCAGGTTGGATCTCCCTCTGACGAGTTTCCACCCATTGGTTCTTGTCCTACCCTCAGGCGCAATGGAAAATAAATCGATGCCCACTTCCCTGTGGCAACCCTTCAGATATTGGAAGACTGCTATCATGTCTCCCTTCAGTCTTCTCTTTGTTAAGCTAAACATGCCTAGTTCTTTTAGTTGTTCTTCATAGGAATTAGCCTCCAGTCCCCTTATAATCTTTGTTGCTCCTCTCTGCACCCCTTTCAGGGCCTCAGCATCATTTTTTATTATGGTGACCAAAACTGGACACAGCACTCCAAGTGCGGCCTCACCAGCGCGGTACAGAGTGGTACAATCAGTTCCCGAGATCTTGATGCTATCCTCCTGTTGATGTAGCCTAGGACTATGTTGGCTTTCTTGGCAGCTGCAGCACACTGCTGACTCATCCTTAGGTGGTGGTCCACCAGGACACCTAAATCCCTCTCACAGGTACTATTGTCAAACCAGGTACCTCATCTCCTGTACCTGTGAATCTGATTTCTCCTGCCTAAGTGCAGGATTTCCAAGTGCAAAGACAGCTTCCACACTCATTGGATAGACTAGGGTTGCCTGCTTACCTTAGACAAGAGTAAGAACTGTTTTCAGGCAACCAAAAACTCAAACTATCTTAGTTAGTCCTTGTAGTATTAAAAGAACATACAGGAGGACCCTCATAGCTGTGGGATCAATATTTGCAATTTCACTTATCTGTGGCCTAAAAATATTAAATATATATATATATAAAAACCAGAAATATATATTTCCATGATGTACTTACCAGAACTGCCCACCACAGGGAGCCAAATACCATGCTATGGATTGAGGGACCCCCATATCCACAGGGGATTGGTTCCAAGCCCCCGTGGACACTGAAAGCTATGGATAATAGCAAACACTATATATAGCATAGTAAAAAAAGGGGGGGGGGGAGAGAAAACATATTTTCAAATATGTTACCAGAACTCGCCACTGAGGGCAGTGACCATGTTATGTATTCTTCACTATCAAGTATTCATAGCATGGTGTCTTGCTCCTTCTAGTGGCCAGTTCTGGTAATACATGTTAACAATGTTTTTTTTTTAGGGTTTTAAAAAATATTTTTTATATTTTCAGATCATAGATAAGTGAAACGATGGATACCGATCCCACAGATACAGAGGTCATACTATATTATGTGCTATCTGCTGCTTTTAGGCATTCACAGGGAAACAGCGAAAAAAAAACAGTTTCATGTCATCCTTCTAGAATTCATCCTCCATTTTAAGTAATATCGTTGAGTACTGAGTATAAAGGTGGAATACATTGTTGGTTCCTCCCTTCCTTGCTGGAGAAAGGAACAGAAGAATGCCTAATGCTTTCTTTTCTAAAAAGGAGAACTAGATGCTGGAACAGCACTTGCCAATGTTCTCTGCTTCTTTTCAAGGTTGATGGGAAAGAAAGAAATCAAACAGTTCTACACAACAACTTCATGACACAATCCCGTTTTAGATAGTGTTGTGTTCTGAAATCTGGCAAAGCAACCCTTCTAAAGCAGCATTGAACAGTTCCATATTTAGTCTTTAATCATTTATTTCCAAGGCAGACTAATTATTAGTATCATTACTACTAGTAGCCAAAAAAAGAGAGGGTTATTTAATTAAAATGACACATAAATAGAGCCCAGTCAGAAAGAACTTTTTGCCAGGCCTTTTTATCCCTACAATACATTTAGATACAATATCAGCTTTTCAGTTCTCAAAATAAAGCTCTTTATAATCTCAGATATCTGAATTTCAGGGAGGAAATGCCTATAAACATGAGTTTATATGGGACAAAAAGATAATGAACTGAAACTGAAGGTGAGTTTTCAGCCCAAAAATTCAGCATCTAGCCAGATTCCTATATTCAATGAATTACAGTAAAAGCAAATATACAGTGGTGCCTCGCTTAACGATTTTAATTGGTTCAAAAAAACACATCGCTATGGGAAAACATCACTAAGCAAAACACGTTTTCCCATAGAGATGCATTGTAAACCGGGTAATCCATTCCAATAGAAACGGATTGCCATCCTTAAGCGAAAATCACCATAAGAAACATTGCTAAGCGATACAATGTTTCCCCCATTGGAATGCATTGAAGCCTATTCAATGCATTTCAATGGTTTTGCGATGTCCGTTTTCGCTTTTGACAGGTCCGTTTTCGCTATTTTTAAAGTGTCTTAAAATGCTTGAAACCTGTTTTAAATGTTTGGGATTGTTAGTGCACCTTCTAAAACGTGTGCAAACTTAATTTGGCTTTGTTCTGACTCCAATGGGGGAGAAAAAAATTCACCAAAAATTAACGAAGACTCAGAACAAAGCCAAATTAGGTTTGCACATGTTTTACAAGGTGCTCTAGCGAATCCAAGCATCTAAAACAGTTTCTGAGTCTTCATTAATTTTTGGTGAATTTTTTCTCCTCCATTGGAATGCATTGAAGTGCCCGTTTGACAGCTGTCAAACTTGGGTTCAATGCATTTCAATGGGGGGAAAAATTCACCAAAACTTAACGAAGACTCAGAACAAAGCCAAATTAAGTCTGCACACATTTTAGCAGGTGCACTAACGATTCCAAGCATTTAAAACAGTTTTTGAATATTTTAAGACACTTTTAAAATTGCAAAAACGGACATCGTTAAGCGAAACAGGGGACCCAAAATGCATTCGCTATGTGAAGCATGGTCCCGAAATCGCTAAGCAAAAATCGCCCATAGGAAACATCATTAAACGATGCAGAAAATTCTTTTAAAAAACCATCATTACGCAAATACATCGTTAAACGAAGCAATCGCTAAGCGAGGCACCACTGTACTCTTTTAAAAACATACTTGTTTTTACAGTGTTCTTTAGTATGCTTATAAAATGTTTACAGTACAAACAAGACACTAACAATGCAACTCTGAAACCTTACAAAATATCATACCTGCTGTCATTTGTCCCTGAGGTTTTATCTGGAAATAGAGTCCGAACCAATTGTTTGGGAGTTGGATCTACAAAGGAAACAAAGATTAATATATTAATAGATGTTTAAGAAACACAGTAGGACCTCCTTATCAACAGGATCTGTATCCACACATTTGCTTATTCACGGACTGAAAATATTAAAAGAAAAAAATCCAGAAAAACTATTTTCAAATGTATGACCAGAGCCAGCCACTAGAGGGAGCCAGAGACTGTACTATGAATACTTGCTAGTGAAGAATACATAATATGGTCTCTGTCACCCTGTAGTTGCCAGTTCTGATCATGCATGTGAAAATATTTTTGTTTATTTTCCTTTTACCATGCTATAGACAGGGCTTGAAAAATGCACTTGCCCACTCATCTGTGACGAGTGGAAAATGCTGCTTAGTGAGTCACAGCTCCTTCCCTGCCTGCCACCTTCCCCTCTGGCTCTCTCTCTCTAATCCTGCAGTCCTCCGTTCCCCATTCCCATTGCAAAAGGAAAACTGCCCTCTTCTCATGAGAAGAGAGTTCGAGTGGTACATAGAGTTATAGCTCTGCAGGAGAATGTAGAGTAGTCCCATGCTGGAGAATATGGAGATTCCCTGCTCCCAATTTCAACCAAATGAGGACACATCCTGGGGAGGGAGGGAACTGTGGTTCCTTAAGAGGCCAAGTGCTTTTGCTTTCAGTTTCATTTTTGCTGGAGACATTCAAAAGAAAGGCATACAAAATACAAACTTCATGACCCCACAGGCATGCAGGTAATAAAGCAACCCAAGTCTGAGGGTATAAATGTCACATTCCCAGGGGGTTTCAACAGGCAAAAGTCCAATATCAGAAGTCCAGAAGATACAAAGCAGATACCAAAATGTGAAAGCCAAAACACAAACCGGAGTCAGAAGTCAGAGTCCAAAGCTAAGGATCCAGAGAACAAGGTCCAAGATGAGCAGGAGCGTGGATGCAAGCCAAAGTGCTGACTTTTTGCTTCCACAAGCTTCTAAGCCTTCTAGGTGCAGATTATATAGCAAAAACAGTCATCAGACTCCTAGAAGCCTTCCATCCTGTTAAAACTCAGGACTGGTTGACCTGATGTTCCTATGGGAAGCATTCATGCAAGCCTCTGACCTTCGTGTCATGAGTCTTTGCCGAAGCTTAGCCCTCACTCTGGCTACTGGGGAAGGAGAATCTGATGGTGATTCAGCTGTCTGTGCTTCTAATTGCCCAGCGTTTTCCTCAGCTGTAATTAGCCCCTCAGATTCCAGATCTTCTTTGGCTGAACTCATGACAATAAATTAGTGATGCCCAATCTCAATAAATTGCAAGGTTATAGTCCGGTCATGCTGACTAGTGAAATTTTTGACTAACTGGTGAGACATCCTAAAATTTTTCAAGCCCTGGCTATAGATATACAGAATGTTCACTATTATCCATGGATTTCAGTATCCACAGGGGGTTGAAACCAATCTGGAGGGGACATGGAGGTCCTACAGTATATAAGAAACATTACAGTCATATTTGAGCATAAAGGAATGCAGAAAAAAGTAGGTATATATCAATCATTCATTCATGTACAATAGTAAGATTTTACTGCATTTAAAACAGTAAGATTTAAATGCCTGAAATGGATTTTTGGAAAACTTATCTTTGTGAGTAATTGTTTAAATTATCAAATGTTTCTATCTGACCATCAAAAACATTTTACATTTCTTTCTAAAACTGAAAGAGAATCTAGGAATCAAGAATTGTAGCTACTAAATGAAGCGATTTCACTAAACCAAGATGCTCAAACACAGAAAGTCAGATTCACCTAAAAACTTACAGGACATTATTTGAGACAAGCTCAACCAATGGCCTCAAAGTACTAGGTTCTGCCATCCAGTCCTCAAGCAAGGCATCGACTCATAAACGAAAGGAACTTCCTATATGACATTCAATTCAGATAATTTAGGACTATATTGGTTATATACCACAATTTGTACTATGAATTAAGGTGAACAGGATTATTGTGGTCTCTTTGTTTAGGGCACACAGGAAAGAAACAACTATGTGATGAAGCATAGCTCAGTTGTGGAACTCCCATGTAACCATTTGATCATTTGCATCTGCAGATGAAAGCATCTCAGACAACTGAGCTGGGTAGGGCTTTAACTGAGGCTTTGCCAAGACAGTGCAGGTCAGAATATAGAAAACTGAGTAAGTTGCACCTATTATCTAATTTGTAAGGCAACTTCTTGTTGCACAACAAAAAGAAACAAAATGACATCAAAGCAAAATACCCATCAAAGCAACAGCAATTCCAAGTATGACTAAGAATTACCGTATTTTTTGCACCATAAGACGCACTTTCCCCCCCAAAAAAAAGAGGGGTAGAAAGTCTATGCGTCTTATGGAGCGAAGGTGGTGACTTCGCCCCCACTGGCCCTGTGGGGGGCAGCGTCGCAAGGGTCCGTGGGAGCCTTCCAGGACCCTTGCGACACTCCCCCACCCCCGACGGGGCCAGTGGGGGCGAAATAGCGACCTTCCAAGACCTTTTGAGAGGCTTGAAAGCCTCTCAAAAGGTCCTGGAAGCTGCCGATTCCCCCCCTGCACCCGTGGTGGGGTGGGGGCAGCGTGGCAAGGCTCCTGGAAGGCTCCCTCGGACCCTTGCCACGCTGTCCCCACCCCCCCACGGGCGCAGGGGGGGAAATCGCCAGCTTCTGGCAAAATAGCGACCTTCCAGGACCTTTCAAGCCTCTCAAAAGGTCCTGGAAGCTGGCGATTTTAACCCCCCCTGCACCTATGGGGGGGGTGGGGGCAGCGTGGCAAGGGTCCAAGGGAGCCTTCCAGGACCCTTGCCACACTGCCCCACCCCCCACCACGGGTGCAGGGGGGTTAAAATCGCCAGCTTCTGGCGAAATAGCGACCTTCCAGGACCTTTCAAGCCTCTCCAAAGGTCCTGGAAGCTGGCGATTTTACCCCCCCTGCACCCGTGGGGGGGTGGGGGCAGCGTGGCAAGGGTCCGAGGGAGCCTTCCAGGACCCTTGCCATGCTGCCCCACCCCCCCACGGGTGCAGGGGGGGTTAAATTGGCCGTTTCTGGGAGTGTTTTGAGGCTTCCCAAGCCTCAAAACACTGCCAGAAGCTGGCGATTTTAACCCCCCTGCACCCGTGGGGGGGTGGGGGGAGCGTCGGAAGGGTCCGAGTGAGCCTTCCAGGACCCTTACGACGCTCCCCCCACCCCCACGGGGCCCGTGGGGGCGAAATCGCCACCTTTTGGGGCTCTTCTGAAGCTTCCCAAGCCTCAAAAGAGCCCCAAAAAGTGGCGATTTTGCCCCCTCTGCCCCCCCGTGGGAGGCAGGGTGAGTCTCCAAAGGGTCCTGGAACACACTCTAGGACCCTTTGGAGACTGACCCTGCCTCCCCTGGGGGCCAGAGGGGGCGAAATCGCCACCTTTGGGGGCTCTTCTGAGGCTTGGGAAGCTTCAGAAGAGTCCCAGAAGGTGGCGATTTCACCCCCTCTGGCCCCCGGGGGGGCAGGGGGAGTCTCCAAAGCGTCCTGGAACACACCCTAGGACCCTAGAACCCTAGGGTGTGTTCCATAAGATGGACCTCTCCATAAGGCTCACCAAATTTTAGGAGAAGAAAGCAGATTAGTTTTTTCCTGTTTTCTTCTCCTAAAAATTTGGTGCGTCTTATGGAAAGGTGCGTCTTATGGAGCGAAAAATACGGGTACAATGTATAATACATATCTAGGATCTACCTCATTTTAATTTGTATTTGTATTGATTTGTATTAGAAATTTTTTTAATTTGTATTAGAAAAGCATTTAATTAAACATTAAGTTCCATCAGTAAATACAACAAAGGGAAAAGATGCTTGAAATAGCTCTAAGTGATATCATTTGAACATTTTCATGGAATAACATTAGAAACTGGCTATCTTCTAAACATTATAATTTTGATTTGATTATTTATAGTGTCTCTTCTAATTTATAAAAAACAATCCATGGTCAACTGGTGTTTCAGAATGGTCATGTGTTTCCTGTAACACAACAGTGAGGAACTTGAGATTCAACCACTAGGCTTCAGCAGTATGTGGACTGAGAACTCCCAGAAGTACAAGCTGGATTTCAAAGGGCCAAGGAACTAGAGGCCAAGTTGCTAACATGTGCTGGATTATGAAGAAAGCCAGAAAACTCCAGAAAAACATCTACTTCTGCTTCATTGACTACGCAAAGGCCTTTGACTGTGTGGACCACAGCAAACTATGGCAATTGTGGTGCTGAAGGAGACTCTTCTGAGAGTCCCCTGGACTGCAAGGAGAACTAACATATCAATTCTGAAGGAAATCAACCCTGAGTGCTCACTGGAAGGACAGATCCTGAAGCTGAGGCTCCAATACTCTGGCCATCTCATGAGAAGAGAAGACTCCCTGGAAAAGAACCCGATGTTGGGAAAATGTGAAGGCAAGAGAAAAAGGGGATGCCAGAGGATGAGATGGTTGGACAGTGTCGTCAAAGCTACCAACATGAATCTGACCCAACTCCGGGAGGCAATGAAAGACAGGAGAGCTTGCCGTGCTCTGGTCCATGGGGTCACAAAGAGTCGACTTAACAACTAAACAACAACAACAATTATAAAAATATATGGATCATATGGAACTCGTATTTTTACACTCACCTTGAGATTTGACTTCTGCAACATCTTTTTTTAGTTCCTTTGTTGATGGTTGTGTTGCAATTATTTTCATAGGTGTATTTTCTGGACTTGACTCCAAATGTAAGTTGAAGTTCTAAAGAAAATATGTGAATAGATCATTTTAGTTATTGTTGCACTATTTGCTGTAATATGCCTTTAAAAACCTCAAGATTTATTTTCAAATCCATACAAATGACAACAGGCTCAGTGGCTGAAGTCCAGTAAGTTGCAACTAGAGCAGTCCCAATGAATCAATGAAGCTTATGGAAGAGTTAACTCACTAAATGCCCAGATTCAATGAGTCTACTGTAGTTGCGACTTACAGTGGGGTCTTGACTTGAGAACTTAATCCGTATTGGAAGGCGGTTCTCAAGTCAAAAAGTCTGTAAGTCAAGTTTCCATTGACCTACAGTGCATTGAAAACCGATTAATCCCGTAACAGGCCATTTTTGTTCCATTTTGTTTTTTTTCTGGTCTGTAAGTCAATTCTCAAGCTGCAAGTCAAACCTAAATTTTGCGGCCAGAGAAGTCTGTAACTCAAAAAGTCTGTAAGTCAAGCCGTCTGTAAGTCAAGGGTCCACTGTACAACTGGATTTCAGCCAGTAACTGGACTTGTGGTGCTACATACTAAAAACTACTTTGGTGATAATGAATTACAAATGCTAGCTAAAAAAATCCAGTGGCAACATGTATTGCAGACTGCTTTTTGTATATTTAACTAATTATTAGTACTGTAGATGCATTCTTCTTGGTACTCTCATATACGTTGTTACACTGACAACAGAGAGGAATACGGTTTTGGCACAGTCCAAAGATGTCTCATTTCCTTGCTAAAGATAAACTCTGCAAAGCTTCCACTTTGTGGCAAAAAGACAATAAATACAATGGAGCAAGCCACAAACACTTACTTAAAATAAAACTGAGTAAAATAGCTTTAATAATACTATTAACAAAAAGTAGTTATGAACTAGCTGGCTCCCTTTACGCAGACTGCAATGTGACATATTACATGTACTAAATTCCTCATGAAATACTAATACTGAAACTAATGTCATACTAAAACATGATCAGAAGTAAGGTATCATTATTCAGCTAACTACAACTAGTTACCTCATCTGTTGTTGGTTCAGAACAATGTTTTCCCTCTAACAACCCATTTTCTGTAGTCTGTATAGGTTGTCCAGCAGGTGATGTCTTATCTTTAGTCAAGGTTCCTTCAAAGGAAGTTGCATTTAACTTCTGACCATACACTGTGCTACTATTGTTTTGTGACCGGATTGATTTCTTTTCAGCTTCTGGGAGGTGCAGTTCTGCAGCTCCTACTTCCTGCTGCTCTGGAATGCTACACTTTAAAAAAACAGATTTTGGAGTACTTGAGGAATTTGAAATACTTTGGCTCACATGATTGACCTTTTTTAATTTTATATTTGTCCATTTAGAGTTCTTGTTTCCTGTGCTATGTCTGCCATTCACAGTACATTTGATAGGCACTCCTTTTTTGCTGGGGAAAAATCGCTTACATTGAGAGTTCCGATTAGTCCCTTCTTCAGCAGAAACTACTGCCTGTGGCAACTCCGCAGCTGCCACATTTTTTTCTTCTTCTTTTCCACATTCAGTGCTAGGTGACTCTCTTTTTACCTCCACTGTGTCTGACTCAATCTCACCTGCAATTTCCTCACAAAGCTCAAGAATGCTAATCTTTTTGGACTTCATCACCTCTTCTGGGTGATCCACAGGCTTTGGGGTCACTAATGCAGGCAAGACCCTCTTTGCTTTCACTCTGCTTTTTCCATTTCTGTGCACCGACTCCTTTTCTTTACTTATTACACTGCAGGTTGATGTCAGAGAACAGGAAATTGGGCTGACAGGTTCCTTCTCTGACTCTTGAAGATGACTATCAATATTTCTTGATTCCTTATCCTTATTGTAAGGGGTTGTCAAATCACTTGTTGTAAGAGCCACCACTTGTTTTTTTCCTTTCAAATGACCTGTTTTCTCAATATTCAATATTTCTTTTCTTTTGTTTCTACCTTCATTCATCATGGACAGTTGTTCTGTTTTCTGCTGGACAGGTTTTGGTTTCTCATGTTTAATATGGGGAACTGGCTTTTTTATCTGAGGGCAGTGTTTTGTAAGAGAAATACATTCTTTCTTTCTACTTCTGTTACACACAGATTCTGTAGGGACATTAGATGACTGTTGCAACCTTAGTGATCTTCGAGTTTGAGGCTCATGATCCAAAGCAGGATACCGTGACTCAGGAAAATCATGTCCCCTCTCCTCCTGAGAAAGCTCTTTAGTTTTTTGGAAGCGCAACTGCTCTTGCCTTGCTGGGACAGGACCTCTGTTAGATTTAGCACCCTCTGACCTTGTAGTCATCTTCCTCTGGTGAGAATCACATGCTTTTTCATCAGTTTCAGTTGGTGTTGGTTCAGGACTTTGAAATGCTGGTTTTTTTGGACAAGAATTTTTTGATTTCTGAATCTTGATGTTAGTACTGCTGCTCCTAAGAAGTTTGCCATTTTCAGTAGTTCTATCCTTTTTGGAGTTTTCCTTCATTGATTTGGTCACAGAACATTGATTTTTCTGTGTAGTTTTAAGATGCAGTGTGGAATGGCTGTTATGTAGTACTCCACCAGAACGTTTATTATTATCTACAGATGGCTTCTTTTGCTTCTTGTTTTCATGAGAAGTCTTACTTTTAACATTGGGTTTTCCCTTCCCTCTATAACAGATTTTAGAGGAGCACTTTGTAGAGTTCCGATGGTTACCCTGGCTTATTTTGGAAGATCTGGGGGATGTTTTCATAGGGGACAATTTCCCTAAAGATTTTAGAGATGATCTTTTCATGCATATTGTCTTAAGTGTTTTCTTCTTTAATTCATTTAAAGTCTGCTTGGAGCGTTTCTGTGATTGTTTACTTTGTGAGGATGGTACAGATGACCTATTTATGGACTTACTGACAGATGATCTTCTACTTTTGGAAGAGATTTTGTGCATGTCTTTCCTCAGCTTTGCACTTTTATTTGATACATGTTTGATATCTATCAGCTTTCTTTCTTTGCTGGTTGCTACCAGTTTACTTGTTTTATCCAGTTTTCGCCGCTTAGCAGGAGGTTCTACGAGCACAGATTTTCTTTTCTGTGCAGCCATTTCTGAAAAAGACATGCATAAAGTCATTTCTACAGTGTTTCCAACTACAACTGTATAAATTAGAAATTAAAACAACGTTTGATGTGATGACTTAGCTTACTCACAGGTGCTGTTTTACAAGTGCACTCTGTCTCAGTAGAAGAAATGTACTGATCTGTGGAAAACACATTCCTTACAAATTTGCATCCAAAGGGAGCACTACATATCTCCTATAAACACAGAAACAAAATTCATTATTGGAATGATCAGTATACTAGCTACCCTGTTTCCCCTAAAATAAGACCTAACCTGAAAATAAACCATAGTATGATTTTTCAGGATGCTCGTAATATAAGGCCCACCCCAAAAATAAGCCCTAGTTAAGTGAAACCCCACCCTCCACCGTTGAGCAGCATTGTGTAGCAACCAGAAGATGACATGACTGCATTTGAATAAATGTAGATGGCTGTACATGACAAAAATAAAACATCCCCTGAAAATAAGCCCTAATGCATTTTTGGAGCAAAAATGTATGTATGTATGCATGTATGCATGTATGTATGTATGCATTTATTTATTTATTTATTTATCTTATATACCACTCACACTACCCAAAGGTAGTGTAGGCAACCCTGTCTTATTTTCTGGGGGAAAGGATAGCTATCTCAAGTTCAATCACTTCAGCAAATATTCCACTAGCCTTGGAACAACTGTCCCAAACAACTGTGCTCTAATTTTCAATTGGCTTTCCCGTTCTCTGAAAAAAATGAGAGCATCCTGCCACATATTCAATAGGCCACACACTAATAAGTTTTTAACAAAATGTGTAGGTTTCCTACAGTTATACACCACTGTAAAATTTGATACTAAATCAGAATTCAGTGTCTTGATAACCTGATCTGTTCCCCACCACCACCTCCATTAAAAGGTATTCTCCCAGTCCTTGAAGCTCTTTGAATAGGCTTGTCTGTTGTAATCTCGGATGTCAGAAGGCAATGGAGAAATTCCATCAGGGCGGATACAAATATTTCAAGTTTCTAAAGTATTTCTTGCCCCTTCTATATACTAGGGAAAGTGAAATAAATATAATAAAAATACATATAATAAGATAATAAATAAATAAATAAATATAATAATAAGGTATTTCCTCATAAGGAGAAAGGAAGGATATAAATATTTTAAATGAATGTATGAATGCATTTCTGTGCAAAATTAACACACTTTAGCCATTTTACTTCTCTTCAACATTTTGTTTTTTAACCCCCCCTCCTTTTCACTGAATCTGTGTCACCTTACTGCTGTATTCTGAATGTACACTGAATTTAGGAGGCACCAACCTCGCTTGATGATGATAATGCGTTCCAGCAAAATCTCTGTTAAGCAAAACTGTCGTCAAGCAAAACAAAAATCCCCATTGAAAACCAGTCAATGCGTTCCAATGGGGGAAATACCTCATCATCCAGCGAAGATTGCCCATAGAGAACCGCCAATCAGCTGTTCTAAATCGCTGTATTGCGAAGCCTCCATCCAGAAAGCAGTCATTTTGAGAAGGGAGGAAAGTGATTTTACGGAGGGAAGCCATTTTGCGGAGCTGGAAAAAACATCGTTTTGCAAACAAATGGTTTGCGAAGCAGGCTCCTAATCAACGTAAAGCAGATTTCCCCAATTGGAACCATCGTTCTGCGATCACTAGCAAAATCTTGATTTGTACAAAAAAATGAGTTATGTAAATCGCTAAATTGCTGCAACCCCCTACAACAAATAGGGTATACACAACAGGAAATACTGTTTAATGTCTGTGTTCAAGAAATATAAACCCTGGAGCACTATGAAGGAAGGCCTTTCCACAATCTTTTCAACTTTGTTTTAGATAGCAGTCTCTTCAGAAATTATGCTTTTAAGTACATGCTTGGGATTTTTAAAGTAAAATCTAAAACGTATCGCAAATGTGATAAACAGATGATTGACAACACATCGACACAGGCACGTTTGTCAGAGAGGACTGGTTGCTGAGAATCTTCTCTCTTTGTTACGCAAGTGGAAGACAAGCTTTTAGCTAGCAGTTAATGAGTCCCTGCCGGGATTCTTGAGAAGGTACTAAGCCAATGGGCACATATCCCCTCTTGAGAAGTACAGTGGTGGTTTGTTAACTGCCAGCTAGAAGCCATTGAATGTTATGCCACAAAGCAACAAGATTTCAGCCACTGTACTGTATAGTAAAAGCAACTACAGTACATTTACAAAGTGATACATGGCATAGGTACCTGTGTGTGGAACCAAGACGTCATGTGTTTAAATCACTCACTGGTACTGGTTGCAAGAAAACACCAGTAAAATGTCAAGTCAGACAAAAAAACAAAAAACCATGGAGCTATCTTTAGAGGTAGCACAAGGTTGACACCAGAGAAGACAGATGTAAAGTTATTTTGTAACACAACTATATGGGGAAGGAAATCGTGTTAACAGTCCCAGCAATGCAAGCCAACCTGTTAGTTCATTACAATATACGTATTATATTTACATCCTGCCATTCTGTTAGGAAGCTGAAGGCATCAAAACAACCCTGTAAAGATGAGATAGCTCCCTTGACTTTTGTGACACAACAGAAATTTGAACCCAGACCCCCCAAGCTCCATTCTAACACTTTTTACTACCCCCAAATTAGGTGCATCAGTGGCCCCAAATCATACAGACTATGCAAACTAACCTCATATATCCAACACTATGAAAATCAATGGCCAAAACCCTACTGCAAAATTCTATATGCATAAAGGAAACTATGCAATCATTTTTACTAATCAGGTCCAAAACTGAGTGGGCTACCTAGAGTGTGATCTGGGTTTGTCCAAGTGCCAGAATGACCGCAGGAGCCAGTTATGCCATTTTGGAGTTAACACCACACCATAAGATTTTGGACGTGGTTCGGTGAGAGGCTATCGGTAGGAACCACTCAACAAACGACAACTCCGCTTTACAAACCGTGGCATGACATGATAGCATAGGCTCCTCCAGAAATTTGGGAAAGACAGACAGACCCTGGTGGTCCAAATTATGGGGTGGAAGAAAAGAGTTCGAGCAACACCTCGACCTTTTTTGGGGGGGGGGTGTCTTAAAAGAAGATGCAGACTCAGCCGGCTCCCCTTCCATCACAGTCAGTCCCGTGCCTCCCACAAAAGCAAATTTCCCATCCTCGAAACCGGAGCGCGGCTTCCCTCACCCATCGGGTTCCCAAAGGGAGGAGGGTCGGGGATGGCGGAGGGGGGGGAAGGCCACAGCCTCCGTATATCTCCTCCACTTTTTCCTCCCACCGCCTGGACCAGGAAGAAGCGCTGGGCGCTGTTGGGGGTGGAAGTGGTGGTGGAAGAGGAACTATCATTCGCCTCCGCGCCCGTGGGGGGGGGCGAACGAGGGGACCCACCGATTTGCCTTCCCGCCGGGCGAGCCGCCTGTGGAGGAGCGTCGAGGGCCGGCGCGCCCCCAACAAAAGTGGCTCTCGGCGCGCGCCCTGCTCCGGGCCGCGTCACTCGCGCAGGTTCCTCATGTCACCCGGCCGGCGCGGAAGAGCGAGCCGGAGAGCGAAGGGCGGGGGAAGGGAGGAAGCGGCTAGAACGCCTCCCCACATCCGGGTCTCATCGCCCTCCAAGGGCAACCACGCGGTGAACTTAGCTTTCGCGGAAGATTCCTGGTTCTCCGTCGCAGCCGCGCCACGCCGGCCATGTGCGGGGCGAGGCAGCCAACAGGACGCAGGGAGGCTGCTGTTTTAGGTCGCCGCCCGGGGCTATGAATTGCGTGACGCTCGTGAGAAAGTGGATTGGGAATCACACCAGCTCAAAATGAAATCTTTGAAGGTGGCTCAGTTCTCTTCTACCCCCACCGCCTTTCTGATATGGCCGCGGAAACAAACGTAACAAGCCTATCTCGTTGGAAACGTGGTCATGCAGTATAAGGGGGCGTTTTTGACTCCTTCCTGATTATTATTTTTTTAAACTCAGAACTTTTCCCTCTCTGAGAAAGTAAAGATATTTGAAGCAGGGCTAAAGTAATACTAGAAAATCTGCAAACTGAGAAGAACACTTGAGTTTTTCAATATGTTTACTTATATAACTTCCACTTATAAATAAAACCGAACTCGAACGCTTGATTCTTCACTTCTCCGCTCTGCCTTATTCTTCCCAGTTCGTTGTTTTCAGATGCAGAGGAGCTCTGCTGATAACTGCCGAAGATCATTTACGTGCTTGAAAAACGGGACAGTTTCGGGGCACTACAACAAAAGAGGAGCCCCAATTGCCGTTTTGATTTAGTTTAATTTAATTCCAGTACAATACAGTACTTCATACCTTTGGAGGACTCTTAAATCCTGTATTCGGGAACCGGAAGACTGTGCTCTAGGAATGCTGCCTCTCTCTTGGCAGCGCTACCGCTTCCGTCCCGCTGCCAAACCCTCCCAGCTGACACCTGACAGTCACGCTCGCTCGCCCCCCAACAAGCTTCTCCGTGCCGGGACCGGATTTCCTGCGGAAACGTTTCTTGCGCGCGCGGCCGAGCCAACAGGTGCGGCTGAGCGCGCAAGGCAACAAAATGTTGCAGCGAGTCTGGGGTTCGTCCTGTGCGGAGCGGCTCCCGTGCCAGGCTCGCTTCCAACAGTCAATTTCTATCCCAGGTCCAGTGAGCCTTGAGTCCGCTCCTCTGGGTCTTTTGTTGGAAGTTGGGGGTTACGTGTGTGGATTTCAAAACTCCTTAAAACCCGCTGAAAAACGAAAAGTGGAAAAATCTGCACACTGACTTGCGCTCCCCCCCCCCCCGGCTGGCTCCAATATATTTCTCCCAAAGGCTCTTCATCGCGATCTCCGTCTGTCCTTGGGACCTTTGGCTAGTGCGAAGCAAGGAGATGATGCCCTCTCAGAGAGAACAGCTCTGGCAAGAATGACGCCCTCCTGGAAAATTAGTATACGGGAGGCCAATTAAAAATAACGTGCCATCCCTTTTTGTCTCTTGTGCAAGCGGTTGAAGGGAAGACATTTTCAAACTTAAGTGAGCCCTGGAGAAAGAAGTGTGTAGATCACATTTACAACACATCTTGTGGTTTTAGATCTACAAGGCAGCTACGTTTGAACAGGTTTAGTGTACAATATTAAGAGAGCAAGAGTTAAAGCACACAAAATAAATCTGTGAATGTCTCAAGTAAATAGCTGAAAAAAATATGTTTACAAATTTTCTTCAGTAATTCTGTTAGCTCCTCTTGATGTTTCTGGAATTTAGGCATTATGGGAAGAAAACTGGATTTGTGACTTAAAGCTAGTTCTTCCTTTGGCAACAAGTTTTCTCACGACCTAATATGCCAGCGGGTTCTAAATGTGTTCACTTAGAAGTCCTACTAGTTTTGTTTACATTTCTGACCAAGACAACATTCTGATGCTGAGAATAAAGTTCTATTATTTTAAACATGTGGATAGCAGCAGACACGCATGTTAAGAGTTACAGTATTGGTGATTTGCTTTGGAACCCAACTCAATAGTAATAATAATAATTTATTGTCATTGTAAGTATATACACATACAACGAAATTCACAGACACCCAGAGACCAGACACATGCACACACATAAAATTCCCAAACACTCCCCACCCACTAAAAGTCCCCCACTAAAAATACAAACATCTACACCGCAGGCCAAGTTACACAGTCCAACTAATTATTCACTACTGGTGGTCTTTAAGCTGATTATTAATTGCAATTATAGCTCTGGGATAAAAACTATTGAGAAAACGTGTGGTCCGAGTCTTAATTGTTCTATATCTTCTGCCAGATGGTAACAGTTCAAAAAAGTTATAAGCAGGATGGGAAGAGTCTCTCAGGATGCTATGTGATTTCCTTAGACAGCGGGATGTGAAGATGTCATCCAGGGTTGGTAGCTGGAGCCCGATGATATTCTGGGCAATTTTAATGGTTCTCTGTAGAGCTTTTTTGTCCGCTACAGAGCTACTCCCAAACCATGCCAGAATGCCATAGGTTAGGACACTCTCAATGGTGCTACGATAGTATGACAGAAGCAAATGCTGAGATAAATTTAACTTGCCGAGCATTCTCAGGAAATACAGCCTCTTCTGTGCCTTCTTCATTAGCATGTTGGCATTTATAGTCCATGAGAGGTCCTCTGAGATGTAAGTACCCAGAAATTTAAAACTACCAACTCTCTCCACTTCCTCACCGTTTATGTACAGTGGTAAATGTACATATCTCTTCCTCCTAAAATCAATTATGAGTTCTTTAGTTTTTTTGATGTTAAGTGTGAGATGATTTTCTTTACACCAAAGTATCAACCTTTGTACTTCCTTTCTATAAGCAGACTCATTGTTCTTATTTATGAGCCCCACCACTGTCGTATCATCCGCAAATTTAATAATTGCATTGGTGTTATACAGTGGGGTGCAATCATGTGTGTACAGGGAATAGAGGAAGGGACTTAGCACGCAGCCCTGGGGAGCTCCTGTACTTAGTATCAGGGTAGAAGAATGGTGAGATCCCATCCTTACTGACTGTGGCCTATCTGTCAGAAAATCCTTTATCCACATGCATATCTCCTGAGGTAATCCCAGGCTGATCATTTTAAAAAACAACCTATTTGGTAGAATGGTATTAAAAGCAGAGCTATAATCCACAAACAACAGCCTCGCATAAGTTCCCTGATGTTCTAAGTGGCTCAATACAGTATGGAGTACAATGGACACAGCATCATCAGTAGATCTATTTTTCCTGTATGCAAATTGCCATGGGTCCAAAGAAGGTGGAAGACTAGCCTTAATGTAATCCAGCACCAATCTCTCAAAACATTTCATAACAACAGATGTTAAAGCTACTGGTCTGTAATCATTGAGAGATACCACAGCTGACTGCTTGGGGACTGGCACTATAATAGATGTCTTCAGGCAAGTGGGGACTGAACACTGCAACAAGGATAGATTGAAAATATCCGTAAAAACTCCAGCTAATTCTGCAGCACAGCCCCTAATAACTCGTCCCATGATTCCATCTGGTCCAGCTGCCTTTCGAACATTAATATTCTGGAAAGCGCGTCTCACATCTGAAATCTGCAGTACTAGTGGTTGTCTGTTGATGGTAGATTCTAGTGATGTATTATAGACAGTAGGTGCTGGAATAATGGTTGTTCCTGTTTCCACCTCAAAACGGCTGAAAAATTGATTTAACTGCTCAGCCAAAAAATCACTGCTGCTACACAGACTGTTTTTGTTACTCTGACCAGTGATTTGTCTTAGGCCGTGCCACACTCGGCGAGTGTCAGAACTTTCAAGGTGTTGTTCAATTCTCTGGCTGTACATAGCTTTGGCATCCTTAATGCCCCTTTTCAGTTTAGCTCTAGCCTCTCTGTACTGTAGTTCATCACCAGAATGAAAAGCAGCATTTCTGGCTTTTAATAAAAGGCGCACTTCTCTATTTAGCCAAGGCTTGTTATTAGAAAACACTCGTACTTGTCTGGTAGTAGTAACAACATTGATGCAGCTTTTGATATAAAACAGTACTGTCGAGGCATAAGTATCAACATTGTCCTCCTCAAACAGTGCCCAATCAGTGCTCCTAAAGCAATCTTGAAGTTGCTCAGATGCATCCACTGGCCACACTTGTATTTCTCTAATTGATGGTCTGATTCTTTTAACAAGAGGTCTGTATGATGGAATCAAAAAAAGAGATATATGATCTGACTGTCCCAAGCTAGGCAATGGCTTCGTCTTATATCCATGTATGATGTTACTATATACCTGATCCAAGGTATTTTCCCCTCTAGTGGGACAGTCCACATACTGATAAAAGTTAGGGAGGACGGTCTTTAAATTGGCTTGATTGAAATCACCTGCTACCACCAGCACTCCATCTGGGTAGGCCTGCTGCTGTTTGCTGATAGCAGTTAACAAACAACTCAAAGCTGTGGTTGTGTTAGCATCAGGAGGTATATATACTGCTGTTATTATAATAACATTAAACTCACGAGGCAGGTAAAAGGGGCGGCATTTCACTGCCAAATACTCCAAATCAGGAGAACAGTGAATGTCCAGTATTTTAACATCTGTGCTCCAATTATCGTTTGTGTAAACACAAACCCCTCCACCTCTGCTCTTCCCAGATTCAACAGATCTGTCTGCTCGATGTACTCTGCGTCCTTGTAGTTCAATTACCTCCCCTGGGATGGAAGAGTCAAGCCATGTCTCTGTAAAGATCATAACGCAACAGTCTCGAATATTTTTCTGTAGGGAGATAGTAAGTTCCAGCTCCTCAATCTTGTTGGGTAGAGATCTAACATTTGAGACAAAAAGACTTGGCAATGCAGGCTTGTGAGGATTTTTGCCTAACCTCACTCGTACACCGGCCCTGCAACCTCTTTTCTGCTTGCGTTTTCTCCGTGCTCTTTTCTTCCTGACAGGGAGAGCAGGGGGAGTAACCCCCGGATATGCAGGCCATCTTAAAAGCTCAGCTGGGATGTTGTAAGTTGAGACCGTCGATTCAAAGTTGTAACCTTCTCTGCCAATAGATAATAATTCTTGTCGACTGTAAATTACTTGTGCCTGAGCATGTAGAGTCCGTAATAAGGGCCGATCTCTGGAATGCCTAGCCGCTGCAAGTGCTTGCGCCGCCATCTTGACCAACAGTAACACTGTATCCTGTGAGTATGTGATTCAGCATGCATCTAAAATTTGACAATATCACAATTTGGCTTTAGAATTAAACTGTATGACTTAAACATCCAATTTTATTAAGACCTTTGAAGTAGAATACCCCCCCTTAAATTCTTTACTGTCATCATATTAAACAGGACAGTAAATTGTCCAATTCTCTTTTGAAGATGTGCTTCCAAAGCATTTTTCAGGGAGACAATGTCCTGGCTGGTGGAAACTTGCTGTAGCTACAGATTTGTTATGTTGATGTTTTTTTAATAGCAGAGCTATTTATAACTCATCTTAGAGAATATTTTCCAGTATTTCTCCAGAACCCTACTTGATCTTGCAACCAATACACACCTTGGTTTAATTGTTGTGTAAGTTTATTTTCCTTCTACAAGGAAGATGATTCATGATGTTACTATTTTTAATGTTGTTATTACTCAGGATTCTGTAATACAAGTAGAGATGGACACGAATTTAAAAAATGAATCGCCAAATTCAAACATCACTAATTCCTCTATTCGTAGTCATACAAATCAGTGCCTCCCCATGAATACAAATCAATGAATTTTTAATGCTTTTTAGTCATCCCCCCCCCAGGAAGTTCCCCCCCAGGAGCCTAGAGACACCAAATTCACAGAGAAGCTTTCCCTGACTCTCTTCTACAATCCCTCTAAGTTAAAGGGCACTTTCCTGGAGGGACCCACTTTGTGGGTGTATAACCTGGATGCCTGAAACCCAATCTTCACCAAACCTGGAAAGATTATAGAGCGCCATGGGAGGTTTTTCTGTAAATTTGGTGTATCTAGGTGCTGGGGGGGGGGCATTTTATAGGATTTTAAAGCAAAAACAAATTGATAATCAATTCATGAGAAAAAATTGTAAATTCATTATCAAAACAAATCACAGTTTTTTCTTATTTGTGACCATCTCTAAATAGAAGTGGAGATGGGTATGATTCCTTCAGAATGGTGACAGGCCAGAGGATTGGATCAACAGCTGCTTTTATCTCATTATCAAATCCTTTGCACAACATTCTCAGTAGAATGCCAGAAGTAATCCTATACATTAGTTGCACAGAAGGAAACATTTTGGTGGAGCAGTTGTCATGTTATTGTGAAAGTCCATTTTGTTATTCTGAATACAGGAATTAGTGTATGCTGTACAGTATGCTGAGGATTTGAGGAAAACAGTATTTTTATTTTAGATCAGAGTCATAACAAGGTCAAGCAAGCCATGTTGTCATAATTGCTTGTAATCCACTATAAGATTATGTAAAGTTGTGGTTCTTTCTGGTTTCATTTAGTGTGATGAGAGAGAGGGTGTCGTGATTGCTACTACAGGTTTTTGAATCATGTTAAAAATTTTAAGTGACAGCTGGTGAAGATATAAAAACAATAAATGGGATAATTCAGTCCCATAAAGGAGATAAGTGCTGCTTCTGTAGAATTTGATAAACATCTGGGGGTTTTCCCAAATTATAAATATTGCACAAAAAGAATATAAAATATTAATTTCTTTGAAAATGTGGTTTATTTCCATTCTGCATTTTAACATAAGACATCTGGTATAAATATAAATGTTGTACATTAACAAGCAGTGTTAAAAAAAGTAAGACATATATGGCATCAGCATACATGAAACATCTGTAAATATAATCCCCACAGTGTACAAGTGCAAAAATGCTATTGTAATCCATGGTTAACTTTAAGGAACGCTTTTTGAATTGATATTTTTATAATTTTTAAAAATACCTTTCTATAGCATTTCCTTCCTTAATGCCCTTAGAGAAACCCACACGTATTATAACATAATTTGAATTTTTGAAAGTTAATTTTATGAGAACCAGTACTTAAATGGAAGATTTCTATGTGTGAATTTTCTAAATAAAAAACCTGAGTAAGTATTATCATTTTGCTTAATGGGTTCAGTGCAATGCAATGTATGCAGAGTGCTTTCTTTAATTTAAGGTAATTTTTAGAAGGCATATTAAAATAAAAATATAACAGTAGTAATATTGCAAAATATGTACTATACTTTTGCTTCTAATCATGGATTTTACCCATTGCTGGTTTATTTCCTAAATCATGTGCATTAAGCTTAGTTACCCTGATCATAATATGTCATTGTGTTGCAGTTATGATTTGATAAATTGCTATGTAGTAAAGATTTTGCTTCCATGCTCAAACACAGCTTGAACAAATTGTTTGAAGACTCTGTCCATGTATGTGCATTTTCTTGGCCACAGACCTTCCAGAAAACCAATATGGCCTCCATAAGAAGTAAGGATCAAAGCTATGTTAGGATTTTGTTTTGCAATTTCTATTGGTATGGCTAAGAAGGGGAAAAAGATAGGGAAAGAAAATATAAATTACCATTTCAGTGTTACTCTTTCAAATCTCTCATGCAGTATGTGCAATTTAACAGATGGTTTCAGTTAAGTACAGGTTCATGGGTACAGGACACTGTTTATCCAAGATCAGTATTGTTAATAATAGAAATATATATTAGATGAGATATAAAATCCTGATATACTGTTTCAAATGACACAGTTGTAACCCTGGGCTGCTGTCTTTTCATTCTTATGTAATTTTAGATTGATAAAAACTAAACAGAAAAGAAGTTTAAGGCTTAAAAAAACCAGTGTTCTGATATTGCAGTATACTGAGTTCCTTTCTGACTAAGTAATTGTTATTGGTATAAAAGCTGGAACACCAGAAGCCCATTATGCTGCAGCCCAGCTAAGTACTATTTTCCCATTACAGTGGTGCCTCGCATAGTGAGGTTAATCCGTTCCGGATTAACCTTCGCTATACTGAAACATCGCTGTGCGGAAATAAAAAAGCCATAGAAACGCATTGAACTTTGTTCAATGCGTTCCTATGGCTTGAAAACTCACCGCTATGCGAGGTTCTGCCATAGCGCCGCCATTTTTGTGCCCTCGGTAAGCGAGGGCAGGGCGCAAAAATGCGGCGCGGACCTTCCGGCGGCCATTTTGGAACCGCCGATCAGCTGTTCTCCCCCGCTTTGTTATGCGATATTCGCTAAGCGAAATCTCCATAGGGGCCATCGCTGAGTGAATGCTCCAGTGATGGCCCAGAGCGCCTCGTTAAGCGATTTCAACGCTCAGCGAGGCACTCGTTAAGCGAGGCACCACTGTATATTTCAGGTAAAATTCAAAGTTCTTTCTCAAGATCAACCAAGTACATCTTGGTAAAGGGGGGGGGGTATCAACTTGCCATGATCTGGTGAGAAAACATCATCCAGAGAATTTAAGCACAACACTGGAATTCCAATTCTCTTCAGTCTTCGACAAGGACTAGCATCTGCATAGTAATCATCAATTGTACGATAACCAAACATGACTGAGGTGAACTGTTGATCAAACTCCCTAATAGTCTTAGCCTGAAATACAGAAGTCATATTAAGGTTGCATCTAAGTAATGTTGAAATTAGAGATTTTTAATATAATCATTATCATACCTTCATGACAAGATTCATATTACATAGCTTATCAAACATGTGTCGATGTCTGTAAAATAAAGGGAAAAAAGGGTTGGCATGAAAACTGGATCAGAAGTCTTCATATGCAGAAACACTGTGTGAAGAATGAGGTCAAAGAGTGCTAGGCCCAACGTCAACCTGGAAATGCAGATGGCTGAAAATTAATACTTATTCCCATCCACATGGCTTCCAGTGAGGGTCAAGATGTGTAGTTAATGCCACGCATATGGGCATTGTTCTTGTGGTGGCAACCATGCAGAGAAGTGCTGATGTGGTTTGGTTTCCAACAGCAACAAGGCTGCCCAAGGAAACATGGGGACCCTGTTATAAAATGATCCAAAGTCGACTGGAGTCTGACGCAGTCAGTCTGTCCTCCTGCCCTATAGGAATGGAGGTTGACTTACCTAGTTATTGAAGACTGCAAACAAGTGGTTAAGTAGTAATTAAAGAGAAGCCAGTTCACTGGTTTTTCTAGGGAGTTGGCAGATTCAAAAACATTCCATCCTGCTGAAAAAATGGCAGCTGCCTTCAGTGGTGTATCTTTGCCAGCCTTCCCCAGATAGTTTAAAAGAAGCATGCTGCAAAGAGAAAAGGAAACAAATGTTTGAATTGATGGCTCATGGACCCATGGCATATGGAGACATTTATTTCTCTGGCACTGGAGTCCAAAACATGTATACAAGCAAATATACTTAGATATTGGACTCCGTGTGAAGGCAGTGCCAGTCATGCGTGGCAGTGGTACTGCAGTTCCAAATTTCTAATGGTGTCTCAGGAGGAAGACGGTGGCAGTCTTAAAATAGATTAAAACAAAGCATTACATGGATGATTGGGATGAATACAGAACGGCTTCTTTTCTGGATCTACTGTGTTACACATATTCTTCAGAACAACTGACATATTCTGCATCAATAGTAGTACTGTACAGTGGTGCCCCGCATAGCGACGATAATCCGTTCTGGATAAATCGTCGCTATCCGGAATCGTCGCTATCCGAAACCAAAAATCCCATAGGAACACACTGAAACCCCTTCAATGCATTCCTATGGGGGATAAACTCACCGCTATGCGGAAATCCCCCATACAGCCGCCATTTTGGCCGCCCCATATGCGAGGGGAAGGGTGCGAAAACGCTGCAGGTGGCCATTTTTTCTTCCAGCGGCCATTTTGGAACTGCCGATCAGCTGTTTCTAAAACATTGCAATGCGAAGATCGGTAAGCAAAACGCTTACCGATCATCGCAATGCAATGTTTTCCCATTCAGAACATCGCAATGCAATCGCTTTTGCGATTGCAAAATCCGCATCGCTATGCAGATTCGTCGTTAACCGGGGCGCTCGTTATGCGAGGCACCACTGTACTTTGTAGAATTTTACTACTTGAAGGCACCTGAAGGGCAATTGAGTCCAAGCGTTTACTTCATTCCTCCCAGGATTATAAAAATGGTATTTTCCAGTCGGTATTTTGGAAAATGTGAAGTGTGAATATGGCACGTATATTTGCTGCCAATAAATGTTTAGAGTTGTGTAGTGATAAGTGACACGATCGCACCCAAACGCCCTCTCCGGAGTAGAGCTCGGCCAGGACCCTGGTATAGCCAGGATCTACGAGCGATGAAGCGAATAAGGAGACAGCTAGAGTGCACTTGGAGGAAGGAACCGACGGTTTACAATAAGATTGCTGTCAGGATCGCAACTAACCGTTACCTTGATAAGGTAAAGGCTGCTAGAAGAGCTTACGTCGCTGACCGGATAAGCGAAGCATCCAACCGGCAGGCGGAACTTTTCCGCATAGTTCGCGATCTATCCGGAATTGGCCAGGGTGAAGGGCCTCCCACTAGCATCTCACCTGACCAATTTGCAGCGTTTTTTAAATCCAAAGTGGAGGCCATCCGCCGTGACCTTTCTCCTTTTTTAAATACAATGGATCGAGCAGAGATGTCCAGCGCTCCGTCCTGCCCGGTAATTCTCGATTCTTTTCAGCCTGTAACATCAGAGCTGGTAGACAAGGTGCTTGATCGCTGTCGGGCCACCACCTCTTCTCTCGACCCTTGCCCGGCCTGGCTAATCAAAGCAGCCAGGCCGGTAACAACTGAATGGGCCACTGCAATAATTAATGGGTCTCTCCAGGAGGGCAAGGTACCCCTTGCCCTCAAGGAGACACTCATTAGGCCCATCAGGAAGAAACCAAATCTGGCGGCGGATGAAATTGGCAATTATAGGCCCGTCGCCAGTGTGTCCTTCCTCAGCAAAGTGGTTGAGAGTGTGGTGGCAGACCAGCTTCAGGCGCTCTTAGATGAAACCAATGCTCTAGACCCATTTCAGTCGGGCTTCAGGCCACGCTATGGTACAGAGACAGCACTGGTCGCACTGCTGGATGACCTGTTGAGGGAGGCCGATGGGGGCAATGTGTCCTTGTTGGTCCTCCTCGACATCTCAGCTGACTTTGATACCGTCGACCACGGTATCCTCCTGGGGAGGCTCTCCGAGTTGGGAGTTGGTGGCCTCGCACTTGCCTGGCTCCGCTCCTTCCTGGAGGACCGCCCCCAGAGAGTGCAGATTGGGGAGAATGTCTCGGCCCCGTGGAATCTCAATTGTGGGGTTCCACAGGGGTCGATCATCTCCCCAATGCTGTTTAACATCTTCATGAGGCCGCTGGGTGGGGTCATCAGAGGGTGTGGGGCATCGTGTCACCAGTACGCTGATGACACACAGCTCTACATCTCTTTTACTCCAACTTCAGTGGATGCCGTCCAGTCCCTTCAGCGCTGCCTGGACACCGTACTGGAATGGATGCAGTCAAATGGATTGAGGCTGAACCCGGACAAGACGGAGGTCTTGAGGGTGGGTGGCCCTCCCGTCAGCGGCATAGGTGACTCCCTTTCTTTTGGAGGGACGACCCTTGCCACAAAGAGTGAGGTCCGCAGCTTGGGGATACATCTGGACCCGGCGCTAACCATGGAAACCCAGGTGGCGTCCGTGGTCCGTTCTGCCTATTTTCATCTATGGCGGATTGCCCAGCTGCGGCCATATCTTGATCGCGGGGCCCTCACTACTCTAGTCCACGCGCTCGTAATCTCGAGACTAGACCATTGTAACGCACTCTACGTGGGGCTGCCTTTGAGGCTCTTGCGGAAACTCCAGATGGTCCAGAATGCAGCAGCCAGGCTTATTAGTGGGGTGAGAAAATATCAGCACATCTCCCCCACTCTGGCTGCGCTGCACTGGTTACCTATTCGTTTCCGCATTGACTTCAAAGTATTAATGATTACATATAAAGCCCTAAACGGTTTGGGACCTCAATATTTGTCAGATCGCCTCTTCCCACCCAGATCTACCCGAGTCACCCGACATAGCCAGCAGGGACGGCTGAGGGGACTGACGCCGAGGGAGGCCCGGAAGGAGAAAACAAGAAACCGGGCCTTCTCGGCAGTTGCCCCTCAGCTGTGGAACACACTTCCCACTGAAATTCGGCTGGCACCCTCGCTGGGTGTGTTCAAAAACCAACTAAAAACATGGTTATTCAGACAGGCCTTCCCCCCAGTCACCTAAGTTCTTTCCCCTTTTTTTCTGGTTCTTAATGTTGCCATCTTGGATAATATTAATTATAATAATTATGTTAGTTATTTTTCTACATTGTTTTAATGTGTTTTAATGTTTGTAAGCCGCCCCGAGTAGACGTTGTCTAGAGGGGCGGGGTAGAAATTGAATAAATAAATAAAATAAATAAATAAGTGGTGCTGATCTTTTAATGAGAGCCCAAGAATGGCCATGTATTCCAGTTTATAACCAATGTCTCACCTGTATGTTAAAAAGACTAATGTTGCAATGGAGAAAAAAGAGCTCCATTAGGTACAGATGTGGGCATAAAGAAAACTGTTGTCTTTACTTCCTTTTCTATTAAATCAGCAGATGAATAAATGAGGCTTTTAATCAAATAAATAAATAGATGTTTATGTCTTAGGATTCTCTTAATAATAGCAATACTGAAAGCCCCAAGAAACACAGTTGACTGTCTTGGTAAATGAACAAAACATCTCCACCTATCAGTGTAATAGACATAACAAGTGAAATTGACTTCCTCCCCTCTCTGTGTCCCTGAATCTGCCACCAACAGTTGAGGGATCCCTGGCAGCAGCCTGCAGGGCATGGAGAGTACAGAAGGGAAGAGAGGAAAGGGGAGTCTCAGTGTGCGAGCAGGAGTCCATTCCAGCACTCATGTCCATTTCATTGGTAGAGGGAAACCACTCAACACTTTTTATTAGTCCCAAGAAACAAACACATACTGTAGTTAAAAGCCTTATTTATTTGCTTCATGTGTTGACCATGACATAGTTCTGTGATGATAATTTATAAGCCAACTATGATCATAAAGCTCAGATAAAATGGATTGCCAACTTGTGATATACAGTGGTGCCCCGCATAGCGACATTAATCCGTTCCAGATTAATTGTCGCTATCCGGAAACATCGCAATGCGGATGGGAAAACCCCATAGAAACGCATTAAAATTCATTTAATGCATTCCTATGGGGCCCAAACTCACCGTTATGCGAAGATCCTCCATAGCGCTTCCATTTTCACGCCCTTGGTAAGCGAGGAAATCGCGCGAAAATGGTTGCGGCGGCCATTTTGGAACCGCCGATCAACTGGCCGAAAATGGGGCCGGCGCTTGGCCAAGAGGGTGGGGGAAGGCTCCTCCTCCCTCCTCCCGAGCGCACCCCCGCTTTTTCGGCCGTCACTCGGCCAGGAGGGTGGGGGAAGGCTCCCCCGCCCTCCACCCCAGCGCCTGCTGGCATTTTCCCCCAGCTGACTGGTGGGAGCTTCGGAAGGTCCGAAGCCCCCACCAGTCAGCTGGGGGAAAATGGGGCCTATGGGGAAAAGCGATTTTTCCCCATAGGGAACATCGCAATGCAATCGCAAAAGCGATCGCAAAATCTTCTTCGCTATGCTGATTCGTTGTTAAACGGGGCGCCCGTTAAGCGAGGCACCACTGTATTACAAGATTATGGGATTCTGATTAACGTAACTACTGTGCAGTAACATTTTCACTCAAATGTTGCTGTTAAACTCTACTTACACTGATGGAGTAGCTCTACATTCTACTTAAATCTATAAAGTAGTTCTAGCAGAAATAGCTTGTGGTAATTATTGTCACTTGTATTTTTATAGCAGGTTCTGTAACTTCCATAAAATGAACTTGTTTGTGGTTATGATGAACATGGACACAAGTGATGCACATAGAAAGGTCAACTATAGCATCTTTAAAAATTAGGCTATCAGCTCATGTTTCTCTGTGGAAAAGTAGTATTACGATAAAAAAGTCTATTTTCCACTAAAGCTGTATCTCAGATGAATCCTTATCAGGTATTCCGCAAATACTTACCCTCCCATGGAGACACCTGATGCCATCAATGCAGCTGAGGGATACAAATTGTGTATATAATGAATAACAGTTTCCAAATCTTCTGTATTAGCAGCACAGTACGTCCTTGGTGTCTGCAAGCAGCCCCAAAATGGAAAAGAGTACAATCACCATTTGTCAAACCAAACCAGGGTGGTTTATGCAGCAACAAAAGAATAAGAATAAGTTAAATTATATTAGGGCTGGAGTTAAAGCTCTACGAATTTTCTTTTTAGAAAACATGGGCTTCTATCCAGAATGGTAACTGCAAAATGGGAAGGAATCAGATCAACGCAATTTCTCCATAGAGTAGGGTGGGACATGCAATTTGTTCTGGTTCTGCTTTCCTCTAACAATCCCACATACTGACTTTTATGATGATCTGGAAAAGATTTTTAAAGACAGTACTGTATAGCAAAAACCATCTTCTCTGCAACTCCCTGGGACAGATCCCTGGGAAGCTAAAGGCTGGTTTCAACCCATTTAGTTTTACAATACATTGTTTCATTGGGTAGAAATTACACTGATGGAGTACATTAACTCCCATCCCCAGTATACAAACACAATAGACAATTCTATGCAGTTCAGTCATACTAACTGGTTCTGAAATGTGGGTCCCCAACTGCTATTGAACTATAAGTCCCAGAATCTCTGACCTTTGGCCACACTGGCTGAGACGTCTGAGAGCTGAGGTTCAACTGGAAGCCCAGGTCTAAGAACAATTGTACTAAGATCACAACACACAAGCCAGTGTCTGCTACAAAAGGATCTACCTCTGCAATTAGACATAGGGGCCCAATTGCAAAGTAATGCAATTAGGTGTAGTAAGTGCTGCACTACATCACTATAGCTCTGGAATTGAGAGCAAGCAACATGCATAAGCATGGCAACACTGGCAACAACTGTCCTTGCTAGAAGCACTATACCTGCTGTGCATAAAAGCGGCTGCAGGTCAGAATTGCAGCAAAAAAGGCACAGCATGACTTACTGGGCAGTTTCCCAAGAGTACTTGATACTGCACTTTACCCCTGCTTGATAAACTAATACTGCTTTCCATTAGGTTGTAAGGGCTATAGCACAATAGGACACATCTGCACCACTTGCCTAGCAAAATGAACTTGCAAGAATGCTGACACATTGCCAGTTTTCACCTTACTGTAACTGGTAACAATATCTAATGCTTCTAAGCATGCTTTTCCTTACACATTCAAAATACCACACATGCATTAACTCAAGTATCTGTAACCCATTTTATAGATGGCACACTGAACTTCAGAGCAGGGCATGGAATGTGCAGGCATCCAGATATTGCTCAATTACAAATCCCACGATCCATCAGTCATTTGCTATACTGGCTAGGCCTGCTAGGAGTTGTAGTCTAACAATAATCAAAGGGGCATATGTTCCCCAGATTTAGAGACACCAGAAACAAAGAGCAGAGTTAAAATGTCAGAAGGGGAACACTGAGGTCTTGACTTCACCTTTTCAGGTAACATTAATGCAGTGACCCGTCAAGAATCATATTTAGACAGGAGGGCCTGGCTTGCTCTGGTCCATGGGGTCACGAAGAGTCGGACACGACTTAACAACTAAACAACAACAACAACAGTACACAGTACTTTTTTTCTGTTAAAAGAGCAAAGAGAGACAACCAGCTTACTATGTGTAAAGTGCTCTCTGGATAGCTCAGTGAGTTAAGTATGGGAACTCGATTCTCCACTCTCCATCCCATGGGACGAGCCAGCCTGTGTAGCCTTGGGCAAGCTGCACAGTCACACAGCATCCCTCAAAAAAGGGAATGTTAAATTACTTCTGAGTACTATAAAACCTTGGAACTAGTTGCCATAAATTGGAATCGATTTAAGGGCACATTCAGGAAACAGCTTTGATGCCCCATCTAGCTCTTC
The DNA here is from genome assembly GCF_051106095.1 of Pogona vitticeps. Taxonomy (NCBI): domain Eukaryota; kingdom Metazoa; phylum Chordata; class Lepidosauria; order Squamata; family Agamidae; genus Pogona; species Pogona vitticeps. Next base: position 185,381,989 of record NC_135786.1, read on the forward strand.
ACTAAACAGTAAAAATTACAGGATGAATACAAATCTGACTGATTATGTAATTTGGACAGATAACAAGCTCATACAATTTACAATATTCTCGCACAGAATAGGTGGGTTTTTTTTAAAGCATGGTTTACACAAAACCCTGATCAAAGGTGACTCTAGGCATGCAATGCAGATGTGCACACAGAATATTGCCCAATAAGTAGGGAAAAGGGGAAAGCTTGAAGTTTTAGTCCAGCGAAATTGTGTTCAACCGTAACCATTTTAAACTTATTAGAGGCTTTTATTATTGCTCTTGTTAAAATTCCAGGAGGCAAAGACAACAAAATCAAATTGCAGCTACCCTTCCTATCACATTTCATAGCAACTTTTCAAATTTTCAATAGAAAAATACTTCTTATGCTCATTTTGCATAGCAACATGAAGCAAATTTGAAGTTTGTTGAATCAAAAGTCCCACTTGGCCAAATGGGGTTTATCACAAAGTGTACATAATTACGCTACAATCCTGTGGATATGTACCAGGAAGTACACACCATTCAGTAAAATGGGGTTTCAACATAGGCGTACATAGGACTCCAGCATTAAAATATTTCTGGAATACTATAAATACATTAATTCTTTTTAAATGTATTCTTTACTAAAATGCAGAACACAATTTTTGCTCTCAAAACAATGTACTTACATAGGTTTGTGCTTGTCTATGACATTTTTTAATTTGCTGTTTCAAAATCATTAGAATGGGATTGCGCATCTTTATAATCTTAGATTTTTGCATGTTTATTGGTTCTATTGTTTTTAAATTTTGTAATGCTGCCCAGAGTAGACCATTGGTCTAGATGGGTAGGGTATATATCTAATAAGTAAGTAAGTAAGTAAGTAAAGGTAAGGGTAAACGTTCCCCTTGACATTTAGTCCAGTCATGTCCGACTCTAGGACACAGTGCTGATCCCCGTCTCTAAGCTGTAGAGCCAGCGTTTGTCCATAGACAGTTTCTGTGGTCACATGGCCAGCGTGACTAGATACGGAACGCCGTTACCTTCCCACCGTGGTGATACCTATTTATCTACTTGCATTTACATGCTTTTGAACTGCTAGGTTGGCAGGAGCTGGGACAGGTGACGGGAGCTCACTCCATCATGTGGATTCGATCTTACGACGGCTGGTCTTCTGACCTTGCAGCAGAAGCTTCTGCAGTTTAACCGGCAGCGCCACCACGTCCCACGTGCATCTTTATACTGAACATTATCTACTGAACAGACTACACCTGCAGCTGTTTAAATGTTACAAGTGCCTTTTCAGTGTTAAAAACATGTAAAGCTAATTACATAATTTCTTCAAATAGAACCATATGGAAGATCTTTTCATTACATCTAAAATATAATGAAAAGGATTTGGTGGGTCACAAAACTACTTTATATATTGATCTCCAAGTGTTTAATGAAAGCTCATTCTTACTTTCACCAATGTAATGTATTATAAATACTTGATTTTTATAAACAAATATGTTAACTGAGTCGGGCTGTACAGTATTTAATGTTGTTTCTCTAGGATTAAACCTCAGCAGCAGCTGTCAACAGACTGGATGCAGAAGGATGCCAAGACTTTAAGAATCTATACTGGTTCTCACAGAATCTTGCTCTCAAACACTTATCTATCCTCCTATTTATTGTTTTCTGGGTGAAAGAGCACTTGTTTTTTAAGACTGAAATATTAATGGTAGGATGTGAGTGTGCCAATTTTCCAGTGCTGTACAGTATTTGATGTTATGTTCCTGCATTATAAAGGATCTAGTCTGCAGTGCTTACAGGTCCAGTATTGATGCTGCTGCCAGATTATTAACTGGAGGTGGTTACAAGAATGACATAATCCTTCTGTTCCAGCAGCTCCACTTCCCGACACAATTCAGAGTACTGATTTTAACCTATAAAGTCCTAAATGGGTTGGATCCAAGCTGTCTTGGATTTTATTTAAAAATAAATAACTATCTCATGGACTGTCCTATTATTATTATTATTATTATTATTATTATTATTATTATTATTATTATTATTATTATTATTATTATTATTATTAGTAGTAGTAGTAGTAGTAGTATTAGTAGTAGTAGTAGTAGTAGTAGTAGTAGTAGTAGTAGTAGTATTAGTATTATTATTATTATTATTATTAGTAGTAGTAGTAGTAGTAGTAGTATTAATATTATTAGTATTAGTATTAGTAGTAGTACTAGTACTAGTAGTAGTACTACTAGTAGTAGCAGCAGCAGCAGCAGCAGTTTTTTTTATATGCCACATTTCTCCTGACAAGGGACCCAAAGCGGCTCAAATTAAAATCACATAATTTAAAAAGGCAGTAAGTTAAATATTAAAAGATAAATTAAATAATATATGATTTAAAATACAATAAAAAGATTAAAACATGAAAACATAAAAAAAATTAAATTTCTGCTAAAATGGGGTTCAGGGATTCATTTATAATTGTTAAAAGCCTGCCTGAAGAGATGGGTCTTTAGCTTTTTTCAAAAGGATAAAATGGAAAGGGCCATCCTGATCTCCCAAGGGACAGCGTTCCATAGCCTGGGAGCTGCCACAGAGAAGGCCCTCTCCCGTGTCCCCATCAGCTGTGCTTGTGCTCGCAATGGGACGGAGAGGAGGGTCTCCTCTGATGATCTTAATTGCAGAGAAGGCAAGTATAGGGAGATACGGTCCTTCAGGTTTATGAACCTGGCCTGATGTTAAAATCATTGAGGAGTCCTTTCTCTCAATCCTGCCACTTTAGCAAGTGCATTTGGTAGGGACACGGGAGAGGGCCTTCTCTGTTGCTGGTCCCAGACTTTGGAACTCCCTCCTACTGTACATGAGGCCAAGCAGGCCCCATTTTTGCTGTCTTCCTGCAAGTGAGCAAAGACCTTTCTCTTCATACAGGCTGCCTGAGTGGGGCTTTTAAATGAAATGTAGTGCCTTATTGCGTTGAATGTGTTGTTCGTGTTGGTTTTGTTTACAAATTTTAGTGTGGTATTTGTTTGGTTCTTTTAAAATATTTGTATATTTACAGTTTTAGCTTCTAAATATTGTCTTTTAATTATGTAAGCCACCTTGGGTTGTTTTTAAGGAGAAAGGCAGAGTAAAAATATTTTAAATAAATCAACAATAAAATTGTATGTAGCAGTTGTTGCAAAGGGTGTCCTGCTAAGGGTGTTTGAATACCATGTCATAGACATATTATTTACCATTGTAAATTAACATATTCCATACACCATTTTCTTTTTCAGATTTTTCTGGAAAAAAACAAAAAATGGCTTTGGGGAAAAAAATCAGAAGAAAAACATTTTTCCCCAATTTCTCTGGGTTTTTTTTTTCCAGGCCTCTACTTTTATGACTCATTTTCAGAGGTTATCATAACCTTTGGTTAGGATTATCAAGAAAACATTAACTTTTATAGGAAAAAGTTAGAATATTCAGATTTTATATTGTATATTAGCTCAGTTCCAAACAACTATAGTTTGCTGCTTCAAATCTGCTTCCAAAGCGTATTCTAGATTGATTAATTGATCCATTGAGGGACCTGTACTCTGCTCTATATCCAGAAAAAATCCTGAAGTGGCCTGATGAACTGATGGAGTGCTATCAGCAAAAATAATGCTTCCTTTACTTGTTGTAGCTTCTTCTCACCTGCAACTCAGAGTGCAAGCAAGTAGGTGAGCAAGTAGACAGCAAGGAAGAAGACCAGCAAACACTTCTTGTTCACCTTCTTCCCTGTTTCTTCTCTTGAGACAAACGTGGGGCTGGCCCACTAGCCCAATTATTGCCAATACACAGGAAAATAAATCAAGTACATGACTGAGGAGCTGCTACTCACTGAAGCCACTAAGTATACAAAGAAACCAAAGGCACTAGTATCCACACTAGATATTTGAAGGGCTATCAAGTAGAAGATGAAGCAAATTTGCTTTCTGTGACTCTAGAGAACAGGACCCAAACCAATGGATTCAAATTAGAAGAATGGAGTTTCTGATGAAACATCAGGATAAACATCCTAGTTGTAAGCGGGTGTTCAACAGTGGAGTGTGCTTCTTTAGTGGACTGGGGTCTCTCTTGCTGGAGGTTTTTAAACAGGTGTTCACTGGGCATCTATTGGAAATGCTTTGTTTATCTAGGTATTCATCTACTAGCAGGCATCTGGATTATGTGACCCTTGGGATAACCTCTAGTTCTCTCATTTTCTGATCCTATTACCTGTTTGGGCACGTGAATGGATGGGCAACAGTGTCAATCACTGCATGTTACCTTGAAGACATATAGCAGGCATTGGCAGCTGCTGTTCCTCACTGCCATTAACATTTGCTGAGGAAGTTACATGAGCAAATAAATGTGACAACAAACAGCTGCCACTGCCTTCTGGGCTCAAGGGAAAGGCAGCGGTGGAAGATTAGGGGTTGAAAGGAAGACCTTTCCAATACACTAGGGTGGGGAAGAGGATCGGCAGCTGCCCATAAATGCCAATTCCACCTATCTCATCACTGCCCCATCCTGCCTTGAATTTTGGCAACATTCAGGTCTCACAGCTCTGCACCACATGCATTGCCCTAAATGGAGGCAGCCCACTGGAATGCAGTGTTCACGAGTAGTGATTTTACATTCTACTTCCTTGGTTCTATCAAGCCTTGCACAAAGCATGAACTAAGGAAGGGGTAGCATAGAACCAGCAGCTCTCCAGCAGCTCTGTACTCAGTGGTCATACCTTTCCATGAAGGTGTATTGCACAGTCTGAGAAGTATGGTATTGAATGGAACTATAGTTTCAATGGAATGTAAAACCCAATAAATTCCTATTTTGTTTTCCAGTTCCTTCATATTTCTTTTTGGAGATTGATAGAACCAGTTATTGAAGAGAATGCAAATAAAACATGGATAATGATTAGATGAGTGATGTGAGGTTACTGTGTTACTTTTATCTTGGTATTTTTGGGGCTGTGTGGCACAAGGCTGGAGGGGACTGCCAACAAGGAACTAGCCCTGCCAGTGATGGCATTACCGTTAATTGTTGGTAGATGTGTTGCATGCTTCCAAGTACTGACATTCTCACTATTTGTTTGCTTTATCATTGCTCAACATCTGTACTTAATTTAAGAGCAATTCTTACCAAGAGATTTTCACCAGCAACACCGCGATAGTTAAAGACCACACACCTTTTAAAAAACAAAAGAGCACTGTTTACCACAGCTGTTAACCTGAGTGTGTTTGGATGTGAAGATTTCAGACATTTCAAAGCTATTCTACTTTATCATTCAAGTTTTGCTAATGATTCAGTATAGTGATGCAGAGACACATATGGCACATCATTATGTTCTACTCTATTTAAACTGCGTATCCAGCAGTTATTTAAAGAGCTCACCACAAGGCAATGAATATGATCCAGTTATTCATATAAATGAATCAATTTTAAAATCTTTCTCCATGTGGGAGAATAAAGGGAGAGAGAGCCAGTCTCTCTTTTTACACCTCCTACCCTCAGGTAACAAAACTTGCCTTTTAGTCTCAAGCTAAGCTGTCAGGTATTTACTAGCAGACTGGGAAGAATTACTTTGTTGGTCTACAATTCCACGTATCAGCCAGCCAGTGTGGTCATTAATTCTGCTGGTTGGGAGATTCTGGAATCTCTACTCCCACAAAGGTCACTTTTCCATGCCATAAAAGTAGTGATTCTGACTCTAGCCCTAAAACACAATCCACACTGAGGACTGAGCTTTAGAGTATATGGCAAACTTAGAAAAAGTGCTTATTTGGACAATCAATCAATTAATCAATCAATCAATCAAACAAACAAACAAACAAACAAAGGCATGCTGGGAGTTGTCCAAATAACACACTTGCTCTGTTGATGCTTACTGCTTGGAGCCCTTACTATGGAGACAGCTTCCAAAGGAACATCTAGCAGAAATTTAAGGGTTTGGTAACCACAAAGGGGGAACAAAAGAGGGGGATGGAAGGTCTCCTCTCACTACACCTTTCTCACAGAAATTATAGCAGCTTACCACTTGAGCAAATTTAATCTAAATCAGAAATGTATAGAAGTGAAACTGATTATACCTGTACCCCAGGGCTTTGCTCTGCTGAATCATATGGAGAATGTAGGATTCCCTGCTTGTTCCTGTGAGGCCAGGCAGCAACAGGATAGTGGGTCGGGTGCTGGAATCTGGGTAATGTATGCTATCGTGATTATCAAAGCAGTCCAGTGAAATCTGTCCTCCATCTGTTGCAGTAATAAGCTCACTGGAAAAACCAATACTGATTAGGTTTGCAAAAATAAAAATAAAAAACCAGTCAACTGTATATCCCTTCACTGTTCAGGATGGTGTGGCCTGCGTGAAGACACGTTGATTAGCCCCAAGAAATTTTACAATGGTTACTAGGCTGACTTGAAAGAAAGAAAGAAAGAAAGAAAGAAAGAAAGAAAGAAAGAAAGAAAGAAAGAAAGAAAGAAAGAAAGAAAGAAAGAAAGAAAGAAAGAAAGAAAGAAAGAAAGAAAGAGAACAAATGAACAAACGAAAGCCTGTTGAATAGTGTTATACTTGATGTGGAGCACCAGTAACATTTTTCAAAGCAGAGATAAATATATTATTTGCTACCAGTGGCGTGATGTTTCCTCTAAATTTACCTGTAATAGCTGGACCTAAACTGGATATTTCTAGCAATGTCATATTGTTGTGTTGGAAAGTATTGTAACAGAAAGTATTTTGGTCATGAACAAAGCAAAAACCATTAGCTTTAGGAAAAAAAACTATTCTTGGCCAAGAGTGAAAAAAGAGACAGCAACAACTGATTTATTTATATAAATCATAGGGGAGGGGGGAGTCATTTCTATGAGTGCTTCTGTGTTGCATCTCAAGAATCTAGGAATTCCAAGAACAGAATGACATTTTGTGCAAAGTTTGAAGGAAGCTTCCCAATCAGCATGCTTAGTGAGGGACATCAATACCAGAACCAGCAATAGCATCAGACCACCTGTTTCCAATACAGTGGAACCTCTACTTACGAACGTCCCTACCTACAAACAATACAACTTACAAAAAGCTCTGTTCACAAAATTTTGCTTCTACTTGCGAACGGAGCTTCAAGATACGAACAGAAAAAACCACAGGGGAGACGGGGAAAGTGTGAAATTTGAACTTTCAGTTGACCGTTGGCCAGTGAAGAGGCTGTTTGTATGCAACATTGCTCGTCCAAGCGGTTAGAGTGTGGCTAGGGAGAGTCTTCAGACTGCCTGGTACTGCCTGGTACTGTACTGTACAGACTTTTTTTTAATTTTTGATTTTTGGATTTTTGTCTTTCTTTTTTTAAACAGAGACTGTCTGTTCTGGGTGAGTACACTGTATTTACTGTACGCTACAGGGCTTTTTGGTGGGGAGGGGAGGGCTAGGTGGGGAGGTTATGTTTCTGTGCCCTGAAGGGTCTTGCAGTGTGGATTTAAAATATGAAAAGTTTTTGGTGGGGAGGGGAGGGCTAGGTGGGGAGGTTATGTTTCTGTGCCCTGAAGGGTCTTGCAGTGTGGATTTAAAATATGAAAAGTAGACTGTAATATTAAATTAAAATTAAATGTGAAAATTAGACTGTAATTTTAAAATGTAAAATTTATTTATTTATTTTTGCATTCTGTGGCTTCTAGGGTTTGTGTACTATAACCTCTCTGTTGTTTTAAAATGTGTGGGTTTAAAATATGACTCCAAAGTCTTTTTGTTTTCCTTTGGGGATCTGTTTGCTGTAATAATGGTTGCTGGTTGTTGACACAGCCAGGCTGGCTTTAAAATGGAGTTTAAAATGGAGATTTAAAATGGAGTCTACTGTAGACTCAAGGCTCCCACCACCACCACTTATCTCTCTCTCCCTATATACTCTCTTTTTGTGATGAGGAGTTCTGTGCTGGAATACAGTAATGGTTGCTGGTTGTTGATGCAGGCAGGCTGTAAAATGCAGTTTAGACTCCAAAGTCTTTTTTCTTAAAATCAGAAAATATTCTGAGGGGCTGTGCTGGCTGGTTTGCTCTAAAATGCAGTTTAGACTCAAATGTGTTTTCTTTAAAATGTGTTTTAGACTCCAAACTCTCTGCCCCCCAATTGTCTTCTCTCCCTCTGTCTTCTCTCTTTTTGTGCTTGTCTGAGGGGTCTGTGTGCCCCAGTGATGACCTACCTACCTACCTACCTACCTACCTACCTACCTACCTACCTACCTACCTACCTACCTACCTACCTACCTACCTACCTTCCTTCCTTTCCCCATTGTTCCCTACCTCCCTCCTTTCATGTCCTTTTTTACCTAAAAGGCGCTTGGCTTGGCTTGGCTGAAAAGGTGCTTTTCAAGGTGTTCTGTTTTAAAGGTGTTCCTTCCCTCCCTCCCTCTTTTCCTGCCCTTTCTTTACCTAAAAGGTGCTTGGCTTGGCTTCGTTTAAAAGCTGTTTGTTTTTAAAGGTGTTCTGTTTTAAAGGTGTTCCCTCCTCCTCCCTCCTTTCCTGCCATTTTTTTGACCTAAGTTCATCTTAGGTCAAAAGAAGAAAAATTTTTCCCCTAGTGGTAGAGGACAGATTAACTGGCTTTGTATTAGTTCCTATGGGAACTAATGCTTCGATTTAAGAACAGCGCCTTGACTTAAGAACAAAAAACAGCCGGAACGGATTTTATGGTTTTCAGGGCATTCCTATGGGAAATTTTACTTCTACTTACAAACGTTTCAACTAGCAAAATTTTCTGGGACGGATTAAGTTTGTAAGGAGAGATTCCACTGTAATTGGATGACCGGTTTTGGCAACTCTGTAGATTATTTAATCCAGATTCCTTCAGGACAAGTGAAGAAAACATAGCAAGACACACAGTTATGAACAAGAATCATGTGTTAAAACTGAAGGCACAATATAAATTAAGCAATTAAAGTAAAAGATTGCAATGTATAAGAGAGGGGCTCACTTTCTATATTGCACATATGGCCTAGATGTGATGAAAGGGCGAAGGAGAGTCTGCACGCGGCCTTCCCAGCACCACACAGTCGGATAATATATCTCTGTCACCACAGGGCAATGATCCTGTAGAAAACGGCAGAAGCTCTCACTACCAGTCACCAGTTGAGGCTTCTAGAGAACGAGAGAGAGAAGAAGAAGTTGGGGGTGGGGAAGAGTGAAGAAAGATCATTTATTCAGCTGTTTTTCATCCTAATACTGCAAACATTTCAAGCAGTTTCTCGGTGGTGGCAATGCATGAGCAACACTAACACTGAACACATTTATCTGCATGTGGAGTTTATGTTGCTAAAACAGCATCCTTCATACACTATCACAATACCATCAAGAAGAGGATGGTCTACTACGGGTTGATGCAGTGAGGGGAGACGCTCTGGAGAACCACAGAGAAATGAACCTCAGAAGATGAGCCCTCAATAACACCTCTACCTCCATCTTCTAGGCGGGCAAGCAGATGGGAACATGTACACCAAATTAGGCAAGGGCCCTTTAAAAGCACAGCAACTCCTCTAGACTAAATGTATCAACTGTTGCGCAGGCCTGATCAGTCTATCTTGGGGTTCAGCTCCCTGCTCAGACAACATCTCTCCATGACTGCAGCAAATTGGAAAGCAATAACCAGCAGGGTTCCCTAGGAGATATCCATTGTCGGTTTTTCACTCCTATTTCTCCTGCCTCTACTACTGCTACTTCTGTCTCCCTTTGACCCTCTCTCCCCCGTCAGCCTTTTCCTTCCCTTTTCCTGATTGATCCCTTTCTTCACCCTCATTTCCTGCCTTTTCCAACTGTTCCTTCAACTCCCTCTCAGACGCTGTCACTCCTGAACTTCTTTCTCTCTTTCCCTCCTCCGCTGGAATGGACGGTGCTCTAGTGAGAGGTGTCTCCATCTCGCCTCCTTGCTCATACTGTCCTCTGACTCTTTCCAATCCGCTTTGCAAGGATTTCATGGCTAAGATCTCTTCTCCCTTCTCTAAGATCTCTTGCTTGAATTTTGTCTATGTTTTCTTCCTCGAGTACTGCTGCCACTAAAATCTTCATTATACCCAGCTCTCATTACTGCTTGCATGCAAGGTTTACAGCTTATTGGCTTTTGTGCTCTGTTGCTTTACAATCCATTAACTGATTCAGTATTCAACTTGCATCACCTCTTTCCAGCACCTCTCCTTGTCACTTTTTCAGCCAATCACCATCCACATGCAAATACACTCTCCACCAGCATTCCTTAACTCTCAAACCCTTTTCATACATAACTCTGACTACTTACATATTACACAGCATCACAGAAAGACAAACTATTTTACAAATTATGTAACATTGCAGTGTATTATTGTGATGGAATGCCGACTGCCAAATAGATGGAAAGTTATTTTAAAACTAGGTCAACAACCTATATACAAAAACAACAAACAGCCTTGTGGCACCATAAGAAAAAGTAACACATTTTATCTGGCATGGTTCACAATGCCAACTATACTGCTGTTGTTGTAACAGATTAACAGATCTACCACTCTGCCCCATGCCCCAAATAAGCTCAACATTTTTTCTGCTTTTCTTAGCCTTTTGAATGGTGAAAAGCTAGGCATTTCATGACAGAAGGACTATTTGTCTCCCTAGTGACTGGAACCCAACAGTTGCGGAAAGCTAGCTAATAATTTTTAAAGCATTCTCACTTCAGATATGTGGGATGATATGTGTATGCAGGATGTGCCTCAATAGAAGTATTTTCCCTGTCTGAGGACACACTTTAGAATAAGACTTAGCATGTGAATCATACCATGCCAAAAGAGGGGCACTATACCAGCTGCATTCATTGTACAAATGAAATCTTTTTGCAGACATGTGTGTTCATGGTAAAACAAGATCAGTACAGTCCACAAGAAATCCAGGAGAAAGTTTTCTTCAGAAGATGACCCTGAGATACAGATCAATGGATGAAGACTCAGTATTTAATACAGATACACCTCAATGTCCTGTTCTGATTGCTGTAAAAGTAAGACTCATGTACAGTACTTGCTACAGCAATAAATAATCACTAATGTAAGACAATGTTACTAATATGCTGCAAAATAACAGTCTACTTATGTGTAACTAAGCTGACTGTGGAAACCTATGTTTGCCTTTTTGGAAGTTCAACAAGGTTTTCTCTCATCCTGGGTAAGACAACGGCACTATTTGGCTTTTAATCACATTTCTGATGGAATAACATCAGAACAACCTGTTTTTATTCAGGAATTATCTATACTTTTCCCCAAAAGACTCATTTTTTTCACCATACCCATACTCTATCAGCACCTGGTTCTTCTCAGACACATTCTATTAATTCTAAGCCCTTGATCTCTGCTGCTCTTACATCTATTGTCAATTCTGATTGGCATTTTGCAAGGACTATTAGCACACAGTAACATGAACCATTATTAGCAATCTATATTGTTGATCTGCTAATCCCAGATGTACAGGAGACAAGCTCCCCCATGGTGGCAGAGGTCCCAAATGAGTGAAAGCAGCATGCTTTGACACAGTACCAAGGCACACAGAACTCCCCACCGCAGAATGGCATTATAAGAATCAAAGTTCATAGACAATATTTTGTACAAATAATGATAGAATATTATTGATGGGAAGAACAACTGGATGACTATTGATGTATTTATTTGATTTGTATCTTCCCTTCCCTCACAAAGATCACAGGGCAATTTCATGCCCTTCTTCTGGGCATCATGGAGGCATCTAGCTAGACCGGAGGAACTTTCCTTCTTATCCAGCAGGTCTTTCGTTAGGAAGGAAACAGAAACATGTACCGTATCTTCCACTTTTACAAAAGAATTGCTGAGTTCCAATATTATGACCGGAAGGGGAAGGCGCTCTCAAAACACTCCTCGCTATCAGGTTTCTATCTTATTATGTACATAAATTCAGTACAAAACTACGTTTCAATCTCAGTTTTAGACTCCAGCACGATTTATGTGGCAGTTTCGCCAAACCTGCACCCTCCCCGAAACTAACCGACGGCAGACCTGCCGGGTGTACTGCGCCAATACTGAAGCGCCCTATTCCTATATAAAGCGAGAGCAAGGCAAATCGTATTGTGTTCGTTTAAAACGGAAGAAAGGAAGGACACCGTCGGCTGAAAAAAAAAACAACAACCCAGAGCTACAGTATTTTACAAGGCGAGCGCCGCAAGGCACCGGCACTTTGCTCTCCCAGGCGCGTTTAAAGCGCGGCACATAAAATGTTCTCCAAGGACAATTGCCGCGCTTGTTTCCAAACCCGGCTTAGCCTGACGGTGACCTCAGTTGGCCCCTTCCGGCAGCCGGCCCTTTCCTTCCACGCCGTTCCCTGAGGTCGGCCGGCGGCGGGTGGGATGGGAACCCCCCCCCCCCCCGCCAAAGAGGGGTAGTCTTTTCTCCCTTCTTCTTTTTACCTTGGCGATGCTGCTGAGGTAGTAGCAGGCATAGGCGGCTCCGAAGCAGAGCACCAGGGACCAGCCGACGCCGGAAGCCAGCAGCCCCTCCCGGACCCGGCTCTCCAGATACAAAGACAACTCGCGGGTCAGCCCTTGGAGGTTCATCGCCAGAAGTCGCCGGCGAGGTGGTTTTACATTACAGCCTTGGGGGGGGGGCTGCTGCTGCTGGTGCCGCCGCCGCCGCGCTCAGGCAGGAGGGAGCCGGCTCCGGAATGTGTCAAGGGAAGGGGGGGGGCCCTGCAGCGGCGGCAGCCCTGGGCTCTCTCGGCTGCCGGTGGCTGAGTCGTTTACTGGGTAGCCCCGGGTGCTCCGCCCTCGCTTGTCCACTCCCAGAGGGTGGGGAGAAAGTCGCGCTCCGAGCCTGCCTGGTGAGAGGGACAGGGATGAAGGGTGGGGAGAGAACGATGCTAATATTTGTTTTGTGCTTACCTGTGCTCACTGATCTCTCACACCGAGCACCGCAGAAGATCCGCCTGCCCACAACCGCGAATGACCTATTCTTGCAAGACTTCCTGAGTGTAATGAGTATCCAAGTCAAAATAAGCAGCTTTACCCTCCCTCAACTCAATCTCTGGTGGCTAGTCCTAAAAACAATACCTCAGGAGCTCAGGTTTTAAAGGGATGGTTTCTCCTATTGCATCTCAAGAGTTTGCTCATCCCAACATTTTGGAGACAATGTATTTCTAGAAGATTTTCTAAAATAATGATTTCTGCTTAAAATCTTATCTACTGACAGTTTAGACATCACTTCTTTCCAGGGTGAATAGCCAAGTTAGCATGCTTCAGCAAAAAATGACAGAATACTGTAATACCTTAAAGACCTCAATTAGTCTTTATTATTAAGAGTCAGACATTTCTGGATAGCCTGTATCTTTGTGCTCCTGGCAGCAGCTAATGATACTACTACTTCTAATAAATAATAAACTTTCCCCAAATATTAACTTTGATTCCTCCAGTTTTTCTGAATGGGAATAAGGAAAATGTTTGCAAGATCCTGCAAGTTCATGCAACTACTTCATGCTTGCAAGATACTGTAAGAATGTGTAGCACAAACTATCAATGATGAACCCCTTATTCATTAATGCCCATATTACCCATCTACCAGGGACCTGAAGGAATACAATTTAACAAACCACTTGCCTTTATAGTCTATTAATTACTGAAACAATACAATTAAAAGTCAGCAATAAGCCCTGCTTCCTTAGACCAAAAGACATCCAGCATTCTCATTCTTACAAAAGCAAATGGGATGCTTCCAGAAAAACCACAAGCAGGACATGAAGGTTTTGCTCCCATTCTTATTAGTCCTCAGCTGCTGGTATTTAGCAGCATGCTGCCTTTCAACATGGAAGCAAGAGGGGAAGAGCATAGGAAACTGCTTTATACTGGAACAGATTGTCTAGCCTTGTGATTTCTATTCTTGATCAGCGTTTGAAGATATTGTTTTTTGCATGACACCCCTTAGAATTGTCCAGCCAGTATGGTCAGTGGCACCAAAGCAAGGTTTCTGGACAGGTCTTCCCATCAGATCATTCAGATGCACTGCTGCATAGTTCAGTGGTTTAGGTAGGCAGTTCAATTCCTGTGAAGGCGTGAAGAGAAGTGTGCCATCCTCTACGAAGGAGGACCCAGTAGAAGGAAGTAGTTGCGTGGAGGGTATATGAATTGAAATAGACCAAGCGGAAGGAGTGACAGGAAAATCTACTGAAGTGTGTCTAGCAAATGAAGGAGGGGCAGAGCTAGACCTCATTTTATGGGAAGATATAAAAGAGAGTGAAAGTGCGCACGTTTTTAGATTGTTAACCGATGGAAAACTAGGGAGGTTCGTGGATGGAGGGGTACAAACCAAACCCATGCTCTATTCGGGAGACGCGCCGGGTATCGTAAAAGACTTTCCCAATTTACAGCTTGGCGGGGGGCTGTTGCTGGATCCGTTGGTGCCGGGAGGAAGGGGGCGAGGGTAAGACCCTCTAGCATGGACAGTGGTGGTGTATCCCCGGAATCACTCTGGTGGACGGAGAGTAATTCGCCCTGGCCCTTCGTTCCAACAGAAGCCTCCGGAGGGCGACTGGGCCAGGCACCCATGCTGCAGGACAGTATGCACAGTCCGGAATACCCCCTTGTGCCCTTTGACGGATCGGGAGCGTTTTGGGCCGGCTCCCTTTTAGGGGAACCAGAAAGGGTTACCGTTGTAAGACCCAAGAAATAGAAGCTGTTGACAGATTATTGTTTATTGGACCCATTTGATGCCGTTGAATTAAGTTCTGATACAAATAAAAAGGTTGATTTGGAAGACTAAGACCAGCCTCCTCATCTTTTTCCCGCCTTTACCACCAGTGCACCCCCGGTCCGAGAAGGACCTTGTCACAATTCCCCACTCCCTTCTTGTCACGGGCTGAACTGGATGATCCATAGTGTCCCTTCCAAGCTGTGCAGTTCTAAAGTTAAGATTTATAACTGGAGATGTCATGGATTGAATCTAGAACCTTCTGCTTTCAGTGGTTTGGCCACTGAACTATTAACCCATTTATTGTTTTGTTTATTTTATTTATGATATTTGTATGCTGCCCCATCATTATAAAGTTCTCTGGATAATTTAAAATATACAAAAATAAAAACAATTGAATTTTTAAAAAGGCCCAAAATACAAAATAATCAAAATCAAACTAGACCAAGACAACAAAACAGAGCACCAAATTAAACATAACAAATTTTAAAACAGATGAAGTAAGACTTCTTTAGTTAATCTATTCTACTTATTTCTTTATTTATTTATTTATTTATTTATTTATTTATTTATTTATTTATTTATTTATTTATTTATTTATTTATTTATTTATTTATTTATTTATTTAATACCCCGCCCATCTGGTCTTGTGACCACTCTAGGCGGCTTCCAGATACATAAATAAAAACATACAAATATACACAAAAAATTGTAACACCCGCTAATAAATTAGTAGATTGTTCAAGATGGCAAGAGAAAAGAGATAGCAAAAAATTACATTATCTAGGAAAGATTGCCTCTAACTGGGGTGTTACTACTGAAAATAACTTCTATAGCCATGGAGAATTCCATGATTTAGTCTAATCTCTTTAAATCCTTGTATAAATAAACTACACTAATGTCTCCAATTTATCCATAATTAGCAGATCTCTGATTATTGATAAAATGCCAAAGTAAAAAGCAATTATCAGTAACATAAGAAAATTTTACAAGAAAGGCCCATGGTGATAAACAAGCCTATAGCCAATGAAGTAATAAGTTTTTCTTCAGGGTCAAGCAGTTCCACAGAACTCTTCTGCAGGAGTAAATGTTAAAGAAAGAAGAGAAAAAGAAATATATCAGTTTGGTTGGGATGAGGATATTTTCCTTAAAAGAATAACAAAACACAGGTAAGCACATGGGCTGTTAACTATTAAATAAAAAGGCAAGAAATTAGAAGTTTTGTAAACATATTTTCCTTTTATTTTTCTAAATTCAATGGCTTCAATCCAAACAGCCAATTCTGATTAGAATAGACCTTTTGAATCAATGGGGCTTCATAGAAGTGCTGCTGATTCAGCAATTGACTTAATGGACTTCCCTTGGATTTCCACGAATGTGTGTGGTTGTTATTAGGGTCATATTAGAAATCAATTGGCTGCTCTTTTACACATTATTTATTTTTAACTTATCCTTCTTAGCAGTTGTAAGCAGGTTCATGGTTAGTCTTATTCTGTTCCTCATCTGGCAACACAAATGATGACTCAGAATTATTAAATAAAGAAGTTTTATTATGAACACAACTGTTTGTTTCTTCTTTACTGAACTCTAACAAATTATGTAACGTTAACTGGGGAGGGGAACTCTCCCAAAACCACAACAAGGACTTATTGTTATTTAAGTCTTTTAGTAATATATTTTTGCTGCTTTCTCTTTCTCTGTCGGTGGCCTCAGGAACCCGCTGCGTACCACACACAGGGTTCCGCAGCAAGGATGACGAGCCCATTCTCCCTCTCTCGCTGTTTCTTTCTCCATCGTGGGATCGACTGGGTGTACCATCCGTCCGTGTCCCTGACCCCTGGGGTACACCAAGACAGTCTATTCCTCTGGACTTAAACTGGCAATTATGGGTCTCACTTTCTGTCTTACGGTTTGCCCTTCATCTTCTTCTACCTCGCTCGTTGCAGCTCTTTTCATAGGCACAGAGAAGACTTGGGCTTCCACATCAGATCTCTCTGCGATCGGTTCTTTAATCACAGTTATCTTTTCTGTCTCTTTAGACCTTGTTCCCTCTTCAGTAGTTAAAAAGACATTTACACTTTCCCTGTCGCCTCTCCTCACTCTCCTCTCTCCTGCCTTCATTGCCTCAGCCCTCTCTAACTGTCCTAACCACTCCTTTTTCTCCCTGCGGTCCCCTTTGCCTCGAGCCCCTTTCAATTCCACTGCGCGATCTCCTCTCTCCTCACCGGTTCATGTCTCTGTTTCCTGTTCTCTTTCTTGTTTTGGTACTATATCCCTTGCTTGTTCTATCACCTGTCCTATGATGGACGTTTGAGGGGACGGCTCACTCTCAGTCTCTCTCTCTGTCTCTTCCTCACAGCATTCAACATAAATTTTCGTGATGTGTCTTATCTTTCTGTGCAACTCTGTTCCTGTCTTAAGATGCCTTGTCTCCAGCTGTTTTTCTCCCTCATCTGCAGATACTCAAAGACTGTACTGAAAGTCATCAATCTATGCGCAGCATGAAGCAGGTTTTATGTACAGAATGCTGAAGAAATAAAAAGTGGGAGATTGAGCCATAAACCAACAGGTTTCACACTGTGGTTATCTCTGTGCAGGTTAATACCAGAAAAGGGACATCTTCACTTGGAATCAGCATGCAAAAAAAAGCAGGAGTTAACAACATGTAAAGAACATTGGATGTACCATGGAATGCATTTTATGCATACTCCTGGGAAAAATACCATAAGCTAAGAGAGCTTTATATCTCGTTATTCTCTGAAGAGCCAGGCAACTAGCTTGGTGTTATTATAACAATGCAGTCATCCAATTGATATTCAACACACCTGGTATCAAACATTTGTGGGGATCTCATGGAATCAGCGAGGTATATGACCAGAAACAAAACAGTGATAAGTACCACTTATAGTTCCCACTCATGAATTATATTCCATCCTCAGCTCTTTTGAGTAGAATTTGACTTTTATTTGATCTTTATTCACTCATGATATAGAAAGGGCAGAATTTAGTTTCTACAGTTATCACATTTCTGCCGTGGTGTACAAAAGGATAAACATTTGAGAATGTCAGCTGCTGATATTCACGATGTTGAGTATTGAAGGTGAAAAATAAAACATTACAAAATTTTGCTATAATCTGAAGCAGGTTCTCCCTGAAGTCCTTATTGAAAGAGCCCCTGTAGCACAATGGTTAGAATGTGGGACTAGGCCTTTTAGGGCAACCAGGCTGAAATCCCCACTGAGCTGTGCAAATTTAGTAGGTATCCATCTTACCCTCTCCATCTGGTTCAAGTAGATCCATTTTTCTTGATTATTTTTTGATCTACTTCGCTTCAAAGTCTATTAACTGACTCCCAGGTGGTTCAGCTAGAATTTTATCCTGGTTGGTGACACTGTTCAGCATTCACCCATTTGGCAAGGCGTGTAGTTCTTTGTTCTCCATAAGTTTAGCCCAGCTTCTTCTGGTTTAATATTTAGAGCTTGAGATGTGTGCAGAAATGTTTTCCTTGATTTTAGCTCTCATCTAGGGCTGGTGTCCATGTAGTAGATAGGTTTGATGAAGTATTATTAGCTGCAGTGATGCATGCCTTAGTTACATCCTGGCTGGATTACTGTAACACACTCTACCTGGGGCTGACTCTTGAAAGAGTCCAGAAATGTCAGCAAGTCCAAAACGCAGCAGCCAGATTGCTAACTTAGGCTGGTCATAGGGATCATATAACCACTGTTGCAGCAGTTCCACTGACTTCCAATATGTTTCTGGGCAGAATTCAAAGTGCTGGTTCTAACCCATAGTTTAGGCCCAAGCTATCACAAGGACTGAGTCTCCCTTTATGATCCTGCTCGTTAAGGCCATCAGGGGAGGCCTTTCTCTTGGTCCCACCTTCATAGGTGAATGTGATGGGTACATGAGAGAGGTCCTTCTGTGTTGCTGGTTGCTGTTCCCGGGCTTTGGAACTCCTTCCTACAAGAGGCCGGGCTGGCCCCATCTTTGCCATCTTTCCTCAAAGACCTTGCTCTTCAGACAAGCTTTCCCTGAATGGGTTTTTTTTAATTGATTGTTGTGCCTTACTGCATTGAATGATTTTGGTACTATTGTTTCTGCTTACCATGTTGTAGTGTGGCATTTGACTCTTTTTAGCATGTGCGTGTGTGTGTGTGTGTGTGTGGAATGTGCCCTAAGTCAGAACCAACTTATAGCGACCCTAACAAGGTTTTTAAGGTAAGTGGGATACAGTATTTAAGGAATGGATTACCAGTTTCACTCCCCTAGTGAGTCTCCATGGCTGAGTTGGGATTTGAACCCTGCTGTTCGGAGTCCTAGTCGGTTACCTTATCCACCACACCACACTGAGAATCTCATTTGTACACTTACTGTTTTTAGCTTTAAAAAATTATTATATTTTAATGATGTAAGCCACCTTGGGTCCTTAGTAAGGAGAAAGACAGGGTAAAAAGATTTTACATACATACATACATACATACATACATACATACATACATACATACATACATACATACATACATACATACATACATACCGACGAGCTGTGCATAGGGTAAATGGGACAATTAACTGCGATGCTAATCTTCGTGACCTCGCACGCAACAGCCTCCAACAACCGCCACGTGTCCCTTTGTATTTCAGAACGCGGCAGGCTTCTCCAGATTCTCCTCGTTTCGCGTCACATGCAGCAAACGTCTCGGCTCCCTAGGTGTCGCTAGCGAGCTTCTACTCACTTGGTTCGCAACGGCGCCGTCCTCTCCCTTCCCCTCCTCCAGAAGCGATGGACTCGGAACATGCGCACGGAGTTCGTTGGTGCTGCCCTCCTCCGAGGCCGCGGTGGAGCTGTCGCCAGGGGACCCGGATGTAGCTTTGCCCTATGCCTGTGGAAGCTGTAGGAAGCGCCGGGAGCGTCTGCAAGGAGGAAGAGACCATCGAGGAGGAAGAGAGGGGGCGTCGTGGAGGCACTCGGTCGCAGCCGTTGTGTTCCGCAGGCGGAGGCCGCGTCGGATCCACCCCTTCAAAGCACGGGAGAGACCGGCCGGGCCGGCTCTGACTCCCTGCCTTTGTTGTGACGGCGCTTCTTGGAGGGTCGCCCCCACCCGTTTGCCTCTCCCGTCGCTCGCTCGTGATCGATAGCGTCCCCTTCTTTGGGGGTGTCTGTTCTCAGCGTCGAGGGCTCGCGGCGGCGGCGGCGGCGGCCTCCCGCTTCTCCCCCCCCCCGTTTCCGTTCCCCTCCAGCGCTCGCGAAGATGAGCAACTCGAGGAACAACCGCGTCATGGTGGAGGGCGTCGGGGCCCGGGTGGTGAGGGGCCCCGACTGGAAGTGGGGGAAGCAGGACGGCGGCGAGGGCCACGTGGGCACTGTGCGCAGCTTCGAGAGCCCCGAGGAGGTGGTGGTGGTCTGGGACAACGGCACGGCGGCCAACTACCGCTGCTCGGGCGCCTACGACCTGCGCATCCTGGACAGCGCGCCTACTGGTGAGGGGAAGGCAGGAGCGGGAGGTGTGGGGGGGCGGGGAGGAGGAGGAGGAGGAGGAGGAGGATGCTGAGCGGGTCCAAGGTGTGGGAAGAGAGGAAGGCGGCGAAAAGGACACCGCCGGCCCCCTTGTTTCAGGCGGCGGGGTTTCCTCAGAGGTGGTGTCGGGTCGCGGACGTCCGCCCTCCCCAGACAGCCAGGCGGCCGCTGGTGCCTCTCTGCCCGAGGGCGTGCCCGCTTCTCAGAGCCCCTGAGGGAGATAAAAGGGCTTCCCCTCAGGGGCTGTGACTCGGTGCCGGGGCGGACAGGGGCGCCTGGGGCGGAAACCGGTTGGAGCCTCGCACCGTCCTTTGGCCAGCCCTTCTGCACAGAGCTGGAACTTGGGGGTGGGGAGGGGGGGACACCTCGTTGCGGCCAAAACATAGGCATGCCTTCTTGAAAGCATGCCCGTTTCTAAGGTTAAAATGTGTGTGGGTTCGCAAGGGTTAGATATGGGCAGAATAATTGTTTTTATTTGTTATTTGCTCTATTCTTTGCATCCTTGTGATAGCTCAGGGTAGCTGGCAGTTTACAAGGAATGTATGAATTAAGTTGTGGAGCTTGGGAGGGGTGTGGATTGGAAGGCGTTTAAAAGGACTCCTCTGACACAGCCAGAGAAAGGCCTACAAATCTAAACTTGTCATTTGAGGAACATTTGAAAACAACTTTCTTGGGACTTTCCCCCCTGCTTTTGTTTTGGGGACTGACATAAGTTCAGAGAACAGAGTAGACGTTTTTAATGACTGTACTTTGAGGAAGACCTCAGGCATAGTGTGCATTGGATGTAACCTGGTCTTTATGGCATGCACTGAAAAATGAGTTTTCCCAAGCAGAAGCATCTACTGAGGTTGAATGTCTTTTCTCTAAATGGGCATGCATTGATTCAGGAGACATGATCTCAGGATTATTTTATTTTGGCTGGATGAGGAAAGTAAGATGTTGGAGAGCCTGTCCTCATTCTACTGACTTCATCAATGCATAACTTATTCAAAATTTCAAAAGAGGTCTCGTTTTTTTTAAAAAAAAATTATGCTGGAGAAGGTTTGATTCAATGTTAATGCTTTCCTTAGTTGAAGGGAAGTGGCCCATTGTATCATTCGCAAAACAAGAAAACTTGATCTATATGTTATACTGCTGCTTTAAAAATTGCAAATACAGTGGTGCCTCGCATAGCAAACGGTCCGTTTTACGACGAAATCGCTTTGCGATGGACTTTTTGCCATTGCAAGAGCGATCGCTTTGCGATGGCCCCTATGGGGAAAATTCGCTTTGCGATGATCGCGATCATCCCAAAGCCCCGCTGATCAGCTGTGCTTCGTCTCCCTCTCTCTCTCTCTCTACCCGTCGCAGCTCCAGCCTCAGCAGGGAGACTGACAGCCTCGGCAGGGAGAGTGAGGCACCGCCACCACCACCCTGGCCGAGAAAGACCCTCTGCACCTGCAGCAACCTTAAGCCCGGGCTTAAGGTTGCTGCAGGCGCAGAGGGTCTTTCTCGGCCAGGGTGGTGGTGGCGGTGCCTCACTCTCCCTGCCGAGGCTGGAGCTGCGAGGGGTGGAGAGAGACACGAAGCACAGCTGATCGGCGGGGCTTTGGGATGATCGTGGGGAAGCGATCATCGCAAAGCCCTGCCGATCAGCTGGCCGAAAATGGGGGCTTTGCGACGATCGCTTCCCCGCGATCATTGCGAAGCCCCCATTTTTGCATAGCTGATCAGCGGTTCCAAAATAGTAGCCACTGTTTTGCCTTGCTTTAGAGGCACCCAAAATGGCCACTGCTATGGAGGAATTTCGCTTAAGGTTAGTTTCTAAGTCCATAGGAATGTATTAAACGCGTTTTAATACGTTCCTATGGGCTTTTTAAAATCGCTTAGCGATTAAATCACTTAGCGATGTTTTTCCCGGAACGGATTAACGTCACTAAGTGAGGCACCACTGTAAGTGTTGGGGCTGGGTGTTGCTTTTAGCAAAGCTCAGTCCTGTGCACACATATAAGGAATCTCCTGTGAATTAATGAGACTCATAACTATGTATTGGATTCTAGTCTTGTGCCATTGATGAAGTGCCTACTGAGGACAGGGCTGCCCTTTATGAAGTGAATGTGAAGGACATATATTTGTGTGTATACATCTGAGAACTCTGATTTGGACACAGCACTTAAGAAATGGTCAAATGTTGCCATTAGCACTGTTCACCTATTAGGCAAAAGACTAGAGAACAAATGTGTTTGTAAGTGATTTGGAACAGAAAATCTTGGGTGGCAATAGATGCATTAACATTTCAAAACACTATATAGTTTTGTGAAATTACTTAGCAACTTAATGCTAATACATTAGTTAAATTAAGCAGTTTCCAGTTTATATGTCTATGTACAATATGTTTTTGGACATAGTAATATTACTCTGTAATGTGCAGTTTTTATACATGTAAATAAACATCATAAAAGTAATTGCAAAGTAAAGTGATATAAAGTTTGAATATGGCTAGTAAATTGTGTTAACAGTTCAGTTCTATACATATCTGATCAGAGTAAGTCCTGCTGAATTCAGTGATCTTTATTTTAAGTAGTTTAAAGTAAAAGTTAAATGTTTTCCCAGCATTACAGCCTTTGTGTGCTGTGCCTGATTAAATGATGTATTTTTGACTTTAAGTTTTATCTGCTAAGCCCTAAAAGATTTAAGATGTATAACTCGATAAAATTAAGTGTAATTTTTGCTGACTGATAAAAAATGATAAATCCAATTCAGATAGATTTTGAGCACTGAAAACTTTAGTAAACCTTTCCAGCTTCAGAAGTTGGTGCACTTGGTTTAGGCATCATCTTTTCTATGTAACAGGCAGTGTTGACACATCTGTAATCCCTGATTATATGTGGCCCAAAGATGTTTCAGTGGAATAAACACACTTGAGATGTCCTAATTGGAGCTACTAATTATTTATTGAGAAAGTACCATAGTCATAGTAGGCAACAGTATTACCATTTTTAGTCTAAATTACTGTGTCAGAATTAATTGAGGTTGAATGGAAGGCAGTGTACAGACACCAGCTGGTGGGTATCTGCTGGCCTCATCTTTGATATGTGATAGGCACTACTGAATTACTATATCTTTTCATTAGTTTCAGATGCAGCAAGTTTTCCGGAGTAATAACTTTACTAAATCCAGCCTTTCTAAATACCATTTATTTTACTGACTGAGTTTATATTGCAGTATATGAAGTATATTTCAGTACAGTACATGGAGAGTTCAAATCTGTGTGATATTGAAGGAGGATGAGTTGAATATATTATGAGAAACTGATTCTCAAATGAAATGACATAGGATATTAGAGACACCCTGTTTTTCAAACATGAAAAAGAATAGTTTTCCACTGTAACTTTGTAACATTAGTCACATAAACAAACTCTGATACAAAACAGAATCATACATCACTATAGGAAAAACCATAGCTTTGACTATGCGGACTTTCGTTGGCAAGGTGATGTCTCTGCTTTTTAGGATGCTGTTAAGGTTTGTCATCGCTTTCCTCCCAAGAAGCAAGCATCTTTTAATTTTGTGGCTACTGTCTCCATCTGCAGTGATCATGGAGCCCAAGAAAGTAAAATCTGTCACTGCCTCCATATCTTCCCCTTCTATTTCCCAGGAGGTGATGGGACCAGTGGCCATGATCTTAGTTTTTTTGATGTTGAGCTTCAGACCATTTTTTGCACTCTCCTCTTTCACCCTCATTACAAGGTTCCTTAATTCCTCCTCACTTTCTGCCATCAGAGTGGTATTGTAGTAGTGTGCACTAAAGTTCATGACCCTGTGACCAGTAAAAATGGTCAAAGGTTTGTGGACAGGCATGATTATCATGTTCTGATAAGTACATGTTCTGTTGTATCCTTTTGGTGTGTATTCTTCCATATGACTATTCTGAAATTGAGTGTACTCTTTTCTACAGGAATTAAGCATGATGGAACAATGTGTGACACTTGTCGCCAGCAACCAATAATTGGTATTCGATGGAAATGTGCAGAATGCACAAATTATGACTTATGCACAGTATGTTATCATGGAGATAAGCATCATTTAAGACATCGTTTTTATAGAATAACTACACCTGGGAGTGAAAGGTAACCTTAATTTTCCCACTTTAATACAAATGTCTGGATGTGTGTGACTGTGATTTGGATGTAGGAAAGAATTTTGGCACTATGTACCACTGAGCTACTCAATACATTGAAATGTAAGATATCTTTTTAATCATTGTCTTTTTCATTATTGAAAATAAAACAGATTATATGGAGCAGTGTGTGTTAGATCTAGTCTGTTTAATCTGTCATTTGATATTTTAGGGTACTGCTGGAATCTCGCCGCAAATCGAAGAAAATCACAGCAAGAGGAATATTCACAGGTGCCAGGGTGGTGCGAGGAGTTGATTGGCAATGGGAAGATCAGGACGGGGGCAATGGACGCAGAGGCAAAGTAAGATTTCACAGTATCTGTGATGGTTCCTTTGTCTGAGACTTATTGCCTGGGTCTGTAAGTCAGTCTAGAACCTCTCAGAAATGCTGAACCAATTATTGAGGTCCACATATAGAGGGTTGCAGAAGGACTTCTGATGCACAATTGTATGTCTGTGGTATAAATAGGTGCCTTAATATTTCTGTTGCTGAATTATTTGATTGACCTGAAGAAAATGGCATATAAAGCAAGATTGTTTCTAAATAAATGATTACTATTTAATTTTTTAATGTGGAAATATATGTAATAAGGCCTATTATGAAAGGCATCATATAGGAACATAGTTTCTAATTTTTTTCTAATTGAACTTATACCTCAGGATTCACATCTTGAAACAGAATATCCTGATCATATTTATATCTAAACAACTTCCTTTTAAAAGTGCTTAAGGTATTGCAAGAACCTTCCAAAAGTGTTTTACCTACAGTACATAGAGTATTGTAGTTTTAGAAATAATAAGGGAGTCATTTAGTCTAATTCAATGCAGGAATCAACAGCATAGTATCATTTTGGTAGTAAAAATGAAACTGATTTATAAAATTGCATTGATTGTGAACAAGAATACAGTCAGCAGCAGAAGCTCTCCTGTCTGTACTAAAATCACAGCTCATTGAAAGTAGAGAAGGGACCTTTTCAGTAGCTGCATGGAGCTTTTTGATTTCAATGCTGAGAAATGCTTCTTTTACTGCTTTCCTGATTGTCTCTTGCTGCAGTGTGAAGACTTTACTTGTTAGAATAGTCACAAGTTGTTAAAAGGTTTAATTTTGGTTTAACTTTGTTCTTACAGTTTTCTCTTTCAAACTTTTGCTGCTCCGTCTTCTCAATGATAGCTGTCTTACTGTGTTTTAATCCACATTTATGTATTATATCCTGCCGCCCCCCCCCGTGTTTTAGTTAAGAATTGGAGTATTCTTAACTATAGCTTGTAAATGAAGTTCATTTATTTTCTGCATTAGACATATATCCTTCTTTCCTACTTTGCTAGGTAACTGAAATCCAAGACTGGAGTGCATCAAGTCCACACAGTGCAGCATATGTTTTATGGGACAATGGAGCTAAAAACCTTTACAGAGTTGGCTTTGAGGGCATGGTAAGGAGTAAAGCAGTACAAAGAGTAAAATTGCTTCATGGAGGAATAGCAAAAATGGCTTGTGCTGTGCTATTATCTTTTTTTGTGTGATATCCTTCTGTCAGTTTGCATGCTATTAAACTGTTCATTGTTCCTGCAGCTGTAGGGATGGCTCATGCATATGCATAAGTCTGGTCTCAGATTTTTAAATGTACAGACTTCTTAAATGAAGGAGTTGTCTTCTGTCTCATTTCTAGGACTTATTTGAATAGGGTATTTAAAAAAAACAACTTAAAATAGCTAGAAATAGGTGACAAATACTTTTAGCCCAGAACTGTAAATATGTTCATATATTAATAATGTATATGCCATATAGTGATTTATTCATATGCTATATAGTGGCCACATATTTTGTTAGTTTTCGTGGAATGTTAGCATGATTGGGAGTTTTTTCAAACTTGAGCTGTAAACTTCTAATTGGTTTCATTATTGTCAGGGTATAAATTCTACATAATAAGCAGCAGAAATGGATCACAGAATATTTTTTTCAGTAAATGTAAATATATGTCATATTCACAGCTCCTCTTTAGAATAAAGTGTTTAATATGATCTGTGTGGCACATTAAACAATGTGGAGGTACTTGATATAATTGTAGGGTTACTGGTAAATGTATCATTTGGCATTAGTGTTTATTCTTTTCTTTTGCAACTTGGATTGAATACAGTCTATTGTCTTTATGCAAACTGTCACTATATGCTAATTAACTTTCCCGTTTTCAGTTTTGAAACATAACAAGCTGCTGATGCACCAGTAGCCCTTTACAAATTTCATAAAGCATTGGCCTCTTTCTTAAAAACACTTTATATCTTATGCAAGAAATGCTTGTATACTCTGTTAAAATTGTTGCCAAGCTGTAAATATGCTTTTTGCATTATATTTTATAGAATTTGTAGCTCCATCTATTATTTGTGAACATCAGTGACAGTCTCATAAATTACCTTTTCTTTGTTTAAGTGATGATTTTATCCCTAACATGTTGCATATAAATGTGAGTTTTTTCTCATGGTAACATATGAAGGAAGTAGGATTTTGACCCTCTGAATGCAAGATTAGACTGACCTTTTTAAATAGTTTTTTCATATTACTTATTCAGATAAAGCCATGCCCCCAGCTATTGGAAAAAGCTCAGTGAGTTGCTTTTCATGTGCACACATTTTTAAATATTTAAGTTTTTTAACACACTGAATCTGTGAAGAGGGACTGTCTACATTGAATTTCAGTTAACCTTGGTTAATAGTTTCAGACTACATGTATGAGAATGTACATGTTTTCTGTGTTACAAGTGTAGCATATTCATGAATATCTGGCTTTGGAATGATCATGTACTGATCTTTCATTTTCAGGATCATTCTGCAATATTCTCATAGAATTTATGGACAATTTTTATTATTCTTTTCATGCTTTAGTCTGCCAGTGCCAGGTTTCCTGCTTTGGGCTTTTTCTCTCTGAAGTGATAAAGAAACTGATCATTGTATGTGGCTGGCTATACACCACCTGCCCCTTTGTTTACTCCCTCAGTTCTAGATTATATGAATTAGAGGATTCTTCTCTTTCCATTGGTTTCACACTTTAGTATACATGCCTGAATGACCTTTGTCCAGTGGGAATTGCTTCAGAGATAACACCAGATGGCTGCTATCTGAATTAAGACTAGAAAGAAAAATGGTTAGGAAATCTGTTGCTTTTGTGTTCAGAAGATGTTACTTTTTAAAATAGCTTGTCTAAGTATCTTATAAAGCATGAGTTTAAAGTACAATGCAAAATATTGTGCAGCACTAGTAGGGCATGCTAAAAA
This sequence comes from Pogona vitticeps, assembly GCF_051106095.1. Taxonomy (NCBI): domain Eukaryota; kingdom Metazoa; phylum Chordata; class Lepidosauria; order Squamata; family Agamidae; genus Pogona; species Pogona vitticeps. Next base: position 185,409,623 of record NC_135786.1, read on the forward strand.
TAATAAAAATTTTGTAGGAGTATTTAGTTAGAGACTACCTAAAAATGTTTACTTTCATTTTAAAAAAACAGCAATGTTACACTTTGGAAACTTTTTGGGCAACATTTTGTATATGTACCAGTGTGACTAATGCAGTCAAGGATGGTGTTGTGTATGAGCTGGACAGAGCTTTGTGTGAATTGAATATGAATGGGGGTGGGGAATACTCTGTGAACAGAATGGGAGAGAGATGATCATCTTAGAGAGAGTGATGGTTCCTTTGTGATGATGCAGAGTTTGAAAACTTGGTTGTTTGTAACTAAGATCTTAAGAAATATTTAAAGCATAGGATGGGGAGTCCAACCTACATGCAGCTGTCAGGTATGGACTGTGTTGCTCCCTACCCTCTTCTTGCTGCAGCCCAGTTGATCAGTTGTCAGGGAAATAGCCTGCAAGTAACAGTGCCAGAATATACATTAGGGTTGAGGAAGAGAAACTCTTCACCTGCTAAGAAACACAAAATGTTCTTATCTTTTACCAGCTTTTGCAGAGAAAGGCTTTCCAAATGCATTTCAATTTTAAGTGCTGGTCATTCCCTGGGCAATGTTAGCTCCCTGTTCGCTGATCCTTCTACTCCAGAAGCACCATTGGATTGCTTCAGACACAAATGGTGACAATGATGAAATAACTTGCGTTCTGCTTTGTATGCATGAAAGCTGTTTCACAAAAGTGGAGAGGCATGGATTTGAGTTAGTTTCCACACGCTAGTAAGAAAATGTCCAGATTGATAAGAATTGTGTTATGTGGCTGTGCATGAATGTGCACACATGTGTTTGGTTTCTGATCTGCCACCAAATCCTAGATTCATCTCTTGAGACCAAAATGTTTTGCTACCATGGAATAAGATAGCCATAGAATACCTGTGACAAAGCATCATTGCCTATCCACAGACCATAAACAAGGTTAGTATGGTTAGTAGTAGTCTAATGGTTAAAAAAAGACTCGCATAGTAGGACATTATAGTGATGGTCTTACTAAGCAACTATGATGCAGGTAGTAGCTCAAAAGCAAATTTAACCAATCTGTGTTCAAATAATTAAAGCTGATGAACTCTTGTTTTATTGTTCTTTTTAGTCGGACCTTAAATGTGTGCAGGATGCAAAAGGAGGTTCTTTCTACCGAGACCACTGTCCAGTGCTCGGTGAGTTAAGGGAACATCTGAATTCTGGTATAAGACTAGTATAAAGACTCACAATGTTTGTGGATTTGTATGTGTATAGTACTATTGGAGTGATGTGTTAAGGTAATAGAAACATTTTTCTGGAATTTATTGGCCAGAATCATATTACTTACCTGTAACCCAATCAGTGTAAACTTCAGCTGCTGATTGCACAAGTTAAGAAACTGATATATGCATTTGCGGTCACATACCATTTACATGACTTGTTGTGTAACAACAGATGTCCATGCTGATTTCTTAACTTGTGGCAATTAGCAGCTGAAATTTATGCCAGTGCAGTCTTTCAATTGGTTTCGGGCTGTCATAGATTAAAATCCGCAACCTATATGTTTTAACCTATATGTTTTAACCGATGGACCACTCTAGCCGCCTAGAGTGGTCCATCGGTCCAGATAGGCGGGGTATAAATCAAATAAATAAATAAATAAAATAAACCATGACAGATTAATGGACTTTATATCATCTGAACTGCACTTATAGTTGTTTTTCATTACAAGGTGGTTATGTAGTTTCACTGAACTTGCAATTTGTGTATCAGAAGGAACAGATGTAGGCTGTTAGAAAAGCAGTGTTTTTCTGTTGTATTTTATAGAATTTGTAGCTCCTTCTCTTATTTGTTAAATGTGAATGAAAGTTCCTAAACATTATCTTGTCTTTTTCTTCTAACTTTAGGTGAACAAAATGGTAACAGGAATCCAGGTGGGTTGCAGATTGGTGATCTAGTAAATATTGACCTGGATTTAGAAATCGTTCAGTCCTTGCAGCATGGTCATGGAGGATGGACTGATGGAATGTTTGAAACTTTAACTACTACTGGCACAGTTTGTGGCATTGATGAAGATCATGATATTGTTGTGCAGTATCCAAGTGGCAATAGGTATATTAATCTCATATGTTTTGCAAGGTGAATTGTTTCTACTTTGAGAGTATTTGTTAATCTGTTACCTTTTTGCTCCTGGCATGTCCCAAAAGAAGAATGGGAAAATACATCTGTATTCTGTATATTATATTGGAATAAACAGTGTTTCCCCTCCAAAAAAAAAAACAAAACCCTAATAGAACTTGTTACTTTTTTGCATTTTAAACTTCAAGTACAAAAGCAAAAACAAAATTGCAAAGGTACCCTTTTGTTGCTTTTGTAGTTATTGCCTTCTGTACCAAAGTATTTCTTTTAGCTAGGAACAGAAATGGAAATAAATTAGTATATAATTATTTTTACTTACCATTTTTACAGATACATTTAAAAAAATATTATCCAGTAATGCCATTGTGCTACTAGAGTGATCCAGTCCTAATACAGATCTTTGACCCGGACCCCACATCTTACATTCCTTCTTTATAAGAATTGTCTAAGGATAGCTGCTTCTTTCTGACGTTATACCAGTTATACATCTATTAAAGGGCATGTCCTCATAACCCCATGAAGTTGCTTAGGACCATTTGAAAGTTTTTCCAAAAGCTTTCTAAAAGCCTGTGTAAACAGTGTCTGCCAGATTGTCTCTATCCACATACTTGTTAAAGCTCTCAGAGAACTCTGAAAGATTAGTGAGATAGAATATACTTTTGCGGAGTCCATAGGAAATGCTCTTCAGTAATACAGTATTTGTCTCTTTTGTCTTGAGTTCTTTATGGCAATTTAGAAAGACATTAAGATATGGGTTCTGTAATTTTCAAGATGTCAGCTAGATCCTTTTTTAAAAGTTAGTGTTGTGTGCAAATATTTTTCTTTTTAAAATGAGATAGAACCAAATAAATGAAACAAACAAAACAGTTTAATTCTTGTAGAAGCAAGCAGTCACAGTGTGTAACAAGGCTAATTAATAGTGCAGCTACTTGACTGTGTTTTCATAAAATATCGAACATTACCATTGCATAATCATATTTCAAGTCACTGCTGTTTTCTAGATGGACTTTTAATCCTGCGGTTCTCACTAAAGCCAATGTTGTCCGAAGCGGAGATGCTGCTCAAGGTGCTGAAGGCGGCACCTCACAATTTCAAGTGGGTGATCTTGTCCAAGTTTGTTATGATTTAGAAAGAATCAAGCTCCTTCAGAGAGGACATGGGGAATGGGCAGAAGCAATGCTTCCTGTAAGTATATACAAATGCTTTTAATATTATGCATCTTCAGATATAAAATGGCGATTAGTTTACCTTGAAGCTCTGTGGGTGAGATATTTTTTTTCTTTTGGATGAGAAACAGTCCAGTGCTGAAAGGAAATACTTGACTGCTTTTCTCTGCACAGATAATCTCAAGGATTTTATTGTGTTCGTTGGGGATAAAATGTTATATTTTAATGCTATATTTGCTTGTAAACTGCCACCAGAACTTCTGTTACAGGTGACTGTATGAATACAAACATATGTCATTTTTGGCACAAAAGGTTAATGTCAGGTGAATTTATTTTCTTTTATTTTTTGCTAGTGTTTCGATACTTAGACAAAGTTATATGTGTCATGGTGCTGGTATAAGGATGCCTGCGAATAAAATCGATTCTGTCTGTTAAAGCTGGTAAATTTGCTCCACCTCACTGCATTCTGAAATTTTAAGATTACTGCTTGGTTATGTTACCATATAGAGAGGAGCTACCATTTCTAAATGGTTGTTGTAGTTAGCTCCTCTGTATAACTCAAAGATACAGTATTTCATTTGACATTGGTTGGAATCTAGTTTTTGTCCTATGTAACAAAGTTATGCAGGCATAACTTTACTGGACATTACACCCAGGCAACACAGATTCTGCAGTTCAGTTGTGCAATAGGTTTCACAGTTCCTGTTGCAACCTGTGACACAATGTACCATAGAAAATCCTTCATGGTTAGCACTTCTACCTTGATGCTCTTGTAGCTGCCACAGACATAACATTGACTTACACCCATTTAATGTCCGAATAGGATTCCAGACAGTGCCTTGAATGAAATTTTAGGTGGATATCATATTGACGATCTCTCTCAAAATATGAAGGGCCTAGCTGCATAGCGCACAGAAGGTTAGCTTCCCGGTAAAATGCATGCCACTATTATGCATAGTAAGCTCAGTGACATGAAAATATCTGTCTTTTAAGAGGCTTACACCTTTGTTGTCACTATGATGGAGCTAAAAGTCAATGGTAAATCTAAAATAAAAGCTAGTGGAAAAGCATGTTTCATTTTCTATAAGTTTCCATTCCATTATGTAGTCCTAGATAGGGACGTGGTGGCGCTGTGGGCTAAACCGCAGAAGCCTGTGCTGCAGGGTCAGAAGATCCGGCAGTCGTAAGATCGAATCCACGCAACGGAATGAGCACCCGTTGCTTGTCCCAGCTCCCGCCAACCTAGCGGTTCGAAAGCATGCAAATGCGAGTAGATAAATAGGGACCACCTCGGTGGGAAGGTAAACAGCGTTCCGTGTCTAAATCACACTGGCTATGTGACCACGGAAAGATTGTCTTCGGACAAAACGCTGGCTCTATGGCTTGAAGACCGGGATGAGCGCCGCCCCCTAGAGTCGGACACGACTGGACAAAAAAAAAAAAAAATTGTCAAGGGGAACCTTTACCTTTACCTATGTAGTCCTAAAATTTTCCCTTTCTGTGCCACCATCTCTCTTGATCAATACCATATCCGTGTTTATGATCAGAAGACAGTGTTCCAGTACTCGGATTTCATGAGAATTATTAACTACTTCATCATGGTCTCTTTGATTCACACAGTTGGGTTCTGGCAGTGGGATTAGGACCATGTACTGTATACAGTGCCTCAAGCCATTGGAAGATGGCCTGTCTTGGTGATATCTTATTGCTAAGCTCATCTAGACAATTTAACCACTGAATCAACTGCTGAATGACAAGTCAATACTTGTGTAGATCCCATTGAGTTAGTGGATCTGCTATAGTTGGTATTAGCTGTATGATGCTAGCCAACAGAAATGAGCTGAATTTTGTTTTAAGAATTATTCACTGTGCAGCTTTTTAGCTTTTGCCTGCAATATCCTAATAATTCGGGCAACATTTTTCAAGCAGCTTGTCTGAACTGGAGACTAGAGTATCAACTAAGATATTTAAAAAATTGGAATTATGTAGCTCTTTTTAAAAAGTGATATGTTTTGGGATCTGTCTTGTCTTCAATTTAGACTCTAGGTAAAGTTGGAAGGGTCCAGCAGATCTATTCAGACAGTGACTTAAAAGTAGAGGTCTGTGGAACCTCTTGGACATACAATCCAGCTGCTGTGTCAAAGGTGGCATCAGCAGGTTCTGCTATAAGCAATGCATCTGGTGGTAAGTTAGAAACTCACTGTGTCTGTGCGGTTTGACTTTTCTTTTTAAGCTAAGATAAAAAATGTGCAATAAAGGACTTAAAGAATATTACAGTTTTTTAATGCACCATATTTTTTAAATGTCTGTTCTCAGGAAGAATAGTACAAAATTATTTGAATATGGAATATCTGAAGTGGCCTTTACAACATTGTATGTTCTGATGTTTATTAGTCAAAATTATATTGGATATTTACAAAAATGCGTGGGAGAATTGGGGACGTTGCCATGGACAGGGATTTTGGATGAACAGCTAACATATGATGAGCATCTCATCAGCTAGGCAGAGCAACTTGTGATTTTTCTTGCTCATGTTTGAGTATCTAATAGGATTTTGGCTTTTGTGCCTTGCTGCAAAGAGCATCAAAAGAACAGTTTGTAAATAGCTTTCATTGCAGTTGTGTATATTCCTAGTCTATGCCAAAGAGAACCTTTGGAATCTAATAGAGCTTGCATTCTATTAAGTGTATATAGGATGGTACATTCTCCATGAGCCAATATTAATAATCATCACATAATTCAGAGGATGTTTACAGACTGTTACAGAGGAGCTAGTCTGGATTTCAGAAAGTGGGGAGACAATGAAATGTTGCAATGTATCTCCTGTTTCTACTCGTAGTACTCTTGTTCAAGGCTTTAGTCAGTCAGGAAATGCAGTTTTTGAGGCTCACAAAATTTTCTTTTATACCTTCCTTAAATCTTTCTGTACTATACTATGTCATACTTAAAAGAACAAGCTTGGGGCTAGTTGCTAGAATTGAGTTTGTTTACTTAATTGCCTTATCACTGATAGAAGAGATGAATTTTTAAAGTTCATAATACATTTCCCCTCACTCTCATGTCCTGGAAAATGGACAAACTTCACAGGCTCAGGAAGGCCAACTTTTCTCTCTCTCCACCCACAATCTTCACTTTGTTTACTTATTTGAATAGCTGTCTTTGGTGTTCTGTGGCAAACTAGAGACTTAATTTCTACACTGGTAATCCATTTGACTTGTATTTTTACAAGTATTTTACACTCTTTTATATTTTCCTCTTTGGTAGTGGAAATAATAGAAAACAAGAGACATCCAGCATTTTAAAATTGGAAATTAGTGTATTTCCTCCTGTGATTCCCAAAATAGAGGATTTTGGTCAGGACTTTATGACTCTGTGATTCCATCTGAATTTGACATTCCCTCTAGGTAGTGAAGTGAATTTCTCTATTATGTTCTCATCTCTTTGCTTTCAGCATTCTCTAAGTTCTGGGGTTAAAAATTCCATCAGTCCTGATAACTCATGATAATTTCAGTTTAACATTTTCATATTTTCCAGTCTTGTTTCATCACATTTCTGTATTCATTTATAAATTTTTATAAGGTCCATCCATGCAAAAATATGTTTCCATTTCTTGTAATGTGTACCTTTGTGGTTATCTTCATTTAATACATCTGGGGAAATCCCCTCCCCACAACTTTTATACAGTATTTTTACTAATGTATGCTACTTTTTTATAGAAAACTCACAAATTTCAAAGAAAATATGCATACTGAAGAATAACAGGATTCCAGTAAATACTCAGAAAGTACAAATTGTCTAGGTTCAAATTATTGTGAACAAGATTACTTTTTCCCTATTCCTACCAGTGCTAACTATATTCACTGTAAGACTGGCTCAGATGCTTTAACCCAGAGATCTGTTTCTTGCTACAATGATGTACATATTCACTTAAGACTTCATAATGTTAATATTTCTACCTATTGGGGGAATACACAGCCGAGAACTCAGTCCATGTTTTAATATTAGTGATGGAACATATAGTAGGGATAAGTGATCACTTTAATAGGTGAGTCTCGAGCTATAATAAACCAGCATCCTGAGTTGAACACTATGCTTAAATGAGAACCACTGTAATTGTCATTGAAATGGCTATTATATCCTTCCAGATATGTGCTGGAGCATTGGCAGTAGGGCATCTAAGTACTTTTATTATGATCTAAGACCTTTATTAGAACCAACCAGTATGTCGCATAAGGTGCTCAAGCGTTTATATTCTCAAGGACTCTTCAGCAGACTAAGTGGTACTAAAAGCAAAGGGACGAGGAAAAAAGAAACCTTGGAGTTACAGCAACTGGCAAACATTATTTAACCTATGTGTTATTGCAAATTGAATTACAGTGGTGCCTTGCACAACAAGCGCCCCGTAGAGCGATGAATTCGCTCTACGGGGACGTTTTTTCAATCGCTAATGCAATCGCAGAGCGATGGCCCCAATGGGCGAAAATCGCACAGCGAAGGTCGGTAAGCGGTTCACTTACCGACCTTCGCTTTGCGACCCGCGGATCAGCTGTTTGGTGGCTCCAAAATGGCCGCCGGAAGCCCCAAAATGGCCACGCGCAGCATTTTCACACCCTCGTTAAGCGAGGGGAGGGCGCAAAAATGGCTGCCGGCCATAGGAAAGCATCGCTGAACGGTGAGTATTCAGCCCAGTTGGAACGCATTAAACCTGCCCCGTTCAACAATGCTTTTCACACAGCGAGGGTTAATCCGGAACGGATTAACCTCGCTGTGCGAGGCACCACTGTATGTTTTTCCACTAGACAGTAGTTAAATGTATCAAGGCAGAGAACCTTTCTGTTTTGCATAATCTCCATATATTTTTATTCTAAATCCATATATGTTCCTTTGCTGCATTTATCTTTACCAGTGTGAGTAGTGACTTTTCTGATCTTCACAAATAAACTGCAGAAAACATTGTGCATGCTTGCTTTGAGAGCTCTCTGTTATATCTTTTTTTCTAGTGATTATTTTTCAGTGCAGGGAGTTTTTGCTATTTTTCTGAAGACAATGTTGCAGGAAAGTAGCAAATTACAAAGGAGATTTATACATTATTTAGAATAAATTTTGAACATATTTTCAGATCGTATTTCTTGAGATAGGAATAGTTTTTTCAGCTGCAGTAGTATTTAGTATGATGCTGACTCAACTGTTTTATTTAATATTCACAGAGAGATTGTCTCAGTTACTGAAGAAACTGTTTGAAACTCAGGAATCTGGGGATCTTAACGAAGAACTTGTTAAAGCAGCTGCTAACGGAGATGTAGCCAAAGTTGAAGACTTGCTTAAAAGACCAGATGTGGATGTGAGCATCCTATTTTCTAACTTGAAATGTAAAATGAACTAAGAACTTCCAACCTATTGTAATTTTTCAAGAAGTTGAGCTATTTAAAATGATCAGAATAAATTAATCTTTCACAATCTATGCAGCTGAAACCATTATGGCAATGAGTGAAAGTATAAAAAGTTAATTATTGTATAAAATCTGGACAATTGCCCTTGGTATTTCATTTTTTTTAATTTGATTGCCTGTATACTGTAGTCAGAGGTTTTGAGATACTGCTACATTTTGTTCAAAATACATTACATTTTGGGGAGAACAACATGCATTTTGTGTAGAATCTCCAGTTCTGGCATTTCATTAACGTTCACATCATTATGTTGCGCTAGGCTATGTCATACTTTCAGTACTACAGATTTGCCAGTCAACATTGCAAATGTAATTCCTTTTTTATGTTTAAAAATGTGTTACCTATAATGACAGGGTTTGTGAAAAGGGGGTAACTAAGCATCTTGCCATAAATTAATCAAAAGCTAATTAAGTTTCTCTCAGCAGAAATGTTGCTACCTCTGTATTTTAGTTTCTTGTAATTTTTAAATGGTAATGTTTTACCATAAAGCTGAACTTAACAGAGGTAAGCTATAGATACTGCATTGCTGTAGCCAGTTATCAAGTGAAGGAGGGATGGGCATTTGCAAAGCTATTAACACATCTATTTTGAAAAAAAATATAAAGTATGGTGGATTACTATTGATATTTCATTTATTTGAATGAATTTTCTAGAATACAGTGGTGCCTTGACTAATCCGTATTGGAATGGTGGCCGTAAGTCGAAGCGCCGTTTTGTATAGGAATGCATTGAAAACCATTTAATCTGTTTCGGCCAAAGGAAAAAATCACCAAAAAAAATAAAAGCCGCCCCCGCTTCCAGAGCCATCCCTGCTGTCCTCTGCCTCCCCCACGGGGACGGCTTTGAAATCCCAGCTTCCCAGGCTTCCAAAGCCATCCCCGCTGCCCTCTGCCTCCCATCCCCGCTACCTCCGCCACTGCAGGAGGCAGCAGGGACGGGAGGCAGAGGGCAGCAGGGATGGCTTTGGAAGCCCAGCTTCCCGGGCTTCCAAAGCCGCCCTGACCGCCACATTGGGTGCCAGCTTCCTGGGCTTCCAAAGCACCGGCACGCAGCGTGGCAGTCGGGGCGGTGTTGGAAGCCCGGAAGGCTGAGCCTCCCTTTTCCTAACCTTTGGGGCAAAGAAGCAGTCTCTTTGCCATCAACGGTTAGTAAATTTAAATTTCCCACCTTTTTCACCTGCCTTTTTTCTTTCGTAGGTTGAAGCTCTGGCCACAAGTAGAAGCACATTTTTGCGGCTGGAGCTTTTCGTAACTCAAAATTTTCATAAGTAGGGACGTTCGTAAGTCAAGGCCCCACTGTATGTGACAGTAGAATTCTCATAATGTGCATATAATGTACATTTTAACTTTTATTGACTTAAGCAACTGTGTATTTCCAGGTGAATGGGCAGTGTGCAGGACACACAGCTATGCAAGCTGCTAGTCAAAATGGACATGTTGACATTTTGAAATTGCTGCTGAAACAGAATGTGGATGTAGAAGCAGAGGTATCTTAATGTTTAATTTCTTAGCTTCATAGCAATAGAAATATCTATCTGATCTTAGTTTAATAATTTCAAATTTACAGCCTTTATAGGTTATACTGTACATGAGACATTTCAAAAATAAATTATTGCTTCTAAGTATTGTCTTCATAGTTATTTTATTTCCATTTGTGTCATCATATAATTAGAATGATAAACAGGTAAATATATCTCATTTCCTATTTTCAGTTGTCAGCGGACTTATGAGAGGTCCCTTAATCCTTATAACTATATTCTAAATAGGTGTCAGAATAATAAATGGGAACACCCTGTTTCCCTGAATATAAGACCTAACCTGAAAATAAGCCCTAGTATGATTTTTCAGGATACTGGTAATATAAGCCCTACCCCAAAAATAAGCCCTAGTTAAATGAAACCCCGCCCTCCACCATTGTGCAGCAGCCAGAAGATGACATGACTGTAAAATAAAACATCCCCTGAAAAAGGGGCCCTAATACGTTTTTGGAGCAAAAATTAATATAAGACCCTGTCTTATTTTTGAGGAAGCACGGCATATGTAATTTAAAAGCAAGGTGTGCTGTTTATATACCGCCCTATAGTGGTTAAAGCACTCTCTGGGCAGTTTGCAATTTGATTATGCGGGCTGCACAGTGCCCCCACACCAGCAAGCTGGGTATTCAATTTACTGACCTTGGAAGGATGGAAAGCTGAGTGAATCTTGAATCCTTTATCTGAACCTGTCAAGACTGAACCCAGGTCATGAGTAGAGTATTTACTTTAGTACTGCAGTTTAACCTCTGCTGTACTAACTAGTTTAACAGCAGTCATACTAGACCATTATAGGTTATGGTATTCATGCACAACAGGGGAGGAAGTGCATTATGTTGCAGATTCTGTTACAACTATAATATGGATCTTGTCCTGATAGTATAGACTTAGGGACTGTCGTGAAATAGTTACACATTTTAACAGCAAAATAACTGCTATAGTTTTTAGGTAAATAAAGGTTAAATAAAGGTAAATAAAGACAATTTAACGTAGATAGGTGAATGTCAAATAGGCTGTAATTTGTATCCCCCCTCCATATGTTGCCACACATATATGTATAAAGAAATACTGCAATTTTAGTAGTGTTTGATGTGATTGCATCACTTCACTGGTTTGGTAAGTATATAATTGTTCCTCATGAGTTAGAACTATTTTCTAGAACTTAATTCAATTGAATGTTAATGTTCTAGGACAAAGATGGAGACAGGGCTGTTCACCATGCAGCTTTTGGTGATGAAGGAGCTGTGATAGAGGTTTTGCACAGAGGCAGTGCAGATCTCAATGCTCGCAACAAACGTAGACAGACACCACTTCATATTGCTGTCAATAAAGGTCATCTCCAAGTAGTGAAGACATTATTGGACTTTGGTTGTCATCCTAGCCTTCAGGTAATTAAACTTGCTGTTTTCGGTGGCTTTTATTACAGTAAATTGTAAGGAAAGATCATTAATTGGGCATTGCAGAGAAGGAACCCACTCGTTGTGGGTTATGTCCTTCATTACCTAGACAGCGGCAGATGTCATGTGGTACAGTCAGCTGTTTTAACTGACATTTCCTCAGATCCCTCCTTTCATTTTTTTTCTTCTGCTTTGCCCAATTAGTGTGGTATTTCTGCTTTTCCTTGCCATAATTTTTGGGGTTTGGCTTCATCTTGCAATTGTGAGGTCAGTTATTCCTCTGTTACTATTCTTACGGTTTTTGATCATAGACATATGACTTCTGGAGCATCTGGCTCCATCTGTTCTTGAGGGATGGCAGCAATATGTATAACTCTGTAGATTTTTTTTCCTTAAGGTTCTACACCAAATTCAGGAGAAAGGATCCAAATTAGGCACAGCAGGGATGTTTATGTGCTTCTAGATCAGTTACAGGGCAGTCAAAGAAGGCCCCAGTCCTTGTGTTGGTCCGTGTACTCCTATAAATCTTTAAAGTTTGCTTCAGCATTTTGGTGGTTAGGAATACTATAGTCTGGGAGGAAAAATTTGGCGAAAGTTGCTGTTGTAAAACATGGAAGTGCCAGAGTATGAAACTGGCAGATGAAGCCCTATGAAAACCAGAACTACTCCTGGAAAGTCCCATCTCTGAACTCTCAGAGAAATCTCAGACATAACTCACTGGACTCTGCATATTCCTGTTCACCCAACTGAGCAACTCACTCCCGGTGTTAGTCCTGTCTATGTGTTAGCCCTGTCAGTCACAGTTTATAAAGACACAGTCGCTGAAATCTTGCTGCTCAATAACACAGAAGGCATATTTTTATCAGTGAATTGTGGTGAGTTAAGAAATCCACTTAGCTATTGTTGCATGCCGTTGTGCAACTCGGCATACAACAGATAATACTTACAGAGATTTCTTACATTACAGCAATTCACTGCTTAATATTACACATTTTGTGTAACCATTCAACAGGATTTCAGCCAGTAATTCACTGCTTATAATATATTATGGAATTTCATGAAACCGATTCACAGAAAACACATTATCATATATTATTTAATTGTTCCATAAGTGTGTATATTTACTCAGTCCAAATAAATACATGTAGCCTTTAGTTATACAGTAAGTATTTAAGGACTTTAACTAATATCTGTTTTTAGGATTCTGAGGGTGATACACCTCTTCATGATGCTATAAGTAAAAAGCGTGATGACATCTTGGCAGTGCTTCTAGAAGCTGGAGCAGATGTTACTATTACAAATAACAATGGATTTAATGCTCTTCATCATGCAGCACTAAGAGGAAATCCAAGGTATGATGTTTACTTCCTGTTACTTGGTAAGCAAAATAAGTATTAGAAAAAAACTGAGTAGAAGGATATATTAGTTCACAGAAAATTTTCATTTGAACATTAGCTTTTCTGTTGTTCTGTACATGCTAATACGAATATTGGCAGAAATGAGCATTGCATGTCTTGAACTTTGCTGTGGGTAACTAGACTATATGTTTGACTATTACTACAGTCTTGTTGTCTTTGGACTGTTTTGCTATGGGCACCATGTGAGACTCTGCATACGTTTACAATATATGGCTGAATCTTGGGAATACTGTGGAAATGGGTTGTCTTCGTTTTTTGAACACTGACTGGGAAAGAGGGTTGGTGTAAAGGTGAATGAGTTTTGGCGTAATATACGTATCTAGTAACATAGTTGTTGTATAATATCAGCATGAAAAATGTCTATGTGAGATGATTATTTTTACATTGCCAAATACAGTGTGAGAGCTAGCCATAGATGGACACCTTTTCAAAGTGGTAATGTTATGGAAGTATCATATCAGTCAGGGATAAGTTATGATACCCTTTTAAGAAAATAATAACTCCTTGTTAATTCCCTTATAGTTACAGTTGTCCTTCTACTAAACTAAAATACAGTTACTTTTAGAGCAGAACAGATGCCATTAAAATATTGTACTCATGTATAGTTTGGTTGCAGAAGTGTTTAAAGAGAGATTATTTGCCTAGATTTCAAATTGTAGTTCATAATAGGACCATATTTTTTTCTATAAAAGATATACAGAGATACAGAGCAGGTCAGGTTAGATGTATGAACTCATGCTCATCCATTTAGGTGTAAAAATTGGACTGAGAAATTTCTAGGGTAATTCTGATGCTATAGGAATTCCAACCTATTGAAAGCTGTAGGGTGGGGGTTAAAGTTTTGGTGAGAATTAGAGTAAGAATTACATTCACCAATCCTGTGCAGTACTTCATGAACCCACTGAAAATACCAATAGCCCTGTGACCCTAAGTCACAGTCCGCCACTCCTGCTTCTTGACAAGATAAATGGAATGGAACACTCCTATATCTTAGATTGCTTGCAGCAGAAAAGAACCAGTCATCAAATATTTTGCCCTAGCTGGCTGTCATGATCCCGGGGGTTACAACAGCAGAGTCTGATAAGCCAGTCCTATGTCAGGAATTCAGGGAATGCAGAATCAATATCCAAATACCAAAGCCAACTCACACAACGTAGTCCAGGGTCAGAGTCCAAAGCCAAAATGCACAACGTAGTCCAGGGTCAGAGTCCAAAGCCAAAACGCACAGCATAGTCCAGGGTCAGAGTCCAAAGCCAAGGGTCCAGAGAACGTTCAAAGTTGTCAGGAGCGTGGATGCAAGCCAGAGGTTTGACTTGTTGCTTCCACAGATTTTCAGCCATCTGAGAGCTGTTTATATAGTAAAACAGCCCTTTGAACTGCTGGAAAGATTTTCATCCTGTCAGAACGCAGGGCTAGTTGATCGGATGTTTCTGCAGACAGCCTTCAAGTGATCCTCTGACCTTTTTGTCATAAGTCTTCCCCGAAGCCTGGCCCTCAGCCTGTCTCCCGGAGGAAGGAGAATCTGGAGGCGATTCAGGTGTATTTCTAATTGCTCAGCATTCTCCTCAGCTACAGTTAACCCTTCAGGTTCCAGATCTTCGGCTGCACTCATGACACTATCCCCCTCCCCAGGGCTCCCCCCTTCAGATGGGCCGGGTTGATCAGGATAGGTGGCATGGAACTGCTGTACCAGGTCGGGGGCGTGTAGGTTACTGGTGGGTTCCCATGATTGATCCTCAGGGCCGTAACCTTCCCAAACTAGGAAGTACTGAAGACCTCCCTGGTGGATTTGGGAGTCCAGGATCTGTCGGACCTTGTATTCTTCCTCGCCATCAACCAAAATGGGCAGAGGTGGAGCCAGGGGTGGAGGTCGGGCAGGGTCCGGTGCTGCAACAGGAACAAGGAGAGACCAATGAAAAACTGGGTGAATACGGAGAGTAGCTGGGAGTTGTAACCAGAAAGCAACAGGGTTGATTTGGTCTGTGATTAAATAGGGTCCTATAAAACGAGGGTCCAACTTATGGGACCGGCCAGGTTGGCGGAGATAACAGGTGGAAAGCCAGACCTGGTCCCCTGGTTTCAGAGGTAGCCCTTCTTGCCGTTTTCTGTCGGCTGCTGTCTTATAGGCCTCCTTAGCTTGCTGAAGTTGCTCTCAGAGTAAGTCTTGGAGAGCCTGCAACTCGCATACATGAGCATCAGCAGCAGGAACCATGGTTGACGGCAGGGCAGCTGGGAAAAAGCGAGGATGGTACCCATAGTTGGCTACAAATGGGGTCTGTTTTGTAGATGAGTGTACGGCGTTATTGTAGGCAAATTCAGCCAGGGGTAGCAGGGTAGCCCAATTATCTTGCTGATAGCAGGTATAGCAACGGAGAGATTGCTAAAGGGTGGCGTTAGTATGCTCGGTCTGTCTATCTGTTTGGGGATGATACACCGACGACAAGTGCACTTGGGTACCCAAACTGGTGTGTAAGGCTTGCCAGAACCAGTAAATGAATTGGGAACCACGGTCGGGAGCCCGTGTAGACGGAAAACATAGTGAAGGTAGAGCTGGGCTGTTTCAGGAGCTGTGGGAGGCTTGGAACATGGGACAAAATGAGCCATCTTGGTGAACAGGTCCACTATTACCAGAACACAGGTATACCCTTGTGATCATGGGAGATCCATGATGAAGTCCAGGAATACTGTGTCCCAAGGTCCAGCTGGTATGGGTAATGGCTGTAGCAGACCTGGAGGTTTGGCTGGTACGTCCTTGGCTCGATGACAAACCTCACAGAAATCAACATAACGGGCAACATCAGCTTGAACCTGAGGCCACAAGAATTCCCGTGTGAGTAAGTGCAGAGTTTTGTACCGACCAAAGTGTCCTGCAGGAGGGGAATCATGGGTCAGATAGAGCACGTTGGTTCGGAGGGGTCCTGGAAGAACGTACAAGTGTCCACGATGTAATAGGAGACCCTGGTGGTTAGTAAAGTCTCTGGCAGAGCCCTCTTGGAGTTCCTGCAAACGTTGCTTGGCTGGCTCAAATTTCTTAAGCCAGGGTTGAGCGAGTTGTAGTGGCTGCAAAAACTGAAGGGGATAGGATAGGTGTAATCAGAGGTTGGAACAGCGTATTCCGGTTTGCGCCACAAGGCATCGGCTTTTCGATTCTGAGTATGCGGGATGTAGGTAATACGGAAGTCAAACTAGGAGAAGAAGAGACTCCACTGGATCTGGCGTTGATTAAGGCGTCGGGCTGTCTGCAAGTGTTCCAGATTCCGGTGGTCCGTCAAAACCTGGACAGGGTGACGGGCCCCTTCAAGGTAATGCCTCCAGACCTCGAAAGCGGTTTTGATGGCCAAGAGTTCCCGCTCCCAGATGGTGCAGTTGCATTCTGGGGGTGTGAACTGCTGGGAGTAGAACACGCAGGGCTGTAGTGGCTGTGAGGGGTCCTCCTGCTGGGACAGTATTGCACCCAGGGCAACACTGGAGGCATCCATCTCCACAATAAACGGTAGTCGGGGATTCAGATAGCGTAGAATGGACTTGGTGGTAAAGTGGGTTTTTAGTGTTGGGAAGCCATTCCAGTCCCCTATACAGTGGAACCTCTACTTAAGAACTTAATCTGTTTTGGAATGGTGTTCTTAAGTTGAAACATTCTTAAGTTGAAGCAAAATTTCCCATAGGAATGGACTGAAAACCAATTAATCCGTTCTGGCTGTTTTTTTGTCATGTAGAGGTGCGTTCGTACACTGAAGCATTAGTTCCCATAGGAACTAATGCAAAGCTGGTTAATACGTACTCTACCACCAGGGGGAGAATTTTCTTTAACCTAAGATGACCTAAGGTTCAAAAAAGAGCAGGAAAGGTTTTTTTTCCTGTTCTTATCTTGGATTTCTGTTCTCAAGTAGAAGCAAAATTTAGCAAATGGAGCTGTTCTTAAGTTGGATTGTTCTTAAGTAGGGACGTTCTTAAGTAGAGACCCCACTGTAATGAGAAGAACATCTTTCTTTGGTGTCAGTTCTAGAAGGTATTGTAAGTCTTCATCTCAGGCACTTATATCTTCTGGAATAGAGCAGGGAAAACAAATAGTCAAACAAAGAATAGAGACAATGAATATCAAACAGACCTCTCTAGCATTCAAAACATGGCAGTAAGGACATACATCAAAAACTGTATGGAACCGGCCAAATACTTAACGTCTTTGGAAATTAAAAGAACTAGAAGAGCCTTTGCTTTGGTGAGGTGTTTGGCCCTCCCTTCTGCTGTACTAGAAGGGAAGTATAAAATACTCCTTTTGCTGACAGGTTATGCTCCTGCCACCTGAGGGAGATCGAGACCATACAGCATATGTTCTTCACCTGCCCATTGTATGAAGCAATGCGAAAAAGACTATTATTCCTTTAATAGATAGAATCCCAGGATGTTCAGAGGGAAATAGGCTTGAGTTCCTTCTCTTGTATGTTGATATGCAGATTACCTGTCAAGTTGCAAAATTCTGTGTAGCAATACTTTGATTGCGGAAGTTAAATACCAATTAGATAGTAGCTCCTAGCTGTATGTATGCCAGTATGTTCTAATGGAACATTGAAAGTTAGAAATTATAAGGTTTTAAGGTTTTATAAGGTTTTATACTTATGTGACTGGTCTAAGGACTGTAAATAAACTAAACTCTTTTGTTGACTATGAGGGCTACTCCATTTCTTCTATGGATTCTTGCCCACTGTAGTAGATATGATAATCGTCTGAATTGAACTCGCCCATTCCTGTCCATTTTAGTTCACTGATGCCCAGGATGTCAGTGTTTATTCTTGCTATCTCTTGTTTGACCACATCCAGCTTCCCAAGGTTCATAGATCTTACATTCCAGGTTCCTATGCAGTATTTTTCTTTGTAGCATCTGACTTTCCTTTCACTTCCAGGTGCGTCCACAGCTGAGTGTCCTTTCGGCTTTGGCCCAACCACTTCATTAGCTCTGGAGCTACTTGTACTCGTCCTCCACTCTTCCTCAGTAGCATGTTGGACGCCTTCCGACCTGAAGGGCCCAACTTCCAGCATCATATCTTTTAGACTCTTGTTTCTGTCCATGGGGTTTTCTTGGCAAAGATACTGGAGTGACTTGCCAATTCCTGCTCCAGGTAGATTGCATTTAGTCTGAACTCTCCACTATGACCTGTCTGTCTTGGGTGTCCTTGCATGGCATAGCCCATACCTTCTCGGAATTACTCAAGCCCCTTCGCCACAACAAGGCAACAGTCCATGAAGGGGTCAGTATGCTTAGGGTTATATCATATGAGTACGTTCTCATCATTCACAAAGTTGTCTACCTGCTAGCTTATGATTCCACATTAAAAAGAACATGTTTCTCTGTTTTAAAATCATAGCTCTACAAGATGAGATTTAGACTTCTGAAAATTGGCATGCTTATTACTTGAGACTCTACGGGTTAGCATGCCAGAGTTACAGTGGTGCCCTGCATAGCGAGGTTAATCCGTTCCGGATTAACCCTCGCTATGGGAAACATCGCTCAACGGAACAAAAAAAGCCAAATCGGCCGAATACTCACCGTTGTGCGATGTTTCCCTGTGGCCGGCAGCCATTTTCGCGCCCTCCCCTCGCTTAGCGAGGGCGCGAAAACACTGCGCGCTGCCATTTCGGGGCTTCTGGCGGCCATTTTGGAGCTGCCGAACAGCTGATCCGCGGGTCGCAAAGCAAAGGTCGGTAAGCGAAACGCTTACCGACCTTCGCTGTGCGATTTTCCCCCATAGAGGCCATCGCTTTGCGATCGCAAAAACGGCCTCGCTATGTGGAATAGTCAGAGGGACAAAGTTAACAAGGCTGAACAGTACAGTGGAAGCTCTACTTATGAAGTTAATCCATCCCAGAAGATATTCGTTAGTTGAAACGTTCATAAGTAGAAGCTCCATTTCCCATAGGAATGCTTTGGAAACCATTTAATCCGTTCCAGCCGAAGGAAAAAATACCCCCCAAAATAAAAAGAACACAGCAAGCGTGGTTGGAAGGCACTGAGGCTTTAAGAAGGGGAAAACACTCCAACAATAAACAGTAAACCCAGCTCCGGTGCTGAGCTTTAAGAAGGGGGAAACACTCCAACAGTAAACAGTAAACCCAGTTCCGGTGCTGAGGCTTTAAGAAGGAGAAAAGACTCCAACAATAAACATTAAACCTAGCTCCGGTGCTGATTCATTAAGAAAAAAAAGCCACCAACAACACAGCACAGAAACATATCCGCCCCAGCCAAAACCCACCCAGAAGTTTTTTAAAAGTAGAAAACAGCAGCTGCCGGCTTTCGGCTTACTGGGCTTCCAAACCCCCTCCGCTGCCCTCTTGTCTCCTGTCCCCGGTGCCCTTTGCCTCCTGTCCCCATGGGGACAGGAGGCAGAGGGCATCGAGTGCAGCTTTGGAAGCCTGGCAAGCCGAAAACCGCTCCACGCCCACTACCAGCTTTCAGCTTCCCAGGCTTCCAAACCCCCTCTGCTGTCCTCTGTCTCCCATCCCCGTTGTCCCCGCAGGTACAGGAGGCAGAGGGCACCGGGGACAGAAGGCAGAGGGCAGCGTGTGCAGCTTTGGAAGCCCAGGATTTTTTTTTCTTTGGCTGGAACGGATTAAATGGCTTTCAGTGCATTCCTATGGAAAATGGACCCTCGACCTACGGACTTTTCAACCTGCAGCCACCGTTCCAATGCAGATTAATTCCGTAAGTCAAGGGTCCACTGTAACTGCCGAATAAGCTACAGCACAAAGAAGCAGCCTTGGCGCCACCTACAGTTAGAAATTGGAATTGCCCACCTTTTCCCTGCCTTTTTCTGTTCGTATCTTGAAGCTCCGTTCGCACATAGAAGCAAAATTTTGCGAACGGAGCTGTACGTAATTTGGATTGTTCGTAGGTAGGGTCGTTTTTAAGTAGAGGATCCGCTGTACCTCCTGGACATGGAATGGACTGTCCCCTCTGGGCTTTAGGATGTACAGTGGTAGCAGATGTCTTTAATGACGTCATTGGTTCTGGTTTCATTCAGCTAAACCAGAAAGAACGTATCAAATTCTGACAGCTGCTTAAATTTGCTTGAATATTTGCTGCTTTAAAGGGCTGTTGTTCCCTTTAATACTAGGAATATAGGTGCTTTTGCAGGTAAATGGATATGTAGTACTAATCCTAAAACTCCTTTCCTCTACTTCCTGTTTAACTGTCTTCTTATGAACACTACATCAATTGAAGAGCCTTTGATGAGAGATATTACCCAAAGCTTTATGAAAGTCTAAGTATATAGTGTTTCCCTGATCATCCCTTGTTGAGGCAGCTCTCCTGTCAGAGGTGTGGATTCAAATTCTACTGCTGCTAGTGTGGATTGGAACGTCCCAATCTTATTAGACAAAAGGTTACTAGTCATTCAGCATTCACCCACCCCTTGAGCATAATTGAAACACAAGATTCCTTTTGAATGGAAATACAGTATTTTAATGGTCTAATAGAGGCCTTGTCCACCCTTGCCTTCAATGCTAACGCTGTCAATTTAATCTTGTACAGTACAATGGATTGCTTTTTGCTATTTGGTCCCCCAGAATTCTTTTGAAAGACTGATAATCATGGGTTCATCCCATCTGAAATATTTATTTACTCATAGTATATATCTTGATATTGAACAATTAGTGCTATTTACACCACTAACGTTCTTTTTTGAAATTTTATTTTTGCATCTTTCTCTGCTAATTTGTAGGAACACACTGAGAAAAATGTTGATGGTTGCTTTGATCTTCCATACAAACAGAAATACTGTTAAAATAGGATCATAGCACGCTTATTTGAATGTTTTGGATTTATTTAATAAGAATTCTTATACAGTCAAATCATTAAGCAAAACAAGAGTACATGAACAATGCAAGTGACATATAATAAGTAGAGTCAATAGTCCTCAGGTAACGATGATGAGAGGGACTGGACAACTTTAATATGTAGCTTTTGATTTAGAAGTAAAACACCTATTCCTAACATGCCCAGAATAGTTGCTCATAGTTATTTTTGTATAGTTTACTTGTAATTAAGTGCTTGACTAATTTTTACTATAAGCCAAGCACATAATACATTAATATTCTCATTCCCATTATTAAAATACCTTACTGCTGAAAGTATTTGTCCTGTAGCAATCAATACATAGCTACAGCTGGTTGAAGGGGACCAAATCCATTGAACAGGTGACCTGGCTCCATTTTACCAGCTTTAGCAAAGCACTGTGGTTTAGGAAATATCAGTTTTCATGTTGAGTTAATGGAAGTTTATTATATAAATATGAGATCTTATGAAGTACCATATTTTTCTGTGTAGAAGAAGCCCCATGTATAAGACACCCACACCCACTTTTCTATCCCAGAATTAAAAAATCTAAGTGGGGCTTAGCAAGTGGAGGGGGAAAGGGATCAAAGCAATTCTGTGGCTGCACGATCATTTTGATCCCTTTCCCCCTCATGCAAGGGCTTAGCAAGTGGAGGGGGAAAGCAGGGATCAAAGCGATTGTGCAGTGCTTTGATCCCTGCTTTCCCCTCCACTTGTTTTTGTTCTCTCTTCAGCTTACTTCCATGTACCCTCAATTTTTAGTCTAAAGATTTTAGACAAAAGTATCATCTTATACACGGAAACGTATGGTGTATATTGTTTTGAATTTGAAGTTTCCTAATCTTCCCATAATGATCCACTTCTATATTATAAATAGGGAAACAATGCATATGACATCACAGGGGGAACACTTACAGCTTGCAAAAATTGTCCTTTTTTTCCTTATACTTTTTTATGGTCATATCATTTAATTATGGTCATAACTCTGCCACCCAGAGTAGACCTTTGGTCTAGATGGGCGGGGTATAAATCTAATAAAATAAATAAAATAAAAATTAATGATAAATTCAGAGCCCACCATTAAAAAGAGACCTTTGTTGGGACAGTTGAACTCTATAACATAAATACATGTGTTTTTTACCTATCCCCATAACATATCCAGTGAAAAGCAGCATAATTTCTATATAGGTTTGTGGTCATTACTCTTAACTACAGTAGCTGTGACAGAGATGAGAAATGGAAGCTGAGATATCCCTGTTTAACTTGCTGTTTGTAACCCTCTAGTTTTCAGGCATTTTATGGCCTTTTCTGTAGATACTTCTTTCTGCATAAAACAGGCAGTAGTATATATCGTAAGAAAGTATTTTATCTGTCTTGGAGTTACAATTATTGTACCACATAGCTTGTGGCACAAATCTAGTTGCAGATCCTAGCTAGAGTTAGATGCATTGCATACATGGGATTTACAAAAGTGTTGACTTACCATTCAGCAAGACTCTTCTAGTTAGGATTGACAGATTGATTTGGGCATTTGAAATCATAGTTCATGCATTTTCATTAAGAAAATATTGGTTTAAAATGGCAATAGGTGGAGAAGGCTCACAGATGTTGAACCAAGCTGGAGGCACAATATTTATTTAGGCTGCATGTTAGTACATACATTAAATATAGTACGTTTGCTGCCTGGCAAAGTCTGCTGGTAGTTATGACATTTCTGTAAATAAACATGCCTTGTTTTAATAGAAACATACCATGTGGGGCTTAAACTTGAGCATTTTAAACAGCTATAAAACTGTCATCTATTTTTGCCAGCTATATGGAAATTGTTGTACTGGTCCAGCTGCTCAAGTGTTCTTTTGGATAGCAGTAGTTTTCTTTACGGGCCATATCAGGACAAAAGTTACCGTGGAAAAGAAGCGTGATAGCATTTGATGATGTCAGCATTTGTTATCCTTGTCAATCAGATGGTTGGGATGTTTGGGTTACAACCATGTCAGCAAGATGTCCATAGTTCAACTTGTGCTTAGCTAGAATTCAGCAGCTGACCTGAGTAAGGGAAGTGACATTTTAGTTACCATGTTCTAAAAAAGCATTAAATAAGATTTTACACATCCCTGATATATTTGTTATATTTTGTTTGGTTTCCTTCTTTTTTTACAGTAGTGCTATTTTAAAAAGCTGCAAAATATGTGATTTACTTTTAATAAAACATACATTCTAAAATGTGAGCCTTCTTTTTATTTATTATTTCTTTATTATTTTATTTGATGTATATGCCACCCACGCTACCCAAAGTTCTCTGGGCGACTTAGAACAATCTAAATACAATAAAAAGATTTTAAAAAATTAAAATACAGTTAAAAATACAGTACTCTAAAAATTGACATCAGGACCCACAGTTGACATTATTTCAATTAAAAATCTTCTGGAACAGGAAGCTTTTGACCTGGCACCGAAACGTCATAAATGTCGCCAGACGAATCTTCCTCATGATTTGGGGGGTGGGGCAGCTGCTGAAAAGGCCGTTTTTCTACAAGCCCATCCCTCTTACCTCCTTGAGGGTTGGCTCTTTCAGGAGGGCCAGGTAGGTTTTTATGGAAGGAGGCAGTCCTTCAGGTATACAGGGCCCAAGCCATTTAGGGCTTTATACCTCAAAACAAGCTCTTTGAAAAACAAGCCTTCTGAAGTTAATCATTAGTTTGTTGCTCAGTTTGTGGTGCTTCATAGAAATAAAGCAAGTTTTGCATTTTCGCTACCAGAGAATTCTATTCTCTCTTCATAAATGTGTTTATAGAATAAGATTAGAGTTAGTGATAGTACTGTAATTAACCTCTCAACACATGTGTTTTAAATATAATGTTTAGATGTTTATCTTGGGCTGAATATAGGTTTTTGTTTTTCTGTCTAATAAGCACTGAGGCATTTAAGTTTTAGTTCAGAGAATCTTCGTATTTATGAATAGTTGAGCTTGTGAAATGTAATAATCTGAGCTGAAATAATGACAGTATAACAATTAACTGTGCACAACACATGTGTTTTAAGAATAATTTCTAGATATTTATTTTGGGTGAATGTGGGTTTTTATTTCTCTGCCTAATAAGAAGCACTGAGGCATTTAAGTTTTAGTTCAGAGAATCTTCATGTTTATGAATACTATAGTTGGGCTTGTGAAATATTGCAATATGAGCTGAAGTAATGGGCATAATCATGTTGCATAAAGTTATGCTGGTGTAAACCATATTCAGCACTGGAAATAATTAATTTAAACTATGAAATTGAAAATTTTCTCTCCCCCCGCCCCTGGTGCCTTTTAAATTACAAAGCTCCCTAGGGCTCCCTTTTATCGTAGGGAAGCCATTGGAAGCCTGGGTAGTCTTGATCCTAGCAGTGATCTAGTGGTGATTTTTGACTGTTAGAGAATTTCCCTTTGTCCCAAGGCTTTCAAAATCTTCCCCAGGGCAATGGGATCAGGGTGCCAGCAGAAAAAAACTTTGTAGACAGTTAAGAGAAGGCAACTTGCAATTTGTTATGGTATGTTATCTAATACAGCCTAGATATTATTGTGTCATTAAAATCTTAATCGGTCTGTCTACCTATCCTCAATTTTCATTTTGTTATCTCGCATATATTTAATAGCATATGGTTTTCTTTGATATGTCTAGCAGTCCTTCTGTGCAACTTGTCAGTATAGATAAAAATCAAAAACTGAAATTATGTTGTGTATTAAGTTGGAACTACCATAGGCCTACTAATTCAGTGGAGATTTGGCAAGACAACTTCTCTGTAAGATTCATTGAGTCAATAAAGCAGAGCAAAGCATGCTGCTTATATATCGCCCCATAGCATATAAAGCACTCTTTGGGTGGTTTACAAGTTAATTATGCAGGCCACACATTGTCCCCCCCTCCAGTGAGCTGGGTACTCATTTTACCGATCTCGGACGGGTAGAAGGCTGAATCATCCTTGAGCCAGCTACCTGGGTTTAAACCCTGGGTCGCGAGCACAGTTTAGGGTGCAGTACAGCATGTTAACCACTGCACCACTATGCTTAATAGACTTACTGTTGAAACTTGCAACACTAAGCAACAGAATTTCAGCCAATGTGTTTTTTAATTAAAAATTTTTTTGAAGTAATAGATTGTATTTTTTAAAAAGTTGATATACTTTTAAAAAGTAAATCTAATTTTTATGATTTAAAATATGTGTAAGTAGTTAATACTCTCAAATAAAAACAGTGCTAATTCTGCTTGTGCTCATTCAGAGCTAATTCAACTTCTCACCACCAGCCAGCCACACTCCCAAATGTGGAGGTAGCCAGTAATAGTTCCACCATCTGAGGGGAGATAACTTGTTTCATCCCCAGGCTTTAAAATTGGAAGGAAAAATGAACATTATTCACCAGTTCATGGCTGAGATACCTGAAGAGATCCTTTATGGAAATGGTCTACTCTAAAGGCATCTCTTTCATATTTTTAAGTGAATATTCTATACATTGTGGCAAAAGATTCAGAGTCTAATTTTGAACATGAAGCGTCTATATAATACTGTTGCTGTAAACTGATGTGACTTTAGTACCCAGATGAGCACTACTGTTTAGGGATCTGTGAAATTTCAGTGGGAAATATTATTTATATCTGTAATCTTTTTCTTGTTATTTTAAAATTATTGTTTAAATCAATCCACTGTGTGGCAAACAATAGCTAGGCAATTCATCTTAACAACTGAGTTGATTAAGTTATATACTGGGTCTTCTAGGCCAAGCCTGCAAAGTCCTCTTGACATATTTGCCCAAGTAGGTAAATTACTGCCATGAGGTTACCAGTATCACACTGTCTGTAGTGCTTCAGTACAAACAGCATATATGTATAGACATTGTTCTTCATCAGGACAAGAGCCTTATGTCTCAAAAATGGGGTAGTGTAGGCAAAAGTAAAGATTGGTTCTTCATCGTGGTCTTCTGTGAATGCACACAAAGGGTTAATACCAGCGCCAGCGTTGGGCCTCTCGGAACGTTTTCTAGCTGCAAGAGAAAAGTAACAATGTTTAGGACTACCCCTACTGCGCACGCCCAGCCTAACCGTCCCTCAGTTCCATTTTTCCGCCTAGCGGTTTGGAGCCTCTCGTCTTAGCTGCGTTTATTGCGATCTATCTGATTTTTGGCTTTTGACCTCAGCTTCGCTCACGGACTACCCTAGCGCTTTTTCCCTTCAACTTGACGACCCGGTGTATTTTCTGGCTTTACTCGGACTGATTTCGGACTGCTCTGCCTTATCCTTGGACTTGTCGTTTCGGTTTCCTTACTGCCCTATGTCCCCTTCCGGGCCGTTCAGCAGGTGTGTGGTGTGCGACCGCAAAATTCCCCATCAGGACGGCCACGATACTTGCCTGTATTGTTTGGGGGAGTCGCACAATCCCAAAGCTTGCCCACACTGCAAAGCCTTCACTAAGGCCGCTCTCAAGGCTCGCCAACAGCGCCTTAAACTTCATCTGTGGGAGTCAACGTTGTCTTCCACGGCGCCCTCGGAGGGGGAAATGGCTTCCACTTCTCGAGCAGCTCCTGTTCAGTCAGTTGTCTCTAAAGTTTCCAAAATGTCGAAAAAATCCGCGTCGTCGAAATCGGCCGCTCCTGCTTCGAACCCCGAGCCTCCGGCTCCGAAAGCTAAACCGTCGAAATCGTCCAAAGCTAAGGCGGCCGCCCAGCTTAAAATGACATCCATTCCACTTTCTCCGAGCTCGGGTTCCATCCCATCGCCGATTCTTGAGGAGTTGTCGAGGCGCTTCGGGGCCTCGTCCGAGGCACCCGCGCCTCCTCCTGCTCGACGTACTGAAGTGTTACCGCCTTCGGGAAGGTCTTCCCCGACACCGAGCCAGTTAGTTGCTGTCACTACTGGCCTCGCTTCTGCCCCACATAGCCCTTTTCCTGCGGGCCAGGGGTCGCCTCCCGTGTCGATCTCGTCCGTACACTCGGACTCGAGATCCCCTCGAGAGAAGATACCTCGATCACCTGTGCGTTCGAGGTCGAAATCTCCTCGAGGCAAACGTTCTCGCACGGAGAAGCATGGCTCCCCGAGTCGGTCCCCTTCCTCCGGCCGCTCGAGGTCGAAGTCTCCTCGACGGAAACGATCGAAGAAGAGGCATCGAGCTTCCACTCAGTCCGACTCTGGCGATCGCTCGGACTCGAAATCCTCTAAGCGTAAACGCTCTAAGAAGAAGCACCGTTCTCATCGACGTCGTAGCAAGCATCGACGTCGGTCCTCTTCTTCCCGTTCGGCGGATTCCGACCGCCCTAAGCGTCGTAAGCACCATCGACGTCGGCGCGACCGTTCGCGGTCTCCTTCTTCGTCGTCGACATCCGCGTCTCGAGACCGGTACCGCAAAAAGATCCGGTACATATATGTGTCTTCTTCTTCGGAGTCGACCCGGCCTCGACGCCGACGCCGGGCTATTCGAGCTAAAGACCACCCTCCTACGGTACCGGTTGCCCCTCCACCGCAACCGGCCCCTTCCACCTCGGCGCCAACCGTGGTCCCAGTTCGACCCCCGACAACGCAGGTCGGCATCGAGAAGCCCCCTCCAAAGAAGAAGAGGGATGTCTTCTCCTCTGATCCAGATGAGGTGTCCACGGAGCGGTCTTCTGACTCCGATCAGGAGCAACCCCCACCCTTGCCACCGCATGATTTACCTCCGGGTGATCTGGTGCTTTCCGATACTGGCGATACTCACGCTCCTTCTCCATCTGAGGATTTTTCTTCTTATTCTCAGATGATGTCCAGGCTTGCCAAGACGCTCAAATTGGACTTGAATCTCCCTTCCCCTCCGGGAGAGGACTTGTTCTTTGGGGACATCAAGAGGGACAGTACCGCTCCCCCCAGTATAGCCTTTGTGCCTGTGGTTATGGAGGCCATCAAGGAGTTCTGGGCTCAGCCTGCGACTACACCTAATGTCCCTCGTCGCACAGAGCACTTCTACAAGATTCATGGGGCTGACACTCATTTTCTGCTCAAGCATCCCATTCCGAACTCACTCATTGTTGAGACAAGCTGTTCAAGGCCTTCGGCCAAAGCCCATGTTACCCCAGTTGACAAGGAGGGTAAAAAGCTGGAACTCATCGGCAGGAAAATCTACTCCCTTGTCACCTTGCTACTTCGAGTCATAAATTATCAAACGGTTTTGGGAGCTTATCACAAGCAATTGTGGCTCAAGCTTTTACCGGGGTTGAAAATGATACCTGAAGACACCCGGCAAGCTTTTCTTAACTCCTATGAGGAAGCTCAGACGGTATCCAAGTATGAACGTCTTTCCATCAGACATGCAGCAGAAATCTCTGCCAGAGTCCTCATGTCTGCCATCTCTATCCGGCGCCATGCTTGGCTCCGTTCTGCTGACATAATGGAGGACGTCAAGTCAAAGGTTGAAAGCCTCGCCTTCGACGCTACCGGGCTGTTCAACGAAAAGACCGACTCCCATTTGGAGGACCTTCACAAGGCTAAGAGAACTGCTAAGTCCTATTCTGTTCAGACTCAATCTAGACAGCGACGCCCTCAATGGCGTAAATCTTACGGACAGTATCAATCTTCCCAACAATACCGTCCTTACAAGCACCTACCTCAGCAGCGCTCTGGCCAGTCCTCTTCTTCTGTCCAGGGTTATCAGGGATACCGCCCTCGTCCTCCCCATCGCCGCCAACCCTTTAAGCCACCTGGCAGGAAACAAAAACAGTATCTTTGACTTTCGGCCCCCCGTTTTCACCCATTCACCACCTACCACCCGTCTTCAACCGTTTCTTCACAACTGGTCTGTCATCACAAACGACACTTGGGCTCTAAAAATTATTCAGCACGGTTACCAGCTGGAGTTTATAAGATCTCCTCCGCTAGGTTTCATAACTCATTCTCCCTTCGACTCCTCACTAGAGGAAGAAATATCATCTCTCTTGGAAAAAGATGCCATCTCTACAGTACCACCTCGCGACATACAATGCGGGTTTTACTCCCGCTACTTCGCTGTCTCAAAAAGCGGAGGAGGCATAAGACCCATCCTCGATCTAAGACTCCTAAACACTTACCTGCGACCCAGACGGTTTCGGATGCTCACCTTAGAGTCCATCATGCACTTGCTGAAAAAGAACAACTGGTTCGTCCTTATAGATCTAAAGGACGCATACTTTCACGTCACTATTCACCCCGACCACCGCAAGTTCCTTCGGTTCATCTTTCAGGACACGGTCTACGAATTCCAGGCCCTGCCATTCGGTCTGTCCACAGCTCCCCGGACCTTCACCAAGGTCATGGCTCCAGTGGCAGCTTACCTTCGTCTCAGGGGCATTCACGTTTACCCTTACCTGGACGATTGGCTCGTGGTCTCCACCTCGCGAAGGCAATCCCTGAAAGACACAAAATTCATCCTGTATCTTCTCTCCAATCTCGGTCTCACTGTCAACAAACAGAAGTCTCAGCTCATTCCCTCCAAAACAGTTCAATACATAGGGGTCTGTTTGGACGCTGTAAAGGGTCGAGTCTTTCTTCCCCCAGAAAGAATACACAAGATTCGACGAGCCATCAGGAAATTTCTTCCCGGTGCTCGGGTGACAGCCCATCACGCCCAACACCTCCTCGGCCTGATGTCTTCTACAACGCCGGCGCTAGCGCACGCTCGCCTCAAACTCCGGTCGCTCCAATCTTGGTTTCTCACCCTTTTCGACCCCATGATGGACAGTCAAGGGAAACGCCTTCGTGTCACCCCGGAGCTCACCAGACAGCTCCAGTGGTGGATGTACACACCCCATCTCACGGTTGGCCGGCCTTTTCGTCCACTCCGTCTCACCGTTCAAGTTACAACGGACGCCAGTCCGTCCGGCTGGGGGGCGCACTGCGGGCGTCGCACCATTCACGCCCTCTGGACACCACAGGAAGCCATGTTCCACATCAATCACCTGGAACTGCTGGCGGTTATCAAGGCCTTCAGGTCCTTCCTTCCTCTCCTGCGCGGCCGCGGAGTTCAGCTCGTGACGGACAACACTACCACAATGCATTATGTCAACAAGCAGGGAGGAACCCGCTCTCATTCACTCCTGTATCTCTCCATCCTCCTTTGGGAATGGTGTTACCGTCATCATATCTATCCAGTGGCCATCCATGTAGCCACGGAGGACAACACACTTGCGGACACTCTGAGCAGGCTTCATTATCAGACTCACGAATGGGAGTTGAACCCTCTGGTCTTCCAGGACCTTTGCCGCCAATGGGGGACCCCAGTGCTGGACGTGTTCGCATCCCCTCACAACGCAAAATGCTCCCGGTATGCGTCCCGGGCAGGTCTCGGTCACCACTCGCTCGGCGACGCATTCATGATTCCATGGAACCAGGGTCTCTTGTACATATTTCCACCGATCCCGTTGATACAGAGATCCTTGATCAAACTCCGACGTTCAATGACTCCGGCCATTTTCATTGCACCCTTTTGGCCTCGCCAAGTGTGGTTCCCCACTCTAGTCAGCATGGCTGTGGACTCAGTAACCCTTCCGATGTGGCCGGACCTACTGACCCAGGAAGCAGGCGAAGTCCTTCACCCCGACCTCGACACGCTCCATCTGACGGCGTGGAGGATCGTCCAGAAATTCAGGAGGTCTTGACCAACGCCATCAAGCCCTCCACGTCTCGCTTGTATGCCTACAAGTGGAAAAGCTTTCTGAAATTTACCCAGCAGAGGGATCTCGCCTCTTCCCCTGTGTCTCTGTCTACACTTCTGCAGTATCTCCGTTACCTGTTCGATTTCCACCTGTCTATCTCTACTATCAAGGTGTACCTGGCTGCGGTTGTCTTCTTCCAACCCAGAGCTTCTCCCTCTTCCCGCTTTTTCTCCCATCCCACTGTCAGGATGTTTTTGAAGGGTCTCTCTAACCTCCGACCTCCCGTTCGTCCTCCACTCCCTCAGTGGTCCCTACATTTGGTTCTGCATGCCCTATCCAGACCCCCATTTGAACCCATGGCTACCTGTGACATCAAGATGCTTTCTTTAAAAACGCTATTCCTAGTAGCTATTACCTCTGCCCGTCGAGCTAGCGAGCTGGCAGCTCTCCGTCATGACCAACCTTTTCTCCAATTCTTTAAGGACAAGGTTATGCTTTACCTGGACGTCTCCTTTCTTCCGAAGGTGGTCTCCGACTTCCACGTCAATCAACCGCTTATCCTGCCAACTTTGTTTCCGTCTCCGACTACTGACGTTGAACGCATGCTCCACATGCTTGATGTTCGACGGTCCTTAGCCTTCTATGTGTCCAGGACCAAAGACTTTCGCCTGGCCAACAGACTCTTTCTCTGTTACTTTGGCCCAAAGAAGGGCTGCCCGGCCTCGCCGTCCACGCTCTCTCGGTGGCTCGTATCGACCATCGCCCTCGCCTACGAGCTCAACCACAGAGACCCTCCACAAGGACTTAAAGCCCATTCCACCCGGGCTGTAGCCTCGTCGACTGCCTTACTCCGCGGCGTTGACCTGCCCGACATCTGCCGGTCCGCTACATGGTCCAATGCCTCTACCTTCATAACCCACTACAGGTTGGACGTGAGGGCAAAAGAGGAGACCAGATTCGGGAGGGCAGTGCTAGCATCGGCTCTTCAGTGACAGCCCACCATCCGGTTAGTAAGCGTGCTAATCACCCTTTGTGTGCATTCACAGAAGACCACGATGAAGAAAGAAAGGTTACTTACCTGTAACGATGGTTCTTCAAGTGGTCATTCTGTGAATTCACACAATCCCGCCCGGCCTCCCCTCTGTCTGTCTGTCACTGGCATCTCTATGACTCGAGGGCCTATGGCGGACAAATGGAACTGAGGGACGGTTAGGCTGGGCGTGCGCAGTAGGGGTAGTCCTAAACATTGTTACTTTTCTCTTGCAGCTAGAAAACGTTCCGAGAGGCCCAACGCTGGCGCTGGTATTAACCCTTTGTGTGAATTCACAGAATGACCACTTGAAGAACCATCGTTACAGGTAAGTAACCTTTCTATTTATATACATAGGATTTGAAACATATGCATATGAATAACTGGTGTGGAAATGAACCACATTTTTTCATCCTCCAGTGAAGCTTGGAAGGCAATAGCAAAATGCAGAGCAAGCTGAACAAATTTCACTAGTATAGCATTGTGACATCAGATGAAGCAAGGCAGGTGCAGAGCAAGTGCAATAAAGAAAATTTGCTAAACAAAGCAAGGGTGCATGTAAACAGATAAGGTTTCTAAAACTCAAAGCAGGTAAGACTCATAAAGGTAGGGATGAGCCTTTGGTAATTCCTTGAGTTTGCTGCGTTGATGAATATGTGGAACAGCCTTTCTTATAAGAATGAACTTTAGTTCTTTTTTATGTATATAAACAAGCTACCAAAATGTCAGTTCTTAATTAATGATTTTGCAGTAAATGTGGATGATTTGGCAAGAATATTTCAAAATTTTAAGTGATTTTCTTTAAAGAGCTTAACCAGCAATCACAGTTACAATTCTGAAATAGGTAGGTGGATGGGTTGGTGGGTTGGTTGGTTTTTTGGCAGAAGTTTTAAACATTTCACATTCTATTGCAATTGCTTTTGTTTTATGCTGTGGTTGCTTCTATCTGAATGGACAAAAATTATAATGCATGCCTATATGGTATTAGCAGTAGCAATTTTACACTGCTAAAGAATAGCACGCTAATCACTCACCACATTTTAAGTAAATGCTAATATTAGACAAATTGTGAACATGAAAGTTTAGATTTATATTGCCATTCACCTTATTTTGTTACATACTAATTTCACCTAAAGAAGATAAACTCTATCATCAGGAGTTTAGTTTGGTATTCTTTTACTTGTAGCTTGTACCCACCAAAAATACATACTTCTTTACATTCCATAATAATCTATTTTCATATGGGTACATAAAAAAGTATGTGCTCTGGGCAGGTTTTAATAGTGGCTACCTGCTGTCTGAAGCTGCAAACCATTTTCCTCAATCATTATTCTGGGTGCAAAATCTTTGCTCTCGATTAGTTGCAAAAACAGATTTTTGTTCAATAACGAGTGTTACTGCTGATATTGCATTTCATAGTGTAGTTTACCTGCAAA
This sequence comes from Pogona vitticeps, assembly GCF_051106095.1. Taxonomy (NCBI): domain Eukaryota; kingdom Metazoa; phylum Chordata; class Lepidosauria; order Squamata; family Agamidae; genus Pogona; species Pogona vitticeps. Next base: position 185,442,627 of record NC_135786.1, read on the forward strand.
GTAGTTTTAAAGCATATTAAAATGCAGTTTTCTTATGAAGATTGGAAGTAGCTTAGAGTTCAGTTGCTGCTTTGTGTCTGTTGAATGTCATATGAAGAGCAGTATGACCTCACCAAAAGTTGACTGTACAGAAGGCCTTCGTGTGCAGTTTTGTCCGATTAGTGTTTTGTTTTTTAAAAGGACTGGAGTATGTAATGTGTTTTTCCAAAGATCTATGAATTGAGTTTATAAAAGACAGTTTTAATCCAAATTAGTAATATATTTTAACTTGAATATTAATTTAAAGGAAAAATTCAATCAGAGCGTTCATAAGGGTCCCAAAATAAGAGGGAAACCATGAGTGTTCATTTCTGCAGCTCATGACAAAAAGCTAGTGCAGCTGATAGAGAGCAAATCAGAGTCTAGCAGAAGCTAGCGCTGTACTACAAGCAGAAACAGCAATGCAGCATAAGAATTTCAACTTATAAACTTGAACTTGTTTGTAGACAGAATCCAACATAAAATACTTCTAATATTTGCTCTTAATAAAAGTACATTATAGTTAAAACAAAAGCATTGCCACTGTCTTACACATACTGAAATGGCTGCAAAGTGCTACCTAGATGTAATTTGAAAGGGAAAATAAGGCAATCTGTTTCTCTAAAATTAGTACTTTTAGAAATGTTCATATATCAGTGGCACAATAAATAAAACACAGCTGACAAAGTTGCCTGTCAAACAGGTAACCACTTATGATATTTATGATAATAATTTTTCCAACTCTTATGTTTTACACTATAATTGTTTGATGCTTAATCACATTGTTACCTGCAGTAGTGATTAATATATCAAAAATACAATCTGATAAATTATACATGCAGATAGGAATTCTTTGAACATGTGCAATAATTCACAATTTGTAATGCTCTGTTACCTGTAAGCTTATCATGCAGCATTTGTAGTTGGAAGAGAAGTAATGACCTAGAGAGAGACATCAGCAGCAGCCATCTCTTCTTGAGTGTTCACTCTGTTCGCTGATTCAGCTCTTCATTATGTAGGAGGGGAAGCCATGAGGAGCTGAAAGTGAATACATATTTCACTTTCGAAAGTAGTTATAACCCAAATGAAAGCCAGCAGGCTAAGAATGAACTGTTATCTTACTCCCCCCCCCCCCCCAGTACTAGTATGTGGATGCATGGAAGTACGTTACACCTGGAAGACTGAAAGTAAAAGGATCCGAATGACTGCTAGGAAACCCAAAGAAGGAATAAACCAATCTTGCTTGTCTGTTGAGAATTATGAAAAAAATGTATATGAAGCCTAAAAATTCAGCACATTTGCTCACCACCACCCTTTCCCAATCAAGTATTCTTTCTTTCTTCCATGTTGCACTCTCTTTCTTCATGTTTCTAGACAGATCCATTGTAGTTTTTTTTGTCTTCAGAGGTCAGATGCTGCAGTTGAGATCGGGGCTTCCACCATGCATGCTGTCTATGCTGGATCTATTTGCCACTTGGGGCACAAGTAAACTGTTTCAGCTTTATAGGCAGCTAAGTATTTGAAACATGTACTTCCAGGCTTTCTCCTGCCTCTTCCCTGACCATATTTAGTAAACCATTGCAAAAAATTGTCTCCCAGCTCTTGGTTGCCGTTCTAAGAGCAGTGGCTGCCTCTGTCTTTTTCTCTGTCTATTGATTGTTAATCCTGCATTCCCTACAGTGTTCAGCCTTTTGGGCTATGTTTTCAACAGTGTCAAATAAAGTGGTTCTTGTGTTTCTGTTAGGTTTTTTCAAGAGTTCCCCCCTAAAATTCACAAGCCTTTTGAGTCTGTTATTATGTTTAGAAGCACCAGCGATAAAAATGATTTTTAACAATAAGTTAAAATCAGGGGGAGCAACAAATTAAAGCAGCAAATTAGTTAGGCAATAATTTAGGTTTGGGAACATTAAAATTAATCAGATACAGACCAGAGTAAGGAATTGGAACCAATTCTTTTAACAATCAGGATTTTAAAAAACTCATGCTCTTAGTTCTGTTTGAAATGTAGCTGGAAGGCAGTTCATTTTAGGAAATGCAGCAATGTAATTTTATTTTTGCTATGGATATTAGAGATAATATACTTGATTTTCAAAAAGCAATTTTAAAAAGTAATTCTATGTTAAACAAGTATAAAATGGATTGTACATCCTACTCATGTCCACATAAAATGCCGGATGACAGATAACAGAGTGTGGATCTCAGTTCAGGTACACCTGAAAATGCATTGTTTGTATCCGTAGCCCACCTCTTATCACAGTTCTCCATTTGTGGGAGGGTGGGTATGGTGGTTCTTAGTAGGAGACATATTCATGCAGACTTGTACTCACGAGAGAGGACAGGAAGGATAGTTGAAATAAGTAATGCGATTCAAGTTTCATCTTAAATCCAATATAATATGAATAAAAGAAAACATGCAGTAGCAGAATTCTTTTGGTTTTACATAAGCAGGTAAAGCAAGCATACTATATTTGTTCTTGTGATACTTGGGATTATGCAATTGTTTTCATAGTTGGAACCTGCATTAGATTCTGTCCTTGTACATAGTTTATTACATACCCATGGGAAAAATGGTATTCACCAATCAAAACAATATCTGAAGGATCATGTGCTTTTGTGTGTTTCAGCCTATTCCTCATACAGAGATAGGTTCTTTCCATCTGGTAATATCACATGGATAGCATTTAAATGAAGGGACTTTTCTGTGATAACATCCAGTATTAGGTATGTGTCATTAGGCTTGCAGTAGCCACAAACTACATTTTGGATCAGACATTTTTATTGGCTACTACTTTCAACGTTTTTTTAAGCTGGAAGCTTGATTGATTAATTTCTGAATTATTTTTTTAATGTTTCTTTTCTTTTTTTATGCTAGTGCTTGTCTTCTATTTTTATATTATCCACAGAGCTGCCTTTAAAAATGTGTGAGGACCAGATATGAACACATTTAATTATACAAATGTTAACACCTATTTTTTTTCTCCAACTCCAGCAGCATTTTATGTTGTAACCAAACAATTCAGTGTATTAGATGTAAGTCAGTAGAGGGGCTACTAAAAACTGAAAGCTGGAGAAGTTGACTTAACAAAATAAAAAATAAGCACTTAAATTGTGTAGAAGCCTTTAATTTGTCTTAAGAGGAGAAAACTAAGCATGCCAGCATACATTTCCATTGAAGGAGGTGGGTGGGGAGGAGTTAAAAACTAAACTATCTTCATATTGTGGCCATGGCACTGTGTACTGAATTCTGTTTATATATATTAAAGGCTAAAATGTACTCATGTCAATCTGGCAGATTGAAGCACACCAGGTGGTACATGAACTGCATGAACATAATTCCTAAAGATGCAGTCATAATGTTAGAGGCAAGGGGAAATGGATAGAAGTGCAGATGGAGATTGAGGACAATGTTAAAAATAGAGTACCTTCTCAATTTTTAAAATGTATTAAAACTGTGGTGTAATACTGTTATTGGCTGTACTCCATATTTTTATTATTTGTTAGTTTATGAAAGTATTTCTGGCTCACCTGTAACATCTCAAGGTGTGAGATCTGAAAATAAACTAATATTTAAATACTTTTAAACAATTAAAACACTTTAAAGCAGTTTGATAGAACAGGGTTTAAAAAGACTGAATGTTTGATGATGAACAAACCATAGTCTAATTACCAAATAATTGGGTAACAGATAGGTTTTAAACTCGGTGCTGAAATAAATGTGCTGTAGGCTTTCAAAGGAAGGACTCTGTAACTGGAGAGCTGTAGCTGAGAAAGCTGTCTCCCATAATTTTTACACAGTCTACAGCTTTTAGTGATGCAAAACAGAGGATTCTTTCAGCAGATCTCAATGGTTAGGCAAATATATTTGGGGAGAAACACTTTGTCAACCATCTAGAACCCAAGCTGTTTAAGGCTTCAGATTCATTGTTAACAACATGAATTCAGACAAAAAGCATAGTGGTAGCTTGCCTGTAAACCATAAACCAATTACAGGCTCCACAGTGTCGGAGTGGGCCCTTGGGGGCAGTTGCTTTGATGCAAGTGCACAGCAAGCTGAATACAACAGCTTAAAAATGTGCTTTAGAGTTCAAATCTACAGATGTTTGCTGAAATAGTTGATATGTACAGGCGGATTTGTTGGTTATTATTAGACATGGGGGCTTCATATTCATCTACAAATAAGTCACCCACCAGTGTAGGTGGCCGATCCGATTACCACCTATCCCCAGAATCTGCCAGAGCCAGACCACTTACCACACGGCATGCATGGCTGCCGTCATCTCTTGCACTCCAATCGTGGCCATAACCCAGCTGCCACAACCTCTCCTCCCTGCTCACCCAGCCACTCTGCAGCTGAGTAGGGAAACTCATCCTCCTGCCCATGTGCCAGAGTGGCTGGGAAGCAGAGAGGTAGTGCTGTGGCAGCCAGGCTACTGCCACAATTGGGGCTCAGGAGATGATGCCAGCCATGCACATTGCACTGCGTGGTAAGTGGTTCTGGTGGGTTCCGGAGGTGGGTGGTAATCAGGCCGTCCACCTTTGTCAGTGGACTTTATATTCATAGACAAATATGAAGCCCTCATGTCTAGTTGTGATGATTACTGTAAGTCCCATTGCTTTAAGTAGGTCTACCATAAGTAAGATTAACACTGGGTTTAGCCCACTGTCCTGTTGCTTTGTTCAACAAACCATAGAGGAATGCATAAATTTGAGAAAAAAACAATCATGGATTTTTAATAGCTGAAATCACCATTCTTATAGTGCAGATCTCTTTGCAGTCGTCTTGCTGAATTTGAATGTTATGATTTAATGTAATAAAAATTGAAACTCTTTGCTTTAAAATGATTTGAAACCATTTTTTCCTGTAGTTGTAACTAGAAAAATATTATTTCTCCTATCTGCAACTTAACGATTGAGTATAGGGATTTTGTATTTGATTGCATTATTTGAGTTACAGTTGCAAGGTGATAACAATACTGCATGTCTTGTATGTTTCAGTGCTATGAGAGTATTACTCTCCAAGCTACCAAGACCATGGATTGTAGATGAGAAGAAAGATGACGGCTATACTGCCTTACATCTGGCAGCACTTAATAATCATGTGGAAGTAGCAGAACTCTTAGTACATCAGGTAAAGGTTCTTAGTAATATGTTGGCATGCAGCATATTATCTGTCACCTTGGAGTGGATTATCTATGTGAGCTGCTAAAACTTAAAAGGTGCATTTTACTTCGTTAGATGGTTGGTTAATTTGACTCAGGTTTGCCTAATCTAGCATTGGCTCTGGAAAGAGCTTCCTGTGTAACCAGAGATGGCACATTGAAGATAGTACTCTCTGTTTTGATAGGAGTGATAGCATTCTGAAGTTTATCTGTTTTATATACCAACCAATAGTGATTCTGCGTATGATGCATATAGATTTGTACAGAAAGATAGAATTTACATTTTTGTGCATTAAATTATTGCATTAAGTGTGACACTGATTTTTTTTTAGCAATGAACATTTCTATATGTGTTGTTGAAACTATTCTATTTGCAGAACAACAGCAACAGATAGCAATTTGGTAAATTGTTCATAAAGTTATTTTACTTTTCCAGGCCACTGGTAAAGTTGCTAATGTGTAATACTTGAAATATTTAGTTGAAGTGACCCACACAGCGAAACAGTGACATTTCAGGGGATACATTTGTTGCATCCATTCAGATTGCAAAAATTATTGTACAGAGTTCTGTGCATAAATTTCCTTGGGGTTACTATTACTGATAAGCATCAACATACTGCAGTACCACAGGCTCTACTAGATACCGTATTTTCTGTGTATTTTCTGATCCAAAATGACACTTTTCCTTAAAATAATTAGAGGAAAAATTCAGTGGGCAGCAGCGAGAGGTGGTCAAACATGGCTGCTTCTTTGCCTCCATCTCCGCCTCCTGTTGCTGCTGCACTCTCCTCCAGCACCACTTGCAGGGTCAGCAGGAGGAGGAGGAGGAGGCAGAGACTGAGGAAAAGGAGCAGCCGTGCTGGGCCGCCTCTCATGGCTGCCCACTGACTGCTGCTGCTGCCATCAGATCGCCTCCTCTAGCAATCGTCTCCTTCAGGCAGGGGACAAGGCAGCGAAGTGATCTGGAGGTAAGCCTCAGCAGTCACACTGAAGGAGACGATCAGGCAGTGGAGACAGCAGCAGCAGCAGGAGAGGGAGACGGAAGAACAGCTGCACTGGGTCGTCCCTCACAGCTGCCCATTGAATGCTCCTCTGGCAAGGGTAAAAATTAGGGTGTCGTCTTATACATTGGGGGTTGTATACATGGAAAAATATGGTAATTACTGAGTTCAAAAACAAGTAGTTTCTTTTCTGTCAGAATACAGCCACACATTTTTCCCATTAGTGTCCTCAGAAGAAGTCCAGTTCACATTTTGAATCTTTATTTCAGGGTAATGCAAACCTGGATATCCAGAATGTCAACCAACAAACAGCACTACACCTTGCTGTTGAACGACAGCACACCCAGATAGTACGGGTAAGGTACCTATAATGTATCATAAGACAATGTTTCTTTAACTTAGGTTCTTCTTCATGGCCTCCATGAATCATACATATGGGTTTTAGCCATTACCGTGGAAGCTTCTAGGAATGTTCTTGGGCTTACCATTAGTCTCATTCCTTGATTGCTTTGTCTCTTCTCCTGGAAGGAAAATAGGATTGCTTATTTTGTTCCCTCAGGACTGTGTCAATTCTGTCTCAACACCTACCTGTGGGAGAAATCCCTCCAGCTGCCCTCTTCAAAAATGGACAGCCTGTCTGCTTCGCAGAGATCCTTTGATTGGATCCTCTCAGATCCAACATCCCAGGCTCTATCAACCTTGTCCACGCCAGACACTGTTGTTAAAAAGCTTAAAGAGTATTTATTCTAAACCCATGAGAAAAACCAAAAAGGCCAAGAGGGAAAAGTCTGAAGGGAAAGATAAACACAGTCCTGAGAGAACAAAATAAGTGATCGTACTTTCCTTCCAGGAAAAGAGATGAAGCGATCAGGGAACAAGACTAATGGTAAGCCCGAGAATGTTCCTAGAAGCTTCCACAGCTGGAGCCAAAACCCGTATCTGTGACTTCATGGAGGACCACTCAGAGAACCACATTTACAGCCAAGTACTGTATTTGCCGGCGTACAAGATGACTTTTTGGCCCTGAAAAACATGCCTCCAAGTGGGGGGATCGTCTTGTACGCCGGGTGCATGTCCAGCAAACCCTCCTTCTCTCCCAGTGAAGTCACTTACCTGGTAGTAAGACCGAGGAGAGCAGCTCCTAGCCTGGGAACAGCCTGACTCTAGCGCCGAACAGCTGACTGTGGGGAACATAAGAGAGACGGCAGCCATTTTGAGATGCGACCACATGGCTGCTTTCTCTCAAAATGGCTGCCGCCTCTCTGCTGTTCCTTCTTCCAGCAAACCCTGGCTCTCTCCGAAAAGGAACCAAAAGGGGCAAAAGGAACTCTCCCTATGATGCAGCCAAAGCAGAATCATGCATGCGGAAGAGGGGGTAGTCTTATTCAGCAAGTATATAACAAACTCTACATTCTGAGTGGGAATGTTGGGGGGTGGTCTTATACACCCAGTCGCCTTATACACCGGCAAATACGGTAATTCATTCTTTGCAGGATATTCCTGCACGGATTAGTTAAATATGGAGCTGTTCACCAAGTTTGCATGCCCTTTTTAACCGCATCATTATGTCTGGTGGTCTCTTTAAGAGATAGGACATTTTCTCCTCTTTTAGTGCTAAAATTCTGTTCATATACCTACTGCCTATATGTACCTAACATTCAAAATTAAAACCTTTCCGTCTATTTCCAGTTTCGTTCCTCACATGTGTGAGGCATATGTAAATTTATGGCATAGAGAAAGAAATGCATGGATATTGAAAGTTTAGTGAGAACCAATTTATTGCCTGGATAGGGGTCTTCCTGGTTAGCAGAGAAGTTTTTCCTAAATGTCCTTGGGCCAGAAGTGAAAGCTGCTGGTATAAATCAGTGGAGAAGTTTGGTATCCCAGTGGGGCTGGAATTGGACACCATCTACAAGGAAAAAAGTCCAGATGGACAAAACCAACTGAAACAACCCAGTGAAGACTGAAAATGTTCAGTAAGCATAGAATGCCAATTGTCTTCAGAAGAAGAAACTGGAATAACAGCAAGGGGAGTGGGAGTAGAGTGGTTGGTTCATAGTGCAATTTCATAAAGTATAAACTTGTTCAGTGTTCATTATATTCATATTGCATTCTTGTATTAATGTTTATCATGCTTAGCCAGTGTTGCCTTGTATAAATCTTCAACTGTACTCCTGTTTCTGAATATGGATCCTTGCACACAATACACTCATTTGAAGTGTCTCCATCAAACTGTGAAAGATTGGATGTGTTGGTCGAATTTAATAGCTTTTCATGCATTTGCCATTAAAGAAGGGCTAATAGGACATTTCTTAATACCAGCTTCTACTTAACTCTGACATGTTAAATAGTGTTCAGAGAGCATCTTGGTTGATGATAAAGTTCTAAGATGAAAATATGATTTGGCAAAATGAAATTTAATTAAAGTATAATATGAATGGTGCACATAAGTGCTAATATTGGCCCTGGATAGCAAACTTTGTGCCGGTTTTCACTTTTGCACTTGTTTGTTTGACTATTCTGGCTGGATAGCTCAGTGAGTTGGATGCCTAGTTGTGAAGCCAGAGGTCAGGAATTTTGATTCTTCGTGTTCTTCTGTGAATGCACACAAAAGGGTTAACCCAGCGCCAGTGTTGGTCCTCTCGGAACATTCGCAAGCTTTAAGAGAAAAGTAACAAAGTTTAAGGCTGCCTATACCGTGCATGCTCCGCCCGCCCAAGCCTCAGTTCCATTTTTCCGCCTAGCGATTTGGAACCTCTTGCTTCGAGCTCTATATTTTTCACTATTTGGACGGGTATTTTTGGTTTTTGACATTGGTATTGGACTCCTTTGGTGAACTCTCTTTTTCCCTGACGCAGACTCGTTCTTTGGATTTCCCCTCAATTTTGGCTGCCTCGGACTTCCCACCTTTTTCCCCGCCCCGCAAACGGCTACTAGTAAGACTTTTCAGCTTTTATGTCCCCTTCAGGGCCGTTTAGCCATTGTGTTGTGTGCTCAAGGAAGATTCCCCACCAGGACGGACATGATCGTTGCTTTTTCTGTTTAGGTGAATCCCACCTCACTAAATCTTGAAGGCATTGTAAAGCCTTCACTAAAGCTGCTTTAAAAGCTAGGCAACATCATCTTAAATATCACCTGTGGGAATCCACTTTAGCTTCTACTGGACCTTCTGATATGGAAATGGCCTCATCTTCGGCCACCCCTCGCTCTCTAGCGGGGGCTTCTCCTCAGTCGGTGGTCTCCAAGGTTACCAAAGCACATAAAAAGGCAACATCTTCTAAAAAATCTACTTTGACATCGAAGTCTACTGCTTCTTCTGCACCCAAACCTGTGAAGCAATCAAAGGGAAAGGCTCCTGTTAAGGCTAAGGAATCCTCCATTCAGCTTCCACCTATTTCTGAAGCTTTACCATCACCTATTTTGGAGGATTCGTTGAGAGACCATGAATCTTTGTCGGAGGCAGCCCCATCGCTTCCTCCTCGACAAGTTGAGCCGTCTCTTCCGGTTGGCGTCTCTTCACCGACGCCGAGTCAGCTTGCTGGAGTTACTGCAGGCTTGACTTCTGCCCCACACAGCCCAATTCCTCATGGGCAGGGGGCTTCGGCTCTTTCAGTCTTGTCGGCGCGTTCAAGGTTGAGATTCCCTCGAAAAAAGCGCTCTTTGAAGAGGAAACACCGTTCCTCCACTCGACGTCGATCCAAACACCAGCGTCGAACTAAATCTCCTGACTCAGACGACTCTAATAGAGCATGGGCACGTCACCACCATCAACGTCAACAAGACTACAGCTCTTCAGATTCCTCCTCGACTTTGACCGATCGAGGTTGAAAACATAAGTCAAGTATATCTATATTTCTTCTTCCTCTTCTTCTGAGTCCCCTCGACCCCGTCACCATCATTGATGGGTCGATGTTGAAGGTTCGAGGGCTCCAGTACCACCTCCTGCAGAGCCCGTCCCCTCAACATCGATGGCTCCTATCTCTTCACAACAGACCCAGTCTTCAACTTTCTACATCGAAAGACAACCTTGTAAAAGAAAAAGGGATGTCTTTTCTTCAGACCCAGATGAAGTTTCCTCGGTGGCATCTTCAGAGTCTGAGCAGGAATTACCATCACAACCTTGCCAAGGGGACCTTCCTGAGGATGAAGTTGTCGATTCTGATACGGGGGATCCACATGCTTCATCTCCTTCAGAGAACTTCTCATATTCTCAGATGCTCTCAAGACTAGCAAGGGCTCTGAAATTGGAAGTAGACCAACCTACGCCTCCTGCTGAGGACCTTATCTTTGGAGACATCAATCAGGAGAGGTCTCCCCCTCCAAGTCTTACCTTTGTACCAGTAATAATGGAGATTATCAAAGAATTCTGGGAGCAACCTTCTACCTCTCCCTCTATTTCTCGTCGTACAGAGAATCTTTAACGTGTCCATGGCAATAACACAAAATTCCTTCTTAAGCACCTATACCGAACTCGCTCATTGTAGAAACCAGTTGCACTAAGCTCACTGGAAAATCGCATGTTACCCCCACAAACAAGGAGGGTAAAAAGTTAGAGATTATTGGAAGAAAAATCTACTCTTTAATTTCTTTCCTCCTGCGGATCATGAACTATCAAACTGCTTTGGGAGCATATCAAAAGCAACTCTGGCTCAAAAATTTACCTGGTCTTAAAATGACCCCAGAAGATGTCAGACAAGGCTTCCTAAATGCCTATGAGGAAGCACAAACCGTATCGAAACATCAAAGGTTGTCGACTAGGCATGCAGCAGAGACTGCTGCCAGAGTCCTCATGTCTGCTTTTACTCTTTGTAGGCATGCATGGCTGAGATCTCCCAATATCCTAGAGGATGTCAAAACCAAAGTGGAAAATCTTGCTTTTGATGCTACCGGACTATTCAATGAGAAAACTAATAATCATTTGGAGGAATTCATAAAGCAGAGAAGACCGCCAAATCTTACTCAATCCAGCCTCAGCCTAGATATAACAAATTTTAGTGGAGGAAGTCTTACTCTCAGTATCAGCAATCTTCACAACAGTTCAAACCATATAAGAACTTACCTCAACAGAGATCATCCCAAGCTTCCTCCTCCGCTCCCAGCTATTGTCCTCAGCAGTCGCAGCGTAGGCAATCCTATAAGCCACCTGCCAAAAAATCCAAACAGTATCTTTGACTCTGCCATAGACATAAACGGAAATCACATCTCCACACGGCTACAACCATTTCTGGCAAACTGGGCTACCATCACAAACGACTCATGGGCATTAAAAATCATCCAGTCTGGCTACCGACTGGAATTTATCGAATTTCCTCCCTTAGGGTTTGTAAGTCACACATCTTTTAACCCCGCTCTAGAAGAGGAAGTTCTATCACTTCTGGAAAAGGATGCTATTCAACCTATCCCAATCAGAGATCTAAAAAATGGATTCTACTCCCGGTACTTCGCCGTGCCAAAGAAAGGTGGCGGTATAAGACCTATCCTTGACTTAAGAATCCTAAACACTTACCTTCATCCAAGACGCTTCCGGATGGTGACGCTGGAGTCCATCCTGCCCCTGTTAAAGAAAAACAATTGATTTGTGGTGGTGGATCTGAAAGATACATACTTCCATGTGACCATCCATCCAGATCATCACAAGTACCTTCGGTTCATCTTCCAAGGAATCATTTATCAATTCCTGGCTTTGCCTTTCGGACTTTCAACAGCTCCCAGAACATTCACAAAAGTCATGGCACTGGTAGCAGCTTACCTGCGCCTCAACGGCATCCACGTCTACCCTTACATCAACGATTGGTTGGTAGTCTCCCCATCCAGGACTCTGGCTCTGAAAGACACAAAAAGTCACATCTCACACCTTCCAAGGTAGTGCATTACATTGTAGCACGACTAGATGCTATCAAAGGCAGAATTTTTCTTCCCAAGGACCGGATAAAAAAAAATTCACAAGGCTCTCAAGAGTTTTCAGCCAAGGGCCCGCGTGAGAGCGAAACATGTCCAACACCTGTTAAGCCTCATGGCCTCAACCACTCTGGCTTTAGCCCATGCACGTCTCAAATTGCGGTCCCTACAGTCGTGGTTCCTGGCACTCTTCAATCCTATGAGAGACAGCCAGAAGAAACATCTTCGGGTAACTATAGAGCTTGCAACACAACTTCAGTGGTGGAATTTTTCCCTGCACTTGCAGATAGGCAGACCGTTTTGACCTCTTTGGCTCACCGTGCAAGTAACAACAGACGCCAGCCCGACAGGATGGGAAGCACACTGCGGACAGCACAAGGTTCATGCTCTCTGGTCTGCATAAGAACGAAACCTCCACATAAACCATCTGGAGATCATAGCGGTCATCAAAGCCTTCAGAGCTTTCCTTCCCATGGTGCGGGATCGTGGTGTTCAAGTAGTAACAGACAACACCACGACCATCTACTATATCAACAAACAAGGAGGGACATGCTCAGGATCGCTTCTCTACCTTGCCATTCACCTTTGGGAGTGGTGCTACCAGCACCATGTCTTTCCTGTAGCGATACATGTGTCCACGACAGAGAATGTGTTGGCAGACCAGCTGAGTCGTCTCACACGTCAGACACACAAGTGGGAACTGAGCACCGGAGTGTTCCACGAGCTCTGTCACCTGTGGGTGACTCCAACTGTAGATATCTTCGCCTCTCATCACAACGCAAAGTGCATCGAGTATGCATCCAGAGCCAGCCTAGGCAAGGGCTCTTTAGGGGATGCGTTCATGATTCCATGGAATCAAGGTCCTCTATATGTTTCCTTCTCTTCCTCTAATACTGAGGTCTCTAGTGAAGCTTCGTTACTCACCTGTGGGGGCGATCTTCATAGCTCCATACTGGCCTCGGCAAGTATGGTTTCCAACGTTGATGAGGATGTCCTCAGAGTTCAAGAGACTACCGATATTACCCGATCTCTTGACACAGGATGCGGGCAGAATGTTCCATCCAGATGTGGAGACACTGCATCTAACAGCGTGGAGGATCTCCCTGAAATCAAGGAGGTGTTAGACCAGGCAAAGAAACCCTCCACTGCTCTACTTTACACTTATAAGTGGAAAAGTTTTTTGAAGTTCACTGAAGCCAGGGGTCTTGTACCATCCCCTGTGTCTCTTTCTATGTTACTGTAATACCTACGTTACCTGTTTGATTTCAAGTTGTCTCTTTCCACTATTAAAGTTTACCTGGCTGCAATCATCTCTTTCTAACCTAAAGATTCAGATTCATCACGTCTGTTCTCCCATCCTACAGTTAAAGCCTTTCTTAAAAGACTCACTAATATGAGACCCCCAGTTCGACCACCAGTTCCACAGTGGTCCCTTCAGTTGGTGTTGCATGCCCTTACTCGTCCTCCTGTTGAGCCTATGGCTACATGTGACCTCAAGATGTCATTTCCTAAGTCGTTCTTGTGGCCATCACTTCTGCCAGACGAGTGAGTGAACTTGCTACCCTTCATTCTGACCAACCTTCCCTTCAATTTTTCAAGGATAAGGTGCTGTTGCACCCGGATGTCTCTTTTTCTCCCAAAAGTTGTCTTGGACTTTCACCTCAACCAGCCTTTGCTGCTTCCCACTTTATTCTTGGAACCTACAAATGACACTGAGCGCATGCTCCACACTCTTGATGTCAGGAGGGCTTTGGCCTTCTGTTTCTAGAACCAAGGACTTCAGATCCTCCAATAGACTTTTCCTCTGCTACTTTGGGAAGAAAAAAGGTCTCCCAGCATCGTCCTCAACGCTCTCCAGATGGCTTGTTTCCATGATTTCGCTTGCTTATGAGCTTCAGCATAAGACTCCACCTGAAAGACTTCGGGCTCATTCCACCAGAGCCATGGCCTCTTCTACTGCCCCACTACGTGGTGTTGATGTACCTGACATCTGCAGGACTGCCACTTGGTCTAATGTCTCCACCTTCATCACTCATTACAGACTAGACCTGAGGGCCAAGAAAGAGACAAGTTTTGGGAGAGCAGTGTTGACGTCTGTCCTCCAGTGACGCCCACCATCCGGTGAGTAAGCGTGCTAATCACCCTTTTGTATGCATTCACAGAAGACTACGATGAAGAAAGAGAGGTTACTTACCTATAACCATGGTTCTTCAAGTGGTCATCTGTGAATTCACACAATCCCGCCCGGTCTCCCCTCTATCTGTCACTGGCTGTATCTAGCTCATGCTCAGGTACCTGTGGCGGATAAATGGAACTGAGGCTTGGGCGGACGGAGCATGTGCGGTATAGGCAGGCTTAAATTTTGTTACTTTTATCTTAAAGCTCGAGAATTTTCCGAGAGGACCAATGCTGGCGCTGGGTTAACCCTTTTGTGTGAATTCACAGATGACCACTTGAAGAACCATGGTTACAGGTAAGTAACCTCTCTTTCCCCATTGTGCCTCCTGGAAGAAGAGCTGTGGGCAAGAGCTATGGGCCTTGGGCAAGCTGCACATTCTCAGGGTGCCCCCAGAAGAAGTGATTGGAAAACTACTTCTAACTATTCTATACATTGAAAATCCTGGCAAGGGCTGCCGTAAATTGAAATCAGCTTGATTGCACATTGTTGTTATACCGACTTACGTGAATTTTTTTTTAAAAAAAAAAACCTGTTGCATTGTTTTTGTTTATTTTTTTCTCAGCTTCTAGTTCGTGCAGGTGCCAAACTGGATATTCAGGATAAAGATGGGGATACTCCCCTCCATGAAGCTCTGAGGCATCATACTTTGTCACAACTCCGCCAGCTCCAAGACATGCAAGATGTGGGAAAAGTTGATACTGCTTGGGAGCCATCGAAGAACACAGTAAATGATTCAGTTTGTTTATTATTTCTCTGCTATGCTTTCTCTTCATAATGTGTTACAAAGCTCTGCTTTGCTCCAGATTACTTTCTCTTTTTTAAAATTAATTACCGTATTTAAATATGTTCCACATGTTGAGAATTAAATTGTCATATACTTGGTGTTTGATAACCAAACCATTAAAAAATTTAGTTTCATTTGAGTTTGGTAATGAATTTATATGTCTTTTTAAAGACTAATACAGTGTCATTTGCACAGGCAGTAATGAAAAAAAAATGGAATATAGAATTAAAATGCAGGAAGGCTAACTTTGCAGTTATATACTTTTAAACTTACAGAAATGATACTTTGTGTGTTTATTTTTAGATGTTAACAAGTTTGGTCAAAAAAGAGAGAGTATGTATTTGTAATTGTAGTTGTATATGTGATGAATGCATTTGCATTCTATTATACAGCTTAGTTGAGGAGAAAATTGGGGAAATACTGATAATTTTTGCAGTACGATTGCAATAGTACCATATTTGCTGGCGTACAAGATGACTTTTTGGCCCTGAAAAACATGCCTCCAAGTGAGTGGGGTCGTCTTGTACGCCAGGTGCATGTCCAGCAAACCCTCCTTCTCTCCCAAGGAAGTCATTTACCTGGTAGTAAGACCGAGTAGAGCCCCGCTCCTAGCCTGGGAACAGCCTGACTCTAGCGCCAAACAGCTGATTGTCAGGAAGCAGCAGAAAGGCGGCAGCCATTTTGAGATGCGACCACATGGCTGCTGCCTCTCAAAATGGCTGCCGCCTCTCCAAAATGGCTGCCGCCTCTCTGCTGTTCCTTCTTCCAGCAAACCCTGGCTCTCTCCAAAAAGGAACCAAAAGGGGCAAAAGGAACTCTCCCTGTAATGCATCCAAAGCAGAATCACGCATGCGGAAGAGGGGGTTGTCTTGTCTTATACAGCAAGTATATAACAAACTCTACATTCTGAGTGGGAATGTTGGGGGGCCGTCTTATACTCCCAGTCGCTTTATACACCGGCAAATACGGTAGTAGCAATAATAGGGGTTAGATTTGGGATATTGTTGAATGTAGAAAAAGAAATGATGTTAAAGTTATTGAACCAAGAGCTATTTGTGAATAATAAGTGTAAGAGGGAAGAACATAGGATTTGCAGCATAATAAGTTATCTACTAGCCAAAGACATTTCATGTTCTATTCTGTTAGAGTTATTCAGTGAGTGAAGGTAAATGAATAGCCGCTCAGAGTGGTCGTATAGACCAGATGGGTGGGATACAAATCAAATAAATAAATAAATTGTACAAATAATTGTGGGATTATTATTGGCTGAGATCTGTTAATAGCTTTTATATTGTGTTAAATCAGTTTTGTTTGCTCTTCAAGAAATTAGGTACATCCATTAAGTTGCTTGCTTATGTGCTTTCTTCCAGTTGATAATGGGACTGGGTACACAGGGAGCCGAGAAGAAAAGTGCAGCATCTATTGCCTGCTTCTTGGCAGCCAACGGAGCTGATCTTGGTATTCGTAATAAGAAGGGCCAGTCGCCACTTGACTTGTGCCCTGATCCTAACCTATGTAAAGCATTGGCTAAATGTCACAAAGAAAAAGTCAGGTTTGTATTTGTCAGAGCTGGGATTTTTACAACTTAATTTTACTTTTGCTTGACACAAATAAAGAAAATAGGGATTTCCTCAGTTCAATTTAATGCATGAAATATTTGTTGTTTATTTTCATCAGTTTAATCATTCATAGGGTACAGTACAATGTTTCTTTAACTATCCAGTGTGCTTTAAAAAGATCAGAAAAGCTGTGGGGTGCATATTATTTAAACAAGAAAACCTTTCAATAGCCAATCATTTCCCCATTTTAAGTTTTTTTGTGTCATGTAATTTTTAACATTCTATACTGTCTTTTTAAAAAGGGACGTGGTGGCGCTGCGGGCTAAACCGCAGAAGCCTGTGCTGCAGGGTCAGAAGACCAAGCAGTCGTAAGATCGAATCCACGTGATGGAGTGAGCGCCCGTCACTTGTCCCAGCTCCCGCCAACCTAGCGGTTCGAAAGCATGCAAATGCGAGTAGATTAATAGGGACCACCTCGGTGGGAAGGTAACAGCGTTCCGTGTCTAAGTCGCACTGGCCATGTGACCACGGAAGATTGTCTTCGGACAAAACGCTGGCTCTGTGGCTTGGAAACGGGGATGAGCACCGCCCCCTAGAGTCGAACACGACTGGACAAAATTTGTCAAGGGGAACCTTTACCTTCAGGGCCCCTGATTTTGAAGGGGGGTTTTTAAGGGGAGAGACACAGGAGAGTTTCATTTGAAAGAGGGAGGTGAAAAATTCAGTTGTAGTGCTTGTAGCCTTTCAGTAGCTGCCAAAAATGCTTGTAGCCATGTTATAGGATGTGGGATAATGTTCCTTATTGGGGCCAATTATAAAAATACAGATAAACATTTGAGTTTATCTGTATTTTCCATCATCATTGTATATTAGACAAAATAAGCTGCAGGCTAAGTGGTTCTCCTGTCCTTGTTTGTATTTTTTGGGGGGTTTTTTTTTTGCTCATTATTACTCAAAATTGATGAATGTTGATGATTTCAGAATACAGTGGTGCCCTGCATAGCGAGGTTAATCCATTCCGGATTAACCTTCGCTATGGGGAAACATCGTTAAGCAGAACGGGGAAACCCATTCCAATGGGCCCAAAGCTCACCATTCTCCGATGTTTCCCCATGTTCCGGCGGCCATTTTTTGTGTTCCGGCGGCCATTTTGGGTGTCCCCGGCGGCCATTTTAGAACCGCCGAACAGCTGTTCCCCCATCGCAATGCGAGCGTGCCCTCGCATTAGCGATGGGGGAATCCGCATCGCAATGCGGATTCATCGTTAAACGGTGTGCTTGTTATGCGAGGCACCACTGTACTTGTATGCTTTATGGCAGTGGTCCCCAACCTTGGGCCTCCAGGTGTTCTTGGACTACATCTCCCAGAATCCTTCACCACTACCTCTGCTGGCCAGGATTTCTGGGAGTTGAAGTCCAAGAACATCTGGAGGCCCAAGGTTGGGGATCACTGCTTTATGGTATTTTAGATAGCCCTATTAAAAGTAATATCTTGCTGGTTTGTTTGGTTGGTATTTTAATTAAATGTCAGTGTTGCTTTAATCCCGAAATGTTGATTTAAAATCAATTTATTGGTCAGCACAGTTGCTTATCTGAATATTTTCCCCACTGGTCTCATTTTAAACTTTACTGAATCTCTATAATGCAGTACAATCCTGTGCATGTCAGAAGTAGGCTGTAAAGCTTATACAGTGGTGCCTCGCTTAACGAGCACACCGTATAACGATGAAATCGCATAGCGATCCGTTTTTTCGGATTGCTAATGCGATCGCTCAACGTTTTTTTAATGGGGAAAAATTCGCTTTGCGAAGACTGGTAAGCGTTTCGCTTACCAATCTTCGCAAAACGACCCCCGACGATCAGCTGTTCGGCGGCCAAAATGGCCGCCGGAAGCCGGGAAATGGCCCAAAATGGCCGCGCGCAGCGTTTTCGCGCCCTCGTTAAGCGTTCAGTATGATTATGCATGTTGAATGGGATGTTCATATACTGTATTGGCTGACTGGATGTTTGTGCTCAGTGGTCAGGTTGGTTCCCGAAGTCCTTCTATGATCAGCAATGATTCTGAAACATTAGAAGAATGTATGGTATGCTCTGATATGAAGAGAGATACTTTATTTGGCCCTTGCGGGCATATTGCTACCTGTTCCCTCTGTTCACCAAGAGTCAAGAAATGCCTCATCTGCAAAGAGCAAGTTCAGTCAAGAACAAAGGTTTGTATTTACATATGGTCTTCATTTCACTATGCCATGATGGAAATGATACTCTAATTTTAAAGTGTAGCATAAGCATTTAAGACAGTGATTCCGAACCTTGGGTGCAGAGATATTCTTACACTACAACTCTCAGAAATCTTAGCCAGGATAGCTAGTGGTGAAGGCTTCTGGGAGTTTTAGTTCAAGAATATCTGGGGACCCAAGGTTTAGAACCACTGGTTTAAGCGAACAAGGACTTGATACTGTAGTAGTTTTCAGTAATTTAATTTTAATTTAGTCTTTTGGCCATTTTCTCAGCCATTTTTACAGTATCCCTCTTCCTGGTGACACACTGTTTTGCTCATTTCTTGATTTTCAGTAATTAAACTATGAAAATAAACACATTATGCAATATTCTAGTTATTAAAATAGTTTTAGAGATAAATGAGAAAGAGAGGGAGTTAATTAATGTTAATTAATGTGTGTTACATCATACACTAATCTAGCATGTATTTTAAGCTTTGTGATCAGAGATCTGCTTAGCATAAGCATAACCTATTGCTAAAGTAATCATTTTTAATGTAGAGGAAATATGTTCAAGCAGAAGTCGGACAGCGCACTGTTGGAGATGCCATAGTTCTGGATTTCCTCCATCAAAAGATAAATGCTTACCAGACACTTTCAACTTCTGTGGCCCAAATCCTATTGCAAGGTTGTGGTGATGTAACACAAACAATGTAATACCTGGAAGCAAATTGACTTAATTTAAGAGATCAGTGTAGATGGTATCTATTATATACTGGATTGTGTGACTCAGCATGCAACCGATAACGTCTGTGATGATTTCTTAAATTGGGGTAGTTTGTCTAGGAAGGTTCCATCTGTGTAGTTATGTCTGTGATTCTAAAGCCTATTTACTGTTAGCTGTGTATTTAGACGTGGAGAATGAGATCTGTATCTTTAACTGCTGCTACAATATCTACAACAGGTATATTTTAAACGTGTTGTTTGGACCAACATATCTTGACATAGAAGACAACTCCTAGATTAGTCCAGTGATTCATCTAGGCCAGTATCCTTTCTTCTACTGTGGCTAACCAAATGTCTGTGGGAAGCACATACCCAGGAAACAAAACCAATATTTATTTCTTATTTGTGCTTCAGACAGATGATACATACTACTTCTGAACCTAGAGGCTGTATATAGTTGTGAAGATTACTATCAGTTTATAGAATTCTCCTCTACTGAGGTGTGTGTGTAGATCAGAGAGAAAGTGAGGCCAAAGCAAAGCATGCAATTCAAATGTGACTCTTGCAGAGTTGGACACTCGGGATAAGCCCCCCCCTGCTGCTTTTCAGCCTACAAGTCACAGCTCAGTTCTCTGCATCAGTCTCATACTTCCTTTCAGAGTATTTAAAGTTCAAATGCCTTTAAATACATTTGTACCTCTAATCACTAACCAGACCTAACTGCAGAAGAGAAGTAGAGGGGCCCTGGGCCAGGTATGAACCCCTGAGTTGGAAGTTGCCCCTCCCAGTTCCATATACTTGATGGTTTATTCATTTTTCCTATTCATCTTTACCAGAATGGAGTGTAATTGAGTAACTAAATTCTAATTGATGAAAATTTGAAGAATGTGCAATTTTTCTTTGTAGATTGAAGAATGTGTGGTATGCTCAGACAAAAAAGCAGCAGTACTCTTCCAACCTTGCGGACACATGTGTGCCTGTGAAAGTAAGTGCTTTTGATAGGTGATAACGGTTTCATAAAAGTAATGTGATTAAATTAACTCCTTTAAATTGATTGCATTTTCGAGGTTATGAGTATGATACTTCGTTCTTTGTTTGTGTCAGAAACAGCACAGTACTATATTTCATTTTCGCCTAATAGGCATCAAGAGCATTTGGCACAGCTAGCATTAACTCTTCCATATTACATGTTGAGAGTCACAGAATACACTGACATAAGTGTAAAGTTACCTGTTCTTGTACGTACCCAGAAAGAATCGTCTCAATGCAAAACCCTCATTTTCATAAGTTCACTTGGGTTCTGCCAATTCCACCCTGTAGCCTATTGAGTGCCTTAAGTAACCCAGTTCTCTGTGTGACCAGAGGCTAGACTTTACCTAGGGTTTCATCCATTTTAGGAGGTGTATAATACTTTTTTCCCACTTTATTGTCCTCGATGTGATCGTGTTACAATATAAAAGAATGCCCAAGTTTGTCATATTCAGGTGTATTTGGCAGAGGGGCAGCTGTGTTGATGCCACTATTTGACCAGAAGCCATTGCTTGGAGACCCTATGGAAGGAGAACTTTGCTTTTCATAGACTTTTCCTTTCTAAGGTAGAATTTAATTAATGGATTGCCGTTTGTGAGACGCATCAGTTTCAATAGCATTTTTTTTTTCAGATTGTGCCAGTCTGATGAAAAAATGTGTGCAGTGTCGAGCTGTGGTAGAGCGAAGAGTACCTTTCATTATGTGTTGTGGTGGGAAAGGTACAGAAGATACCACAGATGATATTAGTGAGTTAATTCTTTTTCTCCACATTTGTATTGCTCTGTCTCTTAGTATGCTCCTGTTTTCCCCTGTCTAAACAACAATTTATCATTTTTTTAATCTGCTGCTCCTGATCCTTTTTTTCTGGTTGTCCTTTCCTACAGTTAAACCTCAAGAAGAAGATGGTATTAATGTACTTCTTATTAGTACTGGCTTGCCTGGGGAAGACATGTACATAAGTTGCAGCTACCTAGCATTAGAGAACTGGGCAATGTGATTGGAATAGCCTCAAATCATAGTTTCCCCAAGCCATGAGGTCTGCAGGAGTGTGTCTCATAGTCTTAAAAGGAAAGCTTTTAGTTCTGTGCACTTCAATTTTGTGAAAGAGTATATTGACAGCAGGCTGTGGTGGCAAAGGAAAACAGCCATTCTGATTTCCCAGGGTACAGTTCATACTCATCCTACACATGCTAACAGAGGCATATTTCATCTTTGAATTGGTGGTTGCTGCTTGAAGAGCCAGAAATTATGAATGTGATAAGTATTCCAGAGAGTTTTGTGGTAAATCTATTCACCAAAAACAGTAGACTCTTATGGCTCCTTTAAGACAGAAGAAATTTATTATAACTGATGTTTTTTAGACAGCACCCCTCTTCGACAGATCAGAATAGTGTTTTTCATTAGCATGTTATCAGCATTGGGTACTATTTGTCATCAGCTATGGGTCTGAAATGCCTATGGATTCTGACCCTTTAGCTCTTCCTTATGAGGAAGATGGCCCAGGTATCTTTTCCAGTGCTGTGATATCCTTTTAAAGAAGAAGAAAATTAGAACTTTGCACAGTGTACCAAACAGATTTATTTAATAGCATTTCTTATCAAATCCCTTTCCAGAAATGCCTAACATGGAATTTGTCTTTTCATGAGGATACCCTATTGTATGCAGTTTTATTTTCATTTTTACTAGTAATATTCAGGATTATTGGATCTGACAGTGACCAAAATAAATAAATGAGTTGGTGTCAGCTGCAAATGGAGGATGCTTTAGCTTACCTGAGCCTCAGATAACTTTTGAGTAACTTAAATACTACTGCTCTTATTTCTCTTGGAGGTGGGGATGAAAAGTACTCATAATGCTGTGCAATTGGAGGGAGGGTAAATCTGATATGATCCATATACATATTGTGGACTTCCCTTCCTTCTCGGCAATTCCAAAAACCATCTAAAACATAACTCCAGTGGGTTTGCCAACCTCTGACACTGTTTTTGGAAAAGAAAAGGCACCCCTTTCTTAATGATAAATTCTATTGCAAGTGGACATCCCTCATTAAATACAAGTCTTCATTTTTTTCATCAGGGTTAATGTAACTTGGAGTGTTTTCTTGATCTATCAATTTGTCTCTGTTTCATAATTTTTTTCAGTGCAGAACCTGTGCAAAGCAGCATTATTGTCCTATATTTAACTACCCCCCTTCTTGAATTCATAATCACGTGATTTGCAATTTAATTTTCATCTTTAAAGATTTCTTAAAACATGGTAGAGATCGTAAGCAATTTACAGGCAACAGTGCTTATAAAGAAATAGTTGACAAGGCTTGTGTACATATAAAAATCATATTTAATCAAACTTTGGTGGATTTTGAAAAAAAAACTTGTAATTCAGGCATGATAACATATATAATGTTCTAGAAATATTTTTTTAAAAGGTTTTGTTTTATTTTCTCTTCCAACTATTTTATGTCATAATTTCTCCCCCTGCAATATGTAGCAAGTGGAAACATTCCTGTTCTGCAGAAGGACAAGGACAATACCAATGTCAACGCTGATGTACAGAAATTGCAGCAGCAGTTGCAGGACATAAAGGAGCAGGTAAACAAAATAGACTTATGTGATAAATATTAAAGGAAACATTATGATTTATTGCTTGAAGCTGTTGTATGAATGTTTTCAGAATAAGGGTTGTGCATGTTGTGAAGCAGCAGATATACAGTGTGCTGATATTAGCTGCAGAATAACTTTCTAAGAATCCTGTTTCTTAGGTTCACTCAAAAGTTCAGGACATAATTTTGTACATAAAATTTCCCCATGCATTGCCCATTAATATAAACAGAATTTTAGAAAAGTACAGACATAAGTTCTGTGAAAACAAAATTTACACACATGAGTAACATTGAGAATGCAGACCAAAAAGCCAAATGATCCAGGAGCATTAGCTTTCTGCTGATTGGTGACATCTTTAATAACAGGGTGAAAATCTTTGCAAATAATAAAATCATAAGTGTAAAAATGTTCAGGAATCTCAGCTGGTCCAAAATGCTGTGATTGGGTGGCTGACTCAGACTGGGTGTATTGAGCATGTGACTTTACATGTTATGATTACTTCACTGGCAACTGTTCTGTTTCAGTGCACAGTTTATGATTTCTAAATCTGCTTGTGTCCGTATTATCTGAAGGATCTTCTTCTCCCACATGATCCTATTCAGGCTTTGACATGAAAAGGGTTTCATTTGGTCCAACAAGAGGTTGGAAGAAGGGTTTTTTCTTGGTGGCCAGTATCCAAGGAACAATCTGTTATGTGAGGGGAAATTAGTTCATCTATTAACAGGTGGCCACTTTTATTGCTGTCCGTACAGATGAAGCGTAAATATTACATTGTGACTGGAATCCTGGTGGTGTTTCTGCAAGGTTTATGCAACTTGCTTCAGCTAATTACAGCTAATTAATGAGGTGCTGTGGGGCATCTTAGTTGAGCAATTGGGTGTGTGACCATTCTCCCTGTCAAATACAGTAGCTGCAATTAGCCATAGTAAGTTACACAAATGTCCCACAAACACAAACAGCATTCTGGCTATGTCAGTAACGTATTTGTATCTTTTTAAAATTCATGCAGTTGGTATTCTACAACTGCATAAAAAACATACCTAAAAATGAATAGCTGTATGCTCTTCAAAACTAGTTATTACTGCTAAACTGCTTGGTTTTAGTTAGTACTAGAAATGTCTAAATCAATTAATTACTAATCATTCAGTCACTGTAGCCAGGATTTCAGAACTGTTTAACTGATCTTCATAATAGAAATCTAGTTCTCTGTGACAGAAGAACATGAAATAAATCTTAGTGTATTTTTGCTGTACAAATAGCCATTTCATAACTATCCACTTTACAATTATGTTCTTAGCTATGAGGTGTATGTAACTGAAAAAGAATACTGCTTGAAAACAAACAGATGCCTTCAGGGTTCCCTCTTAAGGTGCACGCCTGACTCTGCCCCCTCTCTGCTCAGCCTTCCTTCTCCTCAGTGCACCGACAGCAACTGTTTTCAGCCCCTTTGGTTCCGGTCGCAACAGAACCCTGTGTGTGAGGGATCATGCATGCACAGGCAAAGTCACATGCACGAGGGGCAGAGCCCTGCATAGTGGGGCTGAAAATTAGAGGAAACGGTGGATCCCTGTAGCAAAGGGGAAGTTAAATTAAATCTGTAAAATTATTGGTCTATATTTATTAGATAGCTTGTGCAGCGTACTTAAGAAGACTGACCTATGAAGCTAAAATTGTTATTCTTCTTTGTGGTCTCTCTGATTCACACATATGGGTTTCTTTTGCACCTATGCAGACATCCTTGAAATTTTCCATAGTCTCAGTGTGCATGCTCCCCATCCAGCAGTTATTCCTCAGTTGCCTTTTGACTGCTGATAAGGCAACATCCTGAAAGTTTCAGAGCCATAAATAACACTTGAAATATGGGGGTGATACTGGCTTACTGTGTAAAGGTTTTAGTAAGTGTCCATAATTTGCAAGTTCCCAACTTATTAATTCCCATCAGCCTTAGGCAGTATAACCAATTGGCAGCGTATCTGGAGGATCACAGGTTTCTCATTTCATAGAATCATGAAGTTGGAAGGGGCTTTTAAGACCATCGAATCCAACCCCCTGCTCAGTGCAGGAATACAAATCAAAGGGTGTCTGCCAGGTGGCTGTCTAAACTTCTCTTGAATGAGCCTCCACTGTTGGAGCACTCACTCAAGGTAATTGGTTCCATTGCCTTACTGCTTTGTATGTTCCATAAGAAACATACAAAAATGTAAATGA
The DNA here is from genome assembly GCF_051106095.1 of Pogona vitticeps. Taxonomy (NCBI): domain Eukaryota; kingdom Metazoa; phylum Chordata; class Lepidosauria; order Squamata; family Agamidae; genus Pogona; species Pogona vitticeps. The sequence continues at coordinate 185,468,003 of NC_135786.1, forward strand.
AGTGTTTTGGATGTTCTAAAGTCCAAGAGTAAATCTTAAGTTGAGCTGCAATAAAAGAGATTGCTCTTTGCCAGTTATTTCTCTGCTCTGACCTTGCTAAGATGTTATTTACAATAAAACTATCATGGTAGTTTGATAGTGCATTAAAATATTTTCCTGTAGACTGTTCTTCAGTTCCTTCTTTGTCTCTTACAGACCATGTGTCCAGTGTGTTTGGATCGGCTGAAGAATATGATCTTTCTCTGTGGTCATGGAACTTGTCAGCTTTGTGGTGATCGAATGAGTGAATGCCCTATCTGCCGAAAGGCTATTGAACGAAGGATTCTTCTGTATTAAAATATAAAGTATCTTACAATAGCTTGTCACATTATTACTAGATTATGTTGCATTGTAAATGCTGATGAGTACAACACAAATCAGTATTTGAGTGGTCAACCTCTTCTGTTTTCAAGAAAGCTAATCAGGATTAGGCTAATTAACAGTACTGTTTATTTAAAACTTGACTTTTTCTTCTCCTTGACCCCTTTATGTTAAAGGGACAGTCTTTTTGCTATTTTCATTTTATATGTATGAACTCTAATTTCAGCAACTTTGATTTTATACTATCCATTCATTTCATGTATAAGTATTTTTAATTTTCTAGATTGTATTTGTTTTTAATATTTTTTTTCACATCAGTGTCAGTAGTAAATTAGAACAGTAAGCTAAGCCTTGTAGCTGGGTGCAGGAATTTTAGTAATAGCACAATAAATGAATAGCATTTCAGTATTACATGTTGCCTCTAAAATCTGAATGCCTATAATTTTGCATGGTCTGTTTTCTGCTTGAATTTCACTTAAAGGATAATGACAGTTTTTTAAAAAGGTATTCCCTGACCAAAAAGAGCTACTTGGTAGACTACACACACACAGTCATGTTTTTTTTCCAGAATATGTATTCGAACAAGCCTTCTCTAAAACTTTGGAAAAACGCCAGTGCGGGAAGCAGAACATAGTAGGAATTGCTTCTGATAATAAAAAAGAGAACATAGTATATTCAAGCAAACCCATTTGTATACTTGAGGGGGTTACCATAATCCCTTCAGCTGAAAAATCACATTACAGAATGCTGACTGAGCACATATTATTAGAGTATTTACAAAAGATTCTAGCTGCAGGATTGGGGCCTGATTTTATGAGTAGCTATTGAAATAGCTTTATGAATAGCTATTGAAATCAATTGGACTAAGTTATGACCAGCTTTAATTCCACCAATTTCAGTGTGTCTTCATGAAGTATGGTTAAGTTTGCATCTAATCTGTAGACTAGAATTTAACATGTTAAGTTTGTTAAACTAGGCCTAAGTGCTATTTTGGAATAAGAAATTGGATGGCAAGAGGTTTAAGAGATGGTTGTAAATAGGCTTTAGATTCACAGTATGTGTGAACTTTTTTTTCTGAATTTCATCGGGACCATTCAATGAACAATAATCAAGACAGTGCTTGGAGGTGTGTGAAATTTCTTTAGAACTGCAGCCTCCTTGCAGAAGATGAGGTGAGACAAAATTGCAGTAATATATAGTGCTTTATATAAGTGCTACCAAAGGACAAGGGAAAACAGCTTTTCCTGGGTGTTCTGTGAGAGACTGTAGATAGATTTCCCAATGTTAAACCACATGTTGAGGATTATGCTTGGCTACATAAAATAAACTTAAAATTTGGATTTTAATTGAATGAATATCAGCCTTCATATTTATCCCAATTTAATTACAAGCATGTGAAGAAACTCATTAGATAAATAAATCACATTTTACTAGCTAGCAGTTTTATCCTGTTTTATTTACTTAACCAAGTGAATTGCTTGAAGGAAGACTCTGTATCTAATGGACATGATCTGTGCCAAAGAAACTGAGATGAGATTTTCTCTCTTTCTTTGCAAATGTTTTTAAATTACCTAAAACCATATTCTTCATGTATTAGAAACACAATCTGTGTATATAGATCGTTGCGGAAGAACATTGTATTATTACATAATGGTATACTGCTTCGGACATTGGCAGTGTTCTTTGCTATTGCCAGTCTACAGTGTTTTAACATTTAATTTCATGAACTAGCCAGTTATATCAGTAAATGCCTAAGGTTACAGACCTAGGTATATTGGAGAATAAATCTGACTAAGTGTGATATGTTATATTTCTGGATAAATTTACTGTATATAGGATTGGACTGAGATGCCTAAAAACACGTGGTGTTTGTCACATATGTCTTAGTCACATGGACTTCAGACCTAAGTTGTATATTCATTTTTAAATTGTTTTCTCATTCAAATATTAGTATAGGTATACTGTTAAACATATTTTTCTGTGATTCCTTTTTACATACATTTTTCTATACAAAAGCAGTTGTATTGCTTTACAACTTTTAACATGTTTGCTTTATAGTTGTATTTTCAAAGCAGCTATTTTTAATCCAGTATATACCGTATTTTTCGCACCATAAGACGCACTTTTTTCCCACAAAACAGGGGGGTGGAAAGTCTGTGCGTCTTATGGAGCGAAGAAAACAGATTATATTTTCCTGTTTTCTTCTCCTAAAAAATTGGTGCGTCTTATGCAAAGGTGCGTCTTATGGAGCGAAAAATACGGTACATTTATAAACAGTTCAACAAATTGTGAACTTTAAACTATAAATAATTAGCTATATACAAGTGGCAAATGTGTATTGGAATGAAATATACATTTGTTGAATTAGTGTGAGTTAGCTTCTTGATTTCCTAGTTAAAAATGCTTTATTCTGTAAGACGATAAAACATTTATAGAATATCTGTAAAATATTTGGAATTGTAATTCCAATTGAGATATTGGATGCTGAATTTTATAGTTGTACTTGACATTTTAAAAATGAACAAGTTAGTTCTAGCTTTTCCCCAGAGTTTTATAGGAGAAAAGCGTGCATGAAGTATGCACTGAATATTGGTCTATGATTTTCAGAGATGGTATATGAGCCAGGTATATACAAAAGTTTACTGATGAATTGATTTTGAACACTAAATTTGTGGAAGGAATTGAAATAAAAATAAGACACTGTTTATAGAATTGAGATTGATCACAAAGCCCAGTACTTTCCATGACAATGACATTTATGGCATATAGTGCTATGCTGTACTGGTCTGTTATTACAGCGCAAGTGGGAAAAGTGAATGTCAGAACTTTTAAAATACTTTGTCTCCTCTGCCCCCTTCTTCAAACATTTTTGCAGCACAAATAGTCTTATAAGCAAATGACTACGGCTGCACTCTTATACACACTTACCCGGGAATAATTCCCACTCAGCTTAGTAGGTAGGGCTTACTTCCGAATAGACATGGCTAGGATGGCACTCTAACTTACTTTCTGTTTGAAAGGACTGACACAAGGTGCTGCTCTGACCTCAAATCTGTTAGAAAGTAGATCCCTAGTTATACTGCTAGTCAGCAATTATTATCTTTTTTGTTGCTTTGAATATATTTTATGCCATTCTATGCATCATATCGAAAACATGTTTTTATAATATCCATTAGCCAACAGAAAATGGCATCTTTGTTTCAAATATTCTTAATTTATTTGCTGAGTACTTTGTTAAACCTTTGTAGTATATGAAATCAAATGTTGAGACTTGAATTTACACCTTTCTTAAAATGTAAATAAAAAACCTGAGATGAATGGCTGTGTCAAATCATTATTAAAATATTAGAAACTAGTTTCAGTTGTGCCCGGAGAATATTTTTGGCAGAGGGAATGTTTTCTAGGTGGTGCATTGGGTTTCAGTGGCTTCAGTTGATAATGGCAATATCAGATCCTAAGTCGTATTTCTTTATAACCTCAGAGGAGACCAGAAAGAAAATGTTTTCCAGACTCTGCATCCCGACATCTTCCAGTCCCAGTTTCCCTCCTGATGACCAAAACTAAAGCAAGTTAATTTGCAACATGTTGGGAAGGAAAACTCATGCAAGATAAACAGATGTCCTTTATCTTTTAAGTGCACTCTGCTTCTAATAACATGCTAATTGTATTGTCTAGTTTTACCCTCAGCTCACTGGCTAAATTTATACTTGAGTTTTCGTGGCTTTGAATCTGTATTTCTCCAGATGTAATACAATCATTACAGCTTTCTAGTCTTTCTTATAATGACATTGATGAAGTCAGAACTTTAGAATATGTCCTTCTGAATCTTTCTCTGAAATGGTAACTTCGTTCACATTTTCATGAGGATGTGAATGTGATGGTTCAGTCAGACAAGAAATTCCTTTGTCCAGGCATTATTAGAAGATAATCTGTCTATTTAAAGAATGGCACAGGAAGTTCATCTTAAAAGAATCTGCAATAGATAAACTTATGGAAATGTTACTTTGAAAATGCTGCTGTCACTACCGTTGCTACCATGTTACTTTTGCCTTGTTGTGATTTATTTTCATTTAGCTTTAAAAAAAAATGGATAAAAGGCAGGTGAAACATTATCAGTTTTTCAAAGCCAACCCATTTCCTCTTTCAAATTTCAAAACATCGATTGTAACATTCATGAATGGAGTGGGGCATTCTGGAAGAGTATTTCAAAGAAACAATAACTTTTAAAAATAAGAACTGGTCTGTGTAGGTCAGTCCTAATCCTACTAAGTTCTAACATTTTTAAAACATGAAAACACAGTTCTGTATATTACACTTGGATTTTTAAAAAATATAGTGGCAGTTAAAATGAAGCCTGGACTTGTACAGTTCTAAGGAATTACTTGCTCATACCTATGTATTTTTATTATCCACTAGGGGCCAGTCGTGTGTTTTTCTTGTGCCAAGATCATCAAAGCTAAATATTTCACTGCATTTGTGCATTGAAGTTTAATGAACTCAAGCGGTCTTTCCCTTGAAGGCCGCTTTCGGATTGGTAGTGTCCAGCATTAAGAAAACTTGGTTTTTCCTTTTTAAGTTACCAGCACAGCTGACTTTTTACATCATAGGGGTTAGATTGCAGGACTGGGGACTTGGAAAAGATAAATGGGGTGGAGTGGCCCAGCCATGAGTACTCCCTGGAGTTCATTGGAAGAAAGGTGGCATCTAGTGCTGTAATATAAATCTATTCTGCCCATGCTAGTAGTATGTATGATGGTGAGATGTGGGTGAGAAAGATCCAATTCCCCTGATTGACCATTTAATGAGGGATTTTTTTAAAAAAAAAAAGTACTTATCGCTGGCCCATTGACAGTATGATTGCTAACTACTATCACCAAAACATCAAAAATTCATTAAATATTTGTTTTGGATCTGCAGTGTTTAGTAATAGGAAGAAAACACTTTGCTTAATGTACCTTGTAACTGAAAAGTCTGGCTGTTGCTAAGCAGGGAGAGCTTGTTCTCTGAATATTTCTTCCCCCACTCTAGCCAGTCTCCTGGTGGTGGCCTTCGGGTTTTTCCAATTGTTTTCCCCACATTTGGGCAAGGGTGACATGAATGGGTGACTGATAAATGGTCAAAGTGTCCAGACAGCAGCTGTTGCTTTGCAACTGTTCAACACATCCAGCCCACAAACAGTAACAGTATCTTTCATGCAGCATTTTCCACAGTCTTGCACCAGAGTGCAGAGGTATCACTCCCCCTCTGAGTCTGTGAGTGACACAACGTGGAGGAGAGCAGAAATCCTTGATCGTGTTGTTACAGTGATGGCCCACGTTGTCTACATAGTTCACTTTAAAAAGCGTGCTTGCAACTACTGAATGGGACTTGTCCTCCAATACCACTAGATGTCGCTGTGTCACTGGATTTGGGATGCATGAAATATCCCATAGAATAGATCATGAGATCAAATTTGATTTTTAAAGATGCAAGCTCCTTTACTTGCTTGGATTCAGCACTTCAGGTGCTGTAAAGAAAATAAAACACTATTCTGTGGCTTTTCATTCTCAGATCTTACAATACCTCAGGCAGGATGAAATAATTGAAACACTGTGCCTTACAAATTCAGTTATTTTCTGATGGCTCAGTGTGGGCATTCGTAATGATGGTTTAAACAAGGGGCCTTTGTTCTTCAAAAACCTTCCAGTGAAATTGTTTGTATTTGTAGATGTAAGTGCTGGAGGTAGTTTCTGGCTCAAAGCACCTCATCACTCTCAGGCTATTCACCTTTGCCAAAGTCAAACTCTCCCCTTTAAGGCACCCAAAATTATATGGGAAACTAGCCATGGAAACTTTGGATTATTTTTATGATGCAGCTTATCCAACAGGGCCTGCTCTTTTCAGAGAGCCTCTTTCGCACAGGTCATCGCTGATGCGCAAGTAAGATCTGGGTGTCTTATCATGAAAACAACAATTTAAACAGACCTTATCACTGTGTGTTCAAATCAAGGTTTATGAAGGCTGTTAAAATTGCTTTGTATATTCATTACAACATGATTCCTTTGGTAGGGGCAATATGGATATTAATGTTAATTAATTTCTTCATATTTGTTTCTGTTTGTGAGGAAATATGTCCCCAAAATAAATGCAAGACACTGTTTTCATATGCCTTAGCTCATTTGACAGCCATGTTTATCTTTTATATTACAATGGCTTATTTAATGATTCAGAGACTGGAGTAGTTTCTTATCCAGCAGTAAAATTAAATTTATCTTCCTGAATGATGCATAATAATAACACTGACACTAGTTGGAAAGGATTCACAAATGTTTCTGTTTGCTTGCTTCACATCCTATTACCCACTCTATTGCAGAGAGATATCCCTTGGTCCTTATTCCAAGCAGTTATGTACCTATGTCCAATATATTCCATATGGCATGTGATCTTTAAGAATAATTTTAATATGGCTGTTATAAACTGGGCTTTATTTGTTTTTCTACCATGTTTTTATCCATGGTTTTTGTATGTTATTATTTTCCAACTTAAAAAGGCAAACCTTGTGGACAGAGGGCATGTTCTGCATGCAGAAAGTCCAATCCAGTGTCCTATGTATGCAAAATGTAATAGCACCCCATGTTATGAGGTTCCTCTATGTATTATCTATATACATGGATTTATACATGCAATTTTTAGAAAATAATTTTAGAAACTAAATTTCAGACTTTGCATAAGAAGAAATATTTGGGGAATAGTGCTTTGAGGCCTCTTGAATGTATTTATTAAACTATCAATATAAGATATAATTTATCATTTTTCTGCCTACCAGAAATATACAATAAAACTGATGAAGACATTTTCTAAAAACTAATTAAAGCCAGTTTAACATGCATTTTTAAATGATTCTTAAAGAATCATACCATACCATATGGAATATATTGTTTTTGTTGCTTTTCACAGGTTCAAAAGGAATGGAACAAGACCAACTTCCACTGTTCCATTATCAAAATGAGCCCTGTTTCACTCTCTCACCAAATAGTTTAAAGCAGTGGTCCCCAACGTTTTTTGGACCGGGGACCGGTTGGGGCATGCAGGCTCTGTGTGTGGACCAGTTGGGGGGGCGGGGTCACCCTCACCCTCACAGGTGGGCTGTCATGCTTGGAGGTGGGCATGTTGTGCTTGCAGAGGGGCGTGTCAAGATTGTGTGCAAGCATGACACGCCCCTCGTGCATGTGCATGACACGCCTACCTCTTGGGCGAACCCAGCCTTGAGTGGAGGGGAGGCACCTTTGACATGGTGGCCCGCACGATCCTGGAGGACCTCGAGCTGACAGGCAGTGCGCCTGAGCCAGGCCTTCCAGGACAAGGGCTTCCGAACCCTTTTTGCTGAGTACGCTGCCGAGGTGGCAGCCCTGGAGCGGCAGTGGGATGTCAAGGCCTGCTTCCTCCTCCTGGCTTCTGGCTGGGTGGGTGGCCAGCCCGTCACAGAAGTGTCTGCGGGGGCTTAGCAGAAAAGGTGTCATGTCCTTCAGTCACACTGACTCTACTGTGGCAAAGGGACGGGGCAAGGAGAACAAACCATTTCTCCATTCCTGGCTCTATCTCCTTTGTTGCTCTCTTTGCCTGAGCTCTTTCTTTCCCTCCTCCTCCCTTGCAGAGATGGCAGCAAAAAAAGTAATCACACAAGACTCAAGGAAAGGAGACAGCTCACTTCCCCTGGCAGCCCCCAGAGCACTCTGACAAGCCTCATCTGGCATGTATGAAAAGGCTGTCTGGGAGCAACTGGGAAGGAAAGGAGAGCACCTTTTTCCTTCAGTAAAGACCAGGTTCTAGGAAAACAAGATGCAAATGCTTCCCCATGAACCTTGTCATCCTTGAGATCTGGAATCCAGAAGAACCACAATACCTGCCAGGCACTGTCCATTACTGTGGCAGGCAGATATTTCAACCCTTCCCTTGCAGCCCTGTTCCATGTATGTTTCTGCAAAAGACAGGTATTTCTTGAACAACACTTGTTCTTAGGCAAGTGTGCCTGAACTCCTTGCCTTCCCTACAACCCACGGCAGCTCAGCTCCTTGCGGCTGGGGGCCAGGCAGTATGGCAGGGAACAGTGACAGCTGCCAGGCACACTCAGGCCACCCCACCTGCTGGTAGGCGCAGAGGCTGAGCCGCCGCTGGTTGCAGGGAAGGTGAGGAATCAAGGCTAGTGACCACCGCTGCCTCCACCGGATCTCAATTCGCCCTTCTGCAAGCGCGACACGCCCCCTGGGTGGGCGAGGGGGGGGGATGGAGATCCATGTCCGTGGCCCAGTTCCGGCTAGCCCACGGACCGGCACCGGGCCGCGGACCGGGGGTTGATGACCCCTGGTTTAAAGCCTCATTATCTTGGAGCTGCAGAGCTGGAAGGGGTCCTGTGGATCATCAAGTCCACTCTTTGTCAAGGAGGCACAGTGGGGAATTGAACTCCCAACCTTTGGCTCTGCAGCCAGATATCTAAACCAATGAGTTATCTAGCATCATACCCTCAATCTATCCCTGGCTCCTGTTTAATAACCAGAATTCCAGGTAGGGCTGGGGAACATTTCCACCTGAAGCCCTTTGGAGCTGTGATAATGCTGAAACATAGGAAAACTTAGGTCTCCATGTACAAGTCAAAAGACTTTTTGCAGGGGTTCTATTCTGTCTTTTAATTCTTTAGCGAGTAATTAAAAGGAAGAAAAATAAAAGTAGGGGTGGGAGAACATGGGAGAGTTATAAATGAGAGAGGATATCAAGTGGAGCCTCATGGCTGGACATTTTCCAATTGCTATACCATCCCCCAGTTTTGTGGTCTCCAGATGTGTTGGGGTACATCTCCTATCATCCCCAGAATGAATAAAGGTTGGGAAGAGAGCTCTGTGTTTTTTTAAATTATTCAAACCCATTTAATTCTAACTTTTTTCTGCTAAGTGCAAGTTTCAGCATCAGTGAAACGAATAAAGGGGATTTATACAGATGGTACATGACATCTGTGAAACTAGCAAAAATAACTAAATCTAACAAAATAAATGCTGGAGATGTCAATCGGAAAAGGGATCATTATACCACATGTGGTGGAGTTGCAAGGTAATAAAGAAATTTTGGGAAGAAATTGATCAAATAATAACTAAGAACCTGAATATTCAAGTAGAACTAAAACCAGAGAATTACTTGTTAAATATGATAAAGGGAAAATTGAGACAGGAAACTAGAATATGTTTATATATTTTTGGAGCAACTAGAATTCAAATAGCAAGAAAATGGAAAAGTAAGGAAGAACCATTGGTTGAGGAGTGTCTACCTAAATTACAGGAATTTATTTTATGGGATAAACTGACAAAATCATTAAAGGGGGAGAATACAGCAGAATTTGAGAATCAATGGGGTGGTATAAGGAAATACCTAGAAGAAAGATGGAAATATAAAGCTAAAATCCAAAATTAATAGAAGGTTATAATAAAAACAAGAACCATTTTATCACATTTTAGATATATAATTATGTAACTACCTATTTTTAAAAGAACTGTTAATGTAAAGAATGAGAAGAAAATTAAGCAAAGGTACTATTATATGGGCGAGGAAAATAATAACTGAAAACTAATTGGAAGGAAGTTAAATAAAAGCAATGTTTTTCTTTTTGGAAAATAGATAACAGAATGGAATGTTATGTTATACTGTTTGATTTGTTTGATTTGCTAATAAAACTTAAAAAAAAAGAGGGGGATTGATTTATTTATATGCCGCCTTTCTCTCCATAAGGGAACCAAGATGGCTCACAACAATTAAAACTGTACAATGAGAACAGGTTAAGAAACTATACAAAACAATATTGAAGCACAAATTAATTTCAGTTATGGGTGCCAAATAGAATAGACCCATTAAATGAATAATTTGTTGATACTTCTGCAAGTCCCATTGATTTAACAACTGACTCAACAATTGGATCTAGCCCTCCTTATCCTGCAAAGTGTCACTTACAGTCTACCCCTTACAAATCTGCATTTGAGGAGTAATAGTGCAATCTAGTATCCAAATTAAGGTAACTGATTTCAAATGGCAAGCAGGGACTTGTGTTATCACATCACCTTGACAGCATTGGTATAGCCATAATGTCAGCATAAACTCATCAGGGCCAAGGCTGAAAATGGGTTGTGTTGGGGATGTGACATAGACAAGACAGACTTTTCAGCTGACCAAGACCTTGCTGTTGTCCTTGGAGGTGGTCTGCTAAGTTGGTAACAAAAAGAGCTGCAAGCTAAAATATTCCAGACGAAGTCAATGTAGAGCCACATACCACTACCCTCTCCCTTCCTGCTCCGCTGCCACAGCCCAGGATGTTAACTTACTTGGCACAAGGATGTGCTCTAGCTGAGGATGCTAATCCACAAGCATTAGGCAAACTCCAGACAAAAAAAAACACCCATCTCAGGTAAGAGGCCACTTGGCTTCAGGCTATAGCACTCTATCCTTTGAGTCTGGAGAAGCTGAAATACACAAGTGGACCTTTTGACAATCTGCATTATAGTAAACAGGCCATTTGACAAAAATAGCAAGCATGCCACCTTATGACTCCAGACAAGAGTCTAGCCAATGGAAAAGAAGCAGAGCTCCATGCCTGCAACTAAGGTGCAAAGATAAAACATTTCACTGCACAAAATCAGGAAAGAAAGGAAAAAAGAGTAAGATTCAGACCTAGTAATTTTATTTATCAAGTTATTTCTGTAGCACTTTTCATTTCAAAAAACCCATTAAAAACATCTATGCTAATTTATTGGAATTAGTTTATTAACTGATATAGTTATGTATTGCATTAATTTTATTTAGTCTACTTTAAGCAAGATTGAGCCCATTGTAAGGAAATAATTGATACCTGACAGTCCAAAACGCAGACTGATAATAAAGAGATTCTAAGCTTTGTATTCGGATGCTACTTTTGGCAAAATCCAAAGAAACAAAACAAAACAAAAAGACAAAAACATGTGGCATCTTAAAGGACTAACTATAGCAATCAACTAAAAAGGCAATAAAAAGTCTGCAGAAGCAACAAAAATGTTTCTGAGAACATGGTCTCTTTGACGAGTGAGGTGATAAAAATAAACTGCACGGGAAAGCTGAAGAGGAGGCACTGGAGCAAAAACTTACTTTGCTTGTTTAATGTCACCCAAGAGGAACTGTGAACCTAGGAGAAAGCCTTCCTCCAGCCACAAGGTAATACTTTTAGCTCGGCTGCAATTGGCTGATCTAATGTGCCTCCTAGGTTTTATTCTAACATGTCTGATACAGGGTTTGCCTTGTTTCTGTATACATCTCTTCACAGTCCAAAAAGAAGAAGAAGAAGAATGAAGCATTGTGATATAAGGCAATGGAGGAGGTTGCTGAGAGACTGGCTGTCTTTTATCTAAGATTGAGAGGGACAATCTTGAGAGGTGAAACCTGAAAATTGCTACCTCTGAACTGACTCTACCACCCCGTTTGGAACCTGTTTTGAACAGATGAACCTGGTGCATACTTCTAGCCATGGATTTTGAAACTGGTTTTTCTTTTGAACCACCCCAAGCTCTGTAATATCCAATGTGATGAAAGGTTCTGCAGGACTCAACAGCTAGCTTCAGTTTGTAAGATTTTAGTGGTGTAACACATATGTAATCCACCCAACAGAGTTATATCAATGAAGTGAAGCACCTGTCTCTTGAACCCAGAGTCAAGAAGGACCTGGAGATCTTGGAGTTAAGAAGGACATAGAGAACATAAAGTTAAGAAGGACCAGATCACCTGAAGCATGTACGGCTGGAAGGTTTATGTGCCTTGCTACTTGTTCAACCTGAGCAAGCCCCATGATCCCAGAGCCCCATCAGAAGGAGGAATTGATAAACTCCATCTGAGTACTTTATACCTAGAAAATGCTGGAGGGTCTCTGTAAGTCAGAATTGACTTGATAATAAACATGTGCATATATGATTCTAGCAAGCTGTTCATTAATAAATGTGTGTTGTGCAAAACTAGAAGAAATGCAGGAGCAAATGGAAGCTTTTAATTAAAGGCATACAAGTTATATGAAGAGACTTCAAAGAGCCATGCTTACAGTTAAAATTCTGGTTTAATTTTTAGAACTACAGAAAAATTCTGGAGAAGGGAAGGATAATATCACAGAGACATTGCAATGGAACAATGCACCCATATCTCATAAAAATGTATGAAGAAAGAATGGCAGCAATAGTATAAATTCCAAGTGTGGAAGCAACAGAGGGCAAGTCATTGGTAACAAATATTTATTTATTTATTTTAAATATTTTGACCCCGTCTTTCTCCTTAAAAAAGGACCCAAAGTGGCTTACATCATTAAAAAAAATGACATTTAAAGCTAAGTATACAAATACTAAAAAGGATCAAACACATATCACACTAAAAGAAAACAAAAGCAACACTAAAAACACATTTGAACCAGTAAGGCACAACAATCCATCAAAAAACCTCATTCAGGCAGCCAGTCAATTAAGGGAAAGCTTATCTGAAGAGGAGAAAGGACAGCACAAATGGGACCAGCCTGGCCTCCTGTGGGAGGGAGTTCCATAGTCTGGGAGCAGCTGCAGAAAAGGCCCTCTGTTTTGTTCCCACCAAGCACACCTGTGAATGTGGTGGGTCCAAGAGAAAAGCCTCTCCTGATGATCTTAACATGTGGGCAGGCTCATAAAATGAGACATGGTCCTTGAGATAGTTTGGATCCAAGCTGTTTAGGGCTTTATAGGTTAGAACCAGGACCTTGAATGGTTCTAACACATTGTCCACGAGGGGTAAGAAGCTTTTACAACAGACACAGTACCTGTGGAGCAGCAGACTAGAACAGTTTTATCCAATCTGAGTTACACCAGATGTGGTAGACTGCAGCTGCTAATATTCTCTGGCAGCATGGCCAATGGCTAGCTTACTATGCTCATCTAAGCCAGCATTTTTCAAATTAATGAGTAAACATTAGCTTATCTGTTTCACAATTTCCCTCTCTTTCCTACCCCCATCCCTGTAACTTAATGTGGCGGCTTCAATGGCTGCCTGGGGCTAACAATAGCTGCATTTATATATCATGTTTTACTTGTAAGTTGGCATATAAGGGAGTGCAGTGGGCTGAAGCCACCTGTCCATTGAGGGGAGGTTTAATATTTTTTTTAAAAAAAGTTTAATCCTTTCTTTCTCCTTGGTGCGGTCTTGGCAGTCGTTGCATTTGATCCAACATGGAAAGCAGCACCATGGTGTTCTGCCAAATGGTGGCTCTAGTGGAGTTTTTGCAAGTGGTGCAATAACAATGATGCCAGTGTCCTTTCCTTTAGAGGTGAGGCAGGGGAGGAGAGACCTTCCGGCCTAAGTTCACTTCACTATTCCAACTTGCTTTTTTGCTGTCGTTTAGGTGAGTGTGGAAGGCTGCAAACCACTCTGGGAACTGTTCTTCAGCTGTGATTATTCCACATTCTGTCTTTAATAGCAAGGCACTCTGCTCTTAAAATCTGTGTGTGTGAGGGAGTCGGGTTGTGTGTGGGGGTGTTGGGTGTTGGAGATAGGGAAGATCAATCGTTTGCTCTTCATCATCATCTTAAAACTGCAGAGCTGGAAGGGATCCTAAGGACCAAGTCCAGCCCCAGTCAAGGAGGCACAGTAGCGAATCAAACTCCCAACCTCTGGTTCCGCAAGCATTTAATTCTTCTTACCCAGAACCAGCTCTGTCATTAGGTAGAAAGAGCCAATTGTTCCAGGCAGCAGAAGTACGGAAATGGACAGAGATTGCAAAAAGGTTCTTTTTGGGACCCCCTTCATGGATTGTTGCCTTGTCGTGGTGAAGGGGCTTGAGTAACTCAGAAAAGCTATGGGCTATGCTGTGCAGGGACACCCAAGACGGACAGGACATAGTGGAGAGTTCCGACTAAACGCAATCTACCTGGAGTAGGAACTGGCAATGCCACTCCAGTATCTTTGCCAAGAATGCCCCATGATCAGAAATGAATTTGACACAACTCCGGGAGGCAGTAGAAGATAGGAGGGCCTGGCGTGCTCTGGTCCATGGGGTCACGAAGAGTCGGACACGACTAAACAAACAAACACTTTTTGGGACTACAGCCCTTGGAACTCCCCAGCACCAACATGATTTTAGAAAGGACAAGACTGTACATGCCATGTTGCCTGCCCGCTGCCTTCAGATACTGTGCAAGCAGAACTGGATTAAGACACACTGAGGACCTAAGCAATTCTAAGTTTAAAAGTCTCCAAACCAATTTTTAAAAAGAATTATTCCAACATGGCAAAATATGATAAATTATTGATTGAAATTCTATTTGTTATTCTGTATAAGGCTGATCTGGCATCAGTACAGCATTAGCAGAATGCACTGAAGGTCCCAAGGTTCCCCTGCAATCCTTTTCATGGCAGGCAAGCCACTGGGGGATGGAAATCATCCCAAATACAGGTATAGTCATCTCAGCATCAGTGATTCACAAAAGTTAAAGACTACAGACAGACAGACAGACAGACAGACAGACAGACAGACAGACAGACACACACACACACACACACACACACATTTTCAATGGCTTCCTCACAATGAAAGGGATTACAAGAGCCTTGAGGGGGAAATCAGTAATTTTCTATTTCTGAAAAATTATTGTGGCTGATGACATCATTCTCAGCCTCATGCCATATGACCATATGAATAGGATTTCAGCTATTACATTATTAATATAATAATTATTCTTAACTATTAATTTGTACATAAACCTAGCATTTATATACATATGCTGGAAGTACACTTCCATCTTGTTGGCTTCTTGTTGCTCATGAAAAATATTGTGAAGATACACCATCTTGTCCTTCCATTTCCCTCAGTGAACAAAATGTTTGTAGGCCCTCCCTGTCCTTTCTTGCCTTTTTAGTGGATGCGGTGTTGAGTCCTACAAAGAGAGAGCTTGGAGTACTATCTTAAGGGAGACGTATTCTTCCATGGTGTTCTTTGATGTTAAACTTCGCAGTTAACAGGTGATCAGGGAGCAGACATTTTCTTTTCAAGTGGTTGTTGTGGGTTTTTTGGGTTTTTTGGCCATGTTCTGAAGGTTGTTCTTCCTACGTTTCACCCAGCTTGTTTAAGGGCATGTTCAGCTACTAAAACAAGCTGGACATGAAGTTCTATTTCCAAATACCTAAGTACTGGACTACATCAGCAATCATTATGTTAGACTGCACAGGGAAGCCATTGAAATCCACAAACACCAGCAGAGCTTCAACAAGAAAGAAGAAAGTTTAAAACTCAACAAAGTCTGGATCCCAGCACTGAAAAATATAGCCTGCAAAAGGTCAACGAACTCTACCTGGCTACAAGGACCAGTGGTCACTGCACACAAAAGACAAGCTAATGACACCCATCAATCACAGTGACAGATAATATCTCCCTCTTATTGCAACAATACACCCACAACAAAGAAATATGCTGATCGCCACAATCACCCATCTCCTGAAAAGGACAAAAGTTGATCCCACAGCTATAAATACTCAACTATCCAAACAAACTGCATCAGAGCACAGACAGAGTTCTGACTCCTGTCCTCTGAAGATGCCGGCCACAGAGACTGGCGAAACCTTTGGAAGAACAACCTTCAGAACACGGCCAAAGAGCTCAAAAAGCCCACAACAACCATCAGATCCCGGCCGTGAAAGCCTTCGCGAATATATTCTTTTTGCAAAGTGGCTAAGAGGCCTGGAAGTCAATGCTCATGAATAATTACCCTGAGGCTAACCTTTATGTTAAACAACCCCCACATAGGTGAAGGATTGGTGGCGGCTAATTAATTGATTTGTCTGTTACTATCACAGACAAGACTAGCACAGAAGAGGATGTCACAAGGCCTGTGGCTTCTGCCAAAATCCTTCACATTTTACAAGAGTACATTTGCAAAATACCTGATAAGGTTTATAACGATGACTGTGAAGCAGCATCTCAGAATCCTGTGTTTAGTTCCAAAAGCAGTTAAGTGAACTATATGCATGCATATTTAAAGTTCATTAGGTGCAAGGTGGAATTTTTAGTCTTAATCAGCTCAGAAGATGAAGGGCTTTAAAAAAAAAACCCACCTAACTCAGGGTAGTGGTAATGTATCGCCAGCCTACTAAAATGCAGCAGTCTGAATTCCCTGGAGAACATTAACTTCCCACTCTTTATGTAGGGATGCTTTACTTCTTGCTGTGCTAGTGAATATTTGTGGCTTCTTTGAAACACAAAACGTTTGAACTTTTCTGTGGCTTTTCATCTACTGTACTTTAATGAAGAGTCCTGCAGGATTCAAAAACTTGCCTTTTGTGCTATTTTAGTGGTCCAGTAAACATAGCAGCCAACCCTCCCAACCCTGTCCTCAAAAAATGTATTATCTTCACCTACTAGGTTGTGTCTGTAACCAGTTCTGAAAGAGGCAATATTCCCTCTGTGATTCACCATACTCCAAACCTGGCAGGAAGGGAAATCTGTCATGTTTTTCTGTGAACTGAACCACTCGCATGGCCTACATTTTGTCCTGCAGGATTGCTTACCCTTTATGAGAGATTTTAAATTAATGTATACCTGAATCTGGTACTCGTGGAGCCCAGCACACTTCTGAAAAACAACCACCCACTGCATTCAAATATAGCAAAAGCAACACTAACCAGTGTTCCGAGAGAAAGGAAAACTCTGCCATACAGCTATGGCCTTGGTCATGTCTCCTACAAGCCCAGTAATGGAGAAAGCGGACTTAGACTGTCTACAGCCACAGTTCTCCAAGACCCATGGCAAAGTGCCTGGAACACTCTTCTTTCAGTGGCTGGATGTAGGAAGTAAATTAATGAAACATTCTCCCTGGGACATGGAGTATAGTCATGCAGATTCTAGGCTAAATCGTGTTTATGTATTTTCAGCCCTTACTGAGCAGCTGATAGCCATGTCTCCCTCTCAGTTTATTTTTTTTGACATCGGTGTTACCCTCCTGGAGTGCAGGAGGGAAGTTTTGGAGAGGGGTGGGCTGAACCCAGCGAAGCTGAAACCAGCCCTGAAATTCTAACAGAGGGAACGCCCAGGGTGGAAAAGGAAGGAAGAGAGTTTCCTGGGAAATAAAGAACTTTATTGACCTTTAAAACTTAACCTAAACAGCCTCAGATTCTATTGTCTGAGGAAGGCTTAATCTAATGGAAGCTGAGAGTGAGAAATGAAATAAATATCAGAGAATGTAAGACAAACAACAAAGACTGCCACCACACAGTGTTCTATCTTCTCCCCTGCTGAGAACAGACCCCCTGTTGTGGAGGACCAAGAGAGAAAGAGAGAGAATGGTCTCCAATACAAAAGCTGAAAGCAAAAATACAGTTAATCCCAGCTGCTTCACAGGCCATGTGAAGGAAGGTGTGCCCAGTTTGTTGGCTCATACTATTAAGTGCCTTAAGGCTGCACTTCTGCACACAGTTATTTAAGAACTTAATGGGACTCGCTTTTGAGTGGATATAAAAAGGATTTCAGTGTAAAGTTTTCTGTTCCTTGGCTTACTACAAGTATAGGCAAAATAGGATATACAAAAAAAGCCCTGTAAATAAATCATTAGATAAAAGCCATCATGGGAAGACAAGAGTCATTGCAAAAGATGATAATGGTGGCAAAAGTTGAAAGCAACAGTAAAATTGGAAGAGATTGATTGACTCAATAAAGGAACTCAGAGCCTTGAGCTTCCAAGACCTGAGGAGTGCAGTTAAATACAGAACCTTCTAGAAGTTACAAATTTATAGGATTGCCAGGGAAGTTTAAAGAAACTTGACAACATGTTGCAATGACAATAGATTTTATTAACTTTATTTAGAAATAAGCACTTTGGTTTAGTAAACTGAGCAAAAATTATATCATAATTAAATCAAAATGAGTAAAGATGGCAACCTGTATGCTTAAGTCCAAGTCACACTAATGGAAACAATGGCTGAAATCCAGCAGTGTAACTTATACCACGTAAACCTAATGACATCATCAGCCTTGGCAGTTTTTTTGGAAATTAAAAATTCCTGATTCCTCCTCTGAAGGTTCCAAGGCTATCTTGGGATCCTTTTTATTGTGGAGAAGCTGTTGGGTGCCACAGGGAGAGGTCCTTAATTTTTGAAAAACCATCATGGCTGATGACCTCTTCAGCCTTGTTGAGCTCAGCCAATGGATTATAAACTCAAACAATACTTAATTCGTACTAGTTGTTAATGTTTGATGGATTTCAATGCCTGTGTAATTTATTTTATTTTATTTATTTATTTATTTATTTATTTATTTATTTATTTATTTATTTATTTATTTATTTATTTATTTATTTATTTATATCCCGCCCATCTGGTATAATATCAGTCTGAGCGGCTGACAACAGAACAAATACAATTAAAACAAGATGAATCCATGAACATCCATTATTAACAAACATACTAAAAATAATAAATGATAGATAAGAAAAAGAAAAAGTTAAATTAAATAAATTAGATTAGATTAAATGCTGGCAGGAGGGAAGGCCTGGACATAAAGCCATGTTTTTAGTTGGATTTTGAATGTACCCAGCATAGGGGCTGCACGAATCTCAGGAGGGAGATTGTTCCAGAGGCGAGGAGCCACCGCCGAGAAGGCCCAGTTTCGAGTCTTTTCCCTCCGGGCCTCCCTCGGCGTGAGGCTCCTCAGCCTCACCTCCTGGCTCACGCGGGTGATCCGGGTAGATCTTGCTGGGAGAAGGCGTTCTGCCAAGTATCGAGGTCCCAAACTGTTAAGTGAGCATTAAAACTTTGAATTTGATACGGAAGCGAATGGGCAGCCAATGCAATCTGGCCAGTATAGGCGTAATATGATGGTATTTCCTCCCTCCTGTAAGGAGTCTGGCCGCTGCGTTCTGCACCATCTGAAGTTTCCGTATCAACCTCAAAGGCAGCCAGGTTTGTAGCCATAAATGCTTATCAAAGTGGTTGTAGCCAAAACAGCAATTCCATCCAGAACTTTGGGATGACATATCTCCCTGATCAGTCCATGAGTTGCCCTTACACCTTCTGTTCCCTTCCTTCCAATGGAAATAAACAGCTGTTTCTGGTACCAGCTAGTGTTTTTGGTACCATCTTGTGCCAAATACAAACAAATGCTATTGTTGTGAAGATTATCAAAGAAATATTTAAAAGGAGAGGGAAAGTTAAAATACATTGTTATGTTTTAATTAAGATTTTTCCCAAGCACTGTTTACAATATGCTGGATTCTCTCGCCCACCATAACTAATTTGACATTGAATGTATCAGCTCTAAATGGTGATGTTGGTCAGTACTCGTAATTCTTGCTTTTCCTATGCTTTTTTTGTAATTTATTTTATCTTGAAATATCAGTTGTAATAGTCCATATGTATCATTTCTCAGTCTAGCTTTGAGTCTTTTGTTTGTTTTGTGATTCTCCTTAGTACTTCTTTTTGGTCATCTTTTCAATCCATGAAATTCTTAACATCATGCAATAATTCTATCTTTCAAAAACTTCTGTTTTTTTAAGGCACCCATGAGTCCAAGCCTTATAATAGAACCAATGTTCTATTGCATTCCCAAAGCTGTTCTATTGCATTCCCAGTGCATTCCCAAAACTGTTGTTGTTTTTATTACCTATTATGTTTTTCACTAAAAAGAAGCCTCTTGGCTATTTCTGTTCAGATTTTTCTTGCATGTCAGTGATCTTACTTACTATTCATTCAAACAAATTCCAAGGTACCTATACTTGCCAATGCACTCCATACCTCCATTTTGAATCTTTACCTACATTTCTTGGGATGCTTGCTTCGTATGCTAATTCAGATAAGAAGGACTTTCACTTCCTAGTCTTAACTGGCACAGCGAAAGAATACAAAGCTTGCCAGAACTGCTGAACAACAATATATAACCCTTTTGTCACGGAATACAATTTAACGTTCTGAATCTGGTCTATCAACTGCCCCAGGAATTTCGTGATCCTTTCACCTCCAGTAAACTACATTTGCCGATGACATGTGGGAAATTAGTAAACCTCCCAGGACATGCAACAGAACAGAGAGGGGATTTAACAGATAGAATTCACAGACTTGCTACAGATCATCTCTTCTAATACCTCTCTCCCTTATAGGAATACAATTTAAAGTTGCCAGTTGAGGCTCTCAGAACAAATATGTTATCTTTAGATCAGAAAATTAGTCCAAAATTACTTCTTTGAATCATGCGGCCAGAATCACTTAGCTAGCATGGCTAGTGGCTAGCTAAAGGTTTCTGAGTTTTCTATTCCTCCAAAATAATATCTCCAAATTGGTGATGGTGATTGGACTCAGGTCACCCATTACACCTTTCTGCCCTTCTCATTTATTTCATAATGTTAACTTTTCATTCCATAAAATTTTTTTCTGAAGACTCGGTGGTTGTAAGAGCACAGCATCTCCTCCTGCTTCCTAAACCGTAACTGCTCTTTATGTCCTCTCCCAGAAAGACAGCACCTAGTGCAATAGGAGCAGTTCTAGTCAGAATAAATCTGGAAATCACTACGAGTGCTGAAGATTTAGGAGTATACATGGGATTCTTTGGATCTTAGCTGTTAAGTCTATATCAGTTGAAAATTCTTGAATTAGATTCAAATAACAGATTTATCATTTTTATTTATCTGTTCAGCTCTGGATTCCAGGATGCATGTCTGCAACATAATTCCATTTGAGACCTATGGATCTTAATCATCATTGTACCTATCCTAGCAAATCCATCTAAAGTAATGATAATGTGAACAAGAGAGGTAAACAATGAATGACTGCATAAACAGCAACCACTTTTTCCACTCCAGAGTATAGAAGTCTGTGGTGGTGGGTTTTTCCTGGTCACCTTCTGTATGCTGTTAGCCTGAACACGTCTATTCTTTCTTTTAGGTGCCTTTTGAATGAATAGGGCCTGTTGTTTGATGTGCCTTCACTTTAATGTAAAGCACACCATTACTAGGTTAATGATCATGAGCTGTCATCACAGTCACTTTGAAAAGGGGATGGTGATGAATGGGAACCAGCAGCTCAGAGGAAGGCGGAACACTGAATGCCCAGCAAAGTTTATTTAAGCTGTGCTTGATAATGGGCCTGTATTTTGAGATTATTGGAGACAGGGATGTTTCTAGTCACTATTTGAATAGCACACATTCCCTCCACCTCTCACAGCAGGGCCAAGACATTTTACTACCAGAGTCAAGGCTGCAAATTGTGCTCCTGTCTTCCCAAGTCAAAGTGCTTAATCTCCTGAACCAGCCAAACTATTTTGGAACATGAACTAGAAAATCCCGCAACTGTGATTCCCTCGAAAGCACAATAACAAGCTAAGAACTAAAAAGTTGTTGTTGTTTTAAGATACTCAAAATTTGCTATCCAAAGCAGCTGTTTCACCCTGCCTAGTGGTAGAGTGAATGGTGCTCTTGTCCCTTTCACTTAGGCATTGAGCATGGCAGCATTTGAAAACACTGCTTTTTTGGATGATAATAATTTTGCCACATCTCAGGTATGGATAATGTTGACCTGTGGCCTGAAAGCTACTCTTGCTGCAGAGCAGCCGTTTACTCTGGAAAATGGTGGTTATAGGGCCAGTGCAATATTTTCCACTGTCTGAGATGGGAAGAATAGTGCTGCCCTTCTTCCACCAATGCTCTCCCCTCACCCTGTACTCCCTGCTGCCTCATAGAAACACTCCCATGCAACAAGGAGAGAAAGAGAGAGAAGAGGAAGAAGCTAGCAGTGAAAGTATATTTTCTTATCCAATAACTGCCTTTGTAGCTTGTATGCTTTTCCATGGACTATTCTGGTAAAGTCCGGCTCCAAGAACCCTCAAGAACCTTGATAGCCCTCTCTCCCCAATTCCTTCCTCTTTGGTCTGCATATTCCTACAATGCCTTAGTACCAAGCATCGTTAGACTCAGACATTATTAAAACAGGCAGGTGAGAAGTAATCAAATTACAGAGGCAGGTTGGTTAGCAAAGAAGGCTCCAGCTTAGGTGGTAGTCAGTGAGTTGTGAAAATGCCACCATTCACAGCACTGCACTGCCAGAGTCAACCATGTCAACTCAGCTAAAAGCTGAATTGATCCTAGGAGGCATGAGGCAGCAACGCTCTGAAGGTTTTGGAGGTACAGTAGGTTGAAGATAGACTAGGATCCCTTCTAGTTCTGTTTTATTCACATAAAATGAGATCCTATTGATGCCTGGGATCATGAATGAATCAAGTTATTGTGCATGCAGAGCCAGTTGCGTGGTTCTTATTTACAAGTTGGTCCTTGAAAAGTGGAATTAAAATTATGTAGAACTAGTTCTAGTTAGTATGTAACTAGTTCCTGCACTGCTGGCTATATAAGTAAAGGTGTCTCAGGCTTCATATTATTCCAGAGCATTATCATAGCAATCCATATTTATTTATTTATTTATTTATTTATTTATTTATTTATTTATTTATTTATTTATTTATTTATTTATTTATTTATTTATTTATTTATTTATTTATTTATTCATTCATTCATTCGTTCATTCATTCATTCATTCATTCATTCATTCATTCATTCATTCATTCTATTTATATCCTGCTTGTCTGGTCATTGAGACCACATGTATCAATGGGGAATGTGTGATCCTTCTGATATTGTTGGATTAGAACTCCTGTCAGACTGAGCCAGACACAGGCATTGGTGAGAAGGAAGAAGATGTAGTCCGACAATATCTGGAGGCCCACGTGTTCCCTGTTCTGGTCTATATGTTTGTTTAATACAATGCTATAAAAATGAATATTCAAGGTTTTGTAATATAATACTATGGAAAGTTGAAGGCAACAGGAAAAGAAGAAAATCAAATATGAGATGGATTGACTCAATAAAAGAACCCATGGCCTTGAGTTTCCAAGATCTAACATGACCTATTAACGACGGGGCCTTTTGGAGGTCATTCATTGATAGATCAACCGTACTGAAGTGACTTAAAGGCACACAACAACAACAAGACTACGCTGGGTTATCTGTGTAACTTTTATAAGGACAATTCTTCAAGTAATTTTTTTTAACTTTTAAGCACGCTGTTCTTTTTTGAGCTGGTTTTCCCTGCAACCCAGTTTTTAAAGAAAAAAAGTGATACGGTTAGAGACATTGCCACATGACTCCTTTTATGGGGAGACCATCTTCTGTTGCTATAACAACGCCACTCTAACTGAGACCTCCACTTAAAATGCCAGAAAGCCAGGCACTGCCATAGCATTTTGTGTAGATGGTGTGTGTATTTAATTCATCAAGTGAGAGGGAAAGAGACTCCTAATCAGAGGCCTAGACCACAGAGAGATAACACCATACTTACTAGTTAGAGGAAGGGCACAGTTGGAAAGCTTCAGGTCTTTAATAGGTGGTAGAAACTATGCATCACCAGCCAGTATGGACATCAAAGATATGTGCAGAAATGGAAATTTGCTTTTGTCATAAAGCTGAGGGCATGCATTTAAATAGTGAATGGCAAGGAAAGGACTGCAGTTGAATTGGGGGATTTAATAGACTGGGAATTGCAGATGCTTTGGGGTTCAGAGCATTGGGAATAAAAGATAAACAAATCTGCTGGTGAGAGTGACTGGTGTTAGGTCAGGCTAAGGGTCGCTGAAAGGTCAAGCTGCCTCCAATCTAGATATTTTGGTTGCCTATTTACCTAGTGCAAAAAGCCAGAAGGGGCTGAAACACTCCCTGACATTCTTGGTTGCAGAAACAGCCAGGTTGGTAATACATAAGTGGATGGACAGATAAACAGTGAAGCAAATAATCTGGAAAAATCTTGTTTCAACCGCAAAAAGAGGTCTAATTCATTTGCAGCTCTTGTATTACACTTTTGTTTTTTGGTGGGCACATATCTGGAGGGTACAATATTGGGGAAAGCCAGATCTCTGCATGTAGAAAATGTGAAATGTCATAGAAATCCTCCTCCTAAAATAAACTAGTGACTATTGTATATTATAGGTGCTTTATTTTAGGAAAGAATGTGTTCTAGATATCCCTAGCTTGATGATATTGTAACAAGAGTTGTTTTTCTGACCATATTTGTTTTGACAGGAAGAGTGCTAAACAGACAGAGAACACACAATTTGTTCTAAACATTTTCTGGAGCATCTCAGCATTCATGGTAAAGAAAATAAATCACTCCTTGATATTGGGGAAGACTGGGGAAAATGTATACAGTACAAACAATTTCTGGCAATGAGGTAGTAAAAGTCACAA
Source organism: Pogona vitticeps (assembly GCF_051106095.1). NCBI lineage: Eukaryota > Metazoa > Chordata > Lepidosauria > Squamata > Agamidae > Pogona > Pogona vitticeps. The sequence goes on from NC_135786.1 coordinate 185,492,617, forward strand.
TGAGGAAGTGATTCATCCAAGTATCATTCTGAAATGGAACAGTAAGAGTGAGAGCAGCTATTAATTTACATTACATTGTGTATTTGTTGACATGATAAGGATGGCACGTTGAACTATGGGTACAGCTCAGCATCAGCAAACCATATAAAATAAAATGCTAACAAAATATTATTGTACTTCTACTTACAGCATTTGTAAGTATTAATTATTAAGATACTTCTGTAATATGATTTTTGTCTTTTATTTTCCATTCCAATGTCATTTGCTTGGTTTGGTTATAGCATGTCAGACAGTGGATCAAAAAGTATGTTTCTCTAAATTTTTGAAGTATGCCAGATTACCCCATTGGAAGCGGGAACTCTAAAAGGGCTGATAAGTTATAAATACATCTGATAAACACTAATTAATGTTGCTAATTTGAATTACCTCCTAATCCAGTTAGGAATTCAAGGTTTGCATGGCACTAATGTACAATTATAAAACATTTAAAAGCACAACTTGCAGTACTATTGCTTCTCTTATATTTCCCCCTATCAGTTAAAAAAAAAAACAGGTAGGAAATGTATAATGCTGATGTGAGAAGTGCAGTGTGGATGCTTGTTTTGCTTTGAGTGCACAGAACATCCTTGATGTGCTGGGAAAGGAGGCTTGCTTACATGCTGCTGTTTTCATAAACAAAATAAGTATTATCTGCAGCTCACAGCACTATCCTAAACTCCTTGATTGGCCATCAGAGAGAAATTAGACTAGTTTAGGTTGGAGTGAGAGTGGTGCCCTTCTAAGAGTGGAAGCACCTCCAGCCAGTGGTTCTTATAAAAACTGCCACAGACAGTAGTAGACTTCAAAATGAGGCTTAATGAAGAAAGGACAGGGAGAAATGATTCATTGAAACCCAAGCCCCTTCATTTGTCAAGGATGAGCTCTCTGTAATCTTAACTTCCTCAGATCCTGGTCTAGAGATCTGTATCATCTGAGATCTGAGGTAGACAAGGAGGACTTGTACTCATCAACTGATTCACAGAAATAAACAAAGATGCTCTTCAGGACATCAGTGGCTGTACCAAAGCTGCCATGTCTGAACTGGAACGATCAGTCCTTTGGTGCATATATTACAGCACTGACTGTTTCTGTAAAGCTATGCACCCTCAAGAGAGTATTCAGTTATGTACATATATATACTGTGATATAAGTTTAGGGGTCTAATGTTCAATAACCTGTTGAATGCAAGAAACCCAGAGCTTGGGCATCGTCTACTTTAGGACCTCTAGAGAAGGGCAAGACTATCTTGGCAGCTGGTTCCTCTGTCCAATCGTTCTTAGTTTCAGGATGAGATTCCTAATGTTCAAGTGAAAATATATCTCCAATAACAAGACTATATATATAGCCCAGAGATCTGAGCCAGTGAGCCATCCAGCAGTTCTTGTTATATACAGTATACTGTATATATGAGCATCCACATATATATATATATCTTGTTATATCCATATACAGTATATATAACAAGAATTGCTGGATGCTCATTTGGCTCAGATATCTGGGTGTGGAGCCAGAGGTAGGAAGTTCAATTCCCTACTGTGCCTTCTTGACAGGGGCTGGACTTGATGGTCCATAGGGTCCCTTCCAGCTCTGCAGTTCAAAGGTGGTGGTGGCAGTGGTTGTTGTTTCCTTTAGCATAGTTCAGATATGAACTCCTTAAACAAGTGCAGTCAGCAAAAAGGACCATCCCCTTAGAGTACTGTGCCAAATATCTTCAGATAATTAAAGACAAGGGACTACAGCTTTCAGTTTAAACAGCTTTGTCTTGTTATGACTCTTCTCTTTGCCAGTTTCATACCAGAAGACAATATTAAATGAACAAATGAATTCTATTTTATTTATTTATTTATTTATTTATTTATTTATTTATTTATTTATTTATTTATTTATTTATTTATTTATTTATTTATTTATTTATTTATTTATTTATATTTCTACCCCGCCCATCTAGACCAAAGGTCTACTCTATAGAAACTGCAGCCTGCTTTCCCCTTCTCCTTCTTACTCTGAACTAGAATATAATTCCCACTATTTCTTAAAGAAAACAACTAGAAAAGTGGTGAATGTGACTTCTTGGTTCTGTCCAGAACTTGAAGGAAGTAAGCATGTGATGTTACTCTTTCCACATGATAAAGAGAATTAGTCTTCTTTTTTCACTATGACAACTTCTCTATTGTCAGAACCTGTGACTCTCCAGGTGTTTAGGAGCCAGATAGCGGTATTCTCTCTTACCAGTATCTATGCTGGCTTGGGCTGACCGAAATTAGAATTCATCCACTTCTAGAAGGTCCCAGGTTTCTCATCCATATTCTTAACATGCTAACTGAGCATTTCTTCTCATAAGGCACTCCTCTTGTCAGATTAAAAATTTCTCAAATGAGCTTTTTGTTCCAAGAAGTTCTGTCTCAGTTTATAGAAGTCAGAGGTCAGGTACTTTTTCTATGGTGTTCATGGAAGTGAGGCTAAAGATTGCCAATGAAAAGAACAGTCCTGTGAATTCTCTGATGGCTAATTTTTTAAAAAAAAATTGAATCAAGTGTTTGCAATGCTTGTGTATAGCTTTTTCTTAAAATGTTTTCTTCTTTTCCTTTTGAAAAAGTTTGTTTAAAAAAATTCTTCTGAACAGTAATACTGTTTTGATTTATGACTATCAGAAACTGTGGCAGGAAGCTGCCTCCATCACAATAAACCAAAACTCCACCTTATATCAACAAGCTATTGAAACAGAAGGCTACAAGGCCTTTGCAGGGCCTGGTATTGTACACCCTGACCAACCCATGTATGACGTTGAAAGGAAAACACTGTGACGGCTCTTTTCCGACTGCAAGCAGATTAGCCATCACTTCACTGTTTTTCCCTCTTTCTAACCTTCCTTTTACCATCAACATTAAAACATTTTATTATGACCTTCTGTTGAGTTTATTTTCTTCACTTCACGGCTCTGAGTGGAGAATAGATGCCCTTGCAACATTCACGAAAGTATGGTTAAGAACATGTTAATCTTGGTAAAGCTGATGTATGTTTATGATTTCAATGTACTTTCTCTTCTCCTTTGTCACTTTAGAGCTGAAAAAAATGTAGCTAAAGGAGCTGGCACTAAAATTAAGCAAAGAATAAATTCATGGTAACTTCTAAGCCACAGTTAGAACGGGATATGGAACAAATGATTGGTTCAAAATTGGGAAAGGAGTACGACAAGGCTGTATATTGTCCCCCTGCTTATTTAATTTATATGCAGAATACATCATGCGGAAGGCTGGACTGGATGAATCCCAAGCTGGAATTAAGATTGCCGGAAGAAATATCAACAATCTCAGATATGCAGATGATACCACTCTGATGGCAGAAAGTGAGGAGGAATTAAAGAACCTTGTAATGAGGGTGAAAGAGGAGAGTGCAAAAAACGGCCTGAAACTCAACATCCAAAAAACTAAGATCATGGCCACTGGTCCCATCACCTCCTGGCAAATAGAAGGGGAAGATATGGAAGCAGTGACAGATTTTACTTTCTTGGGCTCCATGATCACTGCAGATGGAGACAGCAGCCACGAAATTAAAAGACGCCTGCTTCTGGGGAGGAAAGTGATGACAAACCTTGACAGCATCTTAAAAAGCAGAGACATCACTTTGCCAACAAAAGTCTGAATATTCAAAGCTATGGTTTTTCCTGTCGTGATGTATGGATGTGAGAGCTGGACCATAAAGAAAGCAGACTGCCAAAGAATTGACGCCTTTGAATTGTGGTGCTGGAGGAGGCTCTTGAGAGTCCCCTGGACTGCAAGGAGAACAAACCTATCAATTCTAAAGGAAATCAACCCTGAGTGCTCACTGGAAGGACAGATCCTGAAGCTGAGGCTCCAATACTTTGGACATCTCATGAGAAGAGAAGACTCCCTGGAAAAGACCTTAATGTTGGGAAAGTGTGAAGGCAAGAGGAGAAGGGGACGACCGAGGATGAGATGGCTGGACAGTGTCTGCGAAGCAACCAACATGAAATTGACAGAACTCCGGGAGGCAGTGGAAGATAGGAGGGCCTGGCGTGCTCTGGTCCATGGGGTCATGAAGAGTCGGACACGACTAGACGACGAACTAAATCTTGAATTTCAGAAGCATACAGAACAGGAACACATGTCTTATCTGAGTCGAAATTGCCATTGGGAGACATAGGGCAATAACTCGGTTATGCAAATTTCTTCCCTTATGAAACGGAAAGCATTCCTCTCACCACTTCCCACAACAATGCAGCTATCCCGCAGGAGCTTCCCATGTTCTGAGTGGAATGCTTTTTCAGGGAAGATGTATTTAAAGCAGTTGGAAATGAGCCACACAAAAGCAGTTATGGACAAGCTATGAGTTACGTTTGCTTGCATATTAATTCATTTCCAGCCTAGCATGCTGTAGCATTAGACCTATGAGATCTCTTGGGGTTCTGTCTGGTCCCGAATACTATTTTACATTAACATGAAAACTTCTCAGAGAGTCTGTCTGGAGTTTTGGGTCCTTTGGGAACCAATATGCTAATGCCACCTAAGTCTGTTTCTCCTTCTTGTCTAAAACCAGCCAGTTATTTTGGTTTTAAGCTAGTGTTTGATATCTGTCATTGACCGAATAAAGTTGTACACATTGAAGCGTCATCTAGAAAAGACAGACATACTCCTGGTCAGTAGAAAGACAGACCAGGCAACAGAGACATTTGGCTTGTGCTGAATGGGGTTACACTGTGCCAAAATATCTAGTTTCTGGTTTTGGTGGAGTTCTGGATTCAACACTAAGTCAGAATGCATGGATTTCTCTGTTGGCCCTGAATATCTTTGCCTGCTTAAACCGAATGCACCAGCTGCTCCCATTTCTTGGAGAGGTCTGATCTGGTCATGGTGACACATACCTTAGTTACATCCTGTATATATGAATGGAATTCTCTCTGTGTGGGGGGCTGCCTTTGAAGAGTGTTCTGATATCTCAGCTGATCCAAAAAGACTGTGGGGCCAGACTGTTGACTGGGACTGATTATAGCTTCCTTGTTACAAGAGCTTCACAAGGATGAACAACTTTGCAACAAGAGGGTGCAAAGAAGCTTTTTTGCTGGTTGCTCTCAAGCTTAGGGACTTGCTTCCTTATGACAAGATCGTCTGTGTGTATTGTAGAATTTTGGGGTGGTGAGAATGCAAGTGTTTAATGATAGAGTAACAGTTATCTTAGTTGCAAATAAAATTTAAATATGTTCCTTCTATGTGTATTAAACATTTTAGTACCTATATTAGATGGCTTATTTTTTTTCATAATGTTGTCTGTCAATAGTACTCAGCCTCTTTGGATAGGATGAGTTAGAAATCGGAATAAGAGCCCTTAGCTATTTACTGCTTATACACACAGCTCTTAATGTCAGTCTCTGTGTCTTTTATTCAGTTACAAAACAGGGATGCAAGCCAGGCACTTGATAGAACTAAATGCCATTCTTCACGTTCTAACAAGCAGGCTTCTATTATGACTCAAAAGGAAGGCCACAAATTTAGTCAATTTGTATCTTCGGCAAGGAATGCAACAGTGCTAATGAGGGGAAGGACCTTGGTGCTTGTGACATCATGGATAAGAAAGTGGGGAAACCAGCAGATGTCTGACCTTGCCTCTCCTGTTACTATCCTTTGCTGTTGCAGTGAATATTATCTTGCCAAGATTTCAGTAGCAGAAATAAGAGAGAAGAGACAATATGTAAGAAAGCCAAAATGTTCAAGGTGTCATTTGCAGTGGCACCATTTCTGAAGGAAGCAACAGCAATTTATATATATTTAAAAGTGTCTAGCAAGGCCAGACTTTCCTCTTTTGCTTCCAGCTATGAAGTGAGCGAGTGGTTTCATGCTCAGCTGGTACAGGATGGTTTGCCAGGAAAGTAGAAGTTTATTAACAGAATTAGTTTCTTTATTTTGTTATTTGCTAAATTATTAGTTATCTGTGTGACCTGATTTTCTTCTCATACATTCAGTGCACTGTGCATGGCTCTCCTCCACCCTACTTCATATTCATAATGATTCTGCAAGGTGGATTCAATAGCCCTCTGCAGGCGTTAGAACCTCTCAGAAAATGTGCACATTGAGAGAAGAACGCCTAGCCCTGAGCATCTCCCTAGTCACCCTGCTCATACATGTAGCAGCAAGGCTGAAATGGAGTATGATCCTGCTCACATGTAGGGTCTAGATGCAAACAAGAATCAAGATTTTCCCAGGTTCTTGCTGTGACTGTGCAGGAGCCTCTGGTTCACTCTGTAGCCAAGAAAAGGGCATACAGGTCTGGGCCTACTTGCCCTTTGCCCTTTAGGAGAAATTCTACCTGACTCCATAATGCCTGTGACACTGGCTGCCCATTTCCATCTTTCTGTGAAAAAGAAAAAAACGGACATGTGAATGCTGAGTGTGGGACAGCTATGACTTGGGGAGGGGAGGGCTACACAACATCCTACATATGTGTGGCCTAGCCAGTCAAAGCACGTACAACAATCATCCTTCCAAAATCAATCCTAATAATGTTTCAGTAAAGGTTAGTAGACAAAGATGAGTGAGAGAACAAAGAAAAAGAAGAATATGCCAGAACTATCTAAACAGAAACACAATTCTTTCTTTTCGCCCTGCAGTTCTGCTAAATGGGTGATGGAGTGTCTGCAAGGAGGGATGTACTGTACACTATGCAATGACCTCAGTTTGAGCTCCCTCTCTAATACCTCACAGATTGGAGTTTCAAGGGGACTTTATTGGGGATGGTGGTTCATCTGTCATTTATCTCATCCTTACGTGACAACAGCTCAGTCTACTGTGTTACTCTCAATTTCCCCTTTCTTCAGTTCAAATCATTGATTATTGTTTGAACCTTACAAGTACCAAATGGAATAACCTAAAAGTCATACCACCTGAAATCAAAATCTGTTGTCAAAATTAGGTTGTTTCTCTCCCTAGAGTTGCAAAAGTCTGTTTCTCAGTTGACCACCACTTGTCTCAGTGAAAACTCTGAGTCAACTCATGTCTCCCACCACACAGGATCCCAGAACTTTCTTGTGCCATCCTGTAAATTATTCTGCTAAGTACTGTGCACAGCAATGTAACATAATACTATAGCATTAATTTTTGGTACATAGTATCTTCTCTCCAAGCTTTCATATATAATCACATTTAATTGCATTTATAAACTGCAATAGATGCACAAGAATGTGTAAGCATCTATGTTTCTGATAGTTGACAGCAACAGTTAAAACTGAATATTTTCAAAATGTGTATTAATATGCCATGCCATATCTATATGCTGTAAACGAACTGAATTTTCTTTAAAAATATTTTCTTCATTGTGTATAGAATGGATTAGCAATAATATTGTTGGGGACATTTTTAGAAGTCTAATGCTGACTCATCTTTTAAAAGGCTATTCAGGTGTTTCACCCAATAGCCTTATCAAAGATTTACAGCTGTGAACAAATATTCCTGAGAAAGTTGAATAGCCGAAATATAAAGTGCTATTTTTAACAAGCACAAAGGAACTCTCAGGAATACTGGGCTTTGTAAGTAGAGCAAATGTGACACAAAAAACTTGTCAGATGCTGTTTCAGAGCTTGGAAAAGTTCCTTTTTTGGATGGCAGTGTCCAAAATCTGCAGCCAGTGTACCTAAGACACCATGATGGCTGGGAAATGTGGGGACCTGTAGCCCCCCCCAAAAAAACCCAACTACTTCAAGTTCAGGAGGTGGGGATAGAGGGCTCTGTGGTAGCTAGTATTGGGGGGGCGTATTTGAACATCTAACAAGGGCTGCAATGAAGGCCTCTGGGAGCTTCCTGCAGTCTGCCGGGGATCCATAGGTACTTCAAAATGTGCTTGTTTGGTTTCATTATGTTATGGGCCATCATGCTGCAACTGATGTATTAGCCAAAATACATCAGTTGCAGCATGATGTATTGAGTAAAGTTATGCAGAGCAAACTTACTGATGCTGGTAATATTTAATTTAAATTAATTAAAAGTTTCCTATAATTTCCTATTCTTCAGTTTCATGTTGAGAGGTTCCATGGGGCTCCCTTTTGCCCTGGGAAATCTTTAGGAGTCTCACGACTGAGGGTGGGAAAATTGTAATAATCAGAAAATATCACTGGTGGTCCCTGACCTGGTGACTGTGATCTGGCAGCAATTTTTGGCCACTGAAGGTTTCCCCTCCCCACTCAAACTGGATCCAGAGGCTTCCAAAGGCTGACTTTGGTGACCCCTATGGAGCCTCAGAAACTGAAACCGAAGAAACTTTCAGTTTAAATTAAATATTACTAGTGGCAGATGATGGCATAATCTAGTCTGTGCTGTGTAACTTAACAAAATTTAATTTTGTAGGTATGTGAGACAGTGAAAGTGTGGTCTTCACTAATGCTTCCCCTGCCCCCCCCCCCCCAGTGAGCTTCCATGGCTGAGCAAGGATTTGAATCTAGGTCTCTTGAGTCCATGTTTGACTGCTGTTTACTAAATATGGGAGAATGGGGGAGAAATCTTTTTACCCCAACTGCATTCCTGATCCAGATGAGGCTGCCTGTGCTGTTTGCTCCAGTAGGAAAACTGCCCCTAGACCAAGGATGGGGAATCTTTGACCCTCCACATGTTTTGTCTTACAACTCAGCTTCATGTAGCAAGACCAATAGTAAGCAAACATGTGGGTTGTAGTCTAAACATCTGGAAGGCTAAAGGTTTCCTAATTCTGCCTCACTGGTTTCTTGAGTGTTGAGAGTAACACCAGTAAACGCAGCCATCCCAGCTATGTTAAATTTCCCTCCTGCAATTCCATAGTCTTTCCTTCTTATCAGGATGATAAGGATCACTGTGAATGAAATTGTGGCACGTCTCCCAGCAGCTCTCCTTGCTGCCAAGAGTAAAGAACTAAGCTTTTCATATGCATGCACACAAATTAAGGACAAGGAACAAAATATCTTGGGAGGAAAAAGGAGTGGTGGTGGAGGGGAAGAAAAATGGGAATTAAACCGTGAAACAACAGAAAAAAGAAAGACTGGATAGAGAGGCTAACAATGACATATACGGCTACTCTGCCTGGTTCAGCTTGAGCACTTGGCTCCACTTGAAGTCCTCACATATACTTCTAGAGCCAAGGACAAAGTGAACTGGAGAGCATGTTCATGTACTTCACCACTGGGCCCAAATATGTCCCATGCCTGTTGTCCAGATGTCATACCTCTGACACTTGACCCTACTGCTGACATCACTCATGCAGCTAGACCACTCTCTGCTCAGCATTGCACATTCACATATGCCCTGTTTGGTTTGCTCACAAAGAACAGATGGAAGCTTGGAGCTCAGCTGCCAGGATGGAGAAGACAGAGTACTTGATCAGCTTCTCAGTTTTTATCTTATGACCAAATGCTTGGTTTGTCTCCTGGTGATGACACAAAGCACATTTCTCTGCAGCATTTTGAGCATTCACAAGACTCGTTCAACAATTATAAAATTATTTTGACTAAAAATAACATAATCATAATTGCAAAATATATATGGAATGACTATTGGAGTCATTTAGATACTTGTGTTTCCCCTTCCACAGTCATTCTGAGGTTTGATTTAAGCATACAAACTTGAAATGCAAATCTATTAGATCAGCTTCAGTCCCAAACAACTAGACAGTTTTTCCATGTAATGTGTAGCTTATTTCGTATTTCATTCATAAGTAGCAGTGAAGTTTCCAATGCTGATTGTTACAGTGGTTGATGAAGAAGTTTGAAATAAATGCCTATGGAGGAACGCAATTTTTTACTTTCTAGCTTTTGTGAGGGGAGAAACATTGTCTGTTTGGTTGGACTTAAAGTATCACATAGAAAATGGCTTGGGATCATTAAGAGATCCTGGAGTAGTGAAGCAAAAAGACAGAGGATCCAAAAGTAATAAGAATGAACATGTGTCGAGTAGGTAGTAGATTAAAAAAGAGAAATAAAGGTAAAGGTAAAGGTTCCCCTTGACATTTAGTCCAGCCGTGTCTGACTCTAAGGCGCGGTGCTCATCCTGTTTTCAAGCTGTAGAGCCAGTGCTTGTCCATAGACAGTTTCTGTGGTCACGTGGCCACCGCGACTAGACACAGAATGCTGTTACCTTCCCACCATGATGGTACCTATTTATCTACTCGCATTTACATGCTTTCGAACTGCTAGGTTGGCAGGAGCTGGGACAAGCGACGGGAGCTCACTCACGTGGACTCGATTTTATGACTACATGGTCTTCTGACCTTGCAGCAAAGAGGCTTCTGCAGTTTAACCGGCAGCACCACCACATCCTGATAAAAAAGAGAAACTGAAGGACTAAATGGTGGAACTTTGTTCAGTCTATAATCTATACAGGGATGTTCAGCCACTTCTTGTTCTACTTTCACCACAGATTGATTACCTAAGGGACCAACAAAGAGCAACAAGCAGAGATTGTCCCTCTGGTGTTATAACTACATTTCACACATTGATTGAAAATAGGCAAGTGAATTCTCCATTGTCTCATCTTCATATGAGAAAATGAGGTAAATTGTTATCCTGACCTTGTGTGAGGAAAGGCTATTTTCTGGCCTTCCTCACAACAAGAAAGAGAAGTTTTATTTTTTGTACAGACTAATTACAATTGAGTCAATAATATCTTAGTGCAAATAATCCAGATTGCTCAAAATATTTAAGGTTGAGTTGTTTTTTTCACATGAATCTTTAAGGATTAGAAGCATGGGAAGGATTTTTTTACATCTTCACAGTCAGCCAGGTGTTCTGTGCTTTCCATACATGTGTCATGCACATGTACATGTGCTTTCCTTCTCAAAGTGAACGCATGTTGCTTTAATACAGAAACCGTTTGTACAAATTACAGACTTCCTGATGAGAAAAAAATAGTCCTACTTTTTTCACTCTTGTCCAGAAGCAAGGAATTTCATGGGTCTTGAGATGTCTTGGTCAAGGAGACTCATTGACTCATGACAGCCTAAACTGATGAGAACGAAGAGTTTAGTGCATATTCTTTATATCTCTAATCTGAAATTATCATTTGCCCTTTTGAAATACCTGTTTCTCATTGTGGGCTATTGACAAATGCCTACAGGAAAGTGTTTATGTACAACTGCTTCACATGCAAAAAATCAGAAATTGAAGATATCCTCATTGCTCTATCTTCACATCAGGAAAAATCACACTTACTGAATTTCCTCCTGCCATATACCTGTTAGAGGCACTGTTACTCCATCTAAAATAAAAGTTAGGTAACCATTATCATTGTTTTATTTTGTGACATTTTATTACTGGAGCAAAGTGCTCACTCCCCCTTTCCCAAAATTACACCCCATAATTTCTTGCGTTCCACAGTTCAGTTGATGAATGCATGTGGGAGACAGAAACATGATTCCCTTGCCCTCCACGCACACACACTCCAGCTCCCTACATTTCTGCAAGAAAGCTTCTGAAACAGAGAAAGTCACCATATGAGCAAACAAAACCTGTAAGGGTGGGAGCAGAACAGAATGAAAGCAAGGTGCTCATAATTTTGTTACCTTTGCATTTTTTCACCTTGAATGGCAGACAGCCTGAATGTGCTGAGAAGATACTCGGACAGGGCCTTTACTGCCCATTATTTACTTAGCAATCATCTCTGTGCATCATATGCCTGTTCGTGAGAACTCTACCTTGGAAAGCAAACAGAAGGCCTCTGGACGGTGACCCTCAAAAGGCTGAGTTGCTAATGCCATTGCACATAGATACAGGCCAGGCTGAGCCATTTAACCTGGGGGGTGACAACAATCAAACATGCAGATGACAGGAAGCTTAGAAGGGAGGTTGCTAACCCTACAGAAGGCAGAACCACAATATGTCCAAACGCTGCCCTGATATCAACACAACAGAAGAAGCCCAAGATCTAAGGGAGGGGGGCAGCTCATTCCAAAATGCCCATAGGCCACCAGTACAATAAAATGAAAGTCAGCAGTGATGGGGATAAATCCCTGCATTTCACCACAAAGTAAAAATAAAATCTCTAAATAATTATTTTAAAAGTGCAACATTCAGTGGTGGGTACATGTAAAGCCCTACTTTTAGATACAAAAAATCCATGGAAGAAATATAAGATTTAGGAAGCCTAGCCTGGCAGCAGTACAGAAGGAAGGATCTACATGGTCACAAGATGAACATGAGCCAGCAATGTGATGTGACTGTTAATAAAACCTAATCCAATCCTATAAAGTACAAACAAAAGGAAAGTGTCCAGATCACAAGAGGCAGTACTTCGACTTTACCCTGTTCTGGTTAGATAACATAAAGTGGTCCATTCTGAGTAATATAACTGAAGAAGAATGTTGTAATTTAGTAGAGAAAGACAAGGAAGGCAAAAGATCTGGAAATCAATCATGTTTTTGAAGAACAGTTGGGTATATTGTTCATCATAACATGAAGAGGAACTTGGGTGTGCATAGCCTGGAAAAGAGAGGATTAGAAGGTGATGTAGGAACAGTCTTCAAATACCTGAAGGGCAGTCATGCAGGAAACTCTGGAGGGCAGAGCTGCATCTGATGGATGGAAATAGCAATGAGGCAGGTTTCCTCTAAATAACAGGAGAATCTTTCCAATTATAAGAGTGGATTTGAGATTGCAACAGACTGACTCTGAATATGGTGGGTTCTTTACTGACAGCTGTGTTTAAGCAGAAGCTGGGCATTCATCTCTTAGGTATGATGTATTTACAAGATTCTACAGAGCTGGACTGGATGATCTCAAGAGTATCTTTTAACTATACAGTTCAATGTACTGTGTTCTATTATTCTGCACTGTTTTGCAATATTTGAATAGCAGTTCCATAGAGGCAAGATGGATTTCACGCCCAGTGGTTGAAATCCCATGGGCACAATGATACCATCGGAAGACTAATTATGTCATCAGTGGTGGTGATTTTTAAGAAATTAAACACCTCGTACCTCTCTGCTGCAGCTCCCATGAGTCCTGTACAACCACTTTCATCGTATGGAAAACGTGGCAACCCAGAACAGGAAGAGGAAGCTTTTAATTAATGGAAACTGTTGAGAAGCCTTTAATTATTGCTGACAGTAATGGCATCTCAGTTGCACCAACATGATTCCAGACAATGTATTATTGTCCTGAAGTGCAACGTTGTATGCTTTCCCTTATAACTGAACTGGAGACATTCACTCATATTGGAGAAAGGCAAGTATTTTTTGGAGGAAGGCATCATTAAACAGGCAGTTTTTCTGCCTCCCCTCCCCGCCCATTTTTATTTCCAGTGTAACTCTCCGATACTGCTCTCAGGTATCTCACACTGTGAACAATAGTGCAGAATAATGGATTTGCACTATACAGTTATATAATTTTGATACCTTTTCAAGTATCATAGCTCTATCCTAAGGAATTGTGGGATTGTAGTTTGAGAAAATTACCTGCTATACTATTATAATTCAGGGGAATAAACTAGACCTTTATGTCAGAGAGCTCTAGTTAATTCCCCTGAACTACAAATAAAATAGTATGATGAAATCTTTCAATTTTTTTTCCATTAAATTATTTTATTTATTTATTTAAGACATCTATAGCCCGCCTTATAGTGCAAGATCTCAGAGCAAGCTTTAAACCTCAAAATTATTTAGAATACTGTTCTGACATATAAAATGTGATAAATACAATTAAACAGTTACCAATCTGTTATGCAGTTACACTTAATAAAAGACCTTAGTAATGAGGGACAATAGGGGTCAGAGACCCATTTGGAGTGATGCTAGCATCACACAATTCTGGAAATGGAATTTGTGTGTCCTTATTACCTGTTTTGTATGCTTATGTTCCTGGAGTTTGGAACAAATCTCAGAAAAAGTTATCATTGTCTTCATACTCCAAATGAAAGAGCCATTTGTCATCTCCCACCCAAAATTCAGCACCCCTTCCCTTTTACAGCAACACAATTAATAAAATAAAATATCAATGAGTATAACTTTCCCAATGCTGTGCCTCCATACCAGGAGTAGATTTCAACTGTTCAGGATCCAAAGATCTTACAAAATGGAGGGAATTGTGCTAGTCTTATCCAAAGAGATGTAACCATTTGTATGTTCTGTTTAGATTGTTGTGCGCAAAGCAATGTTATGCTTTTGTGGCTTTCGAGGTAAGATTTCAAATGTTTCCAAATTTTCAAAGACCTTAGGATAAGAAAGAGGTTGCCGTGTGACACTGATGGCAGCGGCAGGAGGGGGGGGAACTGGGGCAGAGTGAATATTTAGATGGGACAGCAGTGCAAACTTACCTTCAGTTCACTTTAAAAGCCTAGTAAATCATTACACTTTTTTATTATTTACCTGGGACAAAAATCTCTAGTGGAGGAGGGGGTGCCTAACCCTCCGAAGGCACATTTTTTTCCATTTTTTTTCATGCCTTCCTCAGGGCATTTTTCTGAAATTTCAGGAGGTGACAGAGAACAGGTTCCGCATATATGTTCATAAATGAAAAATATTGGAAGGTTAAGGACAGGGTTGTAGGACAGGGTTGTTTTGTAAGGACTCAATGTACCAGTGCCAAGTGGGAATTTTGAGAAGGAAAGGCAATTCTCGCGCACAGCTTGAGGAAGACAAAGGTTGCATTTACACCTGGCCAGGAGGTTTAATCATCTACTATTTCCAAACATTGCAGGCTAACAATCTGCTGTGTCTGAGATCATAAAATCTATCACAAAGTGGAGACAGAAGAATTGGTACCACAGTTGACCACGGCTTATCTTTTCAGAGATGCAAGCTAGTTGGGAAATTCTTGTCCAACTTCATGTTGTTGGTGGGTTTCCCCTCCCCAGAAAAAAAAATCTGCAGATAATCTTGCCTCATTTTGTGAAAAAGACGTTTGAGGCTTGTAGCAGCAGTAGCAGGTTTCATACTTTAAAGGACAAAAATCTTAATGCAAATATTTTTTGAAAAAGAGGAGATAGATGCATATATGAACATATGGCGAATGAAAATGTGAACTGAAATGCTGCTCATTTTGCTAAAGGGAGCCTCTTTTTAATTGAATACACATATTCTGATTTCCCAATATTTATAAACCTGAAGATTCTTACTAGCATTTCAAAGTGTCCTTGTTACCTTTGTGTTTCCCCCCTCTGTAGCATGTATTCACTGATCACTACCGTGCAGTGATTGTTTCCACCCAATACAACTTGTGTTTTATCCAGTAGTTCCCTATCTGTAAAATGGGAGTGTAAATATATTAAAGATAAGAAGGTGTTCCAGTGCTTTCAGGCAGGATTACATGTCTAAAGTAACTAGATAGATTTAGACAAGATAAAATGAAAACAGAAAGAAAGAAAATCTGTTGCACATTCTTTGTTTTTATAGGGTTGTACATAAGAGCTGCCAGGTTAAGAACATGACATTGTCTGAGATTTCTGAGCCAAAAGCTCAGACTAGGTCTCATTTTGATCTCATGGATAGCCTCCTGTCACAAAGATGGAGTAGAAAAAGTCTTAAACTGCTTCTGGGCCAATTGACTGGGGAAAAAAGCGCAGGAAGAAACTTCCTAAATAGGCTCAGAAACTAAGTAACATTCAGCTAACCCAGAGGCAACCCAGAGTCAGGGAGAAAAGAATATTTTCAGCAGCTGACTAAACAGCAAAATGTACTCAGTCATTCCAATGTTTGTCACTATTCATGATGGGAATTTTTGACCCCCTTGCAAATTCTCCCAAATGTACCTGTTGTAACACACCTGGACAACAGAGGTTGTTTTCCCTTGTTTGAAGTTGATGCATATTTTTAAAAAAATAGCAACTGTGATCCTCATTTACTAAAATTCCTTTAGATTATAGTATAAACTGCCAGTACATGGAATAAAAGCCTATCCTTGTCCAATCTCTTTTATTCATTCACTTATTGTTGGTAGCAGAGGAGGGATTGTGGGGTCAATGATGTGCTAAACGGTTGTTAAAACTTTGAAAATAAACGTTTTAAAAATTTTCTATAATTTTCCACCCAAAAATGTATTAAAAAGTAGTAGAAATGTTAATGTGCACAAAACTAATGTGATTAGTTGCTTTTTCAACACAGCAATGAGCAATAGGGCAATCTTGAAACACTGTAATGAGTAATGGGAACAATATTTTTCAGAAGTATCTTTACAAGTATCCTGTGTCATCCACACACCAGTCTCTGTTGTACAATTGTTTCCCATTCCTGATATGTTAAATTAAAAATCAAACAAAACACAGTTTGGCAACCATGATTTGAAATAGATATTCTGAGACTGTACAGTTTCACATTTTGAAATCACTGAAAACTCTGCACCACCATCGCCACAGCAATAAAACAGATTTCCTTCTGCTTTGATACTAAATCCATATACTTGGAAAGCAGCACTCTAATTATAGAAACATCTGGAGACCTGAGGTTGGGAACCACTGCCCTACAGTATGGCTGCTCATCAGGTATTTGTGGACAGGATACCACAGCATTGCCTTTGAATCAGCACATGTAGGATTTTTGTATAATGGCTGGAATATATGTTTTGGATTGATTACCTAGAAATATTCTCAGTGTGGTCCTACATGCAGTGGAAAACAAGAGGATAAAGTTCTATGAACAGTTTGGCTATAGTTTCAGCAGACAACCACGATCATATTACTGCCAGCCTCAGTTCCCCATTTGTCAAACAGAAATAGCAACAATGACCTATCTCACTGAAGCATGGAGCATTATAATCAGATGATGATTATGATTATACATCTGGCACCATCAGAGAGCTCTCTCTCTCTCTCTCTCTCTCTCTCTCTCTCTCTCTCTCTCTCTGTGGGTGTATGTGTGTGTGTGTAATATATACATATGTGTATGTCAAGGGGTACCTTCACACACACACACACACACACACACACACACAGAGAGAGAGAGAGAGAGAGAGAGAGAGAGAGAGAGAACTCAGTTTCCAGCATTCCATCACACTCTCCCACCATTCTCTCACACTGTCTAATCATTATATCAACTCTCTTTAAGTCTAGAGAATCACACAGAGATAGGTAGATGGAAGATGCAGTGAAAAATGCTAGGTCAGCAAACTCACCCTTACTATTAGACTGAACGAAGCAGCCACCTCAGGAAGCAATTGAGTGATGGGGGGCCAGCAGTGACAGCCTCCCAGCTATTCCTCCTAATCCCCTGCGGCCACCCGTCACCATGAACATGCTTCTTGCCATCAATTGTGGTAGGGAAACTACTCCATGGCCAATTCTGAAAAACTTTGACTAGAATAAAATGGGTGCTGTCATGATATCACACAGCGAAATAAGTTGGGCTATCCCTATGATTCAACTTCTGGTGACTTCTTTTCAATATGAGGAAGAAAAGTCAGTGGGTTGTAATTTGGAATGGAGATGAAAATGGAAAGATGGCTAGGCTCAAGGGTGAGATTCACAACTCACCCACGTACCCATATTCATGGGGGAAATATTACAATGAGAGGAAATCTATCTGTTGTTCCTGAACATCATATCATGGGGAGATTAGAGACTACATTTGGTAAGTTTCCCCTCAAAATAACCAGGAAACGGTGTTCGTAAGAGACAATTGTATCCCTAAGGCAGCTTCTAGGTTTGCAGGAAGAACACAGGAGAAGGCATATAGGATGGGAGAAGAGTGAGAGAAAAAAGATGGGCAACAAGGAAAGAAAAGGCTAGATCTCTCTCTTCTGTTGCAAATATCTGCCACAGTCCTTTAACTTATTAACCATTGTTTTATAAAGGCAAGCACTCATTCCTAACATTTAATTATTTTCTCACCAGTATACCAGACACTGGAACACTGCTCCTGCATGTTCCTTAAAGAAGGCAGTGAAGACATATACATCTGTCTGCACATTTTTCAACAGCTCTTTTTGTTAAAACTTTGTAGCTGTTCCCTAATGTCTGTTCTACCCGAAGGAGTATTTGATGTTGTCTGGAGCTGCAGCTCCACAGAATTGCACAGTCAAGGTCACTGGAAAATTACACAAAACTTTACCCCACATGTCTTGGAAAGATATGGAAGACTTGGATCAAACACTTTGAAATGTGCAGTGTCACTACTCTTTGGAGGTCATGCTATCATATTCCCCACAAGGAAAATAAAATAAATTCATTTCATTGTCTAAGGCCTCCATCACCGACCACCTCTAGACCACCAACTCTAGGTCTGCCCCAAAATGGAGGAAGGTTTGTTCTCAAAGAAATATAGGAAGCTGACTCCATTGAGTCACACAATTGGTGCCCCTTGACCAGGATTGTCAAACCTGATTGGATTATTTTCTAGCTGTTCCTACAGATCTATGGTGTATTTTCTAATAGAATTTCATCTAAGTATTTACTCTGTTTAACTTCTGGAATCAAACAAGATTGGATTGTTGAAGGGGACATGATCCCCAACCATGTGTGTCTGTTGCGCTTCCTTTTTTCTTCCAAGAATGGGCAGAACAACTGGTATTACATCGAGCTGGATTATCTTTGGTATCCTCTTTATTCTGGTGATGGTGTGGCAAGTGGGAAGAGCCAAGAGGAAGGGAGCAAAGTATTTGTCCTATGGTCTACCAGGGTGAGAGATCATGTCAGGGAAGTAACTAAGCAAGTCTCCTTTGGTTGACTGTTTTATATTCACCTATGAAAATAAAAGAGAATTTACATGCTGAAGTGTCCTGGTGTCCATAAGAGGGAAAGGAATGTTGGACATGTCCCTCTCACATGTTCCTTTGTATTAATGTTTGTGGTTTTATTGGTTATTTTTGTTTCTTACATTTTGTTGTTTTCCTTCAAATTGGAATTGTTACCCAGTTTAGAAGAGAACATTTTTGATGAAGATGATGACAACTACCGCTACTACTCCTACTATAGAAAGTAAGGCTGTCTCATTTTCAGCACAGCTAAGAGACCATAATGTCTAGAAACATGAAATGAGCTCTGAAAACTAAGAGAGCACTGGGGGGGAGGGGGGTTAAAATACAGTGGTGCCTCGACTTATGACCTTAATCCATTCCAGAATGATCATCGTAACTCGAAATGGTCATAAGTCGAAGCACCATTTCCCATAGAAATGCATTGGAATGCGATTAACCCCTTCCGGCTGGAAAAAATTACAAAAAACACACACCAAAAATCACTGCAAGCCCCATCGGAATGTGTTGGGGGGGTGAAATCACCCCCCCAAAAAACCTGAAAGCCCCACCGGAATGCGTCGGGGCTGGAAAAAAATAATCACCGATACCCCCCCCAAAAAAAAAACCACTGCAAGCCCCATCGGAATGTGCTGGGCCTGAAAAAAAATCACAAAAACAACAACACACCAAGGCCCATCGGAAGGCGCTGGGGCAAAAAAACCCCCCCCACACACACACACACACCAAACACACACAAAAAATCACAGCACAGAAACATAACCCCCCCAGCCCAAACCTACCCTCCAAAACCCACCCAGAAGAAATTTTTTAAAAGGAAAAAGCAGCACCTTACCAGTCCGAAGCCTCTGTGGAGGCTTTCCGGGCATCCAAAGCTGCCCCGGCCACTACACCGGGTGCCAGCTTCCCTGGCTTCCAAGGCACTGGCACCCAGCTGCTTTTCCTTCCTCCTCCTGCGCCACTGCCGCACGCCTCCTCCACGAAGGCCCAGGACCTTTGGCAGCACTTACTCGCAAGTAGACCCATGCTGTGGTGGTGCTTACTCATCAGTAGACTCACTATTGCGGCGGCACTGAAAGCCCAGGAGGCTGAGCCTCCCTTTTCCTAACCATTGGGGCAAAAGAGCTACAAAGAACCAGCCTCTTCGCCATCAACAGTTAGCAAATTTAAATTTCCCACCCCTTTCCCCTGCCTTTTCCCGTTGGTACCTTGAAGCTTGGGTGGCAAGTAGAGGCAAAATTTTGCGGCTGGAGCTGTTCGTATCTTGAAATGTTCATACCTAGGGATGTTCATAAGTAGAGGTTCCATCTTCAGTCACTAGATGGCAGACATGTTCAATTTTCTCTATTGAGGGAAGAGAAAGGTGCAGGCAGGGCCCAGCACATTATTTCTCTAGAAGTTCCATGTGGTGCTACTCTCTCCAGAGCTCCAAGCCTTCAGCTAAAAGACAAAGAGAGGGGAAGGGAGAGAGAGGGAAGAAGGGAGAGAGAACTGAGATTCTGATATCAGTTTAGTTAGAGGGAGGGAAATAAGTGGAGACGCAGGATGAATAATCACAGAGTGGAAGAAGAGAAAGAAAACTGTGAAATAATAATAATAATAATAATAATAATAATAATAATAATAATAATAATAATAATAATAATAATAATAATAATAATAATAATAATAATAATAATAATAATAATAATAATAATAATAATAATAATAATAGTAATATGTGGGGTTTGACACTGCAGAGAGAGAAAGAAACAGGACAGCATAGCATGTGCTGGGGGAAAGCTAAATGATTTCTAATATTTACTGAAGCTGGATACTTCTGTGAATAATAAACCTTGTGTTACCAGCCTGTAAGCATGCATTTTTACTCTCAGAACATTTCCTAGGTCAGTATAACTGTTTTCTTTTGAAATATTTTGCCTGTGTTGGACCTTGACCTATAAATCAGATGGAATTTTTCAAACTAATCATTTCAATGAAGTCCTGCCAACTTTACTTTCTGTATTCATTCATTTCTTTTGAGCTGATTTAAGAAGACTCCACTGGAAATGTAGCAGTAGCAACTGAAGAACTGAGTCCAATATATGTTTCTCCAAAAGGAATCACTTACAAAGTACAGGAGAACGACAATGGAGTTGCTATATGAGACTAACTCCACAGTACAAGGCCTTTTCCTCTGGTTTTCTTGCCTGGGGGAAGACTATATGGCAAATTGCATTTCAGACTATGTATGATGGTGTGGACTCAGTATATCCTCACAGACAACTGAGACAATGTCAAACTTCACCACTTTTTCCTTTCCATTTTTTCCTTCACATGTCCCAACCAAGACCGGCATGACATAGTTTGTTGCCAGGGAGGGTGCAGAATAATAGAGGGGAAGGTGAGAATCTTAGAAAAGGTAAATGGGCATTTTAGAAAAGAGTAAATTAGGATTCTGAAGTGTTCAGGCTGGACAGTGGGGAGGGGAACCCAGACATTTTTGGCTTGAAATCAGTGAAGTGGTGTAAGGATCATATTATTAATTTGGGAGATGAGCAAAAAGAGAAGTCTTCTCCACTTCCAGATCGGAGGCGTCATATTGGTAAGTTGTGCAGATCTCCTTTCTTGACAAACTTTTATTTCAGGACTTTCTAAACATTAGCCTACCAATGTCAGACATAGATTAACATCCAGTCATATAATACAGATAGAGAATATGGCCAAAAGGGTGTTCTTTATTAAGATCAACGTCATCTGCTGCCTCCTCAGTTTTCCTTATTTCCTCCAAGCTTAACAGCAGTACTGTACTCACAGTTGTTTGTCAGTGCATGTGGATTCTTACAGCAGCAATATATCGTTGAGAGCAATCCCTGTTGGCAAGCAAAGCACTGGGGGGTGACATCCTGGAAGGAGCAGGACTCATTAGCTTTACATAACATCTTCTCTTAGCAGAGATGAGATAGGCAGTTGCCTATATTTTGGAACTCTCCTTTGGAGTATGACTATGGGACTGTCATGATGATCCCTTATACATGAGAAATGTAGTTCTCTCTGTCATCTTCAAAACACAACATGTTTGAGTCATCAAATGGGCTGGCATAGTTTAGTGGACAAAGTGTCAGGCTAGGAATCAGGACACCTGGATTCAGGCCCCCACTCATTGAGGATGGCAATGGTAAACCACTCCACTCCACATTTCACATATGTCAAAAGCCCCCTCTCAGTGGCCATAAATTGGGAATAACTAGAGGGCACATAAATAACAATAAGTGATCATCTCATGAGCCTCTTGCTGAACCCTGGTCTATAATGAGAGAAGAGCAGAATCAAAGTTGAACCAAAGAGCCACAAAATTGATCCACTGATCATGGTAGTTAACTTTTGAGTGAAAGAACAATCCAGAATGCATGGTTCCAAAACATCTTCTGAAATCAAATTTAACATAAGCCATGCGGGACTGCAAACCAAGGAAAACATGTGCTTCCATCCACTAGATAATACTACTAATTTGGTTACTATTAATTTGATTACAATTGGCTTCACCTAGTGAATAGATGAACTTTTACTCCCAATTCTCTGACAGAGTGTTTGCATACATTTCTATGAAACTTTATTCCCCAGCCAAATAGAAGGATATGGGGGAAGGAAAATGTTGAATACTAGCCCTTTGTTTGGTGAGTTGGGAATAGGTAATCCAACCAACAGTCACCAGGAATGGAATTAGAAATCTGAACTCCTGACTTATATTTGCAGCCTACATTAAGAGTGGTCCTCACCGACCAGATAGGCGGGGTATAAATAAAATAAATAAATAAATAAACAGACCTGTTAGGAAATCTGCCATGACTTTCAGAACTATTATATGTTTTTTTTCTGCACTATGCAGAAATATTGGTGCACAGCCTGATAAAGATTAGTGCAGGCTGAAAACTAGCATTTTTTTCCCTTAGTGGCCTAATAAAGATAACACCAGCCCTTGCTTTTCTAGTATGTATGGACCACCACAGCTTTGTGGTTTTTTTAAGGTCAACATATGTACATTATATGCTGTGAAATCACTTCCAATTTATAGCAACCATATGAATTAATGACTTCCAGAAGACCCTGCCATTAACGTTTAATGAAAAGCAACACTGAATGTAGTCCCGGATAGCAAGATTTGTTGCTTTAGATGCCTTGGAAACCAGAATTAATATTATTGTTTTTAAAAATGTGTTCTGCCTTGAAAAGACTCAATTGGACATAAAGATCTGCAGGAGAGGCCCTCTTAAAAATATGAACAGTTTCAGATGCCTCTGTAACAAACATGCGGGAGACGGCCTTCTCCTGCGTGGCTCCCAAAGTGTGGCATGCACTCCCTTCCAAGCAGTGATCTGTTTCCATTTCGACTAATTTTAAAAAGGAGATAAGAACAGAGCTTTTTAGACTGGCACATGCTATTTAGCCTGCCCTGGAATGTTGCTTTTGGCCGTATCATTGCTGGTTTTAAAATATTGCTTTATTTTAGTGGTTTTACTGATTTATGTGATTTTGTGATTTTTTTTAGCTAAATGTGATTTTATCTGTTTTTATCATTTAAAAAGTTTATAACCTGTCTTGAATGCTATCTTTTAGTGGAAAGGTGGTGTATAAACAAACAAACAAACAAACAAATTTTAATTAAAAATCTTGATTAATACATTGTCAATTTAATTCATGATTTTAATTGTTTTATGAATAATTTTATTGTGAGACACCCTGAGTAGACATAGTCTAAAAGAGCGGGATAAAAATCTAATAAATATATAAATAAAAATAAATTTAATATTTCCAATATATTACTTCCAAATACAGAGGGGTTGTTTGGAGGACATTTTTCAGTGTTGGATTTTTTTTACATATTTATTTATAAAACAGCTATTTCGGCCCATACTGGTCTGCTGGTTTCCACCTCTGATAATAAAATGTTAAAATTCCAATGTTTTTGTTTCTAATATATATAGAACTCAAGTGTCTCGAAGAAATTTTTGGGTTTTAGAATAACATTATTTGTGAAACACCTGTCTATACCCATTCTGCTCTAGTTTTAATACTTTCCAAGGTTTTTCATGCCCCTTTCTCCCCGCTTACTGATGTGTAACACACACACTCTATAAGGAAGATTCTTCTGTAGTAAACCTGGTAACAAGCATTTTAGTCCATTCACAACTTCCCCTGTTATAAAACAGTTTGTTTTATTGCAAATAACATGTTCTGTCAAGGAGTGACCCTTCTATTTATGTCTAGGTGTGAAACACGTTTTCAGAAAATTCCTCCAGCATATTTGCAGTTGAGCATTTTATGAGCATGATCCCCCACCATTGAAAAGAACAATTTTTGATCATGTCTTCCTAGACCTTCATTATTTTTAATGTCTGCAAGAAATAATTTTGATGTGATGCCCAGAAAATGAACCTGTAGTTTTGAGGCTAATGCAAGTCCACATGTTCTAGTACAAAACTTTTACAAGGGCAACATTGTGTAAGGGCAGATAGATAAAACTTGCATGACCGGTTTTAACCAGCAGCATGTTCTTAACACTTCTGTGATTTTCTCTCTCTCTTTTTTGCTTTTATTAAGAAAAACATAGATAACGAATTGATTCAAAACCTCTAGTATATTTACTTGGAACTAAACTTGCATGAGATTACATCCAGAATCACTCAGAATGTAATTACGGGATTCTGAAGGAGGTGGGAGAAAAGAACTGTTTTTGTCTCATTGCAGTTATGACCCTTCAGTAGTCCAGTAAAATTCCTCATCTGTACTGCTCTTATAATAACAGTAAAACTACAGAGCTGGAAGGGACCCTATGGATCATCAAGTCCAGCCCTTGTCAAGGAGATCCAACGGGGAATCTAACTCCCGACATTTGGCATCTGCAGCCAGATGCCTAAACTGTTGGATTATTTGCTATTAAAGATATTTCAGATAAATGCTGAGAATCCTTGACTCAAAAAGAAAGGACCACCAGAATATCCACAGCCATGTAGAATACTCAGTGTTTATCTGAAATATCTTTAATAGCAAATAATCCAACATAAGCTTATGGGCCCAGGTGATGAATAGTCAGGTTTTTTTTGTTTTTTTGTTAATGTAACCCATTATTTGTTGTTGCATTTTTTCACCCATTTTTGTTGTTGTTGCATTGCTGGCTAAAAGAACCTTTTTTGAAGGGGGGAAAGTG
Source organism: Pogona vitticeps (assembly GCF_051106095.1). Lineage (NCBI taxonomy): Eukaryota > Metazoa > Chordata > Lepidosauria > Squamata > Agamidae > Pogona > Pogona vitticeps. Next base: position 185,517,489 of record NC_135786.1, read on the forward strand.
GGTGGGATATGATAAATTATGGCTACAGGAAGCTTGGAGATTTTGCCTTCATTTACAAAGGAGGATTTTTCCTTGTGGAAGCTCCAATTAGAAACTCTTTTAATGAGTAAAGGGATATATGGAGAAATAATGAGTGGTCCTCCTTCACAAGAGAGAGCTGAAGCTTTGGCTAAGTGGCAAAAGAGTCACTGTTATGCTAGAGCCATAATTCTTCATAGCCTCACTTGTAAACAGATGTGCATAGTAAGGAAAGGTACTATTGCTAGACAAACGATAAAGGCAATGGAAAATACATTTGAGTTCTCCAGTTCAAAATCCCTAATTATTTGGATGGAGAAGTTAATGGGCTTAAAGCTAAACTCAAAGGATGAATATGAAGAGCATATAGATGCATTACTACACATTCTTTCTAAATTAGAAATGTGTAATATGGAATTGAGTGGGACGTGGTGGCGCTGCGGGCTAAACCGCAGAAGCCTGCGCTGCAGGGTCAGAAGACCAAGCAGTTGTAAGATCGAATCCACACAATGGAGTGAGCTCCCGTTGCTTGTCCCAGCTCCCGCCAACCTAGCGGTTCGAAAGCATGCAAATGCAAGTAGATCAATAGGTACCACCTCAGTGGGAAGGTAACAGCGTTCTGTGTCTAAGTCGCACTGGCCATGTGACCACGGAAGATTGTCTTCGGACAAACGCTGGCTCTATGGCTTGGAAATGGGGATGAGCACCGCCCCCTAGAGTCGAACACGACTGGACAAAAATTGTCAAGGGGAACCTTTAATATGGAATTGAGTGATAGCCTACTTGTTTGGCAGCTTAGGACCAATTTTGCCCCCTTTAAAAGTATTGTCAATACAAAGCAAATTACTTTTGATGAGGCACTGAACTGTTTACTTGAGGAATGTGTGCGGCAGAATACTGCATATGGTTCTAATGAATATTATGGATCAAGCTACAGTGTGAGAGGCAAAGGATACAATAAGGCCCCGCCCTGCACAAAGCTAATTAAATGTTTCAGCTGTGGAAAAATGGGACATATGGCTAGGGAATGCTGTGTTCCAAAGGGCCAATTAGCTAAGAAAGGACAATTTGCAAGCACTAATTTTAGGGTAGAAAGAGGCAGAAGAAAAGTAAATAGAAGTTTTAACCAAACACTTTTTGTGGCTTATGAGAATGTGCAAGTTCCTGAAGAGCTACATGACTTATGGTTAGTAGACTCTGGCTGGAGTACACATTCTACAAATAATGAAAGATTTTTTCAGACTTTTGACAAAAGTGCTTCTGGAGAAATTAAAGTAGCAAATGGAGAAGGTATTTAAAAGGGCAAAGGAAATGGTACACTTATGTGTCAAATAATAATGTGTTTCAAATGTGTTATATGCCCCAGAATTGGAATGCAACTTGCTAAATGTCTCTGCTTTAGATAAAAGGGACTTTGAATTAAAGTTCAAGGATAGAAAGTGTATAGTGGAGAAGGATAATCAGGTATTCCTTGAAGCTTCTGAAACTAATGATGTGTATAAAGTAAATCTCTTAAAGGAACAGGAGATAGCCAGTGCAGCTCAAGCCCAGCAGAATACTGAAGCTGACCTGCAACTGTGGCACAGAAGATTGGCACACTGTGATTATAAAGCTATCCTTGAGCTCCAGAACAAAGGTTTAGTAACTGGAATTAAGGTATGGTACAGACTGTATGTCAAAGTGTGTGCATTGTTAGGCCTACCTTTCATCCAAACCCTGCAAAAAGAAGTACAGTACTAAGGTGTTGGACTTAATATATACTGATTTGTGTGGACCAATTAAGGTTCCATCATGAGCAAACAACAAATATATATTGACTCTAGTGGACAATTTTTCAAGACACGAGCCAGAAGTGATTCCAGAGCCTGAGGTCAGATGCTCATCGCCTGTCTTAGTCTTTAAGAATTTTACAGAGATGTGGACCAGCAAACCGGGATGCCATAGAACAGATGATAGCTGCAGAGAGTGCCAAATAGAGATAGGCTGCAAGAGAAGAAATGGAAGCCTTGCATAAAAATGGAACATGGACATTAACAGAACTCCCACCTGGAAAGAAAGCCATAGAATGTAAATGGATTTTTAAAGAAAAGAAAGACACCAATGGAGAAATTGAACGTTTTCTTCAAAAATATGGAGAATATGATGAGACCTTTGCTCCATTTGTCCAGCATTCTACTGTATGTATGTTCCTTAGTATAGCAGCCTCTAGAAAAATGCAGGTTAAACATCTAAATATTAAAACTCCATTGTTATACGGGGAGATCAGAGAGGAACTGTACTTGGAATAGCCATCTGGCTTTAGAGATGAGGAACATCCTGATTATGTTTGTAAGCAAGCTAAAAAGGGTTTGTATGGCCTTAAGCAGGCTGCCAAAACTTGGAGTGAAAAGCTGAAGAAAATGCTGTTAGAACAAGGTTTTAAGCAAGGGAGTGCAGACCAATGCATACACAAGAACCAAAGATGGACAGTTAGCTTTTATTTTATGTTATGTGGATGACCTGCTTATAAGTATTTATAAACAAAGTGAATATAAAGAAATAGTAAGTACGCTCAGTCATGAGGTAGAAGTAAAAGAACTAGGAGATGCTAGATACTACCTTGGCATCCAAATTGAGAGAGAAGTAAATGGGTCTCTCCTTTTGAGCCAGAAACAAAAGATACAATAACTGAGCTATTAAATACATTGGGTTTGCAAGAAGCTAACATTGTAGCAACCCCTATGCAAACCTATTTTTAAAAAAATAAGGATGAAACTGATCCTCTACCAAATACAGTGGGGTCTCTACTTAAGAACGTCCCTACTTAAGAACAATCCAACTTAAGAACAGCTCCATTTGCTAAATTTTACTTCTACTTGAGAACAGAAATCCAAGATAAGAACAGGAAAAAAAAAACCTTTCCTGCTCTTTTTTTAACCTTAGGTCATCTTAGGTTTAAAAAAAATTCTCCCCCTAGTGGTAGAGTACGTATTAACCAGCTTTGCATTAGTTCCTATGGGAACTAATGCTTCAATGTACGAACACACCTCTACATAACAAAAAAAAAGCCAGAACGGATTAATTGGTTTTCAGTCCATTCCTATGGGAAATTTTGCTTCAAGTTAAGAATGTTTCAACTTAAGAACACCATTCCAAAACGGATTAAGTTCTTAAGTAGAGGTTCCACTGTAGTTTCTATGGACGGAAAAGAGCAGATACAGATTAAATGGTTTTCAATGCATTCCTATGGGAAATGCAGATTCAACATAAGAACTTTTCAACTTGAGAACCACCTTCCAATACGGATTAAGTTCTTAAGTAGAGACCCCACTGTAACAGTGAATATAGAAAAGCCATAGGGAAACTCCTATACCTGTTGAACACTACTAGACCTGATATAGCAACAGCTGTGGGAATTTTGAGCAGAAGAGTTAATTCTCCTACACAAGCTGACTGGAGTGCAGTTAAGAGAGTAGCTAAATATCTAAAGGGCACAATAGAACTTAAGTTAAAGCTACCAGCTAGTAACTCTCCAAGACTTGTATGCTATACAGATGCAGACTGAGCAGAGGATAGTGTAGAATATAAATCCATCAGTGGGTTCTTATTTTTATATGGTGATGGTCTAATATCATGGGCTACAGCTTTATCATCCACAGAATCAGAGTTGATAGCAGCATCTGAGGCATGCAGAGAACTCCTGTGGGTGAGAAAACTTCTACAGGACTTTGGAGTGGAAGTAGCAGAGCCATTCCAAATGATGGAGGACAACCAAAGTTGTATTAGGCTATTACAAGCAGAGAGGATAAATGCCCGCACAAAACACATTGGCGTGAGAAACCAGTTTATGCGTGATCTCCAAATGAATGGCATGATTCAGATGACATATTGTTTGGCCAAAGAAATGATAGCCGACATCCTGACCAAGCCATTGCCTAGAGACTGTTTCCAGTACCTACAAGAGAAGATGGAACTTGTGGTCAGCTCATGCATGAAGCATTGAGAAGGGGTGTTGGGTTTTTTCTTTTCTTTTCTTACAATGCAATGCAGCCATGCATGTACCTCCTTCTTTTTTCTACCATGTATCAGGCTATTACAGTAATAAATACACCTGTTTTTTCTTCTTCTCTGGGTATACAGGAAAGCCTTATCTACCTTTTCATCAGATGCTAGTAGATAGCAGAAGCAGTTGCTGTGTGTTGTATTTGTTGCTTTTACCTTGATTTGCTTGCTCGTTCTTGGTTTCAGCTTGCTTTATGTTTTTTCTCCTGAAGCCAAGTCATTTTGTTTCTGTTTTACTAGCAATTTCTTTTTTGGTATGCATTTTTTTGTCTTGTATGTTTAGTAAAGTTTGTGTTACATTTTTACATACAAGCTCTTAGAGTTTTTAAATTAAGCCATGCATAGCAAATGGGAGTTTTTAAGTCTGTTTGATTTTTTTAATATAGTAGATGTACTTTGGGTTACTTCTTTATATATATTGTTTACTGACTTCTTTTTTTCATTCACCTCCACTGAAATTAGAGTTTCTGATAGAAGCCACTGGTAATGGTGCAGCTAAAAATACTGTAAATAATAAATAATATCAACCCATGGGGTTACTACTAAACAAAATCTCAAGTTATTCAATTGTACCTTCCCATCCACTTGCCTTTTCCTTATCTCCCTGGTCAGTGAACATATTTTCCAATGGAAATCCCAGCAGAATTCTAGCTGTGTTTTGCACTAACCATTGATCACAGAGCACCTAAGGCTTCTGGTACCTTGGGTACCAGAAACCACAGCCATAGACAGGCATCTCTGAGAATGAAAAACTTGCTTATTCCTGAGAAACTATAGTGTAAGGGAAATAACCTTGCTGTTGATAGGGTTACCAACCTGGCAGATCTCAAAAGTCATTTTTACCTTTTAAAACTGCTATGTCCTTATCTACAGTATTTTTATTCTTGAAGCCCTATACTTCAATGTTCTGTACTTGAAGGACATTCAAGTAGAGGGCATTCCTGTACTTCAACGTCTGAAACTTGACAGGAAAGAATTTTGGTGTGGGGCACAACAGCACAAACAATATCCAGTATGGTTCGGGAACCTCAAGGTCCTGAGGCCAAATCCGGTTCGGGTCCCATTTGGGGTTTTTCCAGATAGCCGTGGTCTCTTCCCCATGATAGTTTGTTGGCCATTTCTCAGCTAAAAGATTGAAATGTTTTCATTTAGAGGCAGTAAAGCCTTTATGCTAAAAATTGGCTGGTGTTTTTGCTTGTACCCTTTCCTCTTTAGTTCCACCCACTACTTGAAAGTGGCCTCTGAGAACCCCTCAGAACTCAATGGGGCTCCTTGACTCAGAGAGGTATGTCACCCTTGTGATAATGCCTTTTGGTCCTTAGAAAAACATATATCACAAAATACTCAGAATCAGTGCATATTTTATTCTGCAGCTGAAGGAAATTATGAAAAAAAAACCCTCAATTTTCTCACTGGAGAATTTATTTTCCTAAAAAAATAAGGTCCCTTCTCCTGGTCTCCTTACCTGAAACAAGTAATGTTTATTTACCTTTATTGATAAAACTAAACCTGCAGCAAATGACGTGTATCAGACACTCTCACCCTGTTTAGGACTATCCAGCATGTCATCCTGGTGCCAACATTCTCTGAGATCCCAGCAACAATAAGCAGCTAATATCTTACCTAACGGGATTTTACTGCCTTGAATCCCTGCCCAGATCCTCATGGCATTCCATCCTACCACATCATCACAAGGGAATGAACTTTATCTTGAAAACTTTAAGAGTGTTTGTTTTAAAAATGATTTACCACACTTGACAATGACTAGATTTCCTAAATTAAAGCTGAGCTATTGTTGCTCTTATGCATCTCACATTATGCAGAAAAATGCCCAGGACCCAGACTAGTAAATCTCTCAGTATGGATCAAGTCGCTCATAAAACAAGCGTCCAGGCCAAGGCTTCTAATTGGATTTCTGCTGCTCTGGATGTCAGCAAAGACTTGAAAACCACCTGATTGAGGGGGTGAGGAAAACAGTGCTGGCGCCCAGCCAGGGGAGACTTCAGCGCATCCCTGGGTCTAGAAATTATCTGGCTTTCTGTCTCTTATTTAGTCTGCTTGAAGAAGAAATGCATAGTTGACAGAGTCAGTTCAAATGCTGAAAGCAAGCTAGTCTTTGAACCTTAGTGTTAATATTCAGATTTAGCAACAAATGAACAGTATTAGTTGGTCATGTATCTTAAAGCACAGAAAAAGGATGGCAAACTTGATTCTAAACTGTCTGGTTAAAATGTACTGTTCAGTTGGCCCGAAAAAGGTACTAAAGCAACTTAGATTTTGGATTTTCTTCTTAGGGACAACATATTTGCCTTTGCTTCTAGTGTATATGTGTACCTCTGTTTAAATATAACATTTACTTTTTCTATTTGCTTTTCTGTGAATGGCTGTGATGCCTTCTGTAACATTCAGATAATTAGAAAAAGGGTGTGTGTGTGTGTGTGTGTGTGTGTGTGTGTGTGTGTGTGTGAGAGAGAGAGAGAGAGAGAGAGAGAGAGAGAGAGAGAGAGATGTAGAAATAGAAATGTAATGTGACCAAGCCAGGATCTGTTCAGCAGCTAAATTTGTGAGATTTGATACACAGAGTGCAGAGAATGGTGTTGCAGCAAAGTAATTTGTTGTTTAACATTATTGGATGGTAAGCTGGTTTAATTACCTAGCTACAGGCCCACCGTTTGGAAGTTCAATTTCCCCTGGGGATTGTGAAAGAAAAGCCAGCCTGCGTAGCCTCAGAAAAGAAACACAGCCTCAAAATACGCCCAGAAGAAAGGAATTACTTCTATATTCCTTAGAAAACTCTGGAAAGGGTCATAATGAGTTAGAATTGACTTGATGGTACACAATTATCATGAGAGGGGGAAGAAGTGGAAGAGATAGCAAAACAGCCCATATAAATAAATGGTGGTTTAGGCATCTGTCTGCAGAGCCAGAGGTTGAGAGATTGATTCCCTACTTTGCCTCCTTGGAGATGAACCAGCCTGTGTGGCCTTGGGCAAGCTGCACAGTCCCAGGGTGCCTTCAGAAGAAAGGAATGGTAAACCACTTCTCTGTATTCTCTACCTGGGAAACCCTGGAAATGGTTGTCATAAGTCAGAATCAACTTGACAGCACACAATTATTACTATTAAATACATAAAAATGCGTTTCTCATGTAAATATATACATATGGGAATGAATGTGTTTAGAATACCATCAAAAGGAATTTTATTGATCTGATGGACTGCTCAGCATTTTTACTATAGATTTTATTCATCCATTTAGATGGCACACCTGTGCATATTTTCACTGTTAGCTGTTTCTGAGTATAAATGGATAGCATTTCACTGTTAGGCTGCAGTCCTACAAACACTTATTGGGGCAAGAAGTAAGTTTGAACTGAATCAAATTCATATAGGTTCATGATGATAAGTAATAAGAATGGTATAAAGCTACCAATATTTTAAAAATCACATTAGATGGATGCAAAACCAGGGATTCTTATGGCACTTTACTTGGTTTTTATGAATCCATGGCTTGCTTCTGGGGGTGGAGAGGATACTGAGTTCTTTATCTTCATGTAGGACTTCCTTTTTTTGGCAATCTTAACATTGTTATTTTTCTGAAAGTGTAAAGATTCTTTCCTGCAGGACTTGGGTATTTTTATAAAATTCATAAAAGAGTACATCAAAAGTCATAGTAGGTGACAAATGTTAATATTTGTCAAAGCCTCCTGCTTTGATCATCCATATCTATTTTCTAAGAGCTTGACAGATGTGGCCTGTGGTTTGGCTTCAAACATCTTCCGCCCCCAAAGTGCTTTGCTCAGTGTCTAATCCATTTGATCCTCCACTTGTTTTCTCTACAGTTCTGGGGAGGGAGGGGCGAGTGGGTAGCAACTGACTTCCAAACTTTGGTCTGGCTGAAGAACTGTGCCTAAAGAACAAGAAAAGGTTATTCCCTTGCTGTTTTGAAGGCCTTGCTTTGTTTGCCCAGAGTTTCTTTGAGAAGCAAAACTTCTACCTGGTTCTTACTGCTGACTTTCTTTTGGTTGCCTCCCTTTGTGCTGTACCCATTTACATGCTGCCAGCTGGTCAGTGATGGAAATGGCCAAGAAGAATAAGTGATCCAGTGGTGATCCAGTGGTGCCATCTCAGGAGTACTTTGGGACAGGAGGCCAGGCCTCACTCACTGGAACAAGGATGGAGAGCCAAAGGGTCTGGGGCCAAATCCAGCCTTCTTGTTCATAATTTGGCCCTCTGACACTCCCCAGAAGGACATTTGCCTTTCGTCATGACACCACCCTTTGATGGTTTTCCAAGATTAGTTTGGATTTCCCATTCTAACGGCTTAGGAAATGTCTCTCATAACACTTGGCAGTATATAGTTTATGCCAAAACATTTTAGTATTTTTGATCCCATCCTTTTGCCTTTGGCTCCACCCACCACTGGAATTCAGCCTCATTCCCCTCTTTAGAATTTCTCTGATTCTGAATTGAGCCCTTAGGCTGAAAGAGGTTCCTACCCTTGTAGCAGAATGAGTGGGTTGCCCTGGGGGTGGGGGCAAGAATCTGCTGTGTACTGCCCTCTAAACAGGTGGGCAGAGAAGGACTCGGTACTGACAGGTCCGTCCACTCTTATATCCCTACACTTCTTTTCTGAGATATTTTTATTGCCTTTATTTAAAGTATCTGCTGTGAATAAGAAATTGTCATACGTTTTTGTTTCTAAATTTTTTGTTTTAAATCTAGAGAGTTGGTTCCAGAATAGGCAGAGTTAACTTGATGGAATCAATGGGATGTAAGTTAATTACAGCAAACTTCTCATCCATTTTGGTTAGTCTGTTCTAATATGACTAAATCTGGAACCAACTCAGAATAAATACCAGGGCCCCATTAATTTAAATACAGTCATTATAAATCCTATTGAAAGCCATGTAATTAGTAAATTGCAAATAGCAATCTATTTGAATGGAAATTAGACACAACTGACACTAGTTGGATTGAAGCCCAGGAATTTAGCAACTTTTTTTCATTGAAAAATGTCCCCAAAGGCATTACTTTCTTAAGCTGTTTTTGCAGGCATTTCCTGAAGGACTTTCCAATAGAGTACAGACTTTGGTGTTTTCCACACTTTAGTCACAGTGCATTATTCTCCTGCTGAACATCACTTAAGTGCTGGTGATTTCTGGTTCGTTATTATAATCTGTTGTTGTTGTGTGCTGCCAAGTCAGAACTGACTTAGGAAAAGGTAAAGGTTCCCCTTGACAATTTTTGTCCAGTCGTGTTTGACTCTAGGAGGCGGTGCTCATCCCCATTTCCAAGCCACAGAGCCAGCATTTTGTCCGAAGACAATCTTCCGTGGTCACATGGCCAGTGCGACTTACACACGGAACGCTGTTACCTTCCCACTGAGGTGATCCCTACTAATTTACTCGCATTTGCATGCTTTTGAATCGCTAGGTTGGCAAGAGCTGGGACAAGTGAAGGGCGCTCACTCTGTCACGTGGATTCGATCTTATATCTGAAGATCTACAGATCTTACAGCACAGAGGCTTCTGCGGTTTAACCTGCAGCGCCACCATGTTCCCATAAGGAACTGACTTACAGTGACCCTAATAGGGCTTTCAACGTAGGTGAGATATTTGAGGAATGATTTTACCAGTTCCACTTCCCCAGTCAGTTTCTACATCCAAGTAGGGTTTCGAACACTGTTCTCTAAAGTCCTGGTCCATCACTGTCCAATACACCACACTGAGTACCTCTAAAATTTACATATGCATAACTTCAGGTGCACAATACGCAAATGCTAGGGATGCAACACTGGAGGGAAAAAATAGTAAACAGATGTACAGAAAACCAAAACAAGAGGGGCATTCAAATTATTTTTGCTGGCCCATTTTACTCCCTTAATAGTGGCAACATGTGGGTTGCAGGTCTCTCAAGTCACATATTCATGATGGCCAAGAGCAGGCATACACACTGGTCATTGATTCCCTAGAGTAGGGAGACTAATCCTGTCCTGACCAGTTTAGGGATCTAAATGAGTTGAGTCTCATAGGAATCAGATGTTGGGGGTTTCCTCTAATGCCTCCCACAGTGAAAGAAGGCTAGTCAATGGGACTGCTCAGCTATCCTTTTAAGGGGAGGAAAGAAGAGCCTGCCCATTAAAGACTCTGACTCTGTTTCCTGCAGGAGGAGGTGGTCAAACTGGTATCTATACAGGGCAGGCCTTTTTCTCCCCACCCCCACCCCCACCCCTGAAACTCTAGTACTGTAAAGTATGTGAAACAGGGAACTGGCTGAGTTGTAAGGAGATTCTCTGAAGTGGGTGGGGGGAGATGAATGGAACAAGATGTGTGGGGAAACAGAAGAGGGATGGGGATGGAGAAAAGAGACTTTTGGGTAATGTGGGCAGCATATAAGTTAAATAAATAAATAAATAAATAGATAGATAGATAGATAGATAGATAGATAGATAGATAGATAGATAGATAGATAGATAGATAGATAGATAGATAGATAGATAGATAGATAGATAGATAGATAGATAGATAGATAGATAGATAAATAAATAAATAAATAAATAAATAAATAACTGGAGACAATGGAGCTGAGGAGCACTAAGAGAGGAAGGGAAGAAAAGAAAGGAAAAGTGTAAGGTGGGTGCGAGAAAAATGTGGTCCATGGGCTGCAGACAGCGACCCAGGGGCCGAAGTGCCCCACCCCAGCACCTTTGGGGTCCTTCAGCATCCCACACAAACTGTGTGGGAAAAAAGCTCCCTAGATCCCCTTGTGGATATTTTGAGCCTTTCCTCACTTCAGTTTTGTTTTTGTTTTTAAATATTTCAAATTGGGCACTAGAGGGGGAAAAGGCAGCTTTTTCAGTGTTTTTTTAAAAATGAAAACACTTTTTGTACCCCTTCCCCAAAATTGGGGTGTGAGGCCACAGGAGTGGGTTCAGCCTGCCAAGGTCCAAGCATGGCCGTTTGTGACTGCTGGATAGCCAGAGGTTGCCCTCCCTAATCAGGTCTCCTCTGTCCTTTGTTTTCTCAGTCTCTTTTCCATTCTCTTTGGGAAATCTCCCTTTATTATAAACATTTAGGTATGCTGCTGTATCAGTGGAATGATTCTGAATGACACATTTTGCCTTCGTTGCTTCCATATCGGTTTCCTAGTTAGGGCCGTGACAAACTCTGCCTCTTTATTATATTGCATTTTTCTCAATCCCACTTTCTGTTCTCTTTCTTGTATGAATTAGTGAGATTTCTCCTCATCCTGCACAGAACTATGTGCATATTTTGATAAGAGCTTGTCCTGTCATACACAGTTTTGTATATATGTTGCTTAATGCACATAATTTTTGCACAGGTTTTGCACATTTCTTCTAAATAAAGTGTATTTGTGTTTATTTTTCAGGGAGATGCATTTTCAGTAATGGGCATTTACTTACTTCATAATTAGAGAAAGAAGAAAAAGGATTTCCTTCACTGTCAGGCAGTTGGAAAACACATACACATTTTATCGATAGTACTACTGATCATGTATTGCCAAAATTGGTAAACAAAAAGCAAACCAAGTCATCTAATTTGTATTTCTTTACCATCCTAGGAAAAAGAGACTAGATCTTAATGTCTCAACCTTCCCACTTGCCTTGGTGTACTGGAGCTAGAGTATACAGGATCTAAGCCCAAGGCAATTTCTGTTCAGGAGGGATTGTGATATCACCTACCCATCCAACAGTCCTCCCCCCTCCCTTTTTTCTATTCCTAATGAGCTTATCAGCAATCTTTACAATTCTAGGGAAAGAAATGGCTTTTCCAAGGAGCAGTATAATGTTGCAACCTATCCTTTGTTATCTCCTTCCTGGATGCATATTTTAAAGTGGGGAGTGTGTTTCAGAGAGTAATGCCATCCACAGGCTAGATTCCAGTACAAGTCTGGACATCTAGCAAGATCACTTGAGGTGGAATGGTCAAAGCTGACACATCAGACTAAAGGGACATCTATATTAAAAGGCAGCACTGCAGGCTTCCCTGCCCTGCCCCTTCATCTGAGTGGGTGGATGCAAAAGGAGGCAGAGGAGGAAAGTGTGCATTGCCTGGGAAACGGGTGAGTGTATGGAGGAGGCAGGAGAAAGTAGTGTGCAGCGCCCACAGAACACCTGTGTGGACTCAGTGCCAAACTAGGCAGAACCACTAAATTGTGGTTTGTGCTCACCTATGCTCTTAGAGCAGAGGTCGTCAACCCCCGGTCTGTGGCCCATTGCTGGTCCGTGGCTTGACCCTGACCGGGCCGCGGAGACAGACCTTCCGCCGTCCCCCCTCCCCCACCCACACTTGGAGGCGGTGGCGGTGGGGGATAGCCAAGAGCCCGGGAGGCAAGAGCATGGCCGGGTGCTCTTCTGGCTGCTTTCCTCCAGGCAGCGGCGGCGGAGGGGGGTGGGGTAGCCAAGAACCTGGAGGCAAGAGCATGGCCGGGTGCTCTGGCTGATCTCCTCCCAGCAGCGGCAGCAGAAGGGGGTGGGAGTGGACAAGAGCTGGGAAGCCGTGAAGACAGACCTCCCCCGCCCACCCCTGCACACACACCCCTCCCCAGAGCTGCTTTGCGCACGTGCTTGCCAGCATGAGCGCTCCCTCACCCCTTCATGCAAGTGCCCCACGCGCAAAGCAGCTGTGGGGAGGGAAGTGCGTGCAGGGGTGGGCAGGAGGTATACCTTTGTTTTGGCAGCGGCGGCTGTGGGGGTGGGGATGGTCCAGAGCCAGGAGGCAAGAGCATGGCCGGGTGCTCTGCTGACCTCCTGGTGGGCTCTAACAAGGCCAGGGTGGGCGCTCCTTGCTGCTATCAGCAGGCTGATGTCTCCAGCTCCGGAACCAGTGGCTGCATTTGAATTTCCCACGGAGGGTGGCGAGGAGCACCGGCACCAGCCTCATTGGAGCCCGTCGGGAGGAGAGCAGCCAGAGGGAGCCCCCCAGCCATGCTCGGATTCCCAGACTGCCGCCGCCGCTGGCACACGTTTATAAAATTGCATTTATAACCAGTGTTAAAGACAGTTAATTAAACCAGAACTGACATTCCACATATTCACCAAATAAGAAAGCTATTTTGTCTTACACCTGGCGGCGGCTGCTCTACTCCCCCACATAAGGACTTGTGTGGGGGAGTAGAGCAGCCTCCACCAGGCGTAAGGCGAAAGAGCTGCCCAGCCCCTTTCGACTCGGAGTGGAGTTCAAAACGAAGCAAGGCAAAGGTTAATAGAGTTTTGTCAAGAGAACAAGCTGGTCATCACAAACACTCTTTTCCAACAGCACAAGAAGTGACTCTATACATGGACATCACCAGATGGGCAATACGGAAATCAGATGGATTATATTCTCTGCAGCCAAAGATGGAGAAGCTCTATACAGTCAGCAAAAACAAGACCTGGAGCTGATTGTGACTCTGATCATCAGCTTCTTATAGCAAAACTCAAGCTTAAACTGAAGAAAGTAGGAAAAACCACTTGGCTAATCTAAACCAAATCCTTTATGAATACACAGCAGAAGTGAAGAACAGATTTAAGCAGGTAGATTTGGTGGACAGAGTGCCTGAAGAACTATGGATGGAGCCTCATAACATTATACAGGAGGCAGCAACAAAAACCATCCCAAAGAAAAGGAAATGCAAGAAAGCAAAGCGGCTGTCCAAAGAGGCCTTACAAATAGCAGAGAAGAAAAGGGAAACCAAATGCAAGGGAGATAGGGAAAGTTACAGAAAATTGAATGTAGACTTCCAAAAAATAGCATGGAGAGACAAGAGGGCCATCTTAAATCAACAGTGCAAAGACAGAGGAAAATAATAGAAAGGGAAAAAACCAGAGATCTGTTAAAGAAAATTGGAGATATTAAAGGAATATTTTGTGCAAAGATGGACATGATAAAGGACAAAATGGTAGGGTCCTAACAGAAGCAGAAGACATCAAGAAGAGGTGGCAAGAATACAGAGAGTAATTATACCAGAAAGATCTGGATGTCCCAGACAACCCAGAGAGTGTGGTTGTTGACCTTGAGCCTCTCTTGGAAAACTCAACAATGGCCAGAGGACTGGAAAAGATCAGTCCATATCCCAGTCCCATGCTGCAACTACCGTACAATTGCACTCATTTCACACGCTAGCAAGGTTATGCTCAAAATCCTACAAGGTAGGCTTCAGCAGTATATGGACTGAGAACTCGCAGAAGTACAGGCTGGATTTCGAAGGGGCAGAGGAACTAGAGACCAAATTGCAAGCATGAGCTGGATCATGGAGAAAGCCAGACTTCAACTACTACATTCCTTTTGTTTTTCACCCCATTTATATTAATTATATTAATATTACATATATTTGTAATATTAATTTTATAGCAAGCCTACATTGTGCCATGATTCGCCATCCTTGAGTCCTGGAATATTTGCTTGATTGGAGGGTTTATGAGGCATCTTTTAAAAAATATGTTTATTATCTTAATTTATGTTGTATAGTTATGTTATTTTCTTGGAAACCACTCAGAATAGTGACTTGTCTAGTAGATGAGTGGAGTATAAGTTTAAATAAAATATAATCAGATGCTCTTGATAGAACAAGAGCATTCTACTATATTTCTGTGCAGGAGTATGTATTTTTTGACACATAGTAGGAGTGCATCTCCCTTTCTGTTCTTTCTGGTTTTTTCCAGAATTAATGCAGGAGTAAGGAAGAGTAGACATTGAAACAGAGCTTTGTCAAGTGTCCTGCAATTGTTGTTCACTTACAGCAGAAAGTGGCTATAGCTGCTCTTCTACTTTCTCCTTTGGGAATGATTTCACATTGTCTAACAGCAATGCTTGTTGCTTACATAGTGTCATGTGGTGCTCTCTCATAATAGGTGCAACTTTTTCTCCATTGAAGTCAGTGACAATACGTTGCAGTGCCAGTCTGCACCCATTGACATTAATCATCAACTTCTCCTGAGTAATTCTAAAGAAGCAAAGAGAGGGGACTTCTCTTGCTTGTCCTCCTCTTTGCTCTTGATTTTATCTTCTTTCTTGGAAAGGATAAGGTTCTATTGTTCTCCTTTCAAGATTACTGGAGTGGGCACTTGAATCATCTGCACAGTCACCTTTAATGTGATTGTCTGTGTGAGCTCAAATGAAAATGTGGTTTGCTTAAGGGTGACAGTCAACCTGGCTACACTTCAGAACGTGTGGATGAGCTGGCCAGCTGGTCTTCCAGCATACTGCTTCATCTGTCATACTGCTCTCCCAGTGGGTCATCTTTCCCATCTTGAACTACACACAATACAACAGCCATAGGAATATATTACACTCCCACCTTTATGGAGTATTTGTATCTGGGAGTGACCTGAAGAGGTATATTAATGTCTGGCAGCAAGTTCAGTTCTGAATGCATCTGGTATTGAAACACTTGTTGTTCTGTATTTTCCTATCTCCTGTTAATTATATTCCCAGCGCCATTTTCAGAAAGAATAAAACAATTCAAATATTAAAACACCACAAAATTATGAAAGCAGCATAAGTTTCAAATCATGGGTATTAAAACTCTGAGAAAGAGAGATAGTGAGAGAGTAAGAGAGATTTCTCTTGTGCTAAACGAGAATAACATTTCTGAACCTATTGAGCAAATCTTTATTTAACATTTTTATTTCTTGTTTTCTTTATATGACAGCTTGTATTTTGTCAAGAAACCATCTTCATAATCAGTGCAAAAAATTCTCATGGTATTCCTTTTCCTGGCCGTCGGCCTACCTTGCAATCTTTATTATTATTAGAACTTTTACCAAAACGGGGCACAGGTGGGGACTGAACAAGCACCATTGCAAACTTTTCGTTCAGAGGCCAAGCCATCATACTGACTTTGCCATTTGGCTTGAATACTGTGGCTCCAAAGGAATTAGTAGCAATGTCACCCAATCTCTACAGACCTACTCATGTCCCAAAATGCATTTCATTTTGCCCACCCTATTCATTCCATCCAATGGCATCTCTGGCACTTGAAGCAATCTTTCTTATATAAGTTTGGTGCTCCATCTTAGTCTTTCCACATTAAAGCACCAACCCTTCTTATTTTTCCCAGAACCAATACAGGAGTGCAGGGGAGGGAGGCCTAGAGATCAGGATGGGGAGACAAACTCCTTAAACTTTCTAGCTGCATTTAGAATGGAAATCCCCTCCCTACCCCTTGCACACAATTCCAAGTCTTAGGAGGAGGGTTTCCATTAGACTCATTAGTGAAACATCCCCAATGGAATGCTTGGCCAATATGACTCTAATGCAGATGGGAAAATTCTCAGCCACTACTAGGTTTTTTTGACTGCCCCAAACTCCCACGGTATTCTCTTTGTTGAAGAAAGGAATTTTGTTATCAAACTTGGAAGTATTACTTTTTTGATTACACCGCCCAGAATCCCACAGCTACCGTGGGTTTTATTATATTGCGTCCAAGTGTGCTGAATTGTATTGCAATGTTTGTTCTGGAATGTGCTGTACAAATCTATGCAGGTTGGCTATTCCTATTGTGTTCCTTGAGGGATACTTCTGAGTAAGTATGTTTAAGACTGTAGCCCTAATCTACCAATTCTATGTTTATTTTCACTACAGCTTTTCATAGTAAAAGTAGGCATTTATCTAAGAATACCTTTGCCTTAATCTTTTTTATTTACTTAAGCCCTTCATGACCACTGATTTTGCTACTGTATTAATTTATTTTATATCATTGTTTTCGTAGTTTATTGTTCAGTTTGAAGTAACTGCTGTTTATGGCTGTGCTTGCTATCTGCTGAAATTGCTGTGAATTGGTTTTATTGGTACCTTGCGATTGTTTTTATCTGCTGCTGGCTTTTTTTTTAGTGGTACTGCATTTCTGGAGGTTTACACTGCTTTTATTTCACATATTAAGCCACTCTGAATACCACTGTGTGGCAGAATAGTGGGCAAGGAATGTTTTAGAATTTAAAATTCCAGTAAATATTGGAGAAACAGGCAAATGCTACATATGTAATTTTGGGAGAGAATTTACATCACTAGTATTTTTATTGTACTCTTTTCTCCTTCTTCTGTTGCCTCTGACCAAAGCTGAGAAAAATTACTTTTTTGGACCATAGTTCTCAGAATTTCACAGATGAAATGATGTGGCCAGGGAATTCTGGGAGCTGTAGTCATTTTCAGTTGCCTGTTGGCCATTTGAACTGTTCTTTTGGAAAGGAATTGCTATTTTCATGGAAAATAAGGGATGATGCCTGGTAGAAAGGAGAATGAAATCAGCCTTTAGAACTACTGCTTAAGTACTTTTCTTTTACTTTCGTGCTAGCAACCCTTTCCTCAATTAGGCAGAAATCATGTTCCCCAGGAGGAGGAGGTAATACAGCTTCCATCCTGGCCTGCCTGTAGGCCTCGCTGCTGCTGCCGTTGCCATCGGTAACATACTGCTCTGAGTTATGTACACTGCTTTTGTAATGGACAGTTCTGCATTTTATTCATCATAGGGTTAAGAGAAGTCAGAGGAGTCATCCAAAATACCCAAGACTACTAAATAGCTCTCCCTGTGACACCACAAGAACTCCCCAACATCCCAGATCTTAGGAGGTTTTTGTGCTTGAAATCTCTGGATATGGAATGTGGCTCACCTTCCAGCCCTAACGAAGGCATCTCATCTGAATATCACAAGTTGATTGAGCACAGATGGACAGTTGCAGCTGAATACAAAGGGAACTCACAATTGATGCTATAGAGTAGATCTGCTGGCATAGGAGTGCTCTGCCATTGGGCATATGGCCATTTCATAGAATATCTGTTGGCATGAATTTTTGTAATTTTTTTTGGTACATCTCCACATATTCTTTGCCTAATGTGTAAAACTTGTGGTCACAATGTGAACTATCTATTCATAGTAACTATTTAGCCATGTGAGAATTGAAGTAAAGTCAGTTAATGTTTTTAAAATAACTCCTACCAGAAATGCCCAAAGATCAAGCTGCAATGTGACAGATGTCAGTCATATGAGAAGCATCTATTCAGTTCTAAGCGACTTCTATCTGATTAAAAGATAACAATAGAGAGAGAGAGATGAAGGAGGGTGAGGGACATGTTGCTCCATATAAACTGTTGGATAGCTCAGTGCTTTAGGTATCTGGTTACAGAGCCAGAGGTTGGGAGTTTGGGTTTTGAACCATATTTTGAACAACACAGGGGTCCACCGCTCCTAACCCCAATGTTGTTGAAGGGAGACATGTACAATTACAGGTGATGGGTAGAGGATTGAACTGGACGAGCAGCATTGAGTACAAATCCCTGTTTTGTCATGATACCTTCCAGTGCTTGTGATTGAGAGCAAATAATTTTCTCTTGACCTAGCCCACCTGGCAGGATTGCAGTGAGAAGAAAAAGGTAGGGAGGTGGTAGCGGAGGAAAACCACAGACACCATCCAGAACTCACTGAAGGAAGGACAGGCCAAAATGAAACAAACAGAAAAATGTCTGTTTGTGTTTGTTTTTTTTCTTCCTAAATTCTCTTTTTCATAGATGGACGGCTTTCCTGTCTAGTGAGGTAATTTCGTTTTCACATTATGCTTTATGGGATATCCTTTATTTACCCAATGTTTTCCTGTCTACTCTTTTCAAGCTCCGTATCTCACATATTTTATATATACAAAGGTGACTTTTCCTTCCTTTAATGACCGTGGCTTATCAGGGCAGGCAACTGATACTGTACTCATAAATATGTCACTCTCTCTCTCTTCTCTCTGCATTATAAGAATACTCTGTATGGACCCTCCACGTTAAATCTCCTCTCCAGCAACCTACCCCTTTCTTGGCTCCTGCATACGTTCTTCCCCCTTATAGACACACCATCCAATGGCATCCGCCTGGAGTCTGCATAACTCTCCATTGGATGATATAAATAAATCACCAGTGTAAACTATCGTCAAAAGTCATTGTCGCAAAAAGTACACAGGGAATCTAAATACAAGGTCAGTGGAGCCAGTGCCTTCCGATTCTAATTAAATATTTCCTGTAAAGCCATGCCAACTGAGCATCTTGTAAGAACATTGGGAGGCAGGAGGTTGAACTCCCAAGGACCCTGTTGCCTCAAAAGCTGTTTCCTGCTTAATAACATTTAACAAGGAGAACCAAACATGCACCATCAGCAACAAAAGTCATTGTAAGCAATCCCAATATGCAAAGAACAGTGGTTTCCTCCCCACAATGTTAATGTGTGCCTTGCCGGCCCAGTCTTTCTATCATGTGGGGGTTTACTAGCATAACTCAGTTGCCTACCTTGAAGAAGGATCTTATGGATTATTCTGTATTTTGACCCTGATTCTCAGCACAGCATGGCAAAACTTCTTGTTGGTTCAGTACATGGCTTGTAAAGGTGCATAGATTTGTGTTTTGGACTACATTCCCTGGATGGCTAGGTTGACTGGGAAATTCTGGGAATTGTAGTCCAGAAACATATATCTAGGCACTCCTAATTGATTGCATGACAAAGGTCCCAGGCTCAATTTTTGGCAGCTCCAAGTAGGGCTGAGTCCTGTTATCAATGCAGACCAAGGACTGGATGCCTCACATCAATTGTATTTATTTAAAAGAAGCAGCCTCTTGCAGTAACATCCCCCCACTTTTCTCTCCATTATTACTCTTGTGGTGTGTACTTTTTAGGCTGGTTTGTGTGACTCACAGGAAGAACGTGCCTGTCTTTCAGATCTAATCAGAAGAAGTGTGGCTCAGAGAAGGGAATCTAAGGACTACCCAACACAGTTCTAAAGCTATCCACCATCATTAATGGACTGGCCTGCCTCTAGTATCATGCTTCCCAATGATCATCACAGTTTCCTGCCCAGAAGAATTCCAAAGGGGTAAAAGAAGCTACACTGGTGCATCTAAAACAAATAGTAACTTGCCTGAATTTTGGAAACTAAGTGGGGTTGGGCCTACTTAGTATTTAGATTGGGAATAACTGTGGAGTTCCTAGGGAATCTCTGGATAAGATTAGCAAACTCTGGAGAGTTATTGGCAGTCAGAGTTAACAATACTGGGTTATTTCCAAAGAAGTAGCTGTGCTTATCTGTCTCAGCATGTGAGACAAAAGCAAAATAGTGTAATGTAGCACTTTGAGTGTTAGTTTTCAGGCATCAAAAGCCACTTCCTCAGAAACAGGAGTAGAAATAAATGCCCTGTATATTCCCATGTTCGGATGAAAATACAGATAATAGATAAATAAATATATTTATTTTTTGTTACGCATGTGAAATAGAATCTGATGGCTACCTCTCTGAAATCCTTTAAGGCAGTGGTCCCCAACCTTGGGCCTCCGGATGTTCTTGGATTTCAACTCCAAGAAATCCTGGCCAGCAGAGGTGACGGTGAAGGCTTCTGGGAGTTGTAGTTCAAGAACATCTGGAGGCCCAAGGTTGGAGACCACTGCTTTAAGGAATGAATCAACACTGACTCCTCTTCTGAATCCAAGATGAATCATAGATATAGCATCAAATAGCTATGATCCTGGCTCTTTCTGTTAGTTTGTTGTAGCCCTACCAACCAACCAACCAGACAGACAGACAGACTGACAGACAAACAAACAAACAAACATACAAACAAACAGTTCTGTGGCACCTAGCATAAACTCTCGTGAACAAGAATTTACTCAAATGTATGAAGCATATTCCTAAGGTGGCAGGTTTGCATAGCCAGATGGGCAAGGTGGATTTTTATCTTCTATTACATCTCTTCGTGACACGCAGCAGATCCATAAGGATATTTGACCCAAATGGTCGAAAAGTTATGACATAGGCTTTCAACTCCCAGAAACCCACAGCTGGAATACCCACTGTTGGGTGGAAAATTCTGGGATTCTAGGCCAAAACTATAACTTTTCCCAAATTTTCCTTGCCTCCCAATTATTTAATAGTAGTTACAACAAAACACCTCCTTGTTATTTCTTCAAATTATGCTGCTGAAATGAGTTTTGTGTGGCAGGATTATCAGATCTATTCACTATTGGTACTGAGAATCATTTCTGGGCTCAGAATTCTTCAATTCTAAGTGTACATTCTTTCCCATCAGGCTTGAGCCATGGGCTTCATGGATTATAAAACAAATTAGATGCTGCAAATCTCATATCTGCATAATCCTGTCCTAGAACTAAATTGTAACATATGGGGCTCTATGCCAATGAAATGCAAAATGTCCAGCTGGTGATAATTCTATTAGAGCTTAAATGTGTGCAAAATACTTGCAGCTCCCATTCACAACAGTAAGTGGTGGTTAGGTTTTCATCAACAAGTAATACGTGTAGAGAGCTAAACTAAGTAATACATTAATTACAAACACACACTTTAGAATTATTTCTTCTTCTTTTTCACATTTAAACAAGGTGTGTGGACCTGATTGTGCCTCTCGTGAATGAGCCTTTCCTCTTCCTTTTGTATGGCAGGGGTATTTTGAAATAAAAACCAGTCGGAAGAGATTTAATCCACATCCATGTGTAATGATCCTGATTTGGATTTTACTTCCGTGCATACAAGAAATGGATCCTATATTGGATGTATATCACATAATTTATTTTAGCTGTAAGTTAGATTCAGGAATTTCCCAGTTTAATTCCCCAAAAGCAGGTCCCCAGGTGAGGCTAAGCCTCAGTCTCCCAGCTGCATTAAAAATACTGGCCAGACTTATAGCTCTGAGAGAGAGAGAGAGAGAGAGAGAGAGAGAGAGATTGAAGCATTCCTGTAACTTCTTGGCTACAAACTACTCCCACATCCATTCTGCCTGATAGTATCATTTGACTCAGTTCTTGCAAACAAACAGAAGCTGCTACAGCAATAAAAAGATGACAGCTGAAACAACCAGGCTTGGTCATCATAAGAAGTTCTTGAGGGTGTTTAGATATGCTTTGCATACTGCAAACCACAGAAAACATGGAAGGCAGTGATCTTGCTTTCATAGATTATTTACATTTCCTCATATCAGTTTGGAGTGTCCTTTGTGTGTGCTTGTAGTTTGCAATTAAAGAAGCTGCTTCAAGAAGACAAGATTTCTAGAAGCAATTGTTTAGGAACTTGACTAAGTCAGGAATTTTAATCTTTGGTCAACCAGCAAAATCCAGTTAACTCAGTATGGGTTGCATGAGATGGCATTCCTAAAACACCTAGGAAGTCTTTTCTACACACACACACGCGCGCGCGCGCGCGCACACACACACACACACACACACACACACACACACACACACACACACACACACACACACACACACACACACACACACACACACAGGGAGGGTGGCAATGGTAAGCCACTCATTGAACATCTCACATACCTTGAAAACTATGAATTGCCATAAGCTGGGAGCAATTTGACAGCAGATAATAACAACAGCAGTGACTGGGATAGGTGGTGTGTTTGTGTTAAACTATAGCCTCTTGTGAGCAAGATCTATGTCTAAAGATATATCAACTCTACACAGCCATGTCAGTTTGATACCAAGTGATACAGTATTTACCTCCAGTCAAGGCTGCTTCCTGTCTGTCTGTGCTGTTATTTAAAGTGCACAGTTTCAATAGTAGACAGAGGTTAAATAAATGCAAAAGAAGGAAATTGTGCAGTGTTTTGTTTTTTAAAAATGGTTCCATTTTGTAAGCTGTTATTTTAAAAAAGGTAATATTAACCAGAGTGTTCATACTGCCAGACTTTAAGTATAGATTCTAGAAGGTTGCATGGTTGTTGTTTTTAAAATAACCATGTAGATATTCTAACCCAGATAAATATTTTTAAACCCCATTTTTAATAGAAAAGACAAAGCATAGTGCTTGGCTTCATACAGATCTAATTTAAATGTATAGTGCTTGACTTAAAGAGGTCTAATATTTCACAATGATTTCTATGCAACTAAATGTAACTGACAGGGCAATCCTAGGGATGTTTACTCAGAAATAAGCCTGCCTCAGTTCAATGGGGCAATATTTGAGCCTTCTGTCTCAGGAGAAGATGATTTTTTGTGAATGAATTAAGGCAGGAGGAGCAAAAGTCCTGTATTGATATCAGTGAAACACATTAAATCAAAAGAAAGGAATATACTTAATTAAAATTCAAAGTCATTAAAATCCACAGTTACTCAGAAATAAGTTACATTAAATTCAGGCACTTATTTCCTTATGAATGTGCTTAGGACGTACATCAGGTGTGTATTTTTAAAGCATTTTAGCAATCACTTTACATTATTCTTTATTTCCATTGTTATGTTTCACTCCTCACAAGTTATGTTTTACTGGCTCAGATGTCACCATCCTGCTCCAGCTAGTGCAGGAAAAAACACTCCCTATGTCACTGTCTCAAGTATTGGTCCTGTGATGGGACTAGGATGAGCTCCTGTAGTTTTTTGTAATATCTCTTTCTTGCTGCCTCACTCTTCTGCTTGCAGTCAGAGGGTAGAACTAAATGTACTACAGAGAGCTCTTTGTTGGTAGCAGCATTCTCTCAAGTGTTAAAAATTATTTGACTGGCATTGCAGGAGTCCTTTTGGTCTCCCTTCTTTGCAAACTGTCTTGCTTAGTTTTGCAGGAGATAAAGGCTTTGTTTACATTGTGATGGTTCAGACACACATCTCAGGAAGGGGGTTGGTTCCTTGCTCAAACACTGCAGTCTTTTCTTGTCTCGACAGTATGCTGGGCATAATGGTTATCTGAACCTCAATAACTATCTTGCTGTAGAGCCAGGGGTTGTACGCTTGATTCCCCACTGTGCCTCCCTGAAAGGGGATGGATTTGATCTAGAACTAGAGGTAGAGAGTTCAGTTCCCTACTGTTCCTCCCTTATCCATTGAGTCCTTTTCAACTCTGCAATTTTAAACTTGAGCAGTTAGTTACCTTGAATATTAGGCAAGTATTCTTGTCAGTTTCTCCACCTTAATGAGATTCTTCTCCAAAGGGCTAATGCTACTCTCTTCTCCTCAGTACAGTGAAACAAACACGTTGTAAAAGAGCTGAGGGAGGAAGGGCAACAGCAGAGACAACGAATGGTCACATGCAAAGAATTTCAGAGGCGTGAAAGCAAGCAAGATTAACATTGCTTATTATTTTGCGTATATTTCGCAAATACAGTGGCTGCTGGGCTCCTTCCATTGCTAAACTGCCAATCTCCTCTTCTCCTTTTTCTCTTTTACTTTTTCCTGAGGCAGAAAAACTGGATTCAGAATCACCCACCCACCCGCACCCCGCTTTTCTTAGATCTCTTTATTTTATCTGGCTTTATAAAAATTCTTCCTACACATTTTGAGGCCTCCAAGTGGTGTAACTGATAAATCAAGCAGAGGTTCCTGGCTAACCTCCAAAAGTCCAGTGTTGTCTTTTGAACTCCAAACCAAATGCCGAAGCTTTGCCCTTGTTTTGCTGCATTTTGTAGCACAAAACCAAGGCCAAAATTCCAGTTGTTTTTGTACATTATATGTATTGTATTGTATAAGTATTGTATGACAAACTGTGTTTTGTATAACACTCATGTGGTTTTAGATAGCAGAGTTACATCCATGAGGGACCAATATGCAGTTAGAACTTTTCAAGGTTGGAACTACAATGAAGAGGAAAATATTGAAAATGACTTCATTTAGTATAAGAAAATGATTGCTTCCCTACTAACATTTTCATTCAGCCCATTGGCAAAATCAAAAGGGAGGGGGGGAGAAAAAGAAAAGAAGAAAAGACAAAAGACAAAAATATTTGTTGTTGTTGTTTAGTCGTTTAGTCATGTCCGACTCTTCATGACCCCATGGACCAGAGCATGCCATCGCTCTTTTTTTAAAAAACAAAACTACATTCCCATTGTATGTTTAGACAATGTACAATACATTTGTACAATACTTTTTTCATCCAGCCTTTTACAGGTGGGATGCTGTATCCTATACATTTACTGTATAGTATAGGGAGATGACAGGGACGTGGTGGCGCTGCGGGCTAAACCGCAGAAGCCTGTGCTGCAGGGTCAGAAGACCAAGCAGCCGTAAGATTGAATCCACGCGACGGAGTGAGCCCGTCGCTTGTCCCAGCTCCTACCAACCTAGCGGTTCGAAATCATGCAAATGCAAGTAGATAAATAGGGAGCACCTTGGTGGGAAGGTAACAGCGTTCCGTGTCTAAGTCGCACTGGCCATGTGACCACGGAAGATTGTCTTCGGACAAAAACGCTGGCTCTATGGCTTGGAAACGGGGATGAGCAGTCCAGTCGAATACGACTGGACAAAAATTGTCAAGGGGAAACTTTACCTTTACCTTTTATAGAGAGATGAGGAAAGACTGCATAGGAAGGGATGGAGGGGGCTGGATGTGAATTCAAGGAAGATTCCACAAGCAGCTCACACACACACCTCTTCAGGATCTCATCTCCCCGACATAGACTTGCACCTGTGAATAAAGCCTTCAACCCACTTAGCCATCTTTCAGTGACAAATTCTGTGTCTGTTGCACAGAAGAAACCCACGCCCAGGACTGGCACAACTGACTTCATCCTCCTGTGGTCATAGTTATAAAAATCCTATTAATTAGAGAGTGTGAAGGAACCCTGTATAAATTTTGAAGTTCTTCTTTAACATCCTATGACTTTGATCCAGGTGCTGTCCCAAATTCAAATCCAGCCTCTTGGAAGGAGACAGAATCTATTCCTGAGCATAAAAGAGCAGAGGTAGGTGGAGGGTAAGGGTTACTCTAATCTAGCAGTCTATTGTGGGACATTGCCATGACAGATAGATGCAGAAACTTACTTGAACTCTTACACAATGATGCTAGAGCTTCTCTTTAAACAAAACACGAACTGCACAGATCAAAGAAATAAGACAACAAAAACATGCAGCAAAATGTTTCTATGGTTTAAAAAGTCGTATAGTGCAGCCCTATCCATGTCTACCCAGAAGTAAATCCCTGTGAGGTTTACTCCCCGGTGCATGGATGCAGGACACCAGATTACATCTTGTATCATCACAGATTGCCCCTCTTAACACATAACTTTCCAGAAATATGTATTTTATTGAAAAATAACAATATTTACAGGGGGGAAGCCCTTCCACTCCCCCCCCCATCATGTTGGTGTTGCCTTCTCTCTGAAGCTCAAAACAGGTATGTTGAGTGGAGGAGAGTAAAACAATGGATAGGATTTTAAAACTTTTTTTCTGTTAAGGCTTTGTTGTAAACAACTAATTTAAATTTAAAAAGCAATTTAACATCAACTTGACTGTTAAAGTATTGTCTCCCCCAATTTACACTTAAGTGAATTGTTGGGTTCCCTAACCATTGACTACACTGTTAACCCTTTTGTACTAAATTTTCCATCTCTGATTAAAGGGCAGCAAATAGTTATTTAGCATATTATTGTCATATTCTTACTTCCAGAGACAGGAAACTGTGAGATTTTTCTACTTCAGGTGCTAACATAACCTTGCCATCTTTGGGCACTTTATACCTTGACTGTGGGAGGCACTCCATTTGTTGCTTGTCTCAGACAGCAAAATGTTTTGAGGAGGTTCTGAGTTAATTCCTTTTTTTAATTGAAGAAAAATGTGGCAGAATATATTTCTTCCTTTTAAATTACAACACCTGTTCATAGAGACTGAAGGGGTACTTTTAAAGCTGGAGAGCTGATTTTTAAAAGTAAGGGGGAAATGATGTGGAGAGAAATGTGTCCCAGACACATTATTTCTTTTCATAGATACTGTGGAAGCATGAAGAGATTGCAAATCCATCTTTCTGAAGAAAGAGATTTTAATGGCTAGAGTGAAAGTAGTCTAGGATAAAACCATTTACATTGTTTTCATTTTTCATAGCAGTGGATGTGAAGCAGTTCCCTAACACAGGAATGACCTTTCTTTCTTTCTTTCTTTCTTTCTTTCTTTCTTTCTTTCTTTCTTTCTTTCTTTCTTTCTTTCTTTCTTTCTTTCTTTCTTTCTTACATTAGCAAGAACTATTTTTTTGGTAGTTCAAGGGAATGTTTGTTCTGAGAAGATGAGGTAAGTAGCAAATTATTAATGTCCTGAATAAAACTAACCCCATAAAAGTATAGGCAGCAGAAGAGGAAGGAAATGACAACTTCTGTCAAAGCAAAGATTAGCATTATTAACGCATTCTTCAGAGAGAGAAAAATTGTAGTGTGGTTTAATAGACATTCCACTACCTCTTCTTTCCATGATGCCGCCTCTGAAAATATATGATTTCTTAATGAAATATAGGGAAGGGACCTTGAAAATGACTTTTCTGCTTTAAAAATCAGATGAACTAATATTTCCAAGGTTGATTATTTAGATCATTAAATGGCTAGTGACTGCTTCCTGTCCCACAAACCATCAGGAATGAGATCATTCATCCAACTGGATTGTATCTGAATTAACATTTACTGTTCTGCTGGATTCCACTATGGAAGATCCTGCAGCAAGCAAATCTTTACTTTAAGAAACATCATAGAACAGTGCATCAAGTACTGACACCCGTTAGCCATCAACTTTGTTGATTTTTAAAAAGCTTTTGATAGTGTCCACTGTGAGTCCCTTTGGCAGGTTCTGCATTTGTACAGTGTACCGGCAGTCTTCATTACCATCTTTATGAACTTGTATCAACAATCAACTGCATTAAGATTGAGAATGGCCATACCGACTTCTTCGAGATTATCACTGGGGTCAGACTAGATATCTTGTCCCCATTCCTTTTCCTTGTGGCCCATGCGAAAACCTGGGACAGGCATCCACAGGACTGACCAAATCTGTCTTTGCAATCTGGATTTCACCAACAATATTGCCTTGCTTGTAGAAGATGAACTGAAACTGCAGCATGCCACAAGTGTCCTGGATGAAAAGGCAAATAAAGTTGGCTTCAGGATAAGCTCCAAGAAATCAAAAATTATGCATGTGAGCTCCATAATCCCAACATAGGGAATTGTACTCAGACAACAGCCATCAGAAGCAATGGAGAGGTTAACGTATCTAGGTAGTGTGATTGCCCAGAATGGAGATGCAGAGGTGGACGTTGTGCTGCAGTGGGAAAGCAATAGCCATCTTCCAGAAGATGAACAAGTTCTAGTCCTCACCATCTATATTGTTGAAGATTAAGTTCCATCCGCTTGCCTCTATCGTGATGTCAACAGCTATTCATGCTGGTGAGATTTAGAGGTATCTGTTACATACAGCACTGATGTTACCTGTCTGTCATGGGTTTGGAGGGAAAGTTCCATCCTATGGAGAGTGGAAGGCGGGACATCAGGAGGAGGGGCTGTACTGTATAAATATGTGGAGTGTGTGTGAAGAGTTTGGGAGACACTGAGAGACACTGGGTTGTGACGAAGCAGCAGCTGGGAAGAAGAAGCTGTTGTGGGAGTCTGTGTGTCAGACAGGGTACTACTGTGGGTCAGAGTACCAACCTGATAGGTTCAGGGTCTGGGCTACAAGTTAAGGGTTCTGGGTGAACCAAACTGTATGCTTGTATGAGTGAGAATAAGCCACGTTACTTTATCCTATTCACCTGATTGTTTATTTTTCCCTGTGTGTATTTAAAATAAACCTTATTCTTTTTATTGTTTAAAAATCCATCCCTGGTCTGTGTGACTTCTTAAAGGGAATGGTTGGTGGCAGCTTAGTGTAACTGTGTGGCAGATCCCAGTAGGTCTGGGTTTGTCACATTGATTGGTGTCCAGCGTGTGGGATACGACTGGTCCAGTTGTCCAGCGGTCCAGCAAAGCCTTGGCAAGTGTGCCCAGAGCAAGGGGGGTCTAGTCAGGGACAGTCTGAGGCGCGTAGGTAATCTTCTAGGTGTACCTCACGGGGAGGTGCGCTAGTAGAAGAACGTGCCAACTGGGGAGACTTAGATTAAGGTGCTCTGAGGCAGCCTAGTTTTGGCGGGAAAAAGCTGAGGCAAAACTGCGTAGTAACAGTGAGCTAGCTTGCCAGCTGAGAGGCCCAGCAGAGGGGGGTAGGCTCTGACTCGATACTGTTGCAAGTCTAGTGCTGAAGAACAGCAGCAATCTCTAGGGAGAGCTGGTTCTGAGGCAAGAAGGAAAAAAGTGGTCGTTTTATTTTGAGGCTTGACTTTTAAAGCAGCCTGTTCTGAGGGGGGATTATGCCCTTGACTCGAAGCCAGATGGCCGAAATGAGTGAAGTGAAAGACCCCCAGATTGACCAAGGTTCTGAGGATGAATTTGGCTCAGTGCAGGGTGACAGCACAGGAGAGCAGAACCCAGAACTTAGAAAATTGCTCATAGCCCAACAGCATGAACTGAGGATGAGGCAATTTGAAATGGAGGAAAGGGAAAGAGAAGAAAGGGAAAGAGAGAAACAGAGGCAATTTGAAATAGAGAGATTGGAAAGAGAAGAAAGATTAGAGAGAGAGAAAATTGCTCTGGAAAAAGAAAGGATGGCGTATGAGTTAAGAAAACTGGAACTGATGAACCAGAACAATAATAATAATAGGGATTCTGAGGGAGGCCAACTGTCTAAGGCTGACCTGAAGAAATTCCCTGTGTACCACAAGGGAGATTGTCCTGAGGTGTTCTTTTCCTTAGTGGAAAGAGCGTTTGTGGACTTCTCAGTGAGGGAAACTGAGAAGATGACCATCATGCGATCTTTAATCAGTGGTAGCCTGGCTGAGGTTTATGCCGAGATGCCTGAGGAACTGATGAAAGATTTTGCAGAGTTTAAAAAACTGGTGTTTGCAAGACATGGGATAAATGCAGAGCAGCTGAGACAGAGATTCAGGTCCCTCACAAAAAAACCAGAACAGACTTTTACCCAAGTGGGGGCCCAATTGGTGAGGCTGCTTGAGAAATGGCTATCGCAGGAAGGGACAGAGACCTATGAGCAGCTTAAAGACTTGATAGCGCTGGAACAGTTCTATTCAGTCCTGCATGGGGAATTGAAATTCCAGGTGAGGGAAAGGAAACCGAAATCTGTGGCAGCAGCCGCAGAGATCGCAGATTTTATTTCCCAAATAAGAAAGCCCTTGGGTGAGGGGAAATCTGTGGGTAAACCCAAAGAAACCTACAGCAAGTACTCTCAGGGACCAGGGAAAAGCCAGCAAGGGGGAGGGGCCCATGGTGAAGGGAAGCCCTCAGACATGAAACCAAGACCTCAGATTTTGGAGGGAAAACCAAAACAAGATGAGAGAGAATCAAAATACACCAGAAAATGTTATTTCTGTCAGGGAAAGGGTCATCTAATCTCAGAGTGTGAGAAATTAAAGCAGCTAAAAGGAATGGTGCCTCAGAATTCTAGTGGGACCAAGCCAAAAGCTGTGTTCTGTGTCCAGAAAGAGCAAGGCTCAGTGTCACTGAGGGAGCCTGTTGCCATGACTACTCAGTCTGGAACAGCTACCGCTGCTGATCAGGCTGAGGAAAATGGTCCTCTTGTGGAGGTAAAACGCTGCTTGCTGGTGAAAACAGATTCTCAGTTGTTTGAGACGGCAGGGGTGGACGTAGGAATACTTGACCGTCAGTATAGGGGGCTGCGGGACACTTGTTCCCAGGTAACCCTGTGCCATCCAGATATCATTCCTAGGGAGTTTATAATCCCAAATGAGAGCATGAAGGTGGCAGGGATTGAGGGGCAGGTAATCTCTCTGCCAGTAGCAGAGGTACCTGTCAACTTTCAAGGCTGGAGGGGAGTTTGGCGGCTAGCGATTTCATCGACTCTGCCAGCAGCCGTGCTCGTGGGAAATGACCTGGCTGAACATGTGAAAAGGGTGCTAGTGATTACACGCTCACAAGCCACCACAGGGACAGTTCAGGGGGGTAATGATGAGCCAGAGACGGAAGCAGAGGGGAGTTCAGAAGCTGTGGTGGAAACCTTAACCACAGACAGCAGATTTGGACAGGAGCAAAAGGCAGACGCCACTCTCCAAAAGTGTTTTGAACAGGTGACTGACGCCCAGCTAACACCTGAAACCCCAGTGAGATTTCTGGAGAAAAAGGGGATTTTATATAGAGAAACCCTGAGGAATATCTCAAAAGGGGGAGATGGGATCAGAAGTCAGCTGGTGGTACCTGAAAAGTATCGCCCCATGATCTTACAAAGGGGGCACTCTGACATGTTTGCTGCACACTTAGGGGTGAACAAAACACAGCAGAGAATCACCCAGGATGACCCACAAGACGTTGTGACATACATAGACCCCTTGATGAATGACCTAAAGAGAAATCTAGAGCTGGCAGCAGAAAACCTGCAAGCTCAGAAGGTCAGACAGAAAACATGGTATGACCACAAAGCTAGAGAGAGGCACTTTGACCCAGGGGAGGAAGTGCTTTGGCTTAGGCCCTGCAGAGAGAATAAACTGCAGCTCAAATGGGCAGGACCATATAGGGTCATTTCCAAGATGTCAGACCTGAACTACCTAATAGAGCAGGAGGAGAACCAAGCAAGGAGGGTGGTTCATGTGAATGCCCTAAAACCCTACTACAGAGGGGAACAGAGGGTTTTATTTGCGATAAAAGCAGCTGAGAGTGAGGAAGCGGAATTACCCTTCTGGGAGGGCAGAGGGGAAGTAAAATACAACCCAGAGGAGGTAAAGATCAGTCCTGCACTCACCCAAGACCAGCAGCAAGAACTAAAAATGCTGCTTAGCAAATATCAACAGGTGTTTTCCAACAAGCCGGGGATAGTGAAGGGAGTGATGCATCGGATCCACACAGGGGATGCACCCCCGCAGGCAGTATCCCCATACCGAGTAACGGGACCCTATAGGGACAAGGTGCGAAAGGAGCTGGACGAGATGCTGAGGGAGAACATAATCGTCCCCTCTTCTAGTCCTTGGTCCTCTCCGATAGTCCTTGTGGACAAGCCTGATGGGAGCATTAGGTTTTGCGTCGATTACAGGAAATTAAACCGTGTAACCACTCCTGATGCCTACCCAATGCCCAGGCTAGACAACCTGATTGAAACCATAGGGGGTTGTCGGTTCATCTCATCATTGGACCTGGTAAAGGGATATTGGCAATTAAGAATTGATCCCAGGGATCAAGAAAAGACTGCCTTTTGCAGCCCTTTTGGTCTCTATGAGTTTCGAGTCCTGAGCTTTGGTCTCAGAAATGCACCAGCCACATTCCAAAGGCTGATGGACCAGACCTTGGCAGGGCTCAGTGACTTTACAGTGGCCTACATTGACGACATAGGGATCTTCAGTAATACTTGGGAAGATCACCTGATACACCTGGAGTTAGTGCTGCAGAGGTTAAGTGCAGCAGGGCTAACAGTAAAGGCCAGCAAGTGTCAGCTGGGTAGCCCAGAAATAAAATACTTGGGTCACATGGTAGGGGGAGGAATGATAAAACCCCTGGAGGCCAAAATAGAAGCTGTTCGTGATTGGCCTAGACCCAACACCAAGAAAAAAGTCAAATCATTTCTTGGGTTGGTGGGCTACTACAGAAAGTTCATCCCGAGGTTTAGCGAAATTGCGGCTCCGCTGACCGATCTGACGGGGAAGAGGGCTGATGACCGCATCCCGTGGACCAGTGACTGTGAGGCGGCGTTCCAGAGGTTGAAGGAGGCGTTAATCAACTATCCTGTCCTGCGTGCTCCAGACTTCGACCGGGAGTTCATCATCTACACCGATGCGTCTAACAGCGGGGTAGGAGCAGTTCTGTGCCAGGAGGATGAGAATGGTGACCAGCATCCAGTGTCCTACCTGAGTAGGAAACTTCAAAAAGGTGAGAGACATTTGGCAACCGTGGAGAAGGAGTGTTTGGCCATAGTCTACGCGATCCAGAAGGCCAAGCCTTACATCTGGGGAAGACATTTTATTCTGTGTACTGACCATTCACCATTGCAATGGTTAAAGACAATGAAAACCCACAATAGCAAACTTATGAGGTGGGCTTTAAACCTACAGGACTATGACTTTGAAGTAAAGGTGGTCAGAGGGTCAGTGAACTGTGTTGCTGACGCCTTATCAAGAAGACCTGAAGAATGAAGACGGCGAAAGAACATGGACTATATGTATATAATGATGACAAAAAGTTAATGTACCTGTTTTCTGAATTTGGTTTGTATGAATAAAGGTAAATTGATGTAATGTTAATGGTAAATGTTTAAATGCATAATTGCTATGGTTAACTTAGAGTGTAAGGATGAGTAAGTATTATATGGTATGTATAACTGTTGTTGTGTATTTTACCTAGGTTGTTTTTTGGTGAAAAGCACCTTAGCTTTCCCCCTACAAAACAACTTATAAAGAGGGGAGGTGTTACATACAGCACTGATGTTACCTGTCTGTCATGGGTTTGGAGGGAAAGTTCCATCCTATGGAGAGTGGAAGGCGGGACATCAGGAGGAGGGGCTGTACTGTATAAATATGTGGAGTGTGTGTGAAGAGTTTGGGAGACACTGAGAGACACTGGGTTGTGACGAAGCAGCAGCTGGGAAGAAGAAGCTGTTGTGGGAGTCTGTGTGTCAGACAGGGTACTACTGTGGGTCAGAGTACCAACCTGATAGGTTCAGGTGTCTGTTGGTTAGCCAGAACTGATAGGTTCAGGGTCTGGGCTACAAGTTAAGGGTTCTGGGTGAACCAAACTGTATGCTTGTATGAGTGAGAATAAGCCACGTTACTTTATCCTATTCACCTGATTGTTTATTTTTCCCTGTGTGTATTTAAAATAAACCTTATTCTTTTTATTGTTTAAAAATCCATCCCTGGTCTGTGTGACTTCTTAAAGGGAATGGTTGGTGGCAGCTTAGTGTAACTGTGTGGCAGATCCCAGTAGGTCTGGGTTTGTCACATTGACAAGCAGGTATCAACAAGAGGCTCAACTTCCTCAAGCAGAGGTGCCTCCGTTGAGACACCTTAAAGATCTGACATTTCAGTCACATTACCAATGAGTAGGTGCTCCAAAAGACACAGGAGCCCTGTTACAAAGATGTAAATCCTAAATTTTATATGAGGAACTGCAGATTTATTGTCGGTGCTTTATGAGAAGGCAAGATATCTGGTTGTGCTCTTGATAAGATCACATGAATTGCACAAATTAAGCAAAATTGTGTAAATAATGCATGCAATGCAAATGAGGCAAACTGGATAAAGCAACAATGGCTGTAGATTTATTGAGTGGACTTATAAGGATCTGAAGCATTTGAAAGTTGGTTGTGGGGGGGTTGCAT
Source organism: Pogona vitticeps (assembly GCF_051106095.1). Taxonomy (NCBI): domain Eukaryota; kingdom Metazoa; phylum Chordata; class Lepidosauria; order Squamata; family Agamidae; genus Pogona; species Pogona vitticeps. The sequence goes on from NC_135786.1 coordinate 185,551,643, forward strand.
CTTTGCGAGTAATCAGTCCATCAGTTGTTCTGTGATTGCTGTTTGTTCTTTGCTTCTCAAAGGGCAAGGATGCTCGTTTTGTGTACAGGTAGTTTGCACAAATTATGGAGATCCTGACAAGAAAAAAAAAAGCACATTCCTTATCTTGTTTTTACCTGGAAGTAAGAAATGTCATAGGGCTTGAAAATTCTTTAAGGTGTTTTATCTAGTTGAGTCAGTCTGCAACGTCTACAAGACCAAAGCATTTTAGTGTCTTTTAGATTCTTAATAGAGTTTATCTGAGAGCTTGGAACAGATTATTTTATGGACAACAACTTCCAGAATCCTGCAGCCAGCATTGTCTTTTACCGTTGGCATGGGTTACACAGCTCAAAGTGAAAATGAAGCCAAAAACTGACTGAAAACATGTCCTCTTTACTATCCCCTTCACACATACTCACATCTTCTGTACTGTTTGATCAATTTTTAACATCAAGAAATCAAGAGTTCTAGAAACTATCTGTGCTGGGTGAGAGATTCTGAGAGTTGCAATTGAAAAAAAGGGCAACTTTTGGTTTTAAACCTACAGCACTTTGTGGGGCTGGGAATTTTTTTAAAAAGTGCTCTGTGGACTCTTTATCCCAGATCTTTTGGCCAAGCCTTGTCTGCATCCAGTCCTGTGTTCCCTTTGTTTCCCCATAAATGTGAGCTGAGTTGCCGGAGCTCTCAATACATAACATTCAGGAACAGTAATTAAGTACCATTTTGCACTTTTAAATAATATTATTACAACCTGTCTTGTTTTTCACAGGGAAAGTGGAAAAACAATGGCAAAAAAGGTCAGCCTATTCATAGATTCCACAGTAGGTAGCTCTTAGCCCAGACGTTTCCTATTTTGGCAGTTCGTTAGTTAGATTATGAATAGCGAAGGTTTCTTTCAGACTGTGTTTCTGAATCCCTTACTGATGTAGAAATAGAAGGTTTTCAGGCAGTTCAAGTGTGGGATCTTCAAAGCATGTCTCTGCCTATCTCTCTACCTATCCTATTTTGGAAACACCCATTGCATGTCTTCCAGACAGTTCATAAGAAATTTTAAAATCACAAAACAGAAAAGGGCAGCCACAATCCAAAGATTCTGAATTCCTTAGTTTTCAAATGTAATCACAGACTATACTTGTTTTGACAACTTAAGAGAATTCTGCTTTGCTAGTTGTCGAGGTGCCAGTCCTGCAACAGGCCAAACATTTTCAGTGCTCCCTGATTCAGAAAGGCAGTTCTTGGTGTTTCTTCTGCAACTTCCCAGTTTTGAGTCATTCGCTTTGAATTCATTCTGCATTGCCTGGAGTGTCCGCAGCATTTCAGAATGCATTCTTCCACTTTCTCTCAATAATGCATTGCGAGCAGGTCTTATGGAACTTACTTTGACCAAAATCCTGTTGGGGTTTTACACCAGTGCTACACAAAATATGTAACTTGTATAGACTAATTTCCTCCAGTTGAGAAATCATGATAGGTGTTATCTCTGAATTGTGCAACAGACTCCATATGCAAGAGATAACATCTATGTGATTACTTAATTTTGGCCAACTTGTCTCCAAAGTTATGCTCTCTGAGGGCATAGCTAACAGGGTTTTGGTTTAGCCTTAAGGCAATAAACCTAGATGTATTTCCTCAGAAAGTATAATTACTAATCTCCTGTGATGCCTCTGCTAAACATGTGGCAAATCATAACAGCTCCTTTCTGAAAATCAGAAGCAGTATGTTGTTGTTGTTTAGTTGTTTAGTCGTGCCCGACTCTTCGTGACCCCATGGACCAGAGCACACCAGGCCAACCTGTCTTCTACTGCCTCCTGGAGCTGGGCCAAATTCATGTTGGTGGCTTTGATGACACTGTCCAACCATCTCATCCTCTGTCGTCCCCTTCTCCTCTTGCCCTCACACTTTCCCAACATCAGGGTCTTTTCCAGAGAGTCTTCTCTTCTTATGAGATGGCCAAAGTACTGGAGCCTCAGCTTCAGGATCTGTCCTTCCAGTGAGCACTCAGGGTTGATTTCCTTCAAAATGGATAGGTTTGTTCTCCTTGCAGTCCAGGGGACTCTCAAGAGTCTCATCCACCACCACAGTTCAAAAGCATCAATTCTTCGGTGGTCAGCTTTCTTTATGGTCCAGCTCTCACTTCCGTACATCACTACAGGAAAAACCATAGCTTTGACTATGCGGACCTTTGTCGGCAAGGTGATGTCTCTGCTTTTTAAGATGCTGTCGAGGTTTGTCATTGCTTTCCTCCCAAGAAGAAGGCATCTTTTAATTTCATGGCTGCTGTCACCATCTGCAGTTATCATGGAGCCCAAGAAAGTAAAATCTGTCACTACCTCCATATCTTCCCCTTCTATTTGCCAGGAGGTGACGGGACCAGTGGCCATGATCTTAGTTTTTTTGATGTTGAGTTTCAGGCCGTTTTTTGCACTCTCCTCTTTCACCCTCATTGCAAGCTTCCTTAATTCCTCTTCACTTTCTGCCACCAGAGTGGTATCATCTGCATATCTGAGGTTGTTGATATTTCTTCCTGCAATCTTAATTCCGTCTTGGGATTCCTCTAGTCCGGCCTTTCGCATGACGTATTCTGCCAGAAGCAGTATATTTTATAGTAATTCCCAGTTAGATGAAATCTGTTTCCCAGTGCAAGAAAATAAAAAAGAAATATATATGGTTTAAAACAGAATCTAACTCACATATGGGGTTTTTAAACTGGTCTGAGAGAACCTTTGGATCCCATAATAAAAGTGGGCTAAATCTAATTGTTTCAAGTGCAATAGGTCCACAAAATCAATGGGATGTACATAAGTGTTGATTTAGCCTTGTTGATTCAGTGAGTCTACTTTGGTAGAAACTAACAATTGGATTTAGCTCACGAAAGCTAACAATCAGTCAGTCAATCAATTTAAATAATGCCATTCCTTCCAAAGAAAATAAAATGTGCAGGTAATAAAGCTGCTTGAGTCAGGATAAAAAAGTCAAGGATTTTCTTCATCTTGTCAGTTTGACCAGACACTCTGAGGGAGGGGCAGCTGAAAATATTTCTAGTGCCACAGAAAAGCAAGAAGTACTGGATAACAAAACTGTTCCATGTTCCCTGATACTAACAAGTGCTCTCAAGCTGCTAGGAATGCCAGAGATTAAAATATTTGTGTGTTTTTTCTCCAAAGTGTGTACAGCTCTATGGACAATAGTCCATGGAAGACTGAAAATGAATTTCAGATAGCTATCTGTAGGTTCACTCAGAAAAACTGTAATGTAATTATAAATCCATCTCATGCATGACCATCTATCAGTTGAAAAACCCGACACAAGTACATGTTGAACTGCATTTCTGTGCTTCATGCATGCAGAGCAACAGTTGGAAAGATATTCCAACTCACTAGCAGTGGCGTATACCAGATCACACTGAGATTCAGTCTTATTGCCGTTTAGGAGTCCTCATATATCTGTGTTCGTGTACTGCATTTTTACTGAATAAACTGAATTCATTAGACTCTGCTCTGACACTGGTAGGTTAGGTACTGTTAAAAGCCTGGAAAATACAGCTTGAGTATCAGACAAACCTTTAGCCTATTGCTTATTCAGAACTACAAATGGCGCTTGTTTGTAGTTTGTTTTTAGTTTTCATGTGCTCTCGGTGATTTTGTGCCACTCATGACATGCATCTTTATGGCACAGAGTACTTTATACTAGCAAGATAAAAACACTCAGTAATGAGAAAGGCTCAAATGAGTGTGACTCAATGGAAAAGAATACTCTCTCAAAATAAAGGAAAGGAGTGGGAGGCAGCTACCAACAAAAGATAGCAGAACAGCTCAGCCTTTGATATGTCTGGGATGTATATGCGTTTAGCAGATTAGTCAGTTGTGTTTAGTCAGTTCAAACATTATAACTACAAATAGTTGACCAGCAGTTTTTAACTGTTGTTGTTTTTGTTTCTCTTTTAAAATCTTTAAAGTAAGATGTTTCTGTTATTTAACTCTTCTGATAGGAAGGATGCAGTTCTGGGAACATGTCACTCCCTGTTCTAATTAGGCCATGTATTGGGGACCCCCATTGTGACTAAAGACTGTCTATTGTTATAAACTCTTCTAAGAGTATTCTCGAAAGCTTTCATAGCCGGGATCCTATGGTTGTAATAGGTTTTTCTGGCTGTTTGGCCAAACAGCCCAAAAAACCCACAACAACTATCTTAGAAGAGTGTTTCGCTAAATCCAGTTGTAGGCACTTTGAATCAACTCTTATGTAAATCCCATTTATTCAGTAGTTCTGTTCTGCACCAGGACCACCAATGAGATTCATATCATTACAGTTAAAATGCATGCCCTAAGGAAGGGCTGGATGACCTGGAACTCTCTATATGTTAATGAATTACAGATGTCATGATCCCTACCATTGATCAGAGTGGATTGGGCTGGTAAGAACCTGAGGCAAATAATATTGAAAACACAACAGGTTTCCTAGCCCTTCCTAAAGACATATTTTGGCCAGAATCTTATTAGTTAGTTACATCTGTGTTAAGTGCTATGGCATAAATCACAGTGGCAAATTGCCAGTATTGAATAATTTGGTGCTCGCAGTCCTCATTCATATGCTAAATCACATGACTGGTGGATGATGAGGAATACAAACTTATTAACTAACAGCAAATCCACTGCTGCAACTTATACCATTGTATTTATGGCGGAGTAACCAACCAACAGGATCCTGGGCACTCTGTTATTGTTATTATTTAATTAATTGTTAAAACATTTATTAAGAATGTTAAGAATGACAATATTAATGATATTATCAATATTTCTACCCTTCCTCCTTCCTAGACTCCCTTCCCTGAGGCAGGGTCAAATCCAAAATCCTAGGAAGAAGGTATAGTCATATTCCAAGTACATTATAAAGACCAATAAATCCTATATGATTCCCTTGTTATGTATTCCATTCATTATCAACAACAAAAGGATACCAATCTGTTCCCAAAGAACCTGGGGTCAAATACAATTTTGGGAGTATTTTCAATGCAATAACAGAAACCCCTTTATTCAGAAATGTTGTAAACTTCTCTGACAACCTCACATCCTTAACTGTGGCATCCCAGTCATGTTCCCACATCTCACATAGACCTGATGAAGAGCCCAGATCTTAATCAACAACAAAGTTTTCTTATTGCTGCTTTATTTATTTTAGCTAGAGAGTGAAGGCTAAAAAACCTCATTATCTGTGAGAGACCTGGATGGTGATATATTGGTGTTGGAGTGGGAAATGTCTAGTAAAATCTTCTCCTTTCTTTGTTTCCACAGTGCTGCTAAAAATTCTGCCACCTTTGTGGTGGTAGAAGGAGTGAGATAGGGCACCTTCTGCTTCTGCTTCATTGACTACACTAAAGCCTTTGACTGTGTGGACCACAACAAACTATGGCAAGTTCTTAAAGAAATGGGAGTGCCTGACCACCTTATCTATCTCCTGAGAAATCTATATATGTGAGACAGGAAGCAACAGTTAGAACTGGATATGGAACAACTGAGTGGTTAAAAATTGGGAAAGGAGTATGCTTATTAACTTATATGCAGAATACATCATGCAAAAGGCTGGACTGCAGGAATCCCAAGCCAGAATTGAGATTGCCAGAAGAAATATCAACAACCTCCGATATGCGGATGATACACTCTGATGGCAGAAAATGAGGAGGAATTAAAGAACCTCTTAATGAGGGTGAAAGAGGAGAGCACAAAAAACGAAGCTCATCATCAAAAAAACGAAGATCATGGCCAATGGGCCCATCAGCTCCTGGCAAACAGAAGGGGAAGATATCGAGGCAGTGACAGATTTTACTTTTTTGAGATCCATAATCACTTCAGATAGTGACAGCAGCCACGAAATTAAAAGATGTCTGCTTCTTGGGAGGAAAGCAATGACAAACCTAGGCAGCATCTTAAAAAGCAGAGACATCACCTTGCCGACAAAGGTCCGCATAGTCAAAGCTATGGTTTTTCCAGTAGCGATGTATGGAAGTGAGAGGTGGACCATAAAGAAGGCTGACCACCAAAAAACTTATGCTTTTGAATTGTGGCGCTGGAGGAGACTCTTGAGAGTCTTCTGGACTGCAAGGAGATCAAAGAGAACAAACCTATTTGTTCTGAAGGAAATCAAGCCTAAGTGCTCACTGGAAGGACAGATCCTGAAGCTGAGGCTCCAGTACGAGATGGTTGGACAGCGTCATTGAAGCTACCAACATGAATTTGACCCAACTCTGGGATGCAATGGAAGACAGGAGGGCCTGGTGTGCTCTGGTCCATGGGGTCACGAAGAGTCGGACACGACTTAATGACTAAACAACAAAAAGGCCTGCAATATGTTTATTCATAATAATGCCGAATTGATCTTTATATATCACTTATCCAAGATATTGCTTAAGGTGCACTACTAAATCTGACGCACATGATTTATAATCAGTACTGAGAAGTGAGATAGGCCCATAACAAGGCCATTCTGAGGCTTTAATAATACCACTACTCTGGAGTGGGTCCAAGTGTCTGAGAGCTGGGCCCCTCCAGGGTGGCATAGAAAATCCTCTATTACTAAAATGACAATTTCCCTGAAATGTTTATAAGAGAAACCAGAAACCAGCCCTGCAGCCTTATTGATATTTTTGATAGCTTCCATCACCGCTTTTAACCTGATTACATTTTCCAGATTCTTCCAGCTTTCCTTATCCAGGGGTTTTAATTCAGTAGGTACTCAATCCTGACTGCTATCACCGATGTTGGAACAAGAGTCAGTGCTGCCATGGTTAAGCTGTAATACTGCAGTCAAGACTCTGATCCTGACCTGAGTTCAATCCCAACAGGCTCCAGTAGCTGTCTCAAAGCTGACATAGCCTTCCATCTTTCTGAGGTCAGTAAACTGAGTACCCAGCCTAGCTGTAACATGTATTGCAAAAGTAAGTTTTGAAGATATCCTCCACAATAGCTCTGTCTTCCCTGGAGGGCTGAGACAAAAAGCCAGAATAAGAATCTGAATTATTCTCATGTCTGTACTGTAGCCAGCAACCTTTTGAACATTTTATCTGAAGTTCTTTTTGTATGTTAGTTGCTTACCTAAGGGAATGCAAAAATATTTCTTTATTAGAAATCTAATGACACTTTGCATAATAAAATCTCACGCCAAGACAGTTTATATTTCCTTCTCTAAAAATGACAGTCATTTGATACATTTGATTCAATTTAAATGGCATTCAGCTGCAGCCATTCCATTTGGTGACTTGTAAACCCACAACTGTCAAAGCAATGGTCTGTGTCAAATAGGAGCAATTAACACCCGTTCATAATCTGACACAGAGACATGCAGCTTTTGCCTTCTGCAGCAAATAATGATGATTTTATGATTCGTACTCTTCCCCCCCCCCCAACATAACAAAGGTGGAGTTTTTAAACAGCTATCGTCCAGGTGTGCAAATTCATTCACATGCATCATAAATTTCATTGGGGGAGTTAGGGGTATTAAGGATTTCAGCCAGATTTAAAGATCTGCTCTTCAATTTATGCCAGAAAAAAATGGCACAATTGCAGCTTATGGTGGAACATTTCCTAGAATGCTTTTTAATGCAATCAGATATGTTACTAAGGGATACACAGGAACAAAGAAATGGAAACGGAGAGGCTTAAAGGGATGCAGGTGAAAAAATGAAGATCCTCAAGCTGTAGGGCATAGGGAAATAATTGATTTAATTGATTAAATGTATTTTTCTGGAACCAACCATTGACGTTAAATGTTTGGGGAAATGAAATTTGAGTTAAACGAGCATTCTTATATTGAGTTATTAAAGAGTATAAGCCTTTGATACTATTCCTTCAAGAAACACATCTACTTTTCCATCTCACAAAGATATCATTGTCCCAGGTGATAGAAACAGAAATATGGGCGTCAATGACATAGCAAAAGGGAGTGAGTGGCTCTACACCATACTGGCTCTTGTGTCTACTCTAGTCACAGCTAAATGTTGGATTTACATCACTAGAGATCAAGATCATCCACACTATTCTATTCCCAATTACTATGGATGGATGTAAAAGCTGGACAGTGAAAAAGTCAACAGGAAAAAGAGCAATTCATTTGAAATACGGAGCTGGCTGAGACCTTTGGGGTTACCATGCACCACCAGAAAAACAAAGAAGTGAGTCCTAGATCTCACTTGAACTCTCTCTAGAGGCAAACATGATGAATTTGAGGTTGTCGTCCTTTGCCCACATCATTAGAAGACAAGGCACACGAGATAAGACTGTAATGATTGGAATATCTGAAGGCAGCAAGAAAATAGGAAGATCAAATATGAGATTAATTAATCAGGTTTACAAGAGCTGAGGATTATTGTTTCAGAGGTCACATTCATGGGGTTACCATAAACTGAAAACAACTTGACAGCATATAAGAACAGCAAGGGAAGTTATTTCAGTACCTGAAGATAAAATCCCACAAAACTCTTTAACTCTAGCAGTTTAACTAAGCTTTTCCATGTGAGAGAAGGTCAAACAGCACTTTTATATCTTAGGAGAAGCACCAGATCAGCAGCTTTTGCTGATGAACAGAAACAATCCAAGAGTAAACAGTTAATAGTAATATATCCTGCCTTCCCCTGCCTTACAGCAGAATAAAACCAGGAGGGGAAATTGGGACCTCAGTCAGGAATCCCCTGGGCCTCATTTGGCTGTGCATTTCTCTGTTCTCATTCTAGAGTTCTGAGACTCTTCCAGATGGAACATTTGAACTGTCTTGTTCTTCTCTCTTTTCTGTTGCTGACACTTGGAATTTTTTCAGATTTGCCACCATTTACATTGGATTTGCACCCAAACTGGTTTAAGGAATAATACAGCTCTGAGATGACTAAAAACAATCTCATTTTTGTCCCTTCTTGTCAAGTGAGTAGAGGTTTGTGTGCAGACTCTACACATTGAGTTGAAGGGCAGCTAAGGACCCTGTGAAATGTCTTCTGCCAGCCAGAGTTGGGACTACAAGCTCTTACCAGCTATGGATTCTAGGTGCTGCTGGTGATGGGCTTCCTCTTCATTTCTTTCTGTCTCTCCCTTCTCCCATCTTTGGGTCATTTTTTAAAAAAAGACTGGGGAAACATCTCAGTGTTACAGCTCCTCAGACCTTCCGTTGAAGAGAAAACAGAACAGAAATGCAAATTCTGGGCTAGGAATAAAAGTACTGTATCACAAAGTGGGACAAAAGAAGCCAACAGGTTTGAGAGTGATAAAGAGGCACAGAAACCCAGGTGGAAAACCAGTTTATATCTATATGCAAGAATAAGTAGAATGTTGTCTGGATGTTGGGGGAGCTCCCATTAAGATCAGAGTTTAACAGGGAACTTAAATAGGTACAATTGCCCCATCTGGAAGAGCCTCCCATTTATTGCCCAATATTCTCCAGCACAAACAGATTTCTTTCCCATTCATTTCAGTGGAACTAGTAATTCTGAATACTTTTCTTGTGTATTAGTGAACATACCAATGATGTTTGTGACAAAACTTTACGATCATGCAAGGAATCTGTGTTTTAAAACCTGTTTTAGGGATAATGTATTTTTATCAGGCCTGAAAAATCCCAAAGTACTATGCAAGCCTCTGAGTTCTGCAGAAGTTCTGATGTTAAAGAAAAAGAAAGAAAGAAAATAGAAGAGGGAAAGGCAAAAAAGTAATCTGATTTTCAAGCCATGGAGTCTACATCTAGGTATAGTCTGAACATGGAACGTGGGGAGAAGCTGCAGACCTTCAGATTCGACCACTCTGCTTATCAGGAAGGATCTGAGATGGATAATTAGGATAATTGCTCCAGAGCTTGCTTTTGAGTTCTGCATGGTTGACTGTCTGCACTTGACAAGCCTAGCCACTTCCATGACATAATTAGATAATATAACTGTCTCATGAACTCTGTGTAATTGACCTCTTCTTTGTATTGGTTTTGCAGCACAGTATTAGATAGCGTGGGCAAAGATCCAATTTATTGTACTCAATAAGCAAAACACTCTTATTGCTTGATGGCCCAAATAAGTAACTGATATCAAATGAAGTAATTAATGTCTTTCCTTTTTAAATATGGTAGGACCTTTGCACTCAGGTGTGGCTTTTATTTCAGCATTTGACACATTTACTTCCCCAATTCACACATATACCCCTTGGGTTGTTAACTTATGTTTCTAATATATCTTTTGGGATTGAGCTATTAGTTTATAGTGTTTTAAAAAGAATATCTGAAAATGAAGTATACACCCTGCCTTCAGTAACATTGGGGTTAGGGTGCTGGACCCCTGTTTAGCTGGACCCACTCTAGCCGCCTAGAGTGGTTGCAATGACCAGATAGGCGGGGTATAAATAGAATAAATAAATAAAATAAATAAATAAAATTTAGTTCAAAATCCATATATACGGTAATTCTTTCGTCCCCCACCCCAAACATAACTGCAAAGCATAGACAGTTGATTAATACACACACAGAGAGAGACATATACAGAACAGTTCTATGGGTGTTCTCTTCCATAGCGTTAACAATCCTTTCCATATCTGAAAGTTGAGTCATGGCAACTGGACTTCTTTCTTATTAGGTTGAAACATTTTGCTACTCATCCAAGTAGCTTCTTCAGTCTGAGGAGAGTTGGTAACGAGCCTATTTATTTAACAAGTCTAACATTTCCATGCATAACCAAAACTATGCTGCTCAGAGCCATGCGTTTCAAGAGAGAAGGGTACTTTTCGTTTTTAAAACTTACACATTACAGAGATAAATCTCCATGACTGCTCATTTCTATTGTAGCATTCTGCCCTACACCAAATATTGTCCAAAAACAACTAGCAAGTTCAGAGGACAGAGACCACCATCCTCTCTCTCTCTCTCTCTCTCTCTCTCTCTCTCTCTCTCTGTGTAACCTTATGATTATATTCAAAATACTTAGAGAATGCTGTTTGCATTTTTTTAAAATTGCACATTAAATGCAAACTTCCATTTAACATCAGTTCTAGTTTGGAACCTTAGATCTCCTCCCCAGTTATGAAGCTATTCTTCTATTCTCCATAGGTTTCCATATGTCACAAAATGTGACTCCAAGCAAAAAAGCATGTGTGTGCCCACAAGGAAGATGCACAGTTGGGCTGTAAGTTACCCTCCATATGTGTTGCACTACAACTTTCAACATCCTCAGCTGACACAATGGGAATTATATTCCAGAGGACACCAGGTTGAGGAAAACTGCCTTAAATATTTATTTTCCCCTTTTAAACAAAACCTAAATGGTAATAAATTTACTTCTAATACTAAGAGGAACTTGTAGAAGCTTTCAGAAGGATGTATGGGGATCTTTCACCTTTGAAGAAATGTCCTGATTGAGGCAGTTGATAACACACTGAATAGAAACTACCTTCTCAGTTTCCCCCTCTCAGGTCTTTGTATTTCTCTCTGCCAATTGCTCCTTGCAAATCCATGAGGATTCAATCAGCTTTGAATGAAATTCAGGAGGCATCCACGTCCATGCTCTGTAAATCTAGGAGCACTTGAAGCTTTTGGGGTCTTGAACTTTATCAGGCTCAAATGTGTGATTGTGAAAGTAAAGAGCAGAAAAGTGACAGCACTGAGTAAATCACGCCAAAAGAAGATCAGTGCTGTCAAAGGCGGGATTCTGTCAAAAGCAGAGGCAGGGCGAAGACCTTGGCTCAGGGAAGCAAAGTACTCAAAGCAAAGAGAACTTATTTTAAATCTTCTGGGAAAACGTTATGGATGAGCAGGGGAAATGGATTTTTCCTTCTTTTCTTTCTTGATAAAAATGTATTTATAAAAATAATATTCTAGCATCTGTGAGCCAGAGACATTTTAAAGAACATCTCAAGTGGAAGAGACAGTGGTGGACTTGCATTTCTGAGGCCCTGAAGCCTGAAATGTGGGGCCCCCTTCACAACCAGCAACAAGTTCTGGGTAATCCCTGTTATCTTCTTCAACTGGATTGTTCCACAACAGACCACCACAGTTTTTTTTTTTAATGTAGACTAAATTTGATTCTGGACTTCCCCAGGATTAGGGGCCATGAAGTTTAAGCTTTATTAGTTTCATAGTAGATCTGCCCATGGGAAGGGAATAAAATAACTAGGGCAGCTGTATGTTGGCTCATACAGATTATCTTGGTCCAGAAACAGGTTTGCTGGCAGATCATCCTTAGTAACCATAAGTGTGACTGATTCAGCTTGACCCATCAGTGAGAGCTTTGAACCAAGGGGTTTTCCCCCAACTGCACACCTGCTGTGTCACAGAAGTGCTACACTGTGCAAAACCGTGTCAGACTAATTTAAGGACCCAAGAACTATCTGCCCATGGATGCAATGTTCTATCAAGATTTCACTACAATATATTGGCCTCCATCCAGCCCACTCCTGCTTTCAAGCACCAATCCAGAACCTGCACAATTTCATCTCAGATGGTTTGTTTGTTTGTTTGTTTGTTTGTTTGTTTGTTTGTTTGTTTGTTTGGTTGGTTGGTTGGTTGGTTGGTTGGTTGGTTGGTTGGTTGGTTGGTTGGTTGGTTGGTTGGTTGGTTGGTTGGTTGGTTGCCTTTCTCCTGATAAGGAGACTCAAAGTGGTTCAACTATTTAAAAGAACAGAATTAAAAACACAATGAGAATGAGATACATTAAAAGGCAATTAAACTATAAAACTAATTAAAATACATCAAATAATTAAAATGGGTAAAACATTAAAAACTATCTTAACTTTTAAAATGGCATTTAAGGACTCTGTCGTGATTGTTAAAACCTGCCAGAAAAGGTGGGTCTTCAGGTGTCAATGGAAAGATAAAAGGGAGGAGTCAACCTGACTTCCCAAGGGAGAGCATTCCATAACCTGGGAGCAGCCACAATGAAGGCCCTCTCCCGTTTCCCATCAACTGTGCCTGCACTGCCAAAGGAACTGAGAGGAGGGCCTCTTCTGATTCTTTTAAGCACTGAGAAGGGTCATAATGGGAATGGAGATACAGAGCTGGGTATCATCTTCAAACTGATGACACCACAATTCAAACTCCAGATGATATCTATCTCTGTGGTTTCATGAAGTCTAGGAGTGAGCAACTTGCCAGCTGTGGATAGTATGTATCTCCCACAGAGTTTGTTTGTTTGTTTGTTCCCCAGCACCAACAAAACACATTGACAAATTTTGGCAATAAATTGCAAAAAAAGCCTTTTTTTAAAAAAAGCATTTTGTGCTTGTTTTAAAGGGCTTTTACCTGTTTGCCACTGTAATTTGGTGCCACAGTTGACCATTCAAATTTGGCAGCAGAACAGGAGAGGTTAAAACACCGCAGTAGGTTCTGGGGAAGCAAACTGGACTTGCCAGAACTGCCAATCCTGGCATACATGTTGAAGATGAAGTTTTGTGGAACCATAATGTGCAAATGTCATGGATCGGAGCAGAAGACTTCCAGTGGCCTCTGTGATGATAAGCATGAAGGTAGGTGTGGCGTTCACCCTTATATTAAGTAAGTCATGCATTATTCATGTTTTATGCTGATGTGGTTGAGAGGTGGGGCCACTAGAGATGTTAAAAGGTGGAGCCTGAGAGGAGGAGGGAGGGTAGAGTTCAATCAGAGTTAGAGAGGGAGAGAGGGAGAGAGAAGGTTAGTTTGGGAATCTGAGGAGTGATTAGTCTGAAGAGTGAATAGTAACTTGTAAAATAGTATAGAAGATTGTTATTGATGCTTGATGAACCTGAAGAAGATACTTATGAATTATTATAGAAACATCTGTAAACAATAAACGTGTTTTATTCAAAGACAGTGATGAATGGACCTTTGTCTCTCCTAAGTGAAGTACGTTGATAAAGAAATCAACTGGTGGCGGCATGTGAAAAAGTGTGTGTGGTGTTTTTTATTTTTATTATTATTATTATTTTTGCCTTCATGAGCTCTCTGTGTTTGGAAGACAAACAGGGGGCACAAGAGGGCAAACATCACAATTGGTTTCCAGCGGTGGGATATGAAGCAATCCAGTAAAGTTTGAGTTTAAAGTGATTTTTTTTGAGTCAAGGGTACCTTTTAGACCAGACCTGGGCAAAGTGTGGCCTGAGGGCCACATACGGCTGCAAGCCGCTCCTGTCTGGCCCATGGACAACTTTGAACATCAAAACTAGTTACTACTGAATCATGGATTACTCTCGCTACATATTTCTGCAGCACACCCACTGCAACAATTTCCATGTTTACCAATATCCACATATTCACTTTACATAGGCATGAGAATTGAGCCATAATCAGTTGTATCTTGCTGACATCTCTGTGACTTCACTGAAATGACACTCTTTAGTTCAACCTGCTCATGCACAAGATGATGTGAACTGCAGTCAATCACATCTGGAAGGCAGCTGATAGCTTTTCACCTGGGTGATTACAATGTCCTCTGCATGGTACTTCCCTTGAAGATGTCCTGGAAAACCAAAATCTATGCCAGAAAAGAAACTAGGGATCTTCAACTGGATCAAGCAAGACGGTTTCATAACTGAATGATCCTATGTAAGTTCCTTCAGAGTAAGAGGGTCCCTTTGTAGCAGGGCTGGATAATTTTAAGTTATTTCTATTATTCAACCTTGTCAAAGATTGATAGGAATTTCAGTCCATTTGCAGTTCCAAAGAGAGACCAAATATTGAAGTGCTTCTCCAGCTTTTTTCATTGCATAGGGAGGTTATATTAAAGTGATTTCTTCAAGTGTGACAAGAGCTGCTCCCTTTATATCATATGAGTTTGATATTTGTTGTGGCAACAACCACTGTGATGAATGGGCCTGAAAATATTCTTCATGGGAATATTACTACTCTGCATTTCCAAAAATATCATAGTTGTTTTCACAATATCACCCAGTGTAGGACAGCTAAGCAAGAAAAGCCTTTTGCAGGTCTGTAGGCATGTGCTGAAAAATAAAAAGCTTGACTCACAAAGAGTAATTGCCAAAGTCCCATTCATTTATTGGTGCATATTTACACCCATAGTGGTAGTCATATCCACAAGGCTAACACATTCAGTGACAGAGATAAAGATGATACCAGCACTATCATTCCTCAAATGTGACTCAGCCCTGATTTCCAACAACCTCAACAGCTTCTCTGAGCATTAAAAAAGGGACAGAAAATATGCAGTTGGGGAGGGGACTCCCCTCAGGGCAAATATACACAGTGGCAATATCTATAGGGAACCAGTCGAGGTAGCCTGAAGAAAAAGAGGCTGCAGCCCTCTAACCATACATCTGCTTATCTACACCAGCAGTCAAGTGACCACAAAGGGCAAAATCACAATGAGAAATGACCCCAAATTTGCCAAGTCACATGCAGACTGTGTCACATGCAGCCTTCATCTCATCAGGTTGTGTATTTAGAGATGGGAGAGGATAGAGCTTGACAAAGTCCATTTTATGGAATATACAGTATATCACAAAAGTGAGTAGACCCCCTCACATTTCATAAATATTTTAGTATATCTTTTCATGTGACAACACTGAAGAAATGACACTTGGCTACAATGTAAAGCAGTGAGTATACAGCTTGTATAACAGTGTAAATGTGCTATCCCCTCAAAATAACGCAACACAGAGACATTAATGTCTAAACCGCTAGCAACAAAACTGAGTACATCCCTAAGTGACAATGTCCAAACTGGGCACAAAGTGTGTGCCACCATTATTTTGTGTGGCTACCATTATTTTCCAGCACTGCCTTAACCCTCCTGGGCACAGAGTTCACCAGAGCTTTACTGGTTGCCACTGGAGTCTTCGTCCACTCCTCCATGATGACAACTCAGAGCTGGTGGATGTTAGAGACCTTGCGCACCTCCACCTTCCATTTCAGGATGACCCACAGATGCTCAATAGGGTTTAGGTCTGGAGACATGCTTGGCCAGTCCATCACCTTTACCCTCAGCTTCTTTAGCAAGGCAGTGGTTGTTCTGGAGGTGTGTTTGGGCTCGTTCTCATGTTGGAATACTGCCCTGCGGCCCAGTCTCTGAAGGGAGGGGATCATGCTCTGCTTCAGTACGTCACAGTACATGTTGGCATTCATGGTTCCCTCAATGAACTATAGCTCCCCAGTGCTGGCAGCACTCATGCAGCCCCACACCATGACACTCCCACCACCATGTCTGACTGTAGGCACAACACATTTGTCTTTGTACTCCTCACCTGGTTACCCGTACACATGCTTGACACCATCTGAACCAAATAAGTTTATCTTGATCTCTTTAGACCACAGGACGTGGTTCCAGAAATCCATGTCCTTAGTCTGCTTGTCGGCAGCAAACCATATACAGGCTTTCTTGTACATCATCTTTAGAAAAGGCTTCTTTCTGGGATGACAGCCCTGGAGACCAATTTGATGCAGTGTGTGGCATATGGTCTGAGCACTGGCAGGCTGACCCCCCACCCCCACCCCTTCAACCTCTGCAGCAATGCTTGCAGCACTCATATGTCTATTTCCCAAAGCCCACGTCTGGATATGATGCTGAGCATAGGCACTCAACTTCTTTGGTCAACCATGGTGAGGCCTACTTGGTTCCAATTTGGACATTGTCACTTAGGAGTGTACTCACTTTTGTTGCCAGTGGTTTAGACATTAATGGCTGTGTCTTGCATTATTTTGAGGGGATAGCACAATTACATTGTTATACGAGCTGTATATTCGCTGCTTTACATTGTAGCCAAGTGTCATTTCTTCAGTGTTGTCACATGAAAAGATATACTAAAATATTTATGAAATATTTGAAGGGGTCTATTCACTTCTGAGATGTACTGTAGTTCCCAGGACTCCCCTGCTAGCACAGATAGTGGGGGCGGGGGGGGATCCAGGAGTTTTAGTCCAACAAATGATCTTGTTCAAGTTCTGGGGGAGGGTCCAAAATGGAAACCATAAAATGCAAATAGAAGTCTCTGGATGCATTGTTCTCATATTTTTCTAATGAGTGGAAACTGTATGGTATTCATTTGGGCCTTTTTAAATATTTGTATATCCACTGTTGTTAGCTTTAACAAGCTAGCTTTTACTCTCTTTTAATGATGTAAGGTACCTTGGGTCTTTTTTAAAGAGAAAGACAGGGTAAAAATATTTTAAATAAATAAATCATTGTCCTCTCCTGAGCAGTGAGGACAGTTGCAGTAACTGTGATGCTCCTACAATGTTACAATGTGTTGATATTGCAGCAGCAACATGAGACAACTTTGATGAAGCACTAAAATGTTGTTGTTGTTAAACCTTCATCCTGCCTTTCCACTAAAAATGTGCCCAGGACAGCTATCCAAAATAACTGAAAACGAATGAAGTAGTAAAACAATTAAAATAATCTCCCCTGCATAAGTCTCCTCCTGATGTTATTTTCACAGCAACCAACCTTTTGAGGCAGGTTAAATAAAAATGATAGGATATATCAACTGATAAAAGAATGCTAACCTGAAATTTTAAGTCACTGCACCACGCTGAAAATACTGATCTTCTCTGGTTTGGAAGCGAAGAAGGGCTAGGCCTGGTGAGGACTTGAATGGGAGACCACCAAGTATGTCCAGATAGGGCTACAAGAGAATCCCCTTTTAAACAAACCCTCAAAAGCTGCTGCTAGTCACAGCTGCCAGTAGTAGACTATATGGACCAATATTTTGTCTCAGCAGAAGACAGCCTCCTACATTCCTAAATCACCAAGGAATTATTTTTCACCAGTAGGTGA
Organism: Pogona vitticeps; assembly: GCF_051106095.1. NCBI lineage: Eukaryota > Metazoa > Chordata > Lepidosauria > Squamata > Agamidae > Pogona > Pogona vitticeps. The sequence continues at coordinate 185,569,380 of NC_135786.1, forward strand.
ATCATAACCTGTTGCAATGGTTAGTTAGCAAAACTGAAAAATACTGAAGAACTGTAGAAAAATGCAGACAATGATGGTAGCGTCATGTGTTCCAAAAATGTATTTTATAATATAATCTAAATTTTTGTCAACCATCCACAATTTAGCTTTGGTTAATTTGCCATCAGGAAAAGAAAAACATTTAAGGAAACCATTCAGCTGATTTTTGAAAACACAGTTGGGTAATTTCACCGTACTGGAGCCAATTCCTGAAAGTGACAAAAATGGAGAACTGAATTGCTAGGTTAACAACTTGTGCCCAGATACAACCTCTATTTGAGACCATGTACAAATGTACATATATTTGCCATGAAGTCGTATCCTTATGTCTGAGGAAGTGGGGTTGTCCATGAAAGCTCACATTAAAATATAGCAGTTAGACTTTAAGGTGCCACAACGTTTTTGTCTTCTTTTGTCTTCTTCACTGCTTTTGGTTTTGCCAGAGATGGAGAAGTGCTCAAACCATGAAAAGTGCTCCTTGCTCAAACCATGAAAATGGATGAAATGTTGTTTATTGTTATATGTTACATCTGCTTTCAGTTAGACGCAGAATTGGGGGGAGGCCAAAACAAATATATTAGTTTTTTTTAAGATAACCTAAATATCCCATCCTGACTTTTAGAGATCATAGGGTGCCTTGTTCCATACAGGACATTAGGTAGAAGCAGATATGAAGAAAGTTTGGACTCAGCATGCGGAGCTACTATGGCAAGTGTCCATGCTCGCAGGAGTACTCTGACAGATGCATTCCAAAAAATCAAATTTTATTTTCCCATCTCTGGACGGAGTACTTGAATTAGCCAGGTACAGGATTGAAATGTAGATGCTTCCACTAGTGGCTCCAGAAGGAACCTATGGAAAAATTTATCAAGGTATGGTCCCCATCCATATGGACTTGAGAGAAGGGCCTGGGGAAAGATTGACCCTCCTGAAAATCAACAGCTTCCAGAATTCCATAAGATACCAAAATAAAAGTGTCTCACACAAATAATGAAGGGGGTTAGGGAAGTGGAAAATCCCCTGAGGTACAGTCAATTTATTTATTTATTATTTATTTATTTATTTATTTATTTATTTATTTATTTATTTATTTATTTATTTATTTATTTATTTATTTATTTTATTTTATTTTATTTTATTTTATTTTATTTTATTTGCTTTATACCCCGCCTATCTCAGCGACTCGTCCACTCTAGGAGGCTAATCTCAATCTCACTAACTTGATAGTATGGATGTTCCTCTTTGATGAAAGGATTCCAAAAGGACCAAGATGTAAGAGGCTCCATTCACTTTATAGCTTGCAGGCTTGTTTCTCAGTTTTAGAAAAATCAAAGAAGACTAAGATGAAAAAAGTTCAGCTGTGGAAAGTGGATACTACAGCACTTTATTAATTCAAAAGGCTTGACATTTTCAGACTATGCAAAATATAACATGTTATCTGCTGTGTAGTATTAAGTAGTTCTCAAATACAAATATGTAACTTGGTTATCTACAGAATTCCAATATTATATTGGATTCTTGATCTCATAGAATCATCTCAATGGTCTTCAGTCAAAAGTTACTTTTTTGGATTAAATCTTGCAGAATTCCCCAGCCATCAAGAGTATTGTCTACACTTCTGGATGGTGTGGTCCAAAAAATAATTTTGCCCAGCTCTGAAATGGACTGCTTTAGCCAGTCTGGACTTTTCTCCCATACACACCGGTGAAGACTTGGATTACTAGGCCAACTCAAGGCATTTTGCTCCCTGAGAAAGAGTTGTAAGTGCCCCACCATCACATTTCAATTTAGCCAAAGAATCGGCAAGCTTATTTTGGCACCCGAGGCAGAAAATTCTATGAGTCCATCTTCCCAGCCTTGGCAGTAAAGATACAATAATGAACCAAATAACAATTTTCTGCACTCTCCTGACATCCAAAATCTGCTGCCTGAGATAGCTGCTTCAACCTGTAGGGCTTACCATGTTAGAATAGTTTCCTCAGAAACGTGTATAGGAAGGAGGGTGTTTTCTAGACCCATATGTCAAAGATAAATGCTGGCAGGAACAACAGGCTACCTTCCAAAATGATCCCTATCAGGACTGGATCAAGATAATGCATTGATCGTAAGTGTCTTTGAATTCTAGACATTTGTGTTTATGGTTCTCTCTCTCTCTTTAAAGGCATATGTATTTGTAATCTCATTATACAAACAAATTGTTACAAAATTAAAAGAGAAAGGAAATCCCTGTATGTCACTGAGATCGATTGGAATTGTGTTTCATAAGAGGAACATCCATCTATGCTCTGTAGATAACAGCAAAACCTTTGACTGTATGGATCATAAGAAGCTATGGATCATTCTAAAAGAAATGGATTGGCCTTACAACATTTGATTGCCCAGAGTATAGACTTCTATTAGGGCAGAATATGGAGAAACCAGAATGAATTCCTTTTGGCAAAGGTGTCAGGCAAATGTGTGTTTTACCTTCCTGTCTGCCTATGTGCAAGAAGTGTGTGAGGAGTGAAAACTGGTGGAAGAAACATCAGTAATTTAAGATATACAGGTACTGCCATATTATCGGCAGAAAAAAGTGATGATCTGAATGGCTTGCTGAGGAAGCTGACATACATCTGAACATTACAAAATTAAAAATCACAACTATGACAGCTTTAATATTGGCAATGAAGAAACTAAAATAGTTTAAAATTGCCTGTGCTTTGGTTCAATTATCCAAATGAATGCAGCCAAGAAATCAGAAGAGTAAGATATGGAAGGGCAGCTATGAAGGAACAAGAAGGATTTTTAAGAGTAAGGACAAGTAAGGATGTATAACAGGAATGTGAGGTCAAGGGCACCCATACTGTGGTAGTATGGTATATATAGGGATGTGAAAGCATAACAATGAAGAAAGCTGACAATTGAAAACAATTGATTCATTTGAAATGTAGCTGTTGGAGCACAGCTTTACGGATATCAAATAACTATGTGCTAAATCAAATCAAGTCCGAACTCTCACTAGAAGCTAACCCTAACCCTTACCTTGATGCTCTCCTCCTTTAGACCAATAAAAAGAAGATAAGACTCACTGGAAGAGATAATAAGGCTACTAAAAGTTGAAGGGAGCAGGAAAAGAGGAAGCCCTAACATGAAGTGATTGCGCTGAATAAATGAAACCTTTTAGTTTGCAAGACCTAAGCAGAGCTGTTTCGAGCAGCCATTCTCTAGGGAGGCATACGCCCCTCCCCCTCCCAGGGACCCTGACATATTTGAAGGGGGCCAAAGACTGAAAAATATGAGGAATTTCTGAAAGATACCTGTTTGTGTTGCATCCTTTGACCAAAAAAAAGTTGAGAAAGGTAGAGGACATTTCAGAGGTCTATCACAATACTATTTTGGATTGACAATAGATAGAAATATCACAAGATCTGCTGCAGTGCCCACACTGCAAGGATGAAAAACAGGCAGCTTAACAGGCAGGGTCAGCCAATATAACCAGCTTCCCTCCTTGTCATCTTTCTTCCAGTCCCTTCACAGTCTGCAAGCCCTTCCTGTAGAAACTCCCAGTGGTCCTCTTCCTTTTCAGCCACTCCTGCTGGGCCTGCTTCTCTGTACTACCTGGACCACTGGTTTCCCCCTTTGCCTCCCCCCCCCAAAGCATAGCTCCCAAGAAGGTGCTGCTGAGAGCACAAATCAAATCATGGGGCAGAGTTAAAGCCAACCTCTGGGGTCCCTTCCAGTGTAGGCCACTGGGGGCACACCACTGCCTCTGGGCGCTGTGTTAGAAGTGCTCCATCACAGTCCAATCCAACAGGAATCAAAGAAGTTCTGATTTCTAACTAGTTCACTTGTCATGTTTGGGAACACACTCAAGTTAAAAGGGGAGAGAACATCCCCCTTGTGTGTGTGTGTGTGTGTGTGTGTGTGTGTGTGTGTGTGTGTGTGTGTTTGCTTGTTTATATTTACTTTCCAGTCTCCCAATGAAGCAGGCGATGAAGTGGACTTGTCCAGGAAAGCTCACATTAAAAAAAAAAAAAATACAAAAGCTAGTCCTTAAGGCACCACCACGTTTTTGTATTATTATTTTTACTTCTAACTTTAATTTTACTAACACGGCTACCACTTCTACAACTAGTCTCCAGATGTTTTTGTTGTTTTACATAAGGAGCTGCAACCAGGAAGGAAGGAAGGAAGGAAGGAAGGAAGGAAGGAAGGAAGGAAGGAAGGAAGGAAGGAAGGAAGGAAGGAAGGAAGGAAGGAAGGAAGGAAGGAAGGAAGGAAGGAAGGAAGGAAGGAAGGAAGGAAGAAAGAAAGAAAGAAAGAAAGAAAGAAAGAAAGAAAGAAAGAAAGAAAGAAAGAAAGAAAGAAAGAAAGAAAGAAAGAAAGAAAGAAAGAAAGAAAGAAAGAAAGAAAGAAAGAAAGAAAGAAAGAAAGAAAGAAAGAAAGAAAGAAAGAAAGAAAGAAAGAAAGAAAGAAAGAAAGAAAGAAAGAAAGCACCCCCACTCCCCACCCCTCCATCTGCTTTGACTCCATGGCAGGGTCAGGTTTGCTGCCAGGGGAGTTTTGAGAGTGGAAAGGCTTGTATCATTGGGTGGCCTTGATAACCCTGGATTTGCAAAGAGTGGGGCGGGAGAGGCGCCCGGCACGGAGCCTGCGGAGCTTTCCGTCGGGTCTCCTCTTATCAGGCAGCTCTGAGCCGGGCAGCAATTTATAAAGCACAGCGTGTTACATAAACACAGTTGGCAAAGAATGTGTGCCTCCCCTTTGATAGCTACCAAAGTGACCTTTCGTCCTTCGCGGAAGGCGTAGGCGAGGCCTGGAGACACGTCAGCCACGGACCGATCCCCCCCCCTCCAAAGCCTTCGGCACGCCCGGGTCCCAAACGCCGGCATCACGTCCCAGCCGAGCCTGAGCACGCGCAGAAGTCCTCGGGCTGCTGAGGGACCGAGGGATAATCCCGACTCCGCCGGCGCCGATTTAGAAGCGAGCCCCACCACGTTCACACGCCCGGTTCAGTCACATCCCTAGCAATTAAGGGACACTCGTCTCTTCACGCAATGAGTGCCCTGACCTTCCGCTTCCCTCAGGAGGATTCGCTTTCGCATTCAGAACATGGGTGATGATAACGATGATTTTACAGCAACAACGACAACAATTTAATAATAATAATAATAATAATAATAATAATAATAATAATAATAATAATAATAATAATAATAATAATAATAATAATAATAATAATAATAATAATAATAATAATAATAATAATAATAATAATAATAATAATAATGGTCGGCTGGAAAAATAGAAGTAGAAATTCTCCAGGTTCGTCTCAACACCAGCCGGGAACTCAACCCAGGGCGGTGATTTGAAAGCAAATGCCGCTCAAACAGACGCGGTTCGTTCAAGAGAGAGGGTGAACCCGTTCGCTCATATCAAGGGCGCTCCTGCTTTTGATACGAAAAGGATGCATGCGGCTCTTAGGCAGGGAGTGACCAAAGAAAGACAGGGCAGAAACCACAGCTCCCAGATGCCGGGCTTCGATGGAGCAGTGTCTCCCTGCTGATCTATGCTGGAGCTCTCTGCTTTGAGATTTTTCATCAGAGTCGGTGAAACAGAGCTGAAGGGAGATACAGTACAGTACTGTATATGCTTTTAGCCACCTCGGTGCCCTTGTATACTTCGGCTCCCAAGCCGAAGAACACGAAAATTCAACCCGTATTCGATCCAGAGCTACCAAACGTAATAATTCCTGAGAAGCGTCCGTTGATGTTAAAGGGGCGTGCTTCGACATACCTTTGCCAAATTTAATGCCTGTTTCCAAGACATTTTAATTGAACTCCCGGAGTCTCCCCTCCGAGCAAACAGATTTAGGTTCGAGCTGTCAAGTCAGTTTTGAATGAATCGGCACGTTTAAATTATTTTTTTTCCTCTTAAACAAGTTACGAGACTAGTTGTGGCCCAAAACTGAAAGCCAGCATCTCAACAAGCTGGAAAAAAAATAGACAAATAAGCTGTCAAAAGAGCTTAAATGAATACTGGTCTGAGATATGAGGATTAAGAATGCAATAATTATATCAAGAAAGCGATTTTTTCCTCTTTCCATCTGAATGACGCAGGTTCGTATCCTAGGAGTACTTGCGTGCCTCTAAGTCGCATGAAAAGGAATGGATGTTACTCCCAAGTAGGGGTGTGGTAGGTGGTAAGCAAAAATCACTGGAATTAATAGCACTGCCTTAAGGGAAAAAAACGAGTGGGTGGCATTTCGGCTTAAGGTTATGCGCTAAGCAGCTACCCTTAGACGTCCCGAAATCAGTTCCGCTATGATGGTAGAAAAGCCCTCGGCAAATTTATTATAGAAAAGAAAACGATGTTTTGCCCGACTCCTTTTTCTTGCTGCTCTCCTAGGCTCAAGGCTGCAGCCCTATAGAGATGCTCCTTTACAATAAGGATGGGCGAGAGGTGGCGAAGGCCGCGGCTTTTCTGACGCTGCTGGACTACAACTTCCATCTATGGCCATGCCGTGGTTGTGTGGGGCTAATGGGACTAAACGTGGAAAGGATTACCTGGTTAGCCTGGATCCAACCCATTTTAGAAGACAACTCCGCTTGAGAATTTAGAAGCAGAATAATTAATTATCACTAGGAGTGGGGGAAAATATCCCAACTCAGGTAGACATTGTCCGTGGGGGAAACTGGAAGAAGAGCGCGACTTTTCTCAAAACCTCAATTGCCTCCATCTCGAGTTTGAAAATCCGGGGCAAAACCAAGTGTGAATGTTTCATTTCGTTTCCTTATTATTCCCAGACTCCATCATTCCCAGTTATGCTGTCTGGACGTAAGCCTCTTCAGTTCAATTGGAATTTATTCCAAGTAGGGAAGGCAGAGAGGCACAGTCTAGGCCAGAGATTGCCCTCCCGGGACCTTCCAGTCGCTGGTGGTGGACTCCAAGTCCCATTAGCCCCACACAACAAGGGATTTTTCCTCACTAGTAAATTAACTGTATGTACAGTATAGGATACACGCCAAGTTGGCTGCACTGGAGTGTTTGTGGGAGTTAAGTCACTTGCGCACTTCTTTCGAAGGCGGCGACCCAAGCGAATGTGTTCATCCAGAAAAGGAGCCCCACGGCCGTCCACGGGCTTAATTCCCGGCGCGGGTATAGGATTTCAGGCTTCAGGATGGACCAGCGACCCTCGCCCAAGGAGAGTAGAGGCAGGGCGTCCCTTGTTCCAAAGCTCTCTGCCCCGAGATATCCAAGAATGGGGCACGAGGGCTTTGGTCTGTCGCCAAGGGAGCGGGACCCGTTTCAAGAGGCGTCGACTCGGATTGCCAAAGGTCCTGGATCACAGCTTTCCGAGGCGAGGCAACAAGAGGATTCCTGAGCTTGTACAAAGTGCCGCACATGCTGGAACTGGCACCCCACCTTCTCAGTCCGCTCAGCCTGGGGACGGAGCGTTTGACCTGCAGTGTTTGATATGCAGCTGCCTTTCATTTTTTTAAAATAAATAAATAAATAAATAAATAAATAAATAAATAAATAAATAAATAAATAAATAAATAAATAAATAAATAAATAAAAACTCTGAACGTCGAGTGCTGCTGTTGGGCGCCTTCTTTTGCACTCCGGACCTTCTGTCAGGACCTTCGGGGCAGTGATGGGCGCGTATTTCATTTCATTCAGACGGAGGGCCCAGCCCGAGAATTTGGGGTCCCTTTTAAGTGGGGCGCTGGACCACCTGGACCAACCAACCAAGCAAGCCTTAAAAGGAGGGTCGCAGGCCGTAAAGAATGGCAGAAGTCTTCCCAGACTGTTATGGGCCGGATCCCTCACAGGGTTTCCCCCCCACACCTGACCAGAGCAGTTGAGCTAAGAGGGCTCTTTCCTTTTTCGGGTTTGGCGGTGTGTGTGTGTGTGTGTGTGTGTGTGTGTGTGTGTGTGTGTGTGTGTGTGTGTGTGTGTGTGTGTGTGTGTGTGTGTGTGTGTGTTGTGTGTGTGTGTGTAAAAGCAGACCTGTCTCCGTTCAAGAGTCCCTCTCTTACTTGTCGTGTAATGGGCGATAGCTATAACTAGAGAACACCGGGATATTTCGTAAGCCAAGCAAGTGTGGAGCAGAGCATGGCGTGTCGAACTAGGACTCAGGAGTGCTGGGTTCAAATCCTCCGTCCGCCGAGGAAACTCGCTGATGGGTAACACGGGTAAAAACCAGTCCTCACATACATCACTTGCCGCTGAAACTGCTAGGGTCCGCCTAAGGTGGAATGGACTTGACAGCACGTAGCAAAGACATTCGTGCAGATATATAGAGAATGTGTTTTGAAAATCTTGTCCGAAGCCACCCATCAAAATGAGATGATTCGCCCAGACGTCTGAATGGAACATGCTCCCATTTTAGGGGCTAAATATATAGCTTTCCAAGCAACATCTAGTTGTGTTTTGCTTTTTGTTTCGAAACTTTACCTTAATGAATCGATCAATTAATGCCTTCTCTCCTGACAAGCTTTTGGGAGTGTCCCTTTTCTACCTACTCGACGTCGGAAAGAAGGAAGGCGGCAGCAGGTAAGAAGGCGCGTGGAAACCCTTGGAGGCTCCCGACAAGAAAGGAAAGGGGTGACCCTTGGATACAGGAGCCGACCCTGGAACTTGGCTGCTCGGGAGGAAGTCCTACTGTTCAAAAGGACTTCCTCCCAGGTAACACGCCTTTCAGGCGGCTGGCACGGGACGGCGCTGTGGATCGCTTTGATTTGGTGTAACGGACGAACAGGGCTGCCGCTCGGCAAATGTCCTGGGCGCCCGTGTTTGTTCTCTCTCCTTAATCTTGTTTTCCATCCATTTGGCCACGTGAAGCGAACTCTGAAGCGAAAGAAAACAAAGCGGCCCACAAAAGGCTTCTCTGATTCGGCCCCTGCCCTCCTTCCCTTCCGACTTGGGCCGGCGCGACTCGTTCAGATGCTCGCCCCCCCCCCCCGCCTCGCTCGCTCGCTCGCTCGCTGGGGGCGAGCGCGCGCCGGTCCCATACAAAACCCTCCGCAGAAAACGCCGCCGATGGGGGAGCGGGAGGCTCAGTCCCCTCCGGACCAGGACCCCCGGCTAGCCTCCTCTCCGGCTTCCTTCCCAGTCGACAGGACGGTCCCAAAGGGAGGGTTGCCTCTAGAGCAGCCAGGCGGAACCTTCTTTTTTTTTGTTTTGTTTTGTTCTTTGGCCACGGCCATAAACACGGCATGAAAGCAAGATAGGCCGAATCAGAATTGTATAAGTCGCACCTTTTAAGGTGGTGTGTGAAGAATTGTTTCCAGTCGGTGCCCCCCCCTTCCAATGTGCCAGGGCCCCCTCCCCCAGGGGGCCATATTCCCCCTGTAGAGAATGGCTGCTCCAGAGAACTGGTCGGCAGCTGGCGACGCTGAAAGTGCTCCAACGGGGCATGGGCCTCAGCTTGCCCCCGAGTGCTTAACTTCCCTGCAAGCAGATCAGACATCAGGTGAATAAGAAACATTTATAGTGTGCTCGAGTATTCTCTACTGATCTGGCTTAATTTTTCATTTTGAGATATGAATATGCAAACACTAAAGGAGGCCCTTAAAAAAAAAACCCTCCTGCATCCTGTTTTCCGCTTACATTACGCACCCCCCCCCCCATACAGAGGCTTAAAGTTTAACGCAGGGAAAGCGCGTGAACGCGCGCGCGCACGCAGGCACACGGAGGGGCGGTAAAAACGACTACCCAGGATGAAGATTTTCAGGGACTGTCAAAAGCCCACCTGGGACGGGATGGGATGAGGCCATGATGCAAAACAGGCGCACCTTTGATGTACAGGGTAACATTTAACAGACTGTCCGAGCATGCAAGACGAGGACTCTCCTGGGCGCTCCGGCAGAAGGCTGCGCTCAGCAGCAGACTGGCCAAGAGTCCTGTGAAACTGGGAGGCTGGCATGCCGCTGGTCGCTCTGCCCCCGCACGCCTGGATTGGTTCGTTGATCTCCTTTATCGTCCACTCCTGGAGGAGGGAAGCCGGTGGGCCGGCGGGGACCGAGTGCGCTAACTGGAGACCCCAGGATAAATTGGTTGAGGGGGCCAGGCGGGCCTCAGGTGGGCGTGAATTGGAGTGTGTGCCCGGGGAGGCCGACGCTACCCTCCTATCACACTTGCGTCCCGATCCTGAACTCGTTCAGGGAAAGAAGTTAACGAAATAATCGTGATCATCGTCATCACGCACCATCAATACTACCATTCCTATTCCTATTGTTAGGTTAATTCCTTTTCAGCTAGTCTCGGGTTCCTGGGGCTGGGGAGATGATTTCCATCAGCACAGAGGATCGCTCGGTCCTGCCCTGTCCCGTTTCCGAGGCGAGGGTCTCCTGGCGTCCCACTCCGGGTGCTGGGACTGCGCCCAGGGCGAAGGGTGGCCAAGCCCAGAGGGTGGGCCGGCAGGCAAGTGACCCCGATCGCCTTCAGGGCCTCCCCTTGAGGGGTCGGTCCTGCCGCAGCGGCCCTTGTCCCGGGCAGACAACGATGAAGGTGGGCCGGCGGCCGGTTCAAGCGGCAGGTCACCTTGAAGCCGGGCGCCCGAAGCCCGCCCTCCGGGAGACCATCACTCCTGTCTCTCTCCTGGCACCGGCGGGGCCGGAGTTGGGGTGGGGAGAGGGGCAGGAGCTTCGCTGGGACCTCCTCTCCCTCCCGCAAACCTCGCCTTTCAGGCCCCCGGGGATCCGCAAGGAGCCCTTTCCCTCCCCAAGACTCGCGGCCACGACCACCGCGTGGCTTCCTTCCCGGCCCACAAATGAAGGGTGCATCGGGGGCCAGGGCAGAAAACCGGGCGATCTGACCGAGCCAATAACCGCCCCACCCCACCCCGGCCGCTCCTCGACTGCCAAGCCAAAGGAGTGGGTCTTCCGACGGAGCCGGAACGACGGAAGGCTGGCCTGGGCTGGGATTTGGTCGCTTGGGGCGGAGGTTTGCGCGGGACTTCCGCGCGTGTCTGGACGCCCGCCGACACGCGTGGCCGAAGGAAGGGGTGCTCCGGGCTTACCCCAGTCGGAGGCCAGGGCTCGGCCCCAGACTTCGCCGGGCGGGGAATTCGGCTGCCAGGGAAACAAAACCCCGCATTCTAAGAAATGTTAGTGCGCAAAAATGACCAAAATACATTGAATTCAAAGACTCTTCTACTGCCCCTAATAAGCTGTTTCCCCACCCACCCCCACAGACTGTGGCAATCGTCAATTATAATAGCTCGATTTATTTTATTTAGATTTATATCAATTGTTGCCTGGTGTCATTTTCTTCTGTTTATCGTCTTCATCCGGAAACGGCCCCCCCCCCATTTTTACTGAACGGTTCTGAAAAACTCAAAAGTTTGCATACTTTTATGATCCAAAGGCGGGCCTTACAATATTTCCAAGTTGCGCAACCCCGTAAAAATTTACTTGGAAGTAAATGTTATTAAGCACACTATGACTTCCTTTTGAGTAGAGGAGCCAAGGATTGCAATATTATTTTGTCTTTCGAAGATAACATTTAAAATAAGAGGCAACATATTCGCACCGGGAAATATATATGTAACACTTTGGGGGGGGGGGATGCACTTGTAGAGCAATCTACAAATTTATCAGTATTACATTATGTGGTATTTTCCCCGTGCTTTTACGTGCCTGTACGTCCATCCTGCAAAGAAAAATTATTCCCAGCAGTGCTTAGCCTTTGTAGCTTCTTTCCCTTTCCTATTTTTTAAAAATACCACATAACCTTATGAACATTTCTGGAGAACGTAAAAGTTTGCACCCTTTTGTGATCCAAAAAAAAAAAAAAGGTATCGCCCTCCAATCACTTCTGATTTTCTTTTGCTTTCGTGGGCCAACATTTAATCCTCAGAATCTACACAGGTCGTCGTCTTATGGGCGAAGGTTTCTCTCACCGCGGAAAGAAACAACCGCGCAACCGCCCCTTCCCCTTAACAGACAAAGTTGCATCTTGCCGTTCTCTTTCTCCCCAAAACTCCCTCTAAGTCTCGCTCTCAGCGGATTTCAGAGTTGTGTCTGTCGGAGGAACCCACGCCTGGACTCCCAACTGTCCACTGTCTGCATGAACTGATTATGACAGATACCTCGTTGATAACCCCGGAGGAAAGACCGTGTTTTAATTTCCAGTCACTTTTCTGCTAAGTACCGTATCAGTTCCTATGCAGGGGAGATAAGAGGGGGGAAGGCGAGGGAAAGACAGAAAGGGACGGACCGAGGGGGGGGGGAGAGAGAGGGAGGGAGAGAGAGGTTCACACTCACACGCCGAAATGAAAGGGGAAAGGACCGACCTGGCCGCTGAGATGGAGCCTATGAAGCACGTCCCCGCGGCCTTTTGACCTGCGCCCCCGACCCCGAAGCGTGTCAGAACACCCCTCCCACGACTCCCCCGGACTCCTGAGTTTTCGCAGAGCGCCGATCTTGGAGGAGGGGTAACCAAGAAAGACACGTGGAAAAAAAGAGAGCCGAGGAAAAGCCCGTCCACCAAGCACATTGGAGTTCAAAGTAGAATCGCAGAATAGTTTAATTCTTTGCTGCTTTCGTTAAAAAAAAAACACACACATTTTAAAACATTGATGAGAATTGATGAGGGGAAAAAAGAAAGAAAAATCACACGCTGTATTAGGCGTTATATTAAAAAAAGACGCTTTATTTAAAGTCCTCTTAATAAAAGCAACCAAATGACGAACATGGGACCCCCTCATTTTGGTGCTGGGGAGTTAGCAGGGCTCGGAGGTTGGCCGTTTGGGCCACGCCAGCTTCCTGGGCTTTCCTGGGGCTGGCCCGCGGGCTTGTCCCCTTCCCTTCCCTCTCCGTTCCCCCCCCCCCGCCCCGCAACCCTGGCCAGGGCATCGCCTCTCCCCCGCCGAGGGCGGGGGGGGGGGGTCTGGGCCCGGGACGGGCACCCCCGCCAAGAGCAGGCGCTACCCTCTCCCGCCCGCCGCCCCCTCCGCGGAATGTTTGCCGAGGGCTCCCAATCAGGACTGGCTGGTTGCACTTTTCCGGCCCGGCGGCGAGAGGCGCCTCCTCTCGCCTCGCTAGACATTGACCGCTCGCCGGAGCCTCGGCCGCCGCCGCTCTGCTCCAGCTTGGACTCGGCCGCCTCGCCACCCGCCGAGCGGGGCCAGACCGAGGAGCGCAGGCTGGGAGCCCGATCCGCCCTGACGGCGCCCGCGAGGTGCGACGGGGGCCCTGCGAGACGGCCGGAGGGGGGGGCTGGAGGCTGGGGAGGGGGGGAAGCACCCACTCTTGGGGCTCCTTCTGGGCCAGACTAGGCCGCCCGCCAGCACCCGCCTCAGGCCGGCGGACCCTCCTCTTCTTCTGCCTGGCCGCCTTATCAGCCCCGCGGGGCTCTTATCGCCTCCTTATCGCCCTTCTCTTCTCCCCCCCCCCCCGAGGGGAGAGAAAGAGAGCGCAAGAGCGAGCGAGCGAGTGAGCGAGGTGGCGCGGGCCTCTCTCGGTGGAATTGGGGCTCCGCGGAGGGCAAGGGCGGGCGGGAGCCTCCGGCCAGCGACGGCGGGACTCGGCCGAGGGTGCCTGCGGCCCTCGGGGCTCCTCGGGGCGCTGGCGGGCGGTTTGCGCGGGTCGCCTTGGTCCCGGGGGGAGGGGGAAGAGGCGGGATGGCCTGCCGTCTCCCTCCCTCTGTTCGCCCGAGTTTTGGCTGGATCGCGGCGGCCGGTTTTCTCTCCGCCAGCCCGAGGCCGCGGAGGGCAGCGGCGGGGCCGAGGGGTTTCGGGCTCTCCCTCTCGCTGGGCGATGGATGCCCGGGCGAAGGTGTGCCGCGGCGCCTCGCGGCTTGGAACTGGCCGCGACTCCCTTGGCCGACCGCGGGAAGGGAGGGACCGGAGGCCAGGTGGTGCCGGCTGGCACCGACCTCCTCCTCCTCCTCCTCCTCCTCCCCTTGAGGAGGCGCCGCGCCCTCCCCTCCTTCGGCCGGGGCGATCGGGGCCGTTTCTCCGTGGGCGCGGGACATCGTCCGTCTTGAACCTGACCGGGAGACGCCGCCTGGCCGCCCCAGCGCCCGTCCTCGGCGGAGCTCCGGGCCAGCGCTGCCCTTAGGCGCCGGGAGGGAAGCGCCTCAAGCGGGAGACGCTCCCAAGAGCCGCCCTTACACTAGGTGTTGTAATTCGATGGCAAGGGAAAGGGGGGGGGGGTCTGCTTCACCTCTTGCCTGGCTCTGGGGAGTTGGTTGTGGATGGGAGGGGGCTGCCCTTTGCTCCTGGGCCTCAGGCGGGAAGATTTCTTGGGCCAACCCCGGCCAAGCCGGCCACGTCTGGGGTCTACACGGCTGCGCGCTTAACGCGCGAGACCTCCACCCGTCCAGCCCTTTTAATTGTATGACTAATTGTTTTCATTCTGGAACGAAACCCAGTGACTCATTGCCTGAAGCCGAAGTGAAGGAAAGAGAAGGCAGGCGTCTGGGGGTGGGGGTGGGGGGGTGGGGGGGTCTGCTCAGCGCCCACGCCCCTCTTCTGCTTTCAGCCCTGGCTTCTTCTTCGGCAAGGCAGGGAGTGGACGCAGGGCTGGCTGCGCGCCGGCCGAGGGATCGGGGCCGGCCGGAGGCATCCCTGACCCGGGAAAGGGCCCCGAGGGTGCGCGGAGGTCCTTCGCTTTCCCCCCTCCTCCAGGGCAGCGCAGGCGCGACGCGTTCTCCGGGCTTCCCCCAAGGGGCCCAGGACGCGGAGGTGCTCGCTCGCTTGGGTTCCGGCGGGCAGGTTGGCAGGCACCGCGGCTCCGTTTTACGGAAGCGGCAAACAAAGGCCAGGGGAGGGCGGGGGTGGCCGGAGGGTCCGAGGATCTTTTGGGAGAAATAGGATCCGAACTGGCCTTGCAGCCCAAGGGAAGTCACGACGTCAGAAGAGGCTCGCTCGGATTTGCCTTTTCTTGTCCCTCCGGCAACGAGGCCCTCCAAGAGCGCCCGAGGGCCAGCAGGCGACCGGCGGCAGGGGGCGGCCGGCGGCGCTTCCAGCTGTTCCAGGGGGGGCCCTCTCCACGGGGACGGTGTGTAAGGTTTCTAGCCCGTGGACGGCAGCGCCTCGTACATTCGCAAATGGTTGCCGTGCCTTTGCCCGGACTTCTTTCATTTTTCAAAGCCGTATTCTAGCCGGAGTTCTGGGCCAACACGGCAAACTCGCCTGTTTCGTGCGTTGATAGTTCCGCCTACGAATGGTGTGGGTTTGGAGGCACGGGAGAGACTAGAGGTGCCGAGGAGCGCGGGGCAAGCCTCACTCGCGCGGGCTCTGGTTTCAATTGCCCGGCCTGCTGTGCGGGCTTGCCGAGAAAAGCACTCTGCACGCTCCCAGAGGCCGTTCTCGTGAGCAGTCAGGACGGAGAGTCTTGGGAGGGAGGGAGGGAGGGAGGGAGGGAAGGAGGGGGGTGGGCAGGGGGGTGGGCCCAGAGGACACCGACGCCCAGGGGCTGCTGGATTTGGGGCCCAGCTAACTGGCGGTCCGCTTTGCTTTCGCAGAGGCTAGCCGGGAAGGAGGAGGAGGAGCCGCCGCCGCCGCGGAGCCGAGCGGGAGCCGAGCGCCGCGGGCCTGGATGGCCCTGGCTGAGGGCGGCTGGTGCCTGCTGAAGCGCCGCGGCCCCGACGACTCGCCCTACCCGTTCGCCGCGGCCCGGGAGCTGCCCTGCCCCTCGCCGTCGCCCTCCTCGTCCTCGGGCTGCTCCCCGGGCGGAGGCGGGACCCCGACGGCGCGGACCTTCAAGCAGGAGCCCGGAGCGGGCGGCGGGGGGCTGCCGGCCTCGCCGCCGCTGGGCCTGGTGGGGCCCTTCGTGTCGCTGACGCCGGCGCCGTCCAGCCTGCCCACCTGGGAGGACTTGCTGCTCTTCGCCGACCTCGACCAGGCCAACAAGCTCATCTGGTCGAGCCGCGCCGCGGCCAAGCTCGGCCCGGACCCCGCCGGGCAGCCCTCGCCCCTGCCGCCCGCCCCGCCGCTGCCCCCCGTCGAGGACATGTACCACCACCCGCACCCGCCGCCCCCTCATCACCCGCACCCGCAGAGCCTCCAGGGCGGCGGCGGCGGCGGCTACGACAGCTCGTCCCCTGGGGGCGGCGGGGGCGGCGGCTTCGTGCCCTCCTCGGCCGGCTCGCCCGTCTACGTGCCCACCACCCGCGTGGGCCCCATGCTGCCCTACCTGCAGAGCCACGCCAGCGCCGGGCAGGGCGGGCCGCCGTCGGCCTGGCCTCCGCAAGCGGCCCCGGAGAGCCCCGCGCCTTCCTACGGCGGCGGGGGCGGCGGGGGCTGCGCCCACCCGGCTTCAGGCCGCTTCGCCTACGCGGCGAGTAGCCCGCCGGCCGCCACCGGCGCCTCCCGGGAGTCGGCCGCCTACAGCCCTCGCGAGCAGCTGCGGCCCCTCAACGGACCCTATTACGGGCCTTACGTGGGCGCCCAGTTCGGGGCGGGGGGCTGGAGCCACAGCCCCTTCGACAACTCCATGCTGCACTGCCTCTCCAGCCGGCCCGGGGCCCCCCTCGGCGTGCGGCCCTCGCCCGCAGGTAAGAGCCGGTCCGGAGCGCAGAGGGAGCGGCGGCGGCGGGGGGGGGGATCGCTGCGAAGCGCCGAGGGGACGCCCCTCTTTTGTGTGTGTGTGTGGGGGGGCTCCCTTTCTGGGAAGAGCCCGTCTCTGGCGGCGTGAGAGTTCAGCTGCAAGGATCATGGCGGCGGTGATGATGATGCGAACAGAACAGAAGGAAAGAATTGAGGCTACCTCGAAGTGGATCTGGGGGCGGGGGAGAAAAGAAAAACGGTGTCTTCGGTAGTTAACACAGAGCCCTCCGTAAAGGAGAACAGCCCAGGAGTTGTCAAATTCTAACAAATTCACGCAAAAGTGTGGGGGGAACCCCAGCATTTTTACAACCATTTGTTGGCCTTTCAGAAGGGCTTCTGTGAATGTTCGACATCTGTCCGTTTCAGCGTCTTTACCTAAACATGAGCAAAAGTTGGAGGTGCGCTGGGCTTTGGACAGACCAGCTGCACCCCACACCCAGAAATCGCCGTTTTTAGGAAGCCCCAAAGCCTTTTTCTCTGTCATCCTGGCATTTTCCCCGAGCTGTGCCCGGTCCTTGGTCTCTGCCGTCCTCCAAGTCTCTCGGTTGTGCTCCATCTTCGCTTCAGGGAAAGTTGCTAGAGATGAGAGACAGAGGAGCCCGAAGGACGAGGCGGGCCCTGCCTCGCCCTCTCTTTCCGCTCCGCTTGGGCTTCTTCTCGCCCGCTTCTTTAGGTGTGTCAACCACCGTTGGTTTTACTCCGATCTGTCAGCCTGCACTTCAGTGGCCCCCACAGTCATCGGGACTTTGGGAACAATATCAAGAAGTTTCACATACATAAGGAGTTGCAGATCTCAGAAATCATACGGTCAGAGCTACAAAAAAGGGCAATATTAAGAACAGCATACATACTGGGCTGATGTTTAACAGATGCTTAGGTTTTTGGTTGAAACTTGTATCAGTTATATAATACGGTAAACCTTTTTGTAAAGGTTTTTTAAATTTGGTCAACTGTGTCTGGTGTTTTTGAATAATACTAACTAATGCTGCTGCTGCTACTAATACTAATACTAATACTAAATACTAAGTACTAATACTAAATACTACTACTACTACTACTACTACTACTACTACTACTACTACTAATAATAATAATAATAATAATAATAATAATAATAATAATAATAATAATAATAATAATAATAATAATAATAATAATAATAATAATAATAATAATAATAATAATAATAATGCGCCATCAAGTCAACTCTGACCCTTTTCAGGGTTTTCTAGGTAGAGAATACTCAGGAGTGGTTTACCATTCCCTTCTTTTGTGGTTGCCCTGGGACTGTGCAGCTTGCCCAAAGCCACACAGGCTGGCTCTAATTCACAGCAGCACAGTGGGGAATCGAACTGCCAGCCTCCCTAAAGCACTGAGCTATCCAGCCAGCTCTTTTTAAGAGGAAAAGAAATTGCTTCTCTCCATCAATGAAAACCCAAGCTTCTGTCATACTGGAGCTCAGAGCCACCAAACCGATGGGCCTAACATTAGCCACGGTTCTGAGTAAAATCCTTTTCACTGGGGTGGACCTGTTCTGAGCATGGCTTCGACTGGATCACACTTACCAAAATGCTGAATTAATTTAAGAGGGACTGCATTGTGCCCGCATTTTGCGATGAAGTGAGGTTCGCAACTGGTCTGTCATTTTCTGGAGGTGGGAACCAGGTGGCAGGGCTTCCTTCTTTAATGAATTGGGGAGGGGTTTCACTGGCCATCATCAAAGTGGGCAAAGTGGTGTTAGCAAGGTTCCCTCTCTTTCCCCCCCCCACCCCTTCGCCATTTAGAGGGAGAGTGGCTTGATCCCCCGTGGGGGAAAAAACACAGTCTGGACATTTTGCAATGGAAAGCGGCTGTTTCCAACAAGGGCTGCCCAAGCAGGAGCTTAAATTGGGTTTGTGGATGCTGGGAACGGGGTGACTTCGCCCTTCACTGTGCTCAAAAGGCTTGTGTGGGAAGGCACACCATGAAGTTTGATGGGACGGATAAATGGTGGAAATAGGAGGGGGACGTTTCCTTGGAAGACCAGCACCTCTGAGTAAATCCACTTGCAGAAGGCCTTGGCCTTTGGGAGAGGCATAGAAAAAACTGAAAACTCATATTAAAGCATGCTGGAATTTTGTTTTTAACACTGGAAATGGTCCTTTAGAGCTGCAATCCCAAACGTATTTGCTAGGAAGCAAGCTTGTCTAAAGTCACACTGCTTTTTAGGCACGCCACAGTCCTAAACCACGCTAAGTGGAGACCTTCAGCTCCCTTGAACACAATGGGATCTACTTCAGAGTAACCTGCAGCAGTAAATGGGTTCACTGGTATAGAACTTTGTGAAATGTTTGATCTGTCTGTTCAAAACTCCTTCCCACTTATTGCAGTGAAGTTTACTACTAAGTAAGGGTGTGCTGGACTGTAGGTTTCAGGAAGCCCAGTACAGACCCAGTTACTTCAGGGAGAAAGTTTCATTATTCCAAGAGGTGGGTGGCTAGACTTTGGGTGTCCAGTGTTAGTAATTTGAAGACATAAAGTAGATACACAGTTCGGTTCAGTCAGAGATTTGAACTACCTGCAGGGGCCTTCATCCCAGTTCTGCTTTTGGAGTTTGGAAAACTGACAGCTTAAAATGAAGGATCCCCATTGTAAAAAAAGAGAGAGAGAAACTGGACAACTACTTATTAATATATTATTATTATTATTATTATTATTATTATTATTATTATTATTATTAGTAGTAGTAGTAGTAGTAGTAGTAGTAGTAGTAGTAGTAGTAGTCGTCGTCGTCGTCGTCGTCGTCGTCGTCGTCGTCGTCATCGTATTAGTTTATTAGTATTATTAGTATTATTAGTATTAGTATTTCCTGAGTTCATCATTCTTGTGTCCTGCAGTTCCATATTATCTTTCTTATAGTTTCTTTATTGCCTTTCATCTTTATTTCAGCTTTTATATTAAAATAACTTGTGATTTCTAACCATTACAATAATTACAGTATTATAATAATGAAAGTAACTTTTTTTTTGCAACAGAGGTTCCCAATTCCAATCGCTCAATCAGTGGTATTAATTCAATAATTAAAATGACTTCGTCCTGACAATTTGTGATCAAATACCTAAAAAATACATGTGGAAAAAAGATGTGTATTATTTTTGGAATCTGCCTCTCTATCTATTCACTACCAAAAATTTATTAAGTTCAAATTCTTCATCAGGCATTTAAATTGAAATTTTTGTTTTAACAATTCATCCCCCCCCCTTTAAACTGCCCCTTCCAGCCATGTACAACTGCACAACTTGTTGTGGATATTTCTTCTATAACAAGAAGGTGCTTGTTTAAAACACGTATCCCCACTGCCTTTCTGCTGACCGAAAGCCATCCTTTCCAGCTCCTTATTTCAAGCTCAGGAAATAAAATAATGCTTGCATTTCCTTATGAAAGATACTTTAAGATAAAATTTATACCCAGCTTGGTCACCCCAGGTGATTTTATGAGGACTGGATTCTAAGGAAACCATTCAGGAGATCCAAGAGCAAGACTGTTTCCATTTACCCTCAGGGTAAAAATGGAGGAAATTCACTTCCAAGGTTCCCTGCAGCGAACTTCACAAATTTAAATGGAGGGAGACATGGGTTATTTGAGATAGAAAGAGATCATTTCTCGCCTGAAGATTCAATTACACAACAGAACTTTAAAAAAAAACAATTTATTTGGCAAGGGGAAAGTAATCCTATGAATGTACTTACTTGGGAATGAGTGTCTTTTCATTTATTAAAAATTAGGCCCAGTTGCCTGTTTCAAAATTTAACTGCCCACTTCTTTTTCATAGAAACCTCTGAAACAACGGAGCTCTCATTTTGTCTAGGTGTCGGTATTTAGCTATCTTCCTCTCTTCTCTGAACACTAAGCTTAACTGTAGCGCTTTTCAAAAAGGAAACAAGCATTTTCAAAGAAAACCTCTCTGCCCTTTCTTCCCCCACTCCCCCAGGTCGAACCTGGCATAGATTTCCACTGGCATAGGAAATATTAAATTTTTATGTATGGATTAAAACCAGGAGGGAGAAACTAGGCTGCATGGGGAGTTTCCCAACACTTGACCAGTGCTGTAAAAACACCTCAACTTTTATTCAAAATGGGTGTTGTTGTTCTTAAAGATACCTTCAGCAGGGAGGTGTCTCTCACCTTGTTGCCATGCCTCAGGTAAGCCAGGGCAAATAAAATGGGAGGAGAACCTTTCCAGACAGAGTGGAGGAGCAGAAAGCAAGACCCGCATTGAAACATGACATTGCAAAAAGCAACTTATTTTGGGAGCATTGATCAGGAATATGAATCTTCTGTTTTAAAACATTTGCCTAAGGGCAGCCAAATCGATGCAGCAAAACTCCGGAAAGTCTCCACAATCAGGAACCTTTTTCCAAAGCTAATGGACTGGTGTCACCGGCAGGCATGCCGCTGTAGGACGTGAGGTTCCTTAAGCCGCATGTTTACCTGGGAATTGCCTTCACTGAAAACAATGACACTTACTTTGAGTAAATATGCATAGGATTGCACTTTCCAGATTCCCCCCTCCCGCAGCCCTCGTGATCAGGATCACAGGGCGATGCACGAGGGGGGGGAGGGGGAAGGAAGGGAAGAATAAAGAGTTGTCCCTCTGCCCTCACTAAATTTCTGCCAAATGCAGCTCTGTGAATAATGTCATCCAGTTTGGCAGTGAGGATCGTAGTGGAGTCAAGGAAAGATATTTATTCAGATTATAGGACCCCCCCCCCCCTTTTTAAAGGTATTTGCACAAAAGTTTATGTGCTAGAAGAAAGTGATGTGAGACACAGGGGCCTGTTAAACACATCACCAGTACGCACATACCTCTTCACTTGTTCCCTTGTGATTGATTCCAGATTTTTTTTTTCCACAAGCACCCCAGCCATGGCTAGATTACATGTTTCACCCTTTAAGGGCTGGGGGTATGTCAATGAGAGCATTCGGTTTGTTCATAATTTAGATTTAAAATCCTAATAAGATTTTACTGTGCGTTAACATCTCCAATATTCCAAAGTAGCTGAGTACAGTATATTTATTGGGAGGATTTTTAAAATTAAAGAGTCAAGAGGGCAGAACTGTGTGTCTTTCATAGTTCTTTCTTCCACAATTAGGTGACAATGCCTCTGAAAAAATCCAAGGCTCTTAGCTGGTTAAAGTTCAGTGAGTTAACTGCCATCTTTTTAGCAGATTGATTGATTGGCTTAACCTTTTAAACAAACATTACAGGTTTCCCAACACTGAAGTGTTGTTTAAAAGAAAAAAGCAGGAAGAGTCAGGATGGTGTTCCAAAACAGTAACTTTAAGAAGTCTGAATGAAATTTAAATGTCCTTTCACTAAATAATGTAGAAAACTCTTATATATCATTTCAGAAATAATTCAGTACACTGGCTGAATCAATGTCATGGAATATTATTCAACAACATTCTATGCATCTTTACTTGGAAATTCATTCCTTCTTGTTCAATAGGATCTACTCCCTAGTACCCAATATGGTGCAGTGGAGAGAATTATGGACTAGAACTCTAGAGACCAATTTTTAAATCCCCACTTAGCCCTGGAAACTCACTGGCAGAGTGGAACTGGTAAAGCCTGCACTTTAAATATTTATTTACCTTGAAAGTCCTATCAGGGTTGCTGTAAGTTGGTGCCGACTTTGTGGCATATAACTAACTAAAGTCTCTTTAGGATGACAGCCCTTGGTACCTTACCTAAGGTAGTTCTACTCAAAATAGAGGTAACTGGAAGAGCAAAGTTTTAAATGCAAATTCCACTTTTTGAAGGTAAGGTATTAATCAGCAACCACTTTTAAGAAAATCACGCATCAATCACCCTTAATTTGTGTCCCTAAGATTGAAACTGAAAGTATGAGAAGGAGCCCTAAACCAAGTTCTTGTTATGTTTTTCTTCCACTTCAAAATATACTTCAGATGTTGCACGGAAAGTGGTTTATTGGTATACATGGGTTCGCAAACCTTCCCTTCTTGAAAGGCCCCTTCCCAAACAATCCTGGTTTCAGAGGCAATTTAGTGCCGCTTATTTTAATATAATGCATTCAGAACTGGGGTGCCATTTTCGGTACCCAGCACAAATCTCAATTGTTTAAACAGCAATACATTCATTATAAATAGACAAGAAAATACAAAGCTACAAGGTAATAGAAATGTGGAAATGCAACAGAAACCTGGAAAGAATTTGCTGCTGTTGTGCTATGTATGGGATACTCTGTGTTAGATAAACTTTCTCGGCTACTAAACTTCTCAGTCACATCTATGTTGCTTAGGTTTCTCTACTGTTCTGTCAGCATAGGGAACATCTTCAAAAACCCAAGCCTGCAGTGTTTTTTTGTCATTATTGCATTTTACAACAATCGACTATATACTTACTACAACAACATCACTAAGTATTATTTGGCAATAATTCTCATCAGAGGTGATGAATATTTGATACTCCAGATGTTTTGGACTACAACACCTGCACTTCTTGATTGCTGGCAATACAGGCTGGGAATTCTGGGGATTGTTATCCAAAGGGGAGTGCAACCTCTGGGTCCTGTAGGTGGTATCTGTCTGGCCTTCAGATCTTTTAGAAGAGGACTCCAATCCCTATAAAGAGAAAGGTGGCATATAAATAATTTGAATAAATAAAATATAAATAAATAAATCACACTGCATAGGATGGCAAGCTACTTTTGTAGCTGGTGAAGGATGGTGATTTTCTGAACAGAGCGAATGGCTTAGACTGGTCCCAGTCTGGTGGCTGAGGAAGTGGATTTTAAACCGTGAACGGTCACATTGAAAAAAATCTGTTGGTGTTACAGATGTTTTTGGTTTCACTTTGCTTTTATCACACATGCTGAAATGGAGGAACACGTCTCCCTCTCTGAAATCCCCAACCTTTACTATTGTTATCATCATCGTGACTTACCTAATTAGGTGGTTAGGAGGATCTTTATTATCTCTTTAATGCTAAGATCATAATGGTCCACCTAATTGTTATAGGTAGTTGTGCAGATTCTTTCAGCACTTAGGGAAATGTTTTGCATACAAAGTAATACTGCTGAAAGGTGGTGACAGTGGGAATAATATTGTAAGCCACCCTGAGTCCTCTTCAGGAGAAAAGTGGGGTATACATATTTTCAATAAACAGTGGAGAGATTTCATGCCCAATTTGTGGGGCAGAGGTTGGAGAAATTGCCATCTGGACTACAAGTTCCAGAATGCACCTGCTAGCCTGGCTACTTAGCATTCTGGCTGCAAGATTTAGGGGCTTGTTGTCCACGAAAGGAACTTATCCAGATCCTGTACTGAGGAACCCCAGGTCACGATGAGGGAGTCTTTGGATCACAAACACTGTATATGATCAATTCCTTAGAAAGTACTACACGGAGTGCTGTTTTGGGAGAGCAGGTGCAGTAACAGGAAAGACCATTTCAGCCGTACTTTTGTTCTAGGCACTTTTGTTTCCCTCGTCTGCTAACAATTTATCTTGGAAATGGCCATGTGTATATTGAGAAACCTAGTTTTAAACATGACATAGAATAAAATAGAACTGAATGTGGCCCTGATCCAGTCCCTCCTCAAAAGCCATGAAATAAAGATTTCAGTAACATAGAAAGGTACCCTACCTGTTTAGTATGGATTAAATTAATACTGTAATGAAGATGAAGATGCTCATAATGCATGTTTCTGCATCAAGTAGAATTGTGCACACAATTTGTGAAATTGATGTGAATACATAGATCATTTCAAGGTTTCTGTAATACCTCTGCACTTGCTTCCTGATTTTCTGAAGAGAGATCTAATGGTGCAGAAGAAGTATTTCAAACCAAGGGAGATTCCTAAAAACCTGAAGAGATGCTGCCAGTCAGTTAAGACATAAATCCGAGCTAGATGGACCAATATTGGAACTGTTATAATGCATCTTCTTGTGTATTTAAGGAGTGCCGGGAAAGTTCCTTAACAATTTTAGGAGTGAAAGTCATTTGGAATCACCCTGGCCAGTTGGGGAGGAAGCCACTTTATGCAATTTAAAATTCTGCAAGTTCTTCTCAGATCTAAATAGAACAATGGTTTAGAACAATACAGTGTGCCAAGATAGAATTTTGAAACATGGGCCTGAACTAGATTAATTTCATTCACTCATGACTAAGTACAATTTTAAAACTTGTTCCCATAAGGAGTTCCATGATAATCCGTCTAAGCTCCCATACCCACCATCTCATTGAATTAAAGGCATCTATCAAGGAAGTGATTAAAATAAACTCGACTTCAACTTCCAATTATCACCACGAAAATAAATTGTATTAATGTGGATGCCAGCTTCGGGGATATTGAAAGAAAGATTGAGAGAGAATCAAGCTTTCGTGATCAATTAGTCCAAATAAGAAACGGTAAATCACTTTAACTGCCGTCAAGAGATGGGTACAGATTGTAAATTGAATTCTGCTTCGGAAGAGTACCTGTGTTTAAAAGGCAGATCAACGACCCAGTTGTGCAGTTATACCAGATCACAGAGGCAGGTATCTTGTGAAACCCAAAACTTTGCATTAAATAAATAAATAAATAAATAAATAAATAAATAAATATGTACAATAAACAAGTTGCTTAAAAAACTTAAATCAAAGGAAAATAGATGACGCATGCAGTAATCGAATCCTTTACAGTAAATTAAACAGGAGGATAAATCCTTTTTCCATTGTCCTGGACAAAGTGGGTCAGATCTGAAACCACTGCAACGAACGAGACTTTTTTCCAAATGAAGTATTTAACGCTGACGTGTATGTTTATTAATTTGTGTCTGCGATCAGGTTTCCCTAAATATAATACAAACCATTTCGGGGGCTTTGATTTTAAGTCCTAAGCGTCCCATACGGTTGTGGGTGGACCTGAAAATCTCACCCCATCAGGGATCCTTGAAACGGCCCGAGGTCGCCCGTGGATCAAAGGAGAACCTTTAAGGGTCTGCTTACAGGCCCGTTGTGAAGGCAAGCAGGGCAGAGACCGGGAATTATTATTTGTGCTTAGTTTTTAGAAGCCCAAATATTTTCATCTGTTGTAGGGAAAGGAGGAGCGGGAAGGCTTGTTATCGCTTTGGCGAAATCATCTCTCCCCCCCCCCCCCCTTGCTCTGAAGAAGGGAGAACTTTGCCGGAGCCGGCCCGTCTCGAACTGCGCTGGCTCCCGTGGTCAGGAGACGTTCAAAACCCCAGTCCGAGGGAGAGCGCGGACAAAACGTGCTTTTATAGACTATAACCGGACATACTGGAGAGGGGCTTCCCCGAGCTGTAGTTCACCCCACATACACACACAAAAGGAACGTTTCCAAGATCCAGTCTGAGTTTGCGGTAAGGCGAGCGCGCCCGCCGGCTCCGATTTGCGCGCCTCTTGCGCCCCTTTCGGGAACGCGGCGCGGAAAGAGGCGATCTTTGGGAAAGCAGGGGGGGGGAGGAAGGGAACGGAGAGCCGGGTTCCGCAGCCCCAGGGCTTCCTTAGACTCTCCTCCCGGTGTTTGTGGTTCAGCCACGAGCTCCAAAGGCTGGCTGACATTTACGAGATCCCTTTCACTTTCTGGTGTGCCCGGTTAATCGCCCCAGCGCCAGAAAATAATGCCAGGAAAAGCAGGTCGAAAGAAAAGGCCCGCCGGCAGCGCAGTCCTTGCTGCCATTCCTGGAGCCCAGGGCTGCCCTTTTAATCGACCGGCGCCGGATTCCCTGGAAATCGGGCCCCACGGAGGGGAAAGGCGGCGAGCAAGCAAGCGGAGGAAAGAGAAAACGGGACCTATTTTCCAGAGGAGACACCAGATACTCAAAAATCTACCATTCCCAAACTAAACTCCTGGAGGAAAGGAATCTCTTCGGTAGCAATGGTGGATCACATTAGTTTCCAGCTTAGGAAAACACGAGTAGATCTTGGCTAGGTGCAATGTACTACGGAAAGTTTGCTCATTTAGGTGGCTGTTTTGGAGGATGCATGAGTTTTCCATTCATAAAAATTGGGAAAGATTAGGTTAGGACAGATGAAGATTGGTCAAGGTGCTGAGATGACCAAGTCCATAAAACTCAAGTCAGTTGCGTCTACCTACTGCTAGATTTGCACTGATGTTAGGATGACAAGGAGCATAAATGTTCACTGCCTGTATCAATTGCCATATTGGAAACTGCTAATATGCCTTTGTCATTTTCTGCTTCTCGTTTTTCCTTCCACTTCATCCTGCTCCTGTCCCTACACCGTGTACACTGTATATAAACTAGCAGCAAATATACTGCACGCTTTGTGTCTGAAAAAGTGGATTGAAATAAATCTGTTAGTCTTAAAGTTGCCACAATAGTTCTGTTTTGTTTTTGTATTGGGAAGTCCCACTCCCAAGCATGTGGGTAAAGGTGCAGAGCGTAAATAATTTCCCCCCCTGAGGCATCAACTTTCTTGGACTTGAGATAAGATGAACTGAGGAATGGACTGTAAATCCATGAAGAAGTCCATTCATCTTTAAAGGCTCATTTTTGCAAGAACAGACAAACCAGTCTCCCCCTTTGGTATATAATTCATCCAGATTTCCGGTTCCAATTCACCTTCAAAATCTAATATTCTGATATAATCCCAATATTTATAGTCACTAAAAAAAATTCCACAGTAGGGTTGAAAACCCAGTTAACTTCAAAGTAAGCCTTAGATATTTGAGCAACCCTCATGTTCTTGCATGGCTCACATTTATTTCCTTAGATAAATAAATGGGGAAAATTCCACCAGGCCTGGGTGGATGAAGGGGAGGCCTTCTTTTTGAGGTCAGTGGAAATATTTTCCTGACTGAGCCCTCAGAAGATGGTCAGCTGATTGTGCTGCCACACAGGTGGGGTTACCCTGTTTCCAGCTGAGTCAAAATATCCCTGTCTGAAAGTACAGGATAATTGGTTAAGAAGCACAGAGTGCACCAGATGTATTTAGAATTAGCATACAAGCTTTCACCTTAACATTATGATCAGATTTTAAACAAAGCCAAGAAGGCTTGCAGCCTGATTGTAAGGATTCTTGTTCATGGATTTCAGTGGAATGTATGCATGTATGTATTGTGTGCTGTCGATTCCAATTTATGTTGACCCTTTCCAGGGTTTTCAAGGTAGAGAATAGACAGAAGTGGTTTACGTTTCTTCTGGGCCAATCTTGGGACTGTGCAGCTTTCCCACGGCCATGGAGGCTGACTGTTCTCTTCTAGGAAGCACAGTGGGGAATCGAACTCCCAACCTCTGGCTCCACAGCCAGGTACCTAAACCACTGAGCTATCCAACCAACACAATGGAACGTATTTCAAGGCATTTATACTCAGAAGCATAGACTAGATGTCCATTGCACTGATATAGCAGTTTTTCATAAGCAGGTTAACTCTGCAGTGAATTCCAGCATATTGCGTGGGGCTAAATTGTACAGAGTCTGAGGTTATCTTTACTGATACTTTGAGAGTAACTACTAGTGATCATAATGGAACTTACTTTTCAGTAAAGGTGTGCAGATTTATTGGACTGAAGACATATGTCCACTTTAAGTGGTTGTCATTCTCTATCAATCTACCTATCACTTTTCTTTCTTGACTGGCAAAGGTGACCCTCATTTTAAATTAAGCTTGAAATTTACCCGTTCTCCAGGTGACTCCTTTTCTCATGGTCTTTCCTGGTAACATTGACACCTTGCCCTTCTTCACCTTCACTTCCAAGGAGGTCTTTCACAATTTTCTTTTGCATCAACTTGAGTTCCCTAAAAATCCTGGTAACAATTCATATCCAGTTCTCTTAATGGCTGAGCCATTTCCCCTGAAATCAAGGTAGTTAAAAATCAAGATCTGTCTTGATGGTAAAAATACCAGAATAATGTACATAATAAGATTGACAAAGTGTTTAATACTGCGATCCCATTTGCATTTGCTTGAAAGTTCCTCCCCTACTGAACTCAACGGAGCTTACTCCCAGGTAACTGAGTGTAGGATTTGCAGCCTAGGTGACATTTTTGGATTCTCTTTATTCACCTGCCTCCATCCTTCCAGGGTAGGTTGCCATCTTTATTTGGAAGAAAGTTAATTTACAATTGCCAGAGGTCATCTCTCTGTTGCAACAACAACAAAAAAGGGCCTTCTGGCACCTTGAAGGCTACCAACTTTTATGTAGCGCAAAATGTCTAGGGACTGTAGATATATCTGATGAAACTTGCTTTTGGCATCAACAATGGCTCATAGCTAAGGTGCCACAAGACTCTTTGAATGGTGGGGGAGGTATTAGTGTATCAATAACAAATGCATGCTTGCGTATTTGCAGGGAGAATAACAGGGTTGTGAAACCAGGAGGAATCTCAGTGCCGCTGCCACCTCCTCCATTTAAAAATATGTTTTGCCGGCTCAACTTCTTAAAGGGAAGGCTTGATCCATGTCTTCCGAAAGACTGTGGTTGCCTCAGGAGGACATGTAGAATGTGCTATCCAAATGCAAAGATCATTGTTGCAGCAGAGAAATTGCAGGAAGGGTTAGAAAAGCTTTCGCTTCTCTCGTACACACCTCCCACCACCAGTACCTTCACTGGAAAAAAAAGAGTGAAGCTCAGGACTGGAACTGTTTGTAGTTCTGGAAAGAGCACTTTGAAGGCTCCCGAGAGGGGGAGGGATTGCCCGGGGCAGATCTTCCAGCCTGTGGTTCCCTGCTGTAAAGGCTGACTGAAGATTCCCAGCATCAACACCCAGTTGGGGCAAATGGTGAAATTGGTGCCTGTTTCCTGTCCTTAGCAACCTTTGTGTTGTGTTGAATTATTTGGAGGGTTGGGAGCGGGCGACTTAGTGGTGATCTCCCCTTCAACTGCTGTGATTTACCAAGACCCAAAATTCCTTAATATGGTAACATATTTTCCTATTAAATTCCATGTATATGGGGCACATCATAGATTATGATACCTTGTGTGGACTAGTAGAGAGAATGAAAGACTAGGACTGAGGAGACTTGGGTTTGAATCCCTGCTTGGCCATGCAAACTCATTTAGGGAGGAATTAAACAGGTAAAACTACTCTTTCAATATTTCACTTAGTTTGAAAGCCCTGTTAGGGGCACTATAAATTGGTTTTAACTTGATGGCACCCGGTATATAACACCATAGAGAAATAAATCTGTTTATACCCAACTATATTTGATACATCCCACATTCCTTTACTTTGTAATCTGTAAAGGAAGCAAGAGCTGAGCAGAGCTGTTAGTGACAGGACATTTTGGAGGTCACTTATTGGGAGGGTCCCGCCTAAGTCGGAGGTGGATTGACAGCACATAAGAACAGCTGAGATTTATTTGTTGTTTAAATTCCAATGAGAGCAAGCAGGGGAGAGAGAGAGAGAAAGAAAGAGAGATTTCTCTACTAAGTTGCAGATACACAGAAACAGAATGAGAGAGAGAGAGAGAGAGAGAGGTAAATATATACAGTAGAGAATTAATAGATAACATTCTGTTCTGTCTCTCTCTCTCTCTCCCATCCTTGTCCCTAGAACCTAAAATGAGAAAGAAATCTCCCAGTTAAGGAAATTCAAGAAATACAGATTGGGAACAAATGCCTTGTGAGTCTTAAAACTTGCTACAAAGTAAATGTGTATTTTGGTTTGGGGGTGAACTAATTTTTTTTAACAATAAGAAATAAATAAAGTACCATGTTTGTGAAACACTCAGCAAACTAAAAGTTCAAGTGGACTGCTGGCAGCAGGAGGGGAGGATAGAAACTTCTGGAATGACGTTACAACAGGGAGAAAACGGCATTAAAATCCAAATCCCACCCTTAGTGATCTTCGGCCAGTTGCTATCGCACAGAGTTGTTGTGAAGCTGAAGTGTATAGAGGAGAGAATGTAACTCTCTACTTGCAAATTTTTATTGCATGTACTCTTTGCAAATACTTGATAAAAACATTTATTAGGGAGTAGAACTATTACGTTGACCAGATTAGGCTCCTCAACACAAGTTCTGGCAGTTGCAGGCAGTTGTTTTGTGTTTTGTGGTGCTTGCTCGTAGGTAAATGGTGCCTTCATTGTACACCTAATGGGGCATAGTAAGTGGCACTTATTCTGGAGTACGTTTGAGTAGACTTGGCCCTCAGGGATCTGTCTGGGAATTCAGCAGCATTGACATCCTCAGCTCCCTGTGATGTTTTGACTGTAATGGACTCCCTAGTCAGTGTTGGGGGAGGAGGCGACAGAGTGGAGGCCGCTCCCTGTGAATTTGTTTGTTGGGTCTAGCAACTTTAACTTTCTGTGACATGGGGTTAGATTCTTGCTGTTGCTTTTCTCCTTTTTGTTTTTGGGAAGATAAACCAAAAGGTGTTCAATCTGGGCATCCCTCTGTGGCTTCTGCTAACCCAGTCTCTCTTTGTAGATCTGCTGGATGATCTGTCCGAGAGTCGAGAATGTGTCAACTGTGGCTCCATCCAGACCCCTCTGTGGAGAAGGGATGGCACTGGCAACTATCTCTGCAATGCCTGTGGGCTGTACACCAAAATGAACGGCCTTAGCCGGCCTCTCATCAAACCCCAGAAGAGAGTGGTGAGTTTGAAGTCATTTTCCTACTGTTTCTTACTCAGTGTCGTGAACATATAGCCTGACACTCATGCAGTAAGAACAATGACTCTGTGCCCGTGTTTTCTTTTCATGTGCTAGAACTATGCAGTCTCATAGCAACTAAAAGTTTACAAAATTAATTTCCTGGCTTCTTTCCAGAGTAGGGAAAAGTTAGACACTGATTCCCCTGGGCAGCATGAGAGTTCTGGGAATTGTAGTAACTTCTGCTAAGCTATGCTCTTTTCATAGCATCAACATTTTTTGCTTGGAGTAAATGCAGTTAATCTCACGCTCTAAAACATTCTGCTTTCTCAGTTGGACCAAGAGCTACAATTACTTGGGAATAAGTGTATTTGAGCTGGTGGGGTATGCTTTTGAGTAGACATAGGATTGCACTGTTAAAATCCCAGTGATTTCCTGTTGCTGTGAATTTGCTGAATGGTTGATAGGTATATCCTAGAAAAGTCATTAGAATGGATGGAGTCTTCTGTAATGAAAATGTAAAACATCTCACCTCTACAGCAAAGCAGAATGATCTTACCAAATTTAGAGACTCTTGGCTAAATTAACATTTCAAAGGATTCATCTGGTTTGTGGATTCATGTTGTCAGTCTAATGGCTCTTACACTTCAGATCCTTGTGTATGTCTGATCCAAGTCAAAGTTCTTCACATACTAGTCATTAATAATAGTTTTAAAACTGGGATGCCAGGAAAGATTACAGAGGTTCTAGTTCTGAAGCTGCAATCCTGTGTACACATACTTGGGAGTAAGCCCCAATGAATTTGACTGGATTTCATTCTAAGTAGATGTGGAGGGGATTGTGCTGCAAAACTGATCTACTGATGCTAAGCAAACTGTTTGAAAATTGATTCGGCTGGTTAAATTTCATTTTGTTTTTCGAGTACATTGTTTGGGGAGGGGAGCGTCATGGCTCTAGTTTAGCACTGAATGCTGTTGTCAGTAGATTCCAGTAAAAGAACATAGCTGCAGTCAACAAGCATTCTTTTCTAGATCATAAGAGTTATAAACATGCCCAGCATTTCAAAAGCAAAACTGAGATTCTCACTCCCTTCAAAGGAGCCTTGAGATGTTTAGGGCTGGATTTCCAGGAATTCAAAGCATGTCCATGTCCATTAGAATTAGAAACCGCCAATTCCTTAGAATGAAGCAATCTGTTAACTGTAGGTGTAATAGTTTCTGTTTTGGTACCCTGTACATATGTTGACCAAGGGAGCAAGTAAGTCCCAAACATTGTCATTCTTTATTGAGGAAATGCATTTCAAAAAGGGATAATTTAGGATGTTGCTGTTGTTTTTGAAAAGGTCATAGCTACCAAGGGAACAATTTTTCACTGAATGTGAATGGCAGATGAGCAATGCACTAAAACCACAAAAACCAAGCAAAATTCATGAGGAGATTACTACTAGTGCTGCTGCTGCTGCTGCTGCTGCTACTACTACTACTACTACTACTACTACTACTACTTCTGCTGCTGCTGTTTCACATGTATTAAAAACGCTTCATTTAAAATATGATGTTGGACAAAAGCTTATCAAGTACAGTAGTACCTTAATTTACGAAATACTATAAATCCGTTATCTGGGATGTTGCGTAATACAGAAATAACATAAACCAGAACGCAGATTGCCGTAGCAACGGGGGCAGCACTAGAAACCTCCAGGTGCGATGCACCTTTTTCATACAATGAACCCCTCTCTTGTAAAAAATGTAAACTGAGGCATTATTTTGTTTCGCAAACCAAAAATTAAGTAAACCAAGGTGTACGTAAACTGAGGTACGCCTGTAGCATGGAACAGCAGAAAGACAAAGAAATGAAGCCTAAATTGTCACTTGAATCTAAAGCTGAAGCTGACATACTTTGGACATGCCTTGAGGAAAGACAGTAATGCCAGGAAAGTGGAAGATGGGGTGGGGGTGGGGGTGGGGGTGGGGGTGGGGTGGGGCGGAGAGAGACCTCACATGAGATGGATCAATTCAACAAAAGAAAGCCACAGCCTTTAGTATGGAAGACTCGAGCAAGGAGACCTATGGTAGGTCATAGAATCCCCAAAAGTCAGAAATGGTTTGAAACCACATAACAGCAATTCTGTTGGTGTGTGTGTGTGTGTGTTTGTGTGTGTGTGTGTATGTGTGCGTGTGTGCACGCGCACACACGTACATGCACAGATTTGCATATATGTCTATCCATAAAGAGAGAGGGAGGAAATAATGTAATTTTTATATTTGCTGACTTAAAAATTTTTGTAGTCACAATTTTAAATTAAAGTGCATGCAAGGTAATGCATACAGTATAACAAAAATAAAAATATTATAAACACTAAATAGTAATAGAACTCCAACAGAATGACAGAAAAGTAGGAAAAAATGATTTTGCCATAATCTACCAACTGATTCCCGCTCCACTCCCCATCTCTGCCCCACCCACTAACACTTTGCTATTCGTGCAGTTTAAAACCAAGCTGATATTAGTTTATATGTTTGTTTGTTGTTAGCCACCCATTTTTTTAGCTTACCACTTGTTGAGTGGATTATGAATATAATTAATAACTAAATAAATATAAATTAATATCTAGAGGGGTATGTGTATGCATGAACATCATTTCTGTATGTTCATTCTTGTGGCTCTTCTCCCAATATCTGCAGAATGAGGTGTGGCTTTCTTAACCCCACCTGTGGGATGTTTTCCCCATGGATGCTCAGCCTCACTGGTCCTGTCCCAGCATCAAGTGAAGATGCCTCATTTTTCCAGGCTTTTTTAAAAAAAACCTTGTAATAACATAACCCTGAATTTTCATTAGTTTTATTTGGATCAATTGTTATTTCATTTTTTCATGGTAGCTTTTTAAAGTGTTATTTTAAGGTGTCCTGGGAAACAATATTCATGACATGAATTCGTAAATAGCAAACAAAGGATTCTGTACTGCTGTTGTTTTAATTGCATTTTATTCATGATGCAATGCTATTTGTCAGAATTAGTAGCATTCCTATTTACTGAGGCTATGTCATCTTTTGCAATTTGTTCAATGACAATGGCAAACAAACCAACCCCTGAAGGCAGACAATGAGCTTTTAAAAGTCACACTTCCCTCACCAGATCACCACCTATTTGGTTATGTGCCCCTGAGGCTGAACACTTTTCAGAGTTAATCATAGTCTGGGTTTTTAAACTGGTTATCTACCCAATTTAGTTAAGCAGGGCATAATCTAATTAGGAGAGATGAAAAACAAAGGTAGAGGATGCTTTGCTATATGTATCCCCCCCATTCCTCTTTTCCAGCCCCACCCACCTTATCTCATCCAAATCATGACTAAGCTTTACTCCTAGAAGCAATCATGTTCTGTTGTTCACAAAAATAAGTTGGTGTGTTTTAACATATGTGACAACCCCTGACCACATAGAAAAGGGAACAGGAGCATGATATGCATTTCCATGGTCTATAGTCAAAAGAAATGTAGCATCTTCCTTTTTTTACAGTGGCCAATATCTTGTTGCACTAGAGTAGGTCTATGACATCAACAGGGGCTTGGTGAGTCAACTGCTCCATACATTCCAGTGATTCAAGTGGGCATACTCTAAGTGTGACATACTATGCTGAAGAAAGTTGCAGTTAGAGTAGGCTGATTTGAATCAATAGAACATATGGAGGAGTTGACTCCTCATTGATTCAGGAGGCCCAGACTAGTGCATTTTACTACGCTAAACAACAGGGTTTTGGCCATTGTATTCAAATGTTGTGAAATTTCATATTATAATATTTTAATTATCAGCAGCTTGAAGCATCTAGACTATAAAACATTTGTAAGCTTTGTAAATGAAATACTGTAACATGCATAGATCTGCACATAACAAATCTGGAAGTTTTTCTGCTGATTTAAATTAAATACTTGATGTAGAATTGCCTTGCTTTGCCAGAACATGCTGATCATTTCATGTTGCATAGTCTTTGTGAAAACATTTTTTTTAAACTTGTACCAGTTTGCAAGTAAGCAATCAAAAACAAATATTATAAGGTTTTGTTATACTAATTTATTAAATGTATGCAGTCAGGGTCAGATCCTGAGTACCATGTGAAAATATTCACTGGTTTAAATTGTTTGAAAAGGAATGTAGAAAATGTTAAACTGTACTGTGGTTGCTTAATGCTTTACTGAAAGTATTGTAGTATCATAAATAAATATTGGGTACCATCCAGCCAAAAAAATTAATCAGCTAAATATGAAAGAATATCATTGCGATATGTTTTAAATGGTTTCTAGTCAGATTCGCAGTTGATTGTTGCTGGATTGTGCAAACTGTTTCCAAGTTTATTGAATTTATAGGTGCCCTGAATTTCATTGTGTTCTAACACTGTTGGCCATAAACAGTTTTAAGAATGAGCATATTTGGAAGACCATTTAGCAGCCATTTTAAAGTTTAAAAAATATAGGGCATACAGAAGTGGTGGCTTTTGCTCTTTTCCAGACCACGACCCATCTGCAGTTATATCATTTTTCAGACGTAGAAAAAGAATAGAAATTATTATTTATTTTTATTTATTTATTTAGTCGATTTTTACCCCGCCCCTCTAGACAACGTTTATTATTAGTATTTCTCCTGTATAAAGATTTATGTGCTGCTGTTCATTTAATTATATTTTCTTTATGTTACAATGTTAGTTATGGTGCAACCACCAAAACATTTGGCAGTTAAACTGTGTGTGTGTGTGTGAGAGAGAGAGAGAGAGAGAGAAGAGATGGAATATAATGGCATATGAATCTGTGGTTAAAAAGCACTTTTCTAATGCTGTTAAACGTCAGTCAATGAAGAATTTTTAATATACTGTATGTTTAGCTAGGAATGTAATTTCCATTTTTGTCATGAAAAGAAGCCTCCTAATTAAGTGGAAGAGAAAGATGAAGAATATTGATAGTTTGATTCTTAGATAATAGCTATTTGTCTTTTACATATAAGTTGCTTCCAAGAGACCAAAGGTTAAGAATTATTCCTAGAAAATCATCAAATAATTTTGTAGAAAGCAAGGTGGAAATATAACTTTGTCACATTTGGTGAAGCTTCATTATCGATAATTGTAGATAAGAATATAGCTTTTTGGAATGGATTTTTACTATGTGAAATTGTAAGGGTATAGATTATCATTTTGCTTTTAAAAAGTGTTGTAATACTTGTGCAAAACAGCAGATTTATGATGTAGCTGGAATTCCTTGTCTGTGATGAATCTAAAACAGATCAATTGCTACAGGAAATTTTATAACCCCTTCACCTTCACTTCACATCTTTATGGCGACTGGCTTCACTTTTGATCTATGGGCTGCAGTTGTAAAGCTCTTCACTGTACAATTATTTCTGATGTATGGTTGCCTCATCTTAGTTCCAAACTCTGCTGAAGAGTTTCATAAATGATTTGTTTATAATACAGAATTTTTTGCTGTATAAGAGTCATCCACTTACCCCAACTAAAGTCCAGCTCTGCAAAGTATCCTGGAATGTTAATTCTTCCAAATAATTCCCACAGAGCTAGTAAAGGGGGATAGATACTGTATATATTCAGTTTATCCCAAAACAATTTGGGATGGGGGTGGGTGATGGCATTTCCTGAACTCAAAGCTTGGAAATAACTAGCTGACAAGCAGTGTAGTTACTGCAACAAGTTTCTTTTGGAACAATGAGAAATATAAACAGCGGTTACAAAGTTATAGCAAAAGTAATATAACAAATAGTTCTGAAGTTACTTTTTAGATGTAATGAGTAAAATGTTTTAGTTATTTTCTTAAGCTATATTCTAAAGACATTTCAACGGACATTTTAAAGATTTATTCCAAGTTTTATGCCATTCTCTTATCAATTCAAGCCGGTGAGGGAAGTATTGTTTAGTTTTTTGTTTTGTAGTTTTGTAAATATTTGGAAGGTGTAATATCAGAACTGACCACTAGAAGGAACCAGAGAGTATTTATCTGTATTTTTAAGGCCTGTTGATGATACAACCTCATAATAATGTGCAATGCAGCAAAGTACATGCATGATTGGAGTACAGTAATAATAATAACAAATACAACCAGGCAACTGAGCAGTAATGAGTAACACAACGGCCAAAATCTTGTTGCGTTGCATAAGTCAAATTATAAGTTTTGATTTCTTTCTTCTTGGTAAGCATAACAACTCTAATGTGCTCCTTGGGCAATGCATGTGCACGTACGCACCAAGCCAGCTTGTGTCCGTACTGATGAGAATTGTGGCAGGTATGGTTTGTTTACCAAAGATGAACAGACTGAAAGGTATAATTTGGCTTGCTCTAAGCAACAGGATTTCTGCCAGTAAGTTCAATTTTTTTTAAAAAAATGTATTAAGTTCTGTTGAAACCATAATGATTCCAAACAATAAGTTTTCTTTAAACAAAGGAATTGCCCTGTTTAAATGTTTTGTTACTTAATGGGAATAGCATTTAAATTAATTGACTGGCTAGTACACTGGGACATTAACAAGGTGTGGAGAGAGGTAAAGTCTGATATATACAGAAGAATCCAGATTCAGTGTGCCAGCATAATAGGGAAAAAAAATTCAGTTGAAACCTTGTAGCATTTCTGAGATGTTTCATAATAATTTTTTTTCCTGTAAGAAATACTGTACAAATCTAAGCAGAATTTGTACAATTGCTGCACAAAACAACATCTTTCCTGCTAAAGACTCCTTGGAAAACATATTGAGCTGTGCAGAATTTGGTAGTTTCTTGAGCAAAAGAACAAGCAGAAATCAGGAGTCGCTTTTTGCAGGAAGCCAGGAAATCTTACTGGTGCATAACAAAGTTTCACTGAGGCCTATTGGCATGACAAGTCTCAGAAAATCACTTGAGAATGAGAAATATTTTTAACACTCGTTATATCCATGGTGGTTGTTGTATTTAATTCCCATTGGACTCAAAGTGAAAAAGTTAGTCATCACTCAACTGAAGCTACATTTCTTGCAGTGGGAAAAGTCTGAATCCAACTATACTGTACTTTGTGACTACACATATTAACCTTTACTTTTAGAATTGATGTTGTGTCTTTTGACAAAGATGTGTTGAAGTCTCTTGGCACATTCAGCTATTGTGAACTTTTGAGGCTTCATATTTTCTTTTCTACTTGTTAATTATGTTTTCTCTTGTTTTTATTTTATTTTCCTAGCCAGTATGCTGCCATATATTTTCGTATAGTTACTTGGTGGGGGAAGTCAAAGCATTTATAACTTTCCAGTGTTGTCTTTGTCTGACTGTTCTGTGTTTCCTTGTGTTTGCCTCTAGCCTTCTGCAAGACGACTGGGTTTGTCTTGTGCCAACTGTCGCACTACAAACACCACCCTATGGCGCAGGAATGCAGAAGGAGAACCCGTATGCAATGCCTGTGGCCTGTACATGAAACTTCATGGGGTAAGCAGCTACTTGAATATTATCAGGAGCTATTTTGGTCTTGCTTGATAGATATTTGAGGGGCACTCTATCCTGCAAGTATTCCTCAGATGGAATGTGCATTAAGTTTCATCGGAGAGGAGGTCCATGTCTAATTTTGCTGGAGAGAACAGAGGAGAACAAGGACATTTTTATTTTTCTTGATTGGCATATATGCAATGGTGTTTAGTTGCTGCACAGCTTGTAAAAGTTGCTTTTCAAGGCTACAGTTCCTGGAATCCAGTAGCCATGGTCTCTGGGTGATTTGGGAAACTGCAGTCCAAAAAGTAGTTCTTCAAAGTTTTGCTAAACAACAACAACAATTCTAGAACTGCAGAACTGGAAGGGACCCTATGGATCATCAAGTCCAGCCCCTGTCAAGGAGATGCAGCGGGGAATCGAACTACCGAACCTGTGGCTCCACAGCCGGGTGCCTAAATCACAGGGGAGGATATCAGCAAATAAATCAATATTTTTGCATAGTTTCTTTATTCGTTATATTTGTGTGCTGCCTCTCTTATAATGAGCTGAAATACACAATTCTTCTTGACCCCGTTTTAGTCAGGCAACAGCCCTATCAAGTAGTCTGCCTGAAACAGAGTGACTGTTCCAAGTTCAGTGAGTTACAGAATCTGGAGACTACAACCTGGTTCCTTCACTTCGTAGTCCTACATGCTAACAGTTAACATCACACTGTCTTTCAGTGTCAAAGCCCCTCATTAATGTTACATGCACCTGGGAGAAAGAGCAGCCTTCACAATGAGAACAGCCTTCACAATGAAGTATTGTTTACTACCAGAGGTGGTCTACGCCCCTAGCAGTGAGATGTCTTCCTCACAAATTGTTTCTTGTTGTAATAATCAGCCAGTCTTCTTGGGGCATTCTAACTATAAAACTAGCTTCCCCTACTAACAGCAGACAAATGAAAAAGGATAACAAGAGAGCATAGAGCTGCTCTTTAGTTGTCCATTTAAAAAAAATCATTTATTGACAACAAATTTTCGCAAGCTGATACACCAGAGCAAAGCGTGGAGAAGGTTGTTATTCTGATGACACACATGCAGAATTCCCAAAGATCAAGAGTAGTATTGGAAAGAATTACCTGTTAATTAGATGAAGTGAGTGCATTAAGGCTCACACACTCCCTGTCTCCCCCATTTTACCCCAAAGGTAATAAATATTCTCTGAGTTCTTATATTAAATTGCTTATCAGGCATGTTGAAGTCACTGGGGAGAGCCCATATACTTACAAAAAACTGGAACACGTGGTCTTCCACATCAGTGGAAGGTGCAGTTCTATATGGAAAAAGCATACCATGTATAGTGTGGGATCGATGCACCTTGCCCTTATATGCTGCCTTTGTTCCTAAAATAATCGTGTAATCCAATCTGATGGTCTCTACTCTGTGTGTAACAACTCAGATAGGTTTCTTGACTCCCCCAGAGTCCTACAGAGATACTTAAACTCCCTGGGCAAAGATTAGAAGCTTGTTCATCAAGCTGGCATTTATCCCAGTTAAGATTAATTCCGGATGGAAATCAAATAATCACAGACAATCATATTATTGTCCATCTAAGTATCAAAGTATAAACCGTTTCATTGTTTATACTCACTTTGTCTATCTATCAAGCTTTATTGATCTAATTCTAGGTTCAAAAATTCAAGTTATTGAAAACATAATTTTTTGAGAAGTCATAGATTTGTTGCTTTTAAAAAGCCATCCTTACAGCTATGAATAAAGCTGTAGGTACAAATGCTTAGGAGGAAAATACAGTCAAAATATCAGAAAGAATGTTTTAAGTCACATTCTGAAATACAGGAGCT
The DNA here is from genome assembly GCF_051106095.1 of Pogona vitticeps. Classification (NCBI taxonomy): domain Eukaryota; kingdom Metazoa; phylum Chordata; class Lepidosauria; order Squamata; family Agamidae; genus Pogona; species Pogona vitticeps. The sequence goes on from NC_135786.1 coordinate 185,609,808, forward strand.
TTTACCCTATAAACAGAGAATATACGTCTTAAGGAGTAAAATTATTATAAGGTTAAAAAGCATTATTGTAAGTCTCACTTTTATATGTATATAAATTTATTAAACAAGTATCTGACCTAAACAACATAAACTGAACACCACAATAAAATACACCAGTGCCACCATCACCCTGTGGGCTAGCATTAATAATATTTTAAATTTCAGTCTATTTTCTCTCCAAAACTTCATTGTTTCTTCCCTCGGTGTATACCCCTTCCCTCTCCAAAATACATATTCCAAGAATACACTCCATATTTTCTTAAAATCATTATTTTTTGATAGGCCTCTTCTTATTTTCATATCACGTCAGTTTATCATTAATTGCCATATCCCATAGTTCTCTATACCATTCCTCTAAATTGAGTTGCTTATCATTTTTCCAGTTTCTTGCAAAAATTAACCTTGCTGCCGTAATCATTATTACTATTAAATCCTTACTTTCTTTCAACAATTGATCCTTCTTAACCAAATTCAATAAAGCCATTGATGGGGACATTTGAATATTTAATCCAGTTATTTCCCTTATTTCTTTAAAAATTTGTTTCCATTCTTGCTTTCTTACTTCACATGACCACCACATATGTATATATGTCCCCTTTTCTTTTTTACACCTCCATCATGTGATGATAATTTTTATTATATTCAGTTTTACCGGCATTAAATACCACCTCCATATTACCTTATAACAATGTTCTTTTATCCTTACAGACTTGTTCTTCGTAATTCTTTGGTCCCACATTTTATCCTATTCTTCTTCTTTTACTTCTTTATCCAAATCATATTGCCACTGTGTTTTTAATCCTTGTGTATCCTGTTCAGCCTGAATTAATAATTTATATATTTGACTTACAGTTCCCTTTCTTTCTGTCTTTTCCTCTAATTTCAATCTTTTTTCAATAATTTCAAATTTTGTCATTTTTCTACTTTTCCCTTCCTTACTATTCCATTCCCTTGTCCATCTTTCTATTTGAATCATACTAAACCAAGAAATCCCCTCTCCTTCCAAAATCTCTTTTATATTTCCTTTATCTCTCATCTTTTCCATCCAGCCTTTTATCTTATTAATCCTTTATTTTTTAATTTATTCTTAAAAGGTTTTTTAAAGATTTTCTGGAAAATTATTTAAATCCACCACCTGGGATAAAGGAGAGATCAATGGGCTCAATATACCTCTAAACTTTTTCCAATTTTCTAACATATGTTTAAAGAAAGGGTTAGTGATTTTTTAAATCTCTTCTCCAATGTAAACAATAAGCTTTCAATTCTTTCTTCCTTACCCTGCATTTCTATTTCTGTCCAAATTAAATTTTTATTACCTTTAATAATATCTGGAATATGTCTGAGTTGATTTGTTGCATAATATAATTTTAAATTGGGTAATCTTTTTGTGTTACATACCATAATTTCTTATTAATCCCCCTCGTTTATTTCCGTTTCGATAACAATTTAGCAGTATCCGCCATTCTTTTAGTTGTTTTTCTGTAATCTTTATAGGAAGCATCCAAAATATAAAATTTAATTTAGAAATAATTTTCATTTTGCATAATGCCACTCTACCAAACCAAGAAATCTTTAATTTCTGATAATCTTTTATCGTTCCAATTATCTCATTCTTCAATCTATCCAGATTTACTTTAATTATATTCTGTAAATTCCAAGTACTATTAATCCTTAAATATTTAATAACATTTCCCATTTTACCTTCAAATATTGCTTTCATTCTTCTTTTCTCTTCATCTCACTTTAAAAGCATGGGAAAATATCAAAACTGATAACAGTAAAGATATATAAAGTAAACAAGCATTACTTAGCCTCTAAGCATGATAAAATAAAATAAAATAAAACTGTAGTAAAAGGTAACTTTTTCTGCTTTCTGATTTCCACGCATTTTTGCATCTAGCAGAATAGACTTAATGTAGGCTGGTAATTTGCTTAAAAGGAAACCATTTCTCATTTTATTTTCTTCATGTTTTGGCATTCTTTTTTAGGTGCCCCGTCCCCTTGCCATGAAAAAAGAGGGAATTCAAACCAGGAAACGCAAACCAAAGAACATAGCTAAGACAAAGTCATGCTCGGGTAAATATATAGTTATTGGAGGGACATGGATTTAGCTTTCTGGAGAACACAGTTCTAACCAGGTATGCTATCATTACAGGTAATAATAGCAATAATGCTGTTCCTATGACTCCAACTTCCACGTCTTCTACGAACTCAGATGACTGTAGAAAAAACGCTTCTCCTAGTGCACAAACCACAGCCTCAGGGGTAAGTGATAATATAGTACCCATGCTTGTAAACACATGTATTTCCACGGTGCCTGTTATCTCCATTTTTTTATCTTATCTAGCAGAACAGTAATCAAAATAAACTTTTCAGTTTGTTAGCTGATACTGGAGTGGGGATTTCTCAGGAAATTGCCTATAAATGCAAACACAATATAAAACTAAAGCACTTCACAAACATTTTTATTAAGATATATAGATATGTAGATTTATAGATACAAAGACAACTTCTTTCTTACTCCTACTGGTTCGTGTGGCATATCTGTATTTTGCTGTCCTTTCTGGTAGACATTGGCCCTAATCCAGGTTGAGCTGACCCATGTGCCAAGCATGTTTCTTTCTACAGCAGATACTCTTCTCACATGTTGTATGAAGCAAAATCCACCAAATTTGGCAGCCACACCTGCTGGGCATACACAGATATAAACATATAGTAGCATGTGATAATTGTATTTAAAGAACACCTGCCTGCCGTCTTTCCCTTTGTTTGAATGAAGGAGTCTAGAAAATCCTTATCTGATTTATCTGGAGAGTTGAATGCATTTAGGATGAAATATATTTTTATTTCAAATATTTGTTTTATTTTAGCACCTAGTGCAATTCATAGTTTTAATGTGATATTGTCTGTGGCGTCCATTGTTGCTAATGTTAATTATATACATGCAAATCAATGTAATCACACAGTGAGTTGCATATCTAGTGAAATTTCCGATACTCTTTATTTTGAATGTCCAAATTGTAGGGCTATTTACGGACGGCTAATGAAACATAAACCATTTGCAGTAGGTTCATGATTTTTCTCAGAGCTTAATTTGATACAGAAGTTGCAGCTGCAATATTGGTAACTACCTTGGAGAAGAATCACTTGCTTCTAAGTACAAAATGCTAAAATTTCCTGGCTTGTTTGCTGGAAAAGGGCATCATCAATTAGAAGCTCAGTGGTTCAGGTATCTGGCTGCTGAGCCAGAGGTTGGGAGTTCAATTCCCCACAGTGCCTCCTCAACAGGGGCTGCACTTGATATCCACAGTGTTCCTTTCAGCTCTGCATTTTTAAGATTAAGATAGGCTGTACATCATGTATGTATGCATTTCCACCAGGCATTAAGCAGAAGCTGGAAAAATTAGTTTTGAAATGCCACTCTCCTAATCCCCCCAGCAAGAATAACCAGTATCCATGCTGGTGGGGCAACTCTAGGAGATCATTCAAAAATCACTTTTTCCAAATTCTGCCATTAAAGTGCTTGGTAGAAAAGCGCTTCTGTATACCTAGAAACCATGTAAATAAGTTGAAAGAGTGACTCAACGTTCATTAATTCCAGTCAAATAATCTTGTAATTATATTCGTGAAGGCTTTCACGGCCGGGATCTAATGGTTGTTCTGGGTTTTTCGGGCTCTTTGGCTGTGTTCTGAACATGGCTAAAGAGCCCGAAAAACCCAGAACAACCAATCTTGTAATTATTACTTAGAAATCATCACATTTTGCCATCCTTTCTTGCTTCTTTTCACTTTCCTTTGCTTTCTTGCTGGAATGTAAACTTTCACTGCCAAAGAGGAATCATATCTTCCTGTGCATGCTGTTACATAGGGAAATGATTGCTGTGCCAAGGGTTTGCCTTTGACCCAGCCTTTTGGTTATGATTCCATCATGCAAGGCTAGAAAGAAATGTGCTTCTTCCCCAATATATGTTATGTTGTTTATTAAAATATTTCTATGCTACCTTTCTCCTAAAAACAATTCAAGGTGATTTACAGTATTTAAAAAAATAAATCAGGAGCTAAAACAATATATTACAATATTTTAAAAGAATTAAACAAATCTAATATTAAAACTAGTAGAAAAAAGTAGTAAAAGCACATTAAAAACAGCAATAGAAACACAACAGGCCAATTTAAAAAAACCTTAAATGGTATATGTGGCGTAAATGTCCACATATGCCATGCTTGAGAAACCTAATTTGCCAAGAACTCTCAAAAGACATACAAAGTGGCTGAAATCTTGTTTGTAGTGCAAGCCCAAGCATAACTGACCAGCCATTCCTGGTAAACAAACCACTGCTGCTGTCTTTGTTGACGGGCATGCTCATGTACCAAGCCAGCATGCGCATGCACACACATACCCAAATCTAGCGAGTTCTGTTGTCTCTCCCAATTCTTAATGGATAAGACAGAAAGCATGGTTTCACACCACCCTGGAGGCTCCTGCTGGATAAAATGTGAGAGTAGGGCTCCTTCTTTTAATTCTAAGATATTTTGTGGCTTTTGGGGGTGTATGAGAACAAAAACTGATATGTAACAAAGTGTTATAGGAATAAGTAACCAGGGAGCCATGGTACTGATGCAATATTGTATCCTTGTGCTATTAGACTAGGCCCATTGAATCATTGGAATTTACTTAGGAGTTTACTCATCTTATTCCCTTTGATTCATTGGTTCCACTGTATTCGCAATTTATTATTGGATTTCGGCCATTATGGGATTGCAGTTCTTTTTCTTTTCTTTTTTAACACCATGATTTTTATCTTTTGCCAACTAGGAAGGTTGCAATTTGACACATTTAAAAATATAAAGGTTTTTAAAATATGAACATGTTTCCGCAACTGTTGCTTTCAGTTCACAGAAAGGTTGTTAATGAACTAGAGAAAACAAATTCCTTTACTGGTAAAGAAATGATTTATTACATCTGTGTAGACAATGGTGCCAGAAGCATTCCTAGCAATGTGGGGATTCAGCAGAATTGTGCTGTCAACAATCATTTATATCTAAATTAACTTCTCTTCCTTTGAAAAGTAAAATTTCCAGAGCCAAGATTCAAGACATAATCCACTCCGTATGCCAGCTTTCCCCCAAACTGCTGCCCCTCAGATGTGTTAGGCTACAGCTTCCATAAATCCCCTTCAGTGTGGATTGTAGAATTTGTAGTCTGATATTCATGGTGGGGGGCACCACGTTGGGGAACATGGGCCCTATGAAAATAAAACAGGATGATACACTCTGCATCATTTGCAGTTAGCTCTGTGTGCATCAGTCTTGATACACTGTCATATAATTTAGATTTATTAAAGTTATTTTTAGACTTTAGCTCCAGAGTCCCCTAGACAGCACAGTTGCTGATCATGGTGACTTGGAGCATGTGGGGAAATATATGACGAAAAAGTAATTTTCCAAGCACTGCATAAAATCACTGGATTGTAGATTACAAACTGTCCTGTTTAAGCAGCATTTTCATATGCTCAGTCTCAGTTTGATATTCATGTCTTTCTTGACACAAGAATAATTGTTTAACTTAGAGCTATACAAGCTGAATATTCACTGAGCTTGTTTTTTTAAATCCTTAGAATTTTCTGTGAAGTTTTTTGACCAACTAGAGAAGGTGCAATAAATACTTCCCACAGAGTGGTACCCCAGTCTGATAACCATAGTACCCAAAGTTGGTCAAAAAACTTTGACATCTGAGGCACAAAATTCCACAGCTGTCTCTTCTTCCCTCTAATGGTAAAAATACAATAATAACTGACAACTATTGTATAAATTAGAAGGATTAAAAATCCATGAAGTACAGGGTTCAACGCCGGCTGTAGGTTTGCTAAACGTATCATAAAAACATTAAGTACCATCTTTTATATTTCTAGTTTTAAAAGGCTATATTTAATGTACTTCTGCTTTAGATTTCAGTGAGACTTTTTTATTTATGTGAGATTTCGTTTTGTATTCCAGAGTCAGTCAGTCAGTCAGTTAGTTAGTTAGTTAGTTAGTTAGTTAGTTAGTTAGTTAGTTAGTTAGTTAGTTAGTTAGTTAGTTCGTTAGTTCGTTCGTTCGTTCGTTCGTTCGTTCGTTCGTTCGTTCGTTCGTTCGTTCGTTCTTTCTTTCTTTCTTTCTTTCTTTCGAAAGGAATTGACCTAAAACTGCTGCCCACTGCCAAAGACCTCTACAGTGGCTATTGTCTAGAAAAGCTAAGCACCACCCAAAAAGGACTCCTCTCTTTTTGTTTATTATAATATTTACCCCCAGCACTGACGAGAAATCAATTGATTTTTGGATGGATTACCATATTTTCTGTCTATAAGATGCTACTTTTTCCTAAAATCATTACATTGAAAATTGAGGGGCATTTTTTACATGGAAGTAAGCTGAGATAGCTGAGGAAAGAACAAAACGGCTCCTACCTTGCCTCTGTAAACAGGCTTCCTTCAATCACAAGGCTTAGCTTCCTATAGTCAGGAGACTTAGCTTCCTCCAATCACGAGCCTTATGGAACTGATGTCAGATGATGCTGTACAAACCAATTGGAACACACCTCTTTGGAGGTGGAACCTGTAGGCTCAGATTCAACAGGAATTCAAAATGTCCGACCGTTCTGAGCCCAGGGGCTGAATCCTGAAAGCTAAGTTTTCTTAATTTGGGGGTTAGAAAATTAGGGGGGTGTCTTATAAATGGGGATGGAAATGGAAAATGGAAAACAATGGAAAATGGATAAAATGGAAAAATATGGTATATATTTTATTTTTATTTGTATTTTAGTTGTATTTTTGCATGGCCAGCCCTAATGCAATTCAAAGTGAAGCAACTGCCCCAGGCAGTAGAATGCTGGAAGATAATAGGTTTGCTGCTTCTCCCCTTGCTCTAGAAAAGCCCCACCACCACCATGCTCTGAAGAGCTGCCACTCTACTGCTGGATAGCTCAGTGGTTTAGTGGCTCTGCAGAGCCAGAGGCTGGGAGTTTGATTCCCCACTGTGCCTCCTTAACAAGGGCTGGACTCGGTGATCCAGAGGGTGACTTCCAGCTCTGCAGTTCTAAGGCTCTTAAGCATAGCTCTCCGGAACTGCTTGCTTCCTGAACACATGGCTCTGTTCAGTCCCTAAAGCCCCAGCACTATGAGAAGAGTTGTGACTATGGCATAGGCAATTTTCCTGACTCAGAAGGTCCTCAGAGTTAGGCATTTAGGAAATAGACAACCTTAGAGCCTCCTGGCGCACTGGTTAAACTGCTGTACTGCAGCCAAAACTGTGCTCACGACCCGGGGTTCAATCCCAGGTAGCCGGCTCAAGGTTGACTCAGCCTTCTATCCTTCCGAGGTCAGTAAAATGAATACCCAGCTCACTGGGGGGGCAATGTGTAGCCTGCATAATTAACTTGTAAACCGCCCAGAGAGTGTTTGAGGCGGTATAAAAGCAGCACACTTTATAAGCAGCACACTTTGCTTATGTTAGGCACCCTGGGGGGGGGGAGAGCAAGGGAGGAGAGACTGCAGGGGGAAAGGGGAAAATAGGAGTTTGGGAGGAGACTGAAAAAAATTCAATGAAGTACTCTGATCATTCATAAAGGTTTGGGATCCAGCAGGTATTCATTTCATGTGGCAGTTTGGCTGCTTTTCCACGCCAGCTTCTTATCTCTTATCACAAGGTCAGCTCCTGGAATTTGCACTGATACTGTGTCCTGAATATTCACCAACGGTTGTCATGTATCCCAGACCCGTTGTCTGTCACCCACAGCTGCGCTCTGAGCTGTGCTTGGTGCCAGCGAGTGATAAAGCCACTCACATGTTTTCTGTGTGCCCAAAATAGGGTTTCATGCTGGATTTTTTTTCCATTGCTTAACAGGTTTTGTTTTGTTTTGTTTTTTTAAAGAAAGCCAGACAGGAAAGCCAGACTCCTGTAGCCTGGTTATAAAATGGATCCTAGCAACAAAATTCTTATAATAAAAGCAGCTGGCAGATAAAGAGCCAAAAACAATGAAGACTCCTGTAGCATCTTAAAAACTGATGTTCTTGTTACTTCTGCTTTCATATATTTCATATATATTTCATATATATATGGTTGTAAAGCAAGGGTAGGATTTAAGGTTTGGAATTAATACATTGTATAATCATTCAATAAGAATTTTAATGCATGCAAAATAAGCACTGGATGCTCATTAATAATACAATCACTTTAATGTTTATGAATAAATTAACACCTGAATTAGAAAAAGCAATTTACATCAACAGTTTTGCATTCCAATTTTGCATTCTCAATTTACATCAGCAGTTTTGCATTCCAGTTTCTTTTGAAATTCATGTATTCCAGCATGGCAAGCTTTGCAAATTTCTTCTGCCTTTATTTCAACTTAAAATATTTTATTTATTGTTTATTTAAAATATTTTTACCCCACCTTTCTCCTTAAAAGGATCTAAGACAGCTTACAACAATTAACAATATGGCTTACCAAACACCTATGGATCATTTCTGGGAATATTACCTGTTTCCCCAAAAATAAGACAGATTCTTTTATTAATTTTTGCTCCAAAAATGCAGTAGGGCTTATTTTCAGGGGATGTTTTAAGTTTCATATATAACAATCCACATTTATTCAAAGACAGTCATGTCATCTTATTCTGGTTAGTGCACAATGGTGGAGGGCGGGGTTTCACTCAACTTATTTTGGGGGTAGGGCTTATATTACGAGCACCCTGAAAAATCATACTAGGGCTTATTTTCAGCTTAGATCTTATTTTAGGGAAAACAGGGTACCAGAACTGGGAACCCCTGAATATTTTGATCTGATTGCAATATTATCTTGTTCACATGAAAAATAGTCAAATGTTATTCAAACCAGTTTATTCCTCAGTGTTGCTCATACCACCATCTTTCATTCTGTAGAAAACTCTGGCAGAAGTGACTGTCTGACTCCTTTGGGGATTTTGACAGAAACACAAGCATATTTCTGTTTCCATCACTGAAAACGAATCCCCCGCTGCAGCCCCTGAGCCAGTCGAAAGTATCTTTCTGTTGTGTTAAATAAATGAATTGGAGAGGAGGATTTTCCACCTAAAATGTGGCAAGCGATTTCAGTGGTCACAATAAGTAGGGCATCCTAGCATGTTTCATTAATCTAATGGTTTGGTAATTTTAATGTAGTGTTTCTAAGAACCAAAATGATATCAGGAGTTAAAATGTTTATTGAGAAGCTGCTGGCATTTTCAGCATTTGCCACTACAAAGCATTTGTGGGTATCTGATTCAGAGACCTGAGACCATTAAATTACCAATAGTCCCTCCCCCTCTTCTTCTTGCAATTTTTATTTTCTTGTTGTTTCCTGTTAATTGGATATCATGAGTGCCCCCAACCTCTTGGATGTGTTGGTGACTTTGATTTTTACACATGGACCATTTGAATGATATCTGTAAAACAGTCTTGCTCATCCCACAGAGCAGAGCAAGAGTTCACCTCTCCCACCCCACTTGTCTCTCCTGTTCTTCCTCAGTCTTTATAAAGCCATGTGAGAGGTAAAGGTAAAGGTTCTCCTTGACAATTTTTGTCCAGTCGTGTTTGACTCTGGGTGTGTGTGTGTGCTCATCCCCATTTCCAAGCCATAGAGCCAGTGTTTTGTCCGAAGACAATCTTCCGTGGTCACATGGCCAGTGCGAATTAGACACGGAATGCTGTTACCTTCCCACCAAAGTGGTTCCTATTGATCTACTCACATTTACATGCTTTCGAACCTCTAGGTTGGCGGGAGCTGGGACAAGCGATGGGAGCTCACTCCATTGCGTGAATTCGATCTTACAACTGCTTGGTCTTTTGACCCTGCAGCACAGGCTTCTGCGGTTTAGCCCGCAGCGCCACCACGTCCCTAAAGCCATGTGAGAACCACATGTCTAATGTCACCCTACCCAGAGTTCCTTTTTACTACATTTCCCAGAATCCTTCAGCCAGCATGGCTATGGATTCTAGCAGTTCGCAGTACTCATTTTTCTGAGCTCTGGCCCCATGCATATCATATCAAATACACATGTAAGTGTCCCCAATCAAAAATTAATTCACCCAGCAACCGACTTCAGATGCAATTCCTCTTGTGAACGCCAAGAATAGGTGGACCTGTCAGATCAAGTACAGTGGTGCCTCTCTTAACAGCGATAATCCGTTCCAGGAAAATCGCCCTTAAGCGAAAACATTGTAAAGTGAAAATAAAAACCCAATTGAAACGCATTGAAACCCGTTCAATGCGTTCTAATGGGGTAAAAACTCACCTTCCAGCGAAGATCCTCCATATGGTGGCCATTTTCGCTGCCTGTATAGCGAGGAATCCGTCCCTAAACACAGCGGGGAGCCATTTTAATTACCCAGTGGCCATTTTGAAACCGCCGATCAGCTGTTTAAAAATCATCGTTTTGCGAAGAATTGGTTCCTGGGGCAGGGAACCAATCATCGCAAAGCGAAATTCCCCCATTTAGACCATTGTTTTGCAAAACGATCGTTGTAAAGCAGATTCATCATAATGCGTGCTTCAGTTAACAAAGACCGAGAGACACAGACGGGGAAGGTACAGGAGCCATTTGAATCCTTCGTATCTTCACTGACTCACACTGCATCCCTTAAGTCTGTCAGCTCAGTTCAATTCTGGTAGAGCTGGACTGGGGGATGAGCAAGGCAATGGACTACTGGAAGGTAATGTGGCAAATATTGTGGAGTTAAAACAGGACTCATGAAATGAACACAGATGTGCTGTACTTTTATGAACTAGAGATTGTGAGTTACAACAGCTATTTGGACTCTTCAGGTTCACACGGATTGTGTCATGGAACCAGAACTTTGGAAATTTACTTTTTTGTATTGCTACTCTGAAACCCACAACCAGAATGGGCAAACAATGACATACGGAAGCCAAGAAGTATTTTGCTCTCACTTCATTTATGTCATCAAAACATACCATTTATTTCATTTCATTTCATTTTTGGCACATCAAGTAATTTACATTTGTAGAAAAAGTAGGGTGCAGCTCTTATTGTTATGATACTGGCAAAACCAAGTCTCACCAACAATCCATTGCACTGCTTCAATCCGTACATTTGGTTTTTTTTTTTTAAAGTGAACAATCTGGCATTCACTTTTATCAGTTAGTTGGAAGATGATATTGTCAATTCAGTCCCTTTCATTATTTCTGACAGTAATTGTCAATTCAATCCCTTTCATTATTTCTGACAGTAATGGCAATTTATTAATTATAGTAATATTTTTTCAATAATTCTAAATGTTTTATTCATAAACCTGTGTCACTTAATTGTTTGTTTGCTTCTTTTCTTTACCGCAGGCAGTATCTTCAGTGATGTCCAGCCGTGGAGAAAGTTCCAGTCCCGAGACAAGCACACTAAAATATTCCGGTCAGGAAGGGCTGTATCCAGGGGTCAGCTTGACCTCCACTGCAGAAGTCACAGCCTCTGTGAGACAGGATTCTTCCTGGTGTGCCTTGGCTCTGGCATGAATTGATGACAAATGGATGGTGCTGGATATTTGCACTGGGCAACAGCCAGCTACACTTGTGACATGTGTCATTGTTGTTATCAAGAACCCTGGAAGCAGTGACAATGTTGAGAGGATGTCCCTATCCAGTTGTATCTGTGCCTTGATTCTTGGTGTGTTTACTCCCCAGTGATCTCTGTTTGATTACCCAGGTCCTCAGCTATGCAAGAGAATCCAAACCATTTCTGCTAGCTCAATGAAGGAATGCCTGTCTGCAATATTGACAGATCTTCACCACAACTACCAGTACTGCCTTGGGCATTTGTGGATGGTATATTCACTTCACTCCCACTCGCCCAGCATCCACGATATGACTGGCATTGCCCTCAATCTGTCTCTCTTTCTCTCAATTCTCTCTTTGGTAGACAAAGTAGGTGAATCTTGCATTCTAAAGGATAGTGCAACACAGAAGAGCTAAACAATTGTGTGGTTTGTTCCAATGTGCCTATATTGAACCTGCTGGTTTTGATGTAAACTCCTCTCACAGGTCAATGTTCCAGCTAGTGCCTTCTGCGCACAACATGGCCATAATTCTAGATAGATGTTTTCCCCCCTGAAGCATACTTCCAATACAGCCGAATGAAGGAAACTGCATTTGGTACATTTTTGTTAAGTTAGAACTTCTTAATGAGAACTTGGTATAAAAGATTTGCATTGTTGTTTTGACATATACTGTGATGCAGGAGGATAGCATTTGTGTTTTGTGACTGAACTGTACCTAGTCAGTCAGGATTTGTAAACAGGGTAGCATTCAGATCTTTTCCCTTCCCCTTCCATATATACAATAATGTTGTTTTTATAAAAGTGCAATTTCTGTTGCAGCAATCAGTGTTAAATCATAAACATAAGATTTAACAACAGTTTTTATATGAATGAATGGAATGAATGTAAACCTTTTAACTTAATGGTACGTAAATAATTTAAAAGAAAAAAGTTAAGTAGGCATCTTGGTAGGGTTTTTCTATTGCAAACAAAAATGTTCTACTTCTGTGTTTCTGATTTTTCAAACAAAAATTTCAAGAACAAATGTTTTCTCAGGAAAAAAAAACACAATTGACCCTATGTGTATCTCTGGTCATAAGCTTTTATATATATATAATTAGACAGTCATCCCCACTATCTTGCCACTGAATAAAGTATGTACTAGAAAAGTATCCATTGCAGTGAAACTTTACTACCTGATGGATAAATATGTAAATAGTCCATTTACTGAGGCGGTCTTTTTAAAATATTGGATACAATCTGTATAATGTAACTAACCCGTAGTTAGGTTGGTTTACATTAAAACAATAAGAAAGGGATGTCATATGAACAGTTGTCTTCATCAGAGGTTTGGAAATAAAAGGATTATGTGTTCTTTCTGTACAAAGTGATTTCTCTTTGGTATATTTCAAAGTACAGCAGTAAAACTCTAGAATATTTACATAGTCACTGTCAAAGGAACCAAGTGGGTGTCAAGAGATTCAGACACAGAAATAATGTTAGTGCCCCTTCATGCATTGTGAAATGTCCCATATTGAAACTGTTATGCTATTATGCTGCATTTATAATATTTGTAAGGCATGTAATGGAATCTGCTCATTTAAGTGCCATCATTCTTTCTCATTGATAAGTTCAGGGGAAGCAACATTCCATCTATTGGCCAGCTATATGTCCGATAGAGGTTTCATAAAGCTTGTTATAATCTAGATCTTCACAGATAATTTTCTTTTTAGAGGAATTTTCTAGTGTTCATCATGAAGAGAAAGGTAAACCAGGATGTGGCACTACTGATTTTGAAAGACTGAAAAACCTAAAGGGTTGTACAAACAACTTCACATTTATTCTTATCTTCAAAATACTGGGTTTGCCTCTGCTGTACTAGGACTCCCAAAGTTCTAAATAATGTAACAGGAGAGGACTGTTCCCACAATCCAACTTATCTGGAATATTGATTTTCTAATACATGCACACCTTAAGGCACCTAAGAAAAAAAATTATATGACTTCTAAAACAGCATATCTAGGTAGGTACCCATTGTGTGTGTATTAATTACATGCTAATATGCTTTTTAAATAATTTAAATATCACAAATTAAATGTGGGCCTTCAGTATATTGTACATTTTAAAAGTTGCTTTTCTATCTATACACTCTAAAATCCACAGTTGGGCTACTGGGACTAGCCAAAATGTCATAAAATGGAATGTATGCTTTTTTTGTTTTCCAGAACCACCCATTGGCTTGGTGTACAAAAGCAGGGGATATAGAAAGGGTGGGAAATGTTCAGAAACTATACAGTATCTGAAGAACACCCAGTCTTTCTTTGCTGAAGTGTGTGTTAGTCTTTGCTCTGGAATCATAGGTATAAGTAGAACCACAGCAGCTAGAAGTGACTCATTCATTCAATCTGCATCATCCATCTTGTGCTGAAATGTTACAAGCAGGTCTCATGGCCACACCATCTAATTTTAAATTGTTTTTGTCCTCCACTTCCCCATGCTTTTCATATCACCTAGCATAATGAACAGTGCGGTACAATTCAATTGCTTGCATATTTTGCACCATTTTGGTTGGTCCTAATAAAGTTGTGAATTTCTGAAAGTTATTCTTCCATATATTTACCATTGTTCTGTACATCTATACTATTGATTCAGCCTGCAGTACAGTGGGGGCTTGACTTAAGAACGGCTTGAGTTAAGAACATTTTGACTTAAGAACCACTCTCATAGGAAAATATTGACTTGACTTACATACTTAGATTTGAGTTAAGAACTGAAAAAAAAACCACATGGGAGGCAGGGAAAGTGCAAAATGTGAACTTTCAGTTAACTGTTGGCCAGTGAAAAGGGTGCCTGTCTGCTTCCTCACTCCTCCCAGCGTTTAGAGAGTGGATTGGGAGACAGTCTTCGGACTGTCTGGTACTGTACTGCCTGGACTGTATTTTCCCTGCCTTCCCTGAACCTTTCTTGACCTAAGAAAAAAAGAAACAAAATATCCCCCTCTAGTGGTTGAAGGCGGAATAGCAGCTTCCCATTAGTTTCTATGGACGGAAAAGAGCAGATACTGATCAAATGGTTTTCAATGCATTCCTATGGGAAATGCAGATTTGACCTGAGAACTTTTTGACTTGAGAACCGCCTTCCAATACGGATTAAGTTCTCAAGTCAAGACCCCACTGTAGTCTTGTAGTTCCAATCGCAGTACAGTAATAAGGGAGAAGTGAAAATAGGCATTGAAACCCATACATGTAAGGAATTCTGTGACAGATACTGAAAAGTCTGGTCTTATGCTATTTCTAAATTAATACATTTGGGTTTCCCCAAGACTTCCCCCACATTTTCTTTTCTTTTTTTGTAATGAATTAAAAATGTAAGAACATAACAATCAGTTTTATCCTGCCTTTCACAGAACTGACTCTGTGACAACAGGAATGGCTTCGGGAATTTTCCATGATGGGAACCTTTCCTAGCCCTAACTGGGGATGCTGGAGACTGAAGCTGGAACCACGTGAAGGCAACAATTATGGTCCTTTCCTTTTTCACTTTGCCACCTGGTTCTTGCTTTATGTTGGTCAGAGTCCTTGTAGCACATGAAACAATCTAGGATTCACTAGAATATCTTCCCCACCCCCAAAGTTTCTAACATCCATCCTGTTTTCACTTCTACCTTTCTACAACTATGTCTATGTCCTGGGTTGATCATGGAAATGTGAAGAGTTTTTGTCTCCTCTGGAGAATATTCTCTGGAAGGTGAAGAGTCTCCTCAAGCTACCAACACAGTCTTGGCAATGCATCACCTCAGATACACCCTAGACCTAAACCTCCAGTGTTGCTAAGCCCAAAAGGGTTGGAACAGCTGCCCAGTGAGGACAGACGGTACCAATGGTCTCTTGAACAACAGTGAGCCTTGTGCCCAGCAGTGTATATTCACCTCTGTGTTACATGTAATGAGCTACATTCCAGTGTATTCTTCAAGAATAATTTGCCTCATTTTCTACCATTCATGACAATAGGACCAACTAGACAGAAGTGTTAATAGATTTACTTGGTTCCTGATTTGCTAGCTGCGCATATCTGCAAACAACTCAGCCATGTTCAGGAAATAAGGCCTTCTAGGACAAGAACAACTGGTTCAAGAACTAGGGCAGGGCTTGGAGGTTGCCTTTTGCTCTCTCTCAAGGGCAAGATCAGAACAAGTAGCACCAATCATCTCTTCAGTGGTGAAGACAGACCTACTCTGCAAAATGTTCCATGTGCTTCATGGCTGAGTCTTCTGGCATTATCTTCTCCCTACTGCAACTTTTACTTGCACAAGCTTTCATGGATTACAGTCCACTTCATCATCATGCCTGGAGCCCACAAGTACAGTATATATGCCAGACACCACTAGTCACTCTTTAAGGTGCCACACAACTCTCAGTTGCTTTCACCACCCAGTTACCACTGCAAAATATTTGAAATGTGTCTCTTGATCTGCTTGCTTTTCAGATTTAACCCATGTGGTTTAACCATGTGGATGGAGGGATCTCTACAGAACTAAATGTGAGCTGGGTGAGCTGTTCATCATATGGAATGGGTTACTGCGAAGACAAAATGGGCTGCTTACCAGTGATGAGCGGGAGGGGAAAAATCAACATGCAGTTGGACGTCAGGTTATGTAGATGCAACATGTTTACTAGACCACATAGGGAAGAGGTTCCCTGGAAACACATCACCTGTAGTAACTCTAGAAAAGAAGGGAGGGAAATCAATTGAAGGAGGGGGAAATCATTTTCTCCATTCCAGCACACCAGATTTGGATATGCATGTCTATGCATGTGCACCTGCGTGCAATGATAATCTCAGTCACTTGGAGACTGAGTGCTGTGGTTTGACTCTGCAGTGGCTGATTAATTCATTCTGCTTCTTACCAGATGCACTTTTTGACCTAGACCAAAGGGCAAATATGTATGCTAGCAGGGAGTAATGAAAGGACTTCTGATAGAAGAGGCTGATGTCATGGAATGTTTTCTCTGTGACACACTTGTCTGCTGACAGTATGGAAAACAAAATTATTGAAACAGAAAGAGTTGGATCCGGATTTAGGTATCCGAAGAGCACAGCCATTGCTGTCAAGGAGAATTAAGTTTAATTGTACCCTGCCAGGTCAACTCTGACTTATGGAGACCCTTCTCAGGGTTTGCTAGATAGAGAGTACTCAGAAGTGGTTTACCATTTCCTTCTTCTGGGGGTGACCTGAGACTGTGCAGTTTATCCAAGGCCACACAGGCTGGCTCTTCTGAGATGCACAGTGGAGAATTGAACTCCCAACCTCTGGCTCTGCAGCCAGATGCCTAACCCACTGAACTATCCATATTTAAGTCCATTTCAATTCATTTCAGTGGTTGTACAAATGGTTCAATTAAGGATTATTAAATCTGCATCCAACACATTACTTTTAAATGAAGCCAGTTTAAATATTAAGCTAAGATCTACAGGTGATTACCACCTAAACCCCTCTGTGTATGTCAATTCATTGTCAGTTGTGTACAAAATTTATAGGGTATTATTTACAAGTGGACATTTTTTATACTGAGTGAGTCTATTGGTTGATCCAGCCCAGTGCTGGCCATTCTAACCAGTATCAGCTCTTTGGGCCAGTCTTCCTCCACCTGGTACTCTCTTGCTTTGTGGCATTACATCATCCCTAACCTTCTGTATCCCTGTATAACCAAGAGATACAGAAGACATAGTTCAATACATCTGGAGAGCTTATGCTTGGGGGAAAGGTACAGTAGTGTCTCATAGGAACAAAGCAAGATATGTTCTGTGCCACACCATTGGACCATTTAGCGTAAGTCTGTCAACTCTTGACTAGCAAGGTCAAGAGTACCTAAGAAACACTTGGCATTATTGCTGTTCTCAACTCAATTACTAACCAGACCCAATCCTGTTTAGCTTCCAAAATCAAATGATATCAGCTGTGTTCAGGATGGAATGATGGTATATGGACCAAGGTTATTTTCCAGGCTTGCTGAATTTCAGCCCCTTTTGACTGACAGCAGCATGGATTGAAAGTGGGACCTCTGTATGCAAAGCATGCATTGTTCTTCTGGATTAAAACAGAACCTGAACTTTTTTTAAAAATAGCGCTTTATTGCCAGTTTATTTATATAGGCCCACTGAAAATATATAAAAGAATAATGATGTGCTCTAGGTTAAAAAGAAATAAAATTCCTTTTCCAGCAGTAGGTTCAGGACAACCTCCACAAAGCCAGTTTCCTCTGGAGATTGATGTAATGTAATGACTTGTAACGACTTGTTTCATTATGTACACTGGCAAGGGATTCCATCAAGGCACAACAAGAGCAATGATCTTTCAAAGTATTTTCAGCTGAAACAGGGAAGGAAAACATTTGTCATGATTTTCTTCTTCTTCTGTGGAATTCCAGCTTCAAGAAGCCAAGGTTCTTTTTTTGGGGGGGGGGGAATCATCCCTGTCTATGGAGTCCTTTCTGGAAAATGTCTCAAGAGTCAAAAGGTCAAGCAAATCTGTTCACGTTAAAACAGCAACAACACGGACAAAAACAACTTCCTGTCATGCCCCTTTCGTCTGTCTGTCTACATTTCTGGAGGAGGAAATGGTCTTTCTGTATGGGATCCTCGGCAATGACTAATCTATAGGGCATGACAAAAGGCCATGACACAAAGCAAAGGAAGAGACAGTATGAGGAAAGATCCCAGTCCCAAGATCCACAAAAACAGTCATACTTCCTTCTTCTTTCAACCCTACTTCATATGAGCCAACCAACCAATCATAGTTCACAACTGTGGAAGAAGACACAAGATGGTGATAACCAACTATAGGAAGAGTCTATACTCTTCCTTATCTCTTCTCCATAGAAGATGATCCACATGCAGAGTCAATTTATTTGCTGAGCCCTTGCTGAGATGGAATGTGTACAGCAAGTGACACTGTGTCTCTTATGTTTACATTGTTTGCAGCAGAGGATAAATGGAATTCTGCTGTATGGTACAGAACAGAACTTTAGAAGTATTTATTTGTTTATAATTTCTTGCCTTTAAGTCATGTTATTGATCTTAGCTTTTATATAACTCAACATCTGGAAAACTAACTATCTCCCTGGGTCAAGAAAGTCACTGACGATATAAAAGAAATGCAGTGTAATCCTGAATAGTCATCTACTGGTCTAGTTCAAGGAGTTGTTGTAAGGATGGTTGTGTGCAGAGAATTTGCTAATGGAGCTGACATGCATTTGAGCTAGATCAAAATAGTTGGCCAAAAGGTAGCTTTTCTGACTGCAGAAGAGAAATGTGTGGGGTGAGATTCCACAAGGAATAGATGACCAGGCCTATTTCATTCAATATTCTTTAAAAATCAATTATCTAGAGGAGGAAAGGAAGAATGCGTTGACGAAATTTGAAAATATCACCAGATGAAGAAAAATATAAAGAAGGATCAGGAAGCCACTATACAATGACTCAGCTGTGGAAATGAAAGGAAATTCGTGAGTATCAAGTATGAGGTAATATACCTGAGGACAAACCTAGGTGCACTACTCCAGCAGGTATTCCATTTAATCACAGGTTGCTCCCATCTAAGTTGTTTGAGAAAATGGTGAAATACACCAGAGATCTTGGTGATTTCCATTACTGAGTTGCTGCAATAACAGAACAGCGGTATGCCATCAAATAAATTCCAAACTATAGAAATTTTTCACAGGGTTTGTAGGTAGAGTATCCAGAAGTGGTTTACCATTCCCTTCTTCTGGAGGTGCCCTGGTAGTATACAGCTTACTCAGGGCTACACAGGCTGGTTTTGTTCCTGGGAGGCAACTAATAACCTCCACGTCCAGATATCTAACTCTGGATGAGATTGGACAGCACGTTATCTCACATTTTGGATCATTTTTCTATTTCTATGGCTATCTGCACCTTATTGGATTCCTGGCAAGGGCTAGTGGTTTTTTAAAATGTGGATAGGATCACTCTGTTTTAGTTCAGTTTCTTGAATGTGTGATCACCAGCATTGAGCCAAAGCTGCACTGATGTGTATTTTCCCCAACAATGCAACGCGAATGTCACTAATCAAAAAAAATTTTAAAAAAATATCCAGCTTTACAGAGGGGAAGACAGGAGAGGATGATGGGGCACGGAGGCTGAGAGGGAGGAATGGGCGATATATGGTCACTTTGAGATATAGTATGGATTCCTATGTGTGGCTGCAAAGATCATTCTAAATCTCAAACCCCACTTTCAAGCAGCCCTGTTTAGCCGGGCTGGGGTAACTTCACTGTTTAGTCGCACCCTCAGAAAAAATAGGAAAGTCAAGGTACAATGGAGGTAACATAATGTGTGAACAAAGCCATAGTCTCAGAACAACAATACAAAGGGGCAATACTTCTCTCAGCAATTCCCCGTATCCTTTTAGGCTATAAGCAGCATGCTGTAATTCAATTCAATTGAATAAATATTCTAATTATGTTCACCTGATTTTATTCTTATCAGTTTTCCTGAGCATATTGTGCTGCATTTCTTTCTTAATGTTATTCTGAGATTACCGTCATAGAACAAGTGGTGTAATATAAGGGCTCTAAAGCAACAGTCCTCACCTTTTCCACTTGCTCTCCACCCCCAAATGCAAACAAAGCATAAATTCTGTTGGGAAGCAGCAGGGCAAAGGTCTCTGGAGCTGTGTTTATTGCACTGTGTTGGTCCAATAAAAGTGTACTTTGCCCAGGACTGATTGAACAGCAAGAAAGGCCCATGCATTACACCTAAAGGCCTATCTTTTATTAGGACAAGCGATTTAGAGGCTTGATTTAGTACGGAGTTAAGCTTTATGATGGGACACTGTACTATAGCACAGAAACAAAGGACATTAGCATAGAAGAGGTGGGAGAGTGGAAAATTAGAATGACAGTTAGAGCAGGTTGCCTTCTCTGTTCAGAGTATGAACATACTGTTTTATACAAAAGCAGAATCATCTGTCCCATTAAAGCAAAAGTTGGTCTGTGAGATCTCATACACTACAAGCAGTTCACATTTACTTGATGAAAGATGGCTGACTTACAGTAGAGTCTGCACAAAGGTAGACTTTGAATCACGCCCCAGCCAGCAAAGCCATCAGCCCAGGTGGCTAGCGGATTCTGGCACATGTAGTCCAAAAAACTAATTTTTCCAAACACAGAGCATGTTAAAATTGGGAAGCAAACAGTAACTTATACATCTTGCAAAGAGTTACTGTATCAGGTCAGCACTATCCCATCCCCTAAGGCAAAACCTGAGACTGCAGGGCATGTCCTTATTTATAGGTGAGATAACAGTATGTTATTTCCCAGGCAGCTCTTTGTGGTAAGGGATGCAAAGGGAGTAGGGCCAGAGTATGGGCAAAACCCATTCAGGTTTTGTGTGTGTGTGTGTGTGTGTGTGTGTGTGTGTGTGCGTGCGTGCGTGCGTGCGTGCGTGTGTGTGTGTGTGTGTGTGTGTGTGTGTGTATCGATGCATCCATTGCAGCCCTGTCTCTGACGTGCCCTGGAATACCCCTTTCTCTACTACTGTCATTGAAACATCACTGGTGAGATATTAGCATCAGTTCAGGTTTCCATCCATAGACTGGGAGGACTGAGGGCTTCACTGGAGGCATAAATGCCATCCCACCAACAGAACAGAACCTTTACAATATCCTGATACCTGTAGTAAGATCAGCAGATGAGTGACAGGATTGCTCCCTAAGTATAAATATTTATGTGCTCTTATTTTTCTGATACGATCTTGAATGCTTCTGTCATTTTTCAGCCACCTATTTTTTCTATTCACTTTTGCAGTTAGTAACTTCCATTTGTTTTTATGATTTCGCGAAGGCTTTCACGGCCGGGATCTAATGGTTGTGGTGGGTTTTTCGGGCTCTTTGGCCGTATTCTGAAGGTTGTTCTTCCTAACGTTTTGCCAGTCTCTGCGGCCAGCATCTTCAGAGGACAGGGGTAGCACTCTGTCCTCTCTACTCCTGTCCTCTGAAGATGCCGGCCACAGAGACTGGCGAAATGTTAGGAAGAACAACCTTCAGAACACGACCAAAGAGCCCAAAAACCCACAACAATCATGTTTTTATGCTTGTTTATCAAGCCAGCCACTGTTCTTTGGACTACACAAATACAACATGTGTGTCTGAAGCATGGTCCTCATAACATAATTAATTGGGAAACATGATGCAAATTAGATAGGTTATTTATAAGTTCTGCTAGATTGCAGGAGGGGAGAGAGTTGCATTTTCTCAATGAAAATGTAGCTTGGAGCCATTCCTTGCCAGAAGAGACAACAGCCTTTTTTAAAAATTATTTTTTTTTAATTAAAAGAATACAAAATACACCTACTACTACAGAAAAAAAACTATAAAATACAAAACAAAACAGTACATTTACCCATGTGCACCCATCACCTTCAGGACTAGCATTACACTTCATTCCATCCATTTTCACTCCAAAATTTCATTGTTTCTTCCCTCGGTGTAAACCCCCTCCCCCTCTGAAATACATGTTCTAAAAATACATTCCATATTTTCTTTAAATCATTATTTTTCATTTGGCCTCTACTTATTTTCATATCACACATCAGTTTATCATTAATAGCCATGTCCCATAATTCTCTATACCATTCCTCCAGGTTAAATTGATTTTCATTTCTCCAATTCCTTGCCATAGTTATCCTTGCTGCCATAATCATTATTACTATTAAATCCTTATTTTCTTTCACCAGTTGATCTTTAATCATATTCAATAAAGCTATTATTCGAGACATTGGAATATTCAATCCAATTATTTCAGATACTTCTTTAAATATTAATTTCCATTCTTTCTTTCTTTTTTCACATAGTCACCACATATGTAAATACGTCCCCTTCTCTTTTTTACAACTCCAACATAATGTTGAGACAGTTTTGTCCATCATATTCATTTTGACTGTCGTTAAATACCACCTCCATATTACTTTATAACAGTTTTCTTTTATCCTTACTGACATGTTCTTCATAATTCTCTGATCCCATATTTTATCCCATTCTTCTCCTATTACTTCTTCATCCAAATCATTTTGCCATTGCATTTTTAACCCTAAGATACCCTGTTCTACTTGAATTAATAATTTATATATTTGGCTTACATTTCCTTTTCTTTCTGTCTTTTCCTCTGATTTCAATCTTTTTTCTATAATCTCTTCAAATTTTGTCCTTTTCCAAAAGCAAACTGAGGAGTGAGCGATTAATCAAGGATTTCTACTTGAGTTGTCACACAAATTGTACCTGCTTTTTCCAGGATGTGTCCCAAGAAATTAAGGCAAGCTCTTAAATTGATTCTAAATTTTCAGAGCAGTCAAAAATATATTCTAATGTATATTGAAAACAGTGGTACGTTTCTCTTTTTCCAAATGAAAACTACAGTTCTTCAATTAACGAGTTGAAGTATTTACAGCTCTTATGCCTAGAGACTGGAAAGAGATACTTGTGAATGACAAATGTTTTCTTTAGTTGTAGACATACATTTTGTGGTGATTAAGAGAGGAAGCCAGACTTCCTTCTTCTCAAGCAATGCCAGACATGAAGTCTCACAGTGCAAGGCTCCCACAGTTTTCCATGTTCCTGTTATGGTTCACATCTCTTCTCATAGAGCCACACATCATGTTTATTTGGGGGTGGGGGTGAGGGTAGGGCCAGCAAAGGTAAGGTTCAAGCTTCACTAAAAGAAACAGTGATCCACTGGGAAGCATGCAAAGCACTGATAGTGCATTCTGGGAGATCAGCATGCTGGTGTGGTAAATACTACTTTTGAGGCAGGACCATACCAGTCTTTGGAACAATTGCTATTGGCTAAATCCAGCAGGGAGATCACTGTGAATAGCACATAGCTGTCACTTACCTTGTCACTTTGAAATGGGATTCATAGTTAATATCTTCATTCCTCTGCTAGTTAATATGTCTTACTCGGAGGTTCTTCCAGAAATGTATTATTCATAGCTGCAGTGATAGTATCAACCTCAGTACTTTCGGGCTCCAGTTTAAGCTTGCCATTATTCCTTTTGTTAGAAGTGGCATCTAAAAGAACTCTGAAACTACCTTTATCTGTGCTGAGATCCCCTCTGATTTTTGTGAGGATGGGCTTACTTTAGAATATTATAGTCAGAATGCTTGATTTTGGAACAGTACTATCAACATGGCTTAAAAACAAAGGCTAGTACCCTGTGTGTCTGTTTGTTGACAGTAAGAGGGAGGGAAGGCTGCTGTTAGAGTTGCTACACCTATGGAGTGCTATGCCCCATAACGATAGAAGGGATATGGGCCCAAACATTCTAAAGCTCGCGGGACAGTCTTTAGAACAGTTACATGAAGAAGTCATACTTGGAATTAGTGAATTGCTGCCACTATTGTATTTACTATTAACTTTCTGAATTGGGTGCACATGTGCATGCACACATACACACATGCGCACATACACATATAAAATTGCATGAATTACCAGAACTCATTGTAGCAAATGGATGAGGTGCTGGATCAGAGCTTCATTTGGTGTTACATGGAGGCCACAATAAATTCTGAATGCAATATGTCACCAGCAATTGGATTCCCCATCTAATGTGGGTGGTGGTGGGGGCAGCATTTCACTTCCCACCTCAGGTGGCAGGAGGCCTTCAGCTGCCCTAGTCACAAACCTCAAGCCTCTTCTGGGCATGAGCTAGTTTTACACATCAAGCAGAACCTAAATTGTCCATGTGCCAAGTTGCCCTTTAGAATCCTCTGTGCCCAAAACTGTGGTATGCCAGCATCTGATATGTATCCCAACAGGAACAGATCAACACTCTGGCAGAGCTGATGGTCAAGACTGTTGCAAGAGATATTTAGAACAGAGGAGATGGCTGAACACTGTTACTTACACTTGAAGGGTATGGAGTGCTCAAGAATGTATAAACAGTTATTTTAAGTCAGGTACAGGTCTAACCAATCCTCCTGTTTCCAAGTGTGGCAAGCCAGATCAAAGCCTAAAAGAGGTCTACAAGGTGAACATAAGGGCAGTAGCCTTTCACGGTTATTCCTCAGCAAGTGGTATTGCTATATCTTGAAGGGAGCATGTAACCACAATCACAGGTTGCCACCAAGGCAGCAGGGCTTTATTTTGTAGTGCTCTGTACGTGGTCAGGGTACTGTTGGCCATCATCTCCATTAATACAGAATCAAAGCATTTCAGTGGACTTACAGTATATACAGTACCCGGGACTGCCATGCAAGACACCTACAACAACAGGAAAGGCTCTGGCTTTACTGCTAGGGAGAGTAAAGTAATTGACTTGCTGTGTTCAAAAAAATATATTATGTTGTAAGTTATTTTGACTGGTCTGGGTTCAAGGTGTTGATAATGAGGGTGAAAGAGGAGGGCGCAAAATATGTTCTGAAGCTCAACATCAAAAAAACCAAGATCATGGCCACTGGTCCCATCACCTCCTGGCAAACAGAATGGGAAGATAGGGAGGCAGTGACACATTTTACCTTCTTGGGCTCCATGATCACTGCAGATAGTGACAGCAGCCACAAAATTAAAAGGCGCCTGCTTCTTGGAAGGAAAGTGATGACAAACCTAGACAGCATCTTAAAAAGCAGAGACCTTACCTTGCCAACAAAGGTCTGCATATTCAAAGCTATGGTTTTTCCAGTAGCGATGTATGGAAGTGAGAGCTGGATCATAAAGAAGGCTGACCGCCAAAGAATTGATGCTTTTGAATTGTAGTGCTGGAGGAGGCTCTTGAGAGTCCCCTGGACTGCAAGGAGAACAAACCTATCCATTCTGAATGAAATCAACCCTAAGTGCTCACTGTAAGGACAGATCCTGAAGCTGAGTCTCCAATACTTTGGCCTGATGCTGGGAAAGAGTGAAGGCAAGAGGAGAAGGGGACGACAGAGGATGAGATGGTTGGACAGTGTCATTGAAGCGACCAACATGAATCTGACCCAACTCTGGGAGGCAGTGGAAGACAGGAGGGCCTGGCGTGCTCTGTTCCACGGGGTCACAAAAAGACGGACACAATTACAAAACAACAACAACCACCCCACATTAAGATGTGCAGGTTAGAAGCATGAAAATGTTAAGAGGCACTTGGGGGATTTGTTGTCTTAGGTACCAGAATAATTTGTCAGGTTTTCAGTACTGTGTACCTTGATTTGAGAAGGGGGTTGGCATTTGCTATTCTTATTTAAGCAGTACAATCTACAAACTAGCAGTGCAACCCCATAGTGCAGTATTTCATTACCAAGCAAAATTCAATTCCAACACGTCTACATAGTCATGGGTATGAGGGTTCTTGGAGAAAAGTTAACATGAGTCAGGATGTTCCCAGGTCAAGCCATTGGCCATCCCCATATCATCAAGGCCAACAGGCATGATCATGAAGGTTCACCAAGGGCTCACCAAAGGTTCATCCCAGTTCTCATCTACTCATTATCCCAGTACCCAGTCATGCAAGGAATACAGCAGTGGGAAATCAGTCTCCAGACTCTCACAAAAAGAACTTGTGTAGGCAATTCTCTTATACCCTTGCTCAGGAACAAGAAATAGTTCAAAGCCTTTTGCACTTCCTTTCTCCCCCAGATTGTGTATAAAATGACTTTTTGCAGTCTTTTCCTTCCTTTGTCCTTCACCACTATGAGATCATCTGATAGATTCTTTCAACAAACCTCTATATACAGTAGCAACTACAACTCACTAGAGGAAGGAAGTTACTAATAGAGAGTTTGGCCCCAAACCTTTCTTTAACCTAACACTCAAACTAGACATCTTCCCTCAGTTTTCTTGCTAGAACCAAAAACTGGGACTAAAACAGACATTTATATTGACCAATGAGTTTCCCCAGTTTGCAGTCTGCAAGACTATTAATGAAAAGTGGGCAAGTACCTTTTGGTTTCCCCTCACTGGGAAGAAACCTCAAGCAACAGATGCTTTTTATTTATTTATTTATTTATCTTCATTGAATTATATGCAAGTAAATTTACACAAGTCAGAGAGCACAGCTTGAAAAAGGATGCTTTACTCAATGGGGAAAATGCACGGATATATGCACATGAAAGAAAATACATAAAAATTTATGCTGCAGAAAAAGTACATGGCCAAATACACCCAGATTTTAATGTGAAACTGCACCCCTTCCCTCAATCTCACAACCGGATACAGAACAAAGATGGGAAGAAAGTGCAGGCAAATATGAAGAAATATAACAAAATGAGACTGTAACAAAATCCCTAACATAGATTATTTGCCTTTATTAATGTCCAAGTATGTTTTATAATCTACTTATACATTATTCATATGAATCTTTTTTTTTCTTAATGTAGATACGTGTAGATGTGTATATATAGGCAAGACCCACTATCCAGTCATAACAGTTGTGACAAGGGGAGCAAGGCTATGCTGGATTTCTCCCTGGAGAAAGTCAACCATTCTTATTCTAACTGCGGGGAAAAGAATTCTCTTTGAAAGGAGCTTCAGGTCCCTTCTGTTTATTTATGAGGTGGCTAAGGAGTGAGTATGTATGTTTTGCCTTCTTCCACTGTACAGTCATTTCTATGGCAGTCGGCAGCTGTGTCCCCACTCACACCCCGGTTCCTAACTTCAATCAAAGCCTGGGGGGAGACGTCATAAAGTAGTTTCTTATACAGGAGGAAGGAGACTTTTTCGGGTCAGGAAGCAGGTAGCCGGAGAAGGTGCAGAGTGACAAAAAGATGCATAATAGAAGGGGGGGGGGTTGACAACGACCACAAATGTATCCTAGAGGGCCATGAAAATGAGATGGAAAAATGGAAACTTTCCTCTGGAAATTAAGCTTCTTGGAAATTGGTAGGCATCTTATAAACATCATCATCTTAGAACTGCAGAGCTGGTAAGGTAAAGGTAAAGGTTCCCCTTGACAATTATTGTCCAGTCGTGTTCGACTCTAGGGGGCAGTGCTCATCCCCGTTTCCAAGCCATAGAGCCAGCGTTTTGTCCGAAGACAATCTTCCGTGGTCTCATGGCCGTTGCGACTTAGACACGGAACGCTGTTACCTTCCCACCGAGGTGGTCCCTATTAATCTACTTGCATTTGCATGCTTTCGAACCACTAGGTTGGCAGGAGCTGGGACAAGCGACGGGAGCTCACTCCGTCACGTGGATTCGATCTTACGACTGCTTGGTCTTCTGACCCTGCAGCACAGGCTTCTGCGGTTTAGCCTGCAGCGCCACTACGTCCCCACCACGTCCCCTGGAAGGGACCCTATATTTCTGGCACACATCACTAACTTCACAATTTTCCCCCATCCCCTTCCTTCTTATCTATCTGCTATACAGCTTGCAAGTAAGAAGCTGTGTAAGTATATAAGTATCTACACTAGAGACAAAATGTAACATTTGGGATGTCCTGGGGAAGGAAATGAACTCTGAGAATTGACAACTAATGCTGAGACAAAAGTTCTTGGAAGACATTTTCTGGGAAACATTCTGAAGTTTTTCCTTTTCCTTACTTTCAAAGCAAGGGAAGGAAGAAGAATTTCCAAAATGTTGCCACATTGTTCCAACCAGCGCCTCCATGCCCCAGAAATACATGAGACAGAGGTCACGGAGGAAGCAAAATGGTGACCAAGCTGCCAATCAAGCTGTTGCTGTTGCCACTTGTAGCGGTATTCCAACTACGGTGGGGGGCGGGGAGAGAGAGCCACAACCATCCTGAAGGAAAGAAGATGATAGCTGTGCTAAAGCCACAGCTAAGGGTGAGGGCCACCTTTCTGAAAAACTGCTGTAGAGTTTCTGCTTCCACTGGAGAAAATCAAAGAAATGGTCCCCTCAATTCCTGGAGAATTTTGAAGGAGTGCAGCTGTGAACAAACTCAACATGTATACCTCTAACTTCACCAAAGAAGTATAACCTTTGAGACTAAGACCAATCCGTGAGTAGGAATTCTCATTACAAAATGATGCATTGCTTAGTTGCTACGACAGAGGACATCACTGTAAAAATATTTATATAACAAAATAAATAATATAAAATAATATATATTTTATCTCCAGAGCTCAAAGTTGCTCACAACAAAGACTTTTCAGTGCGATTTGTCAAGCAAAATAGTTATAGAGAGGTGCATTTATATATATTTTGTATTTTGTCTCACCAATCTCAAATCCCTTTTTTTTCAGTATTACACTTTTGTTTGAAAGGCTTCAAGAGGAGAACATCTCCACAGCTCATGTGGGAGGTCATCCTACAACTTCCAGTAAAAGGTCCCTGGGGAGAGGGTAGAATACAGGGCCCCACAGATGTCCTTAGTACATGTCACAAAGGCATGCAGAACAGGACCCAACCTGGAGAATGTAAACAGGCAGGGCTCCTGCAGGGAAGGTCAGACTTGGAGGTATGTGGTTCCCACTCTACTAAGAGCTTGAAAGGTAAGCATCATTAGCATCTGGATTGGGGCATGAAGCTTACAGGCATCCAGTGCAACTAGCAAAGGACTGATTGAACATGTTCCTGTCTCCTGATATCCATCAAGAGATGAGTGGCAACATTATGTACTAGTTGAAACTTGCCGTTTCATAGCTGAATATCTTAAATACCCAGTTGTAAAGAAAGACCTGGAAGCATATACGAGGCCATGCTTCAAAATGTTTTTTCAACTTCCTGCATGCATTAGTGGAATATTCTGTAAAGATTTATGTCTCCTAAATTGCTTGCTTAAAGAGAGATATTAACAACATCCCTAAGTGTGTGAGATATATTATGAATGCTACTCTGTTCTCCGGACAATGCTGGGGAGGGAATACTTCTTGGTACAAAAGAATGATAGTTTGCTTCCACACACAAGTGGTAAGGCTCTTTAATACAGCACAGTGTTGAAGAATGTGCAAGGAGTTTCATATTAAATGTATCTCCTGGTGTTCCTTTTTAACGCTATACTTGGAACTACATGGTGTATCAAAGATGAGTAACATGTAGCCCTCCAGATGTTTGCAGACTACAATCCCATCACCCCTAACTAGCACGGGATTATCCAACAATATCCGGATGAGTACATATTCTTCATCCTTAAACCCACTAGCCTAAATTTTATCACTGAAATGGTTGCTGATTAAGAAGTCTCTGTTTGCATTTGTTGTTATGTGCCAAATCACATAACTGGAGGATCATTACCAAACATATATGCTAACTACTTAACTAGCTGCAATTCCCTGCTGAGATCTGTGTCACCAAACTTAAGTGGGCAGCGTAAGTGACAGGATTCTGGGCAATACATACATTTAATCCTGAAATTTGTTGCATATTTCATCCAATATAAAAGGTATACTATGAAGCCAAAATTTCTCCTATGCCTAATGTTGTCTCCATGTCCTAGAATCTGATGAAACTGCTTATCTCATCAAGGGGATTGCAGTGGGCCTTAAACTGTGTTTTCCCAACAACAACATATTACAGTGAGTGTTCTGTGAGAACAGGACATTTTGGAAATCGCTCATTCATAGGGCTGCCATGAGTTGGAGGCAACTTGATGGCACATAACAACAAGCTGGAAGCCTGTCTCCAGTTCTCTAGAATAAATGAACATGCATCACACTTTTTATTGCTAAAAAGAATCAGATAGATAAGGCCTTCAAGGAATTCTCAGCTTTGCTTGTGAACATGTGCCTTCAGCACTCTACCCAGAGTTCTGCCAAAGTTAATGAATTTTACGAAGAAATCACTAACATAAACAGTTTTGGGGGGGGGGGGGAAATACCATGTTTCTACTATCACCTCATTTAGCTGCCAGGACCTGTATTTATTTTTTGTTGTAAATTACCAACATTCCAAGTATCTTCCTTCCCTACTGATGAGTCCAAATTCCTTCATTAGGCTCATTTAGCACTCAGCATTAAATTACAGTTTAGTAACATCTAATTCTTTAAGTGAAGTCATGCTCAAGTATTGCTACCATTAAACAAAGTGCCAGAAGGATTAATCTATAAACAGAACACATCTTTTGAAAGAAAAAGTTGGTCCTCCAAAAAGGCAAGGATTAAGAGTGTTACTGTTATAGGGAAAAGACAGAGATGAAGTGTATGTTCTTCTAGGAATTTAAAACTTTTAACAATATTATTGTGTATGCACTTTTTATTCATTCCCTCTTACATTCCCACCTATGCATTGTTGTTACACCAAAAATATTGTTTAATCAATATTTCGAAGTTATATATCTTTCATTAACAAAGTTTAAAGGTCCTTGATTTGACCAACATGCTGGGACCATATAAATGTATAGATATTTGCCATGTAGTCTCACTCTTATGTCTGAGGAAGTAGACTTTATCCATGAATGCTCATAATAAAATATAGCAGTTAGTCTTTAAGGTGCCACATGTTGTCTTATTTATCTTTTTGTTTTTGTTTTGCTTAGTTTCTTTAGTTAGTTAGTTAGTTTAGTTTGTTTAGTTTCTGATATGGTGATCCAGCTGACTATGACTACTTGCTTCAGAGTGTGTTGAGTCACTTAATAAATGTTTCAAAACTCAGAAACTACAGTGCTTCCCCGTAAATAAGACAGGTTCTTATTTAATTTATGCTCCAAAAAACACAGTAGAGCTTATTTTCAGGGGATGTTTTTTTTCCCCCATGTACAACAATCTACATTTATTCAGATACAGTCATGTCATCTTCTGGTTGATGCACCATGCTGCACAATGGTGGAGGGCAGGGTTTCACTTAACTAGGGCTTATTTTTGGGGTAGGGCTTATATTATGAGCATCCTGAAAAATCATACTAGGGCTTATTTTCAGGTTAAGGCTTATTTTTAGGGAAACAAGGGTAATAAGAAACAAAAGGAGAGATTACCAACTGAATATAGTACATCATGGGTAACATTTGCACAATTTGAAGGCCCTTGTGTTTGCAATGTGAACAGCCAGGTGAATCAATGTTGCCCATTTCTCACGCCTGCTAGAATATTACTGCAATAACATTATTAGCACCATGTTTTACACACTCCACTGCCTTAGAAATTGTAACCTCATACCGTAAGAATCCAGCAAGCCTGCTGTGTTCTCTGTTACAGTAAGTTCAAGATGGATAGATCTATACATTTGCAGGATAGCTGTAGAACTCTACTACATACTGAGCTGAATATAATTTCCTACATATGCGGCTTTGAGTTCTGGCATTCGGCAGCTAACCCTAGAGTAGACCCATTTGAATCAATGGAACTTAGAGAGGAGTGGGCTTACTACATCTCCACAGATTTAAGGGGCCTACTCCAGTTGCAACTGAATTGTGCCAAGCAACAGGATTTCAGCCAGTGTTTAGCAGAGAGAAAAGGTGATACAGCAACTCTGATGGCTTCTGCAGCAGCTGCTCTGGCTATGCTCAGTCCTAGGCAATGAGTCAGTGCCTCTGCCTCTGCTTGTCAGGAACGCCAAACAGTAACTGGTAAAGCTAAGGTTTGTTAGCCAGTGCACAATTTGCAGCCCATTTAGTGGGAAATACTTGCAGACAATGAGACCATGTCAGCACAATCAAATTCAGGGGCGGGCGGCCTTTGCTCTTTCACTGGCCGTTTCTTTTCACACTGGAGTTTCCAAGCCTCATCGGTGTGTTTTGTAAGTCATAAACAAAAGTATATATTCAAGATGTCATAACAGTAAAGACACAATTTGTCCAAGTTCAAGTGACCCTGACTATACATATTTGCAGAAAAATCTGAAGATTGCTATGCGGAATCTGACCTGAAGATTACTAGCTCAGTAAGAGACCCAGCACCACATGGCTTCTATCCTAAGTACTTAGATGGAAAATTAGAGGCCACTGTTGCAAACATCCCAGTGTTGCCTTCTTTTTACTACTGCTGAAATACCAATTGTGCTCATTATTGTTAGCAAAGACAGAAAGGAGATTTGGACAAACTTTTTAGGCACATGCAAACACATTAAAATATCCATCACTGAATAATGACACATGCGACATGTATCTGACTGAGATCACACCAGGGAAAGAAAAGTGTATTCTTCTTGGTCCCTACTCTATAGTCCACAATTCTAGCACATTTGACAGGTGGGGGAACTGAACTGGAACTTTTCAGTGTCAGAACACCAGTTGTAGGATCATGGAATCATAAAAGTCTTATTCTGCCATCGCCTCTCTGACTGTAAGCAACATGCTTATAGCAGATCAGCCAGCCTCTTCCCTTCCATTGTCACTTTCTCTACCAGAAAGGGAAGAAGAAACATCTGTTAGGCTCTATGTACAGCAAAAATTCTGATTTTTCCAGGATTCTTGCTTGTGTAGATCCTACCGATAAGCAGAAACCTCTCCTCTTCAAACATTATACAAGTGAAGAAAGCCCCTCTCTAAGAGTGTGGACTGCAAGCAGGGAGCAACTGAACAGGGCTATAGAATCATGTAACTGTAAAGGCTGAACAGATTCCAAGGATCATTGAGTCCAACCCCCAACAGAGAAGGAAAACCACAGCTGCATCCTAAATCCAGAGCTCCTTCCCAAAGGAGCTGGCCCATCCATGCTTGTTCCTCTGCTGTTTGTTAAGATAGTGTTTTCAGTTTGTTTGTTTTTTGTTCTGGAACTGTTTCACCATGCCTTCATCCATGAAAGACAATGCTATCAGTGGTTACTGGTCACAAGAGCCATACATTACCTCCAACAGCATGAGCAGGATGCCTCCAAGTACCAGCTGCTGTGTGAAATCCCAGCATGAAACTCATTGCCTGTATGTTGGGTTGCCATGAGTGGCAACTATGGGAACAAAATGCTGGCCTAGATGGGGCTTTAGTCTTTCCAGCATGCAGATAGTTCTTCTTTGTGTTCCATTCTATTTTGCCTTTGAGTGCTTTAAAAATAAATCACCTGATTTTTATTTTGTGACCTAGAGCTTGAAAATGTTACTATCTTGGACTACATTTCCCAGAATCGTCCAGTCAGTATGGGTAACCCGATGTGCTAGAGGTGAACAATACAGAGTAGGGGGTTCTGGAAGTTGTGGGTAGTTTTTACTTCTAAAAGGGAGGATAAAACATTGTAAAAACAAACACACAAAGATGATTTGGAAAGGATATAAAAAGTTTCCTTGAAACTGGAAGAATTTATCATGAAACTTTCAAAGAAAAATATCCTACACCCCACCAGTCAATAAATCATGGTTTTGGGAGGCTAGAAATGTCTTTCTTAACACCAGATCACCTTTTTTGCAAGAGTTACAAGTCCCCCAATTACAATAACCTGCATTCAGTCAAATTAACATCCCAACACTTTCTAGTCTTTGGAAATTTCTGAGCCCTTCTGTCAAGGACTTCTCCCCTCAACCCACTTCTCGGGGAGAGCAAAGAGTGTACTTTGGATTTACTTGCCTAAACCTCAGGTGACACATCATTTAATACAATCTCATGAACTCTTCTGGGAACATGATGGGTAGCTCAGGGCTATGCAGAGAGGGTTTAATAAGAAAGACTCTTTCTAAACAATGTAGGCAGATATTCAAATGTATAACATTTATTTGGGACAGGAGTAGAATGACAAGAAAAATGTACACAAAAATCATACACACAGAAGTCCTCAGGAATTTGCCCGATCCAATCTACTTCACTAGTAACAAGCCACCCACCTACTTCTATAGAATCTTGAATCTCAGAGCATATCTATAGTAGTCCATTTCAGACAAAGGTTTGCAGGCCAGCACCTTTGGATGTATGGGATAGTTGGTTTGTAGAGACAACGACTGCAGGCAAAGTCTCACATTTTTGTGGAATCTAAATCTAGTGAAAAGCAGGTTCTCAGCCTGTCTACATTTCTCAAAAAAAAAAAAAAATCCACAATATGTAGCATTTTTATTTTAGTTGACTCAAGTCACATGGTTTTTGAGTTGTTTCCTGCATTCCTACTGAGTAATTGAAAAGCTCTCTTTTAAAACTGGCTGTAACATTCACATGAGCTTAAATCAGTTTTAAAAAACCAGTGTGCTAATTAGACATGGGGACAAATTAAAAAATGGATTGCGATAATTGTAAAAAAAATCACTGACTCGTTAAATACTCATCCCTTCATATTCGCCAGTCCCAGAGACTTCAAAAAATACGAAGGGACTAATATTTCCCCATTTTGATTCATCCCTCCATAGGAAGAGGGGGAAGGCTAGCCTTTCCTCTCTTTCTATGGCTTTCCCATTCTGCCGATGGGCTCGCTGATCATCTGATTGATGGGCCGATAGGCAGCCAGCCAGCCCCACAGCCACCCCCCCCACAGCCTATCCCCTGCCCCTTTCACCTCCCTACATTAGCCACTGCCACCATCCACCACCGCCTGGTGCCACCGTCATCTACTGCTGCCTGCCGTCACCCACTGCGGTGGCCTCTGCAGGGACACTGGCTGCCCTTTGCAAAAATTGTGGCTGCGGCTTATTTTAGGGCAGGGAAGTTGCAACTGCCATCTTTGCAAAGGGCATCCCAGATTCCCTTAGCCTGCCTTAAGGGAATCCAGGCTGCCCTTTGCAAAGATGGTTGCTGCAGCTTCTCTTAGGCAGGGAAGCTGAAGCCATCATCTTTGCAAAGGGGAGCCTAGATTCCCTTAAAGGCAGGCCATAGCGGCAGAGGCCGTTGCAGTAAGTGGTGCTGGATGGTGACTGTGTAGGCCACAGTGGCACAGGCCTCTGTGGATGGTGGCAGCAGCAGAGGTGGCGGTGTCAGAGGCAGTGGTGGCAGCGGCACAGACTGTGGCAGTCAAGGTAGGGAGGCAACAGGGGTAGTAGGTGGCCATTTATTTCATCTCACTTCCTGAGAAAATAATCCAGCTCAGAGGGAAACAAATAGTGTACACACTTTGGAATTCATTGTGTGAATGTAAAAATTCAGCATCTTTTTAACACAGGTCAAATTCCAGGTTTTTGTTGTTGTTTTTGTTTGTTTGTTTTGTTTTGTTTTTCGCTGTGTGACCAGAAAAGTGGATTCCAGTGAGTGATGTTGCATCCCAGGACTCAGATCCTACTTCTGCCTTGTGCACAGATTTTTGGACAAAATATACGTAACCTTCACCTCTTTGCTTTTCTCAGAAATGGTTATTTTATGATGCACTCATCACATCAGCAATTTCGTGAATGGATAATCATAGTGTGGCGGACATCTTGGGACAGGCCACAACATATTCTCCAAATGTGCCCGCCCTCTAACAAAATTGGGGATCCCTCACCTAGAGGTAGGTCTGAAATCTGGCACAGCAGCTTTAAAATGTGATGTTATCAAAATAGGTTAGGAAGAGACTTTCTGGAATCCAATGGGTCACCATGGCAGATTCAGCATAATTTGCAGGATAAGCATTGATAACTATGTTGGCCCATAGCTTAAAAATCCAGAGTTCACAGTAGGCCAGTACCTTATTAAGCACAATGTCACAGAATCATGAGCAAGCTTTCATCTTCTCCAGAATAGGCAATCAGACTAGATGATAAACAAAACAGGCATGGGAGAGGGAAAAGAGACATAATGTTAATGTCAGGATATCTGCAGAATTAAACTGATGAGGCCTGAACACAACAAGGAGCTATAAAGTCAACGTTGGGGTGAAAACAAGTGGCACTTAGATCTGGAACAGCATTAAATACAATAGACATTTTGTAGGACTTCAAGATGCTATTTCAAGGGCCTTGTGATTACAATGATAATGGCAAATGGCAGGTGCCCATAGCAGAGTCATTGTCTCCTCAAACATGGTCATGGGACCAATCACTTTAGAACCATTAGCCTCTGATGAAATCCATAAAACAGAATGTTGATCTCAGTAACGTCATTGTTAGTGGCAGGGATATATTTTGCTTCCACAGCAAATATAATAACAGTATAGAATGAGTGTACTAGAGAAATGGAGAAGAATTTCTTTCACAGTTAAAGTAATATTTCATTCTCCTAGGTGTATGTGTGTTCTCCACATGTCCTGAGAAATATATCCTTAATATTACATTGCCTAAGGACAAGGATATATAACGGTCTTAGTATTCATGATTAGTTCTTCACTTTCACATTTATATCACACTTACCTGAGTACAGTGGACCCTCTACTTATGGAATTAATCCGTATTGGAATGGTGGCTGCAGGTCAAAAAGTCTGTAGGTCGAGTCTCCTTTGACCTACAATGCATTGAAAACCGATTAATGCCGTAATCGGCCATTTTTGTTCCATTTTTGTTCCATTTTGGGTTTTTTCTGGTCTGTAGGTCGATTCTCCGGCTGCAAGTCAAACCTAAATTTTGCGGCCAGAGAAGTCTGTAACTCGAAAAGTCTGTAAGTCGAGCTGTCTGTAAGTCGAGGGCCTACTGTATAGCCAAACTCCTAAAAGAACTCACAGTATTTTTCTGTGTATAAAATAACACGTTTTCCTAAAATAATTAGAGGAAAAATTGAGTGTCATTTTATACACCGAAGGAAGCAGTCGTGCACATGCGTGGGTGCCTCTTCCTGCCGCCGCCGCCGCCGCCCAATTGCCTCTTCAAGAGCTCACGGCTTGTCCCCTCTGGTGGCCCCGAGGCAGCAGCCGCAAGAGGTGGAGGCGAAGGAGCATTCACACGCACTCGAGCGCCTCCTGCTGCTGCCTTTCCCGCCCACCCAATCAACACATCCACTGGGACTGATGGGCTCAGCTCACTTGCCGCCTTGTTCCCTCCGGTGGTGGAGGCAGCAGGAGGCAGAGGTGGAAGCAAACAAACACTCATGCGCGCTTGGGCGCCTCTTCCTGCTGCCGCCCCCCAGATCACCTCCTCCCACGATCTCCTTAGGGCAGGGTACAAGGCACTGACATGAGCCCCGGCAGGCAGTCACAGTGGAAGAGGTAATCGGGCAGGCAGCGGAGACAGCAAGAGGTGTAGGTGGAGGAGCAGTTGCCCATTAACTGCTCCTCCGCCTCCATCAAGGGACGTGGTGGCGCTGCAGGCTAAACCGCAGAAGCCTGTGCTGCAGGGTCAGAAGACCAAGCAGTCGTAAGATCGAATCCACGCGACGGAGTGAGCTCCCGTCGCTTGTCCCAGCTCCCGCCAACCTAGCGGTTCGAAAGCATGCAAATGCAAGTAGATAAATAGGGACCACTTCGGTGGGAAGGTAACAGCGTTCCGTGCCTAAGTCGCACTGGCCATGTGACCACGGAAGATTGTCTTCGGACAAACGCTGGCTCTATGGCTTGGAAACGGGGATGAGCACCGCCCCCTAGAGTCGAACACGACTGGACAAAAATTGTCAAGGGGAAGCTTTACCTTTACCGCCTCCATCAAGGGTCAAAATTAGGGGGGCATTTTATACTTTGGGGGGTAAAATATGGTAATAATAAGTATAATTCAAAGATCCTCAAAAAGCCATTCTTTGCAGTTTTAAATTGGAAACACTTCTCAAAAGTAACTAGCAGCTGATTTAAATTATTTTAAAAAGCTGGATGTTGCAAGCTGATGGCATGTGGTATAAACCATGCTCTTTTTCCTCTCACCCACAACAGAGCACGACACAGCAGCACGGGCACAAGGCAGCACTTGAACCATGTGATTCTCCTCCTCCTCCTCCTCCATTTAATGATGCAAAATCCCTGTAATTATAAAAGTAACTGTAAAATTTATTGTTATGCAACAAAGAGAGCAAGGTTACTCCTTGTTGAATTATAATTATAATGTAACTACAGCTGTGTTATTAAAAATAATTGTTATATTAACTACACTCATTATTGGCAGTAAATACTGCAAAGCTTTGACACACAAAGTATGATAAAAAAATTAAGCACATTACAACCTCACAGATTTCAGCAAGATAATGTGAAGTTCTTGCATAGCTCTTACAATCAGAAGGTTGGCCAACTTTGGCTAAATTTTCCTTATATCATATTATCTAACTAGATCGCCATCTGGTGGCTATATGCACTGACATAACTTTGAACACCCGTCTAACATTCATTTAATGTTCCTGAAACTGGTCAAGACATCATATGATAAATATATTTTCTAATGTAGAGATGTCATGATCAGGCCATAAGTACAACCGTTACTTGAACTGCGGGGTAAAAATGAGACCTCTATGGATAAAATATTTTGAAAGAGAGCACCATGAGAAAGAAAAACCCAAACCATCCATTTAATATAAATATTGATTACGAATAGATTTTTTGGGTAATAGAAGAGTAGGAAACAATTTTCTTATGAAGGGCAG
Source organism: Pogona vitticeps (assembly GCF_051106095.1). NCBI lineage: Eukaryota > Metazoa > Chordata > Lepidosauria > Squamata > Agamidae > Pogona > Pogona vitticeps. Next base: position 185,648,586 of record NC_135786.1, read on the forward strand.
ATGACTCCCATGAAAATTCAGTTGCGGCTATACAGCTAATGATAAGCTAAGTGAAATCAGGGAAGAACTAGATGAAATGATGGGGGCAGGCAGATCCAAACGCAAAAAGACTTTGCAACAGTAAAGAACTGCATAGTTCTCTCCCTGGCAGTGCCACTCCATTCTCTCTCCCCACAACCTTCTTTCATAAAGTGTAGAAGGAAACTAGCACTGTGGCTCAGAACATTATAAAACACAGATACCCAAAACAAACTACTGAAAAAAAACCCCACAATTTATTTATTTATTTATTTATTATTTATTTATTTATTCAATTTATATGCCGCCCAAACTACCCAGAGGTCTCTGGGCGGCTTACAATTAAGCTTACAGAGAACAACAATAAGTTCATTAAAATCATGATGACACTTACTATTGACCACGGGTTTCATTTCTGCTTAAATTGCTAGTGTGAACTAGGAGCTTGGCCAAAGAAAAGTGAAAAAGGATCCAACTTTGATGAATTTCCTCATTCTCTGATTTCCTCTCTGCTACTGTGATAGTATAATAAAACCAGAAGGTGGTATGGGCCACACCAAGCCTAGTGGGCATTAGCCTCACTGAAGGTGAACATCTTTGTGTACCAACATCTGAGCTGAGTATCAACTTAGATTCTTTACTTCCTTCGCAAGTAAATATTTTATAAACTATTCACCAATATTGGGCTAAATACAAAATTAGTCTTACTTGGAGCAGACCCATTTAAATCAAGAGGATTCAAGTTGTTGTGATGGCAGAATTATATTCATTCCAGTAGGTCTGCCTGAGGTAGAGCTATAATTAGATTAAGTGCTTATAACATTTTAAAAAATGAGGAGATGAAAACTTAGGTTAAAACTGAGGTAAAAGACATTTCAGGAAGAAATTTTGAGAATAAATATTTCTGATCTCTACACAGTTCTCTAAGCTAGTGCCTTGCCTAGCTTATTAGGAGATAAGCAAACACAGAACCTTAGACTTATGTATGCAAAGTCTGTACCTTTCCATTTAGCTACAGTATGCTTTTATACACTTTTTAGATGGTTTTTTCAATTTTCCAATCTTCTTTAATCTCTGGTCAGTTTTGTAAATGTGAGGAACAGTTCCTGAATAAACCAGCAATATGATCTTTCCCTAAGCCTGCAGCTTTAAAATGAGGTTTCTTGTAGTTAAAAAGAGAAGACAGCCAATTCAAGTGCTACATTGAATAATTCATAAATCAAAAGAAGTTCAAATGGGTTCAGAGTTTAAAAGTTTACAAGTTTTCCTCAATAGTCAAAGTTTAAGCTGCCAAAATCTTAACAACAACAACAAAGAAACAAAAAAAAAACTTTTCCAGTCTGGAGCACAACTCTGAAACTTGGAAAAGCCTAAAGTCCTACGTCTTAAGTAGGGAAATCCTATGCCACTGCTTACTCAAAAGCCTATTGCCAACTTAACAGGGCTGAGAAAGAACTAGATATTCATGGGAAAGAGTTTAGGAAGCACTTACTCCAGAGTAAAACAAAATGAGGCTCCGTTGTATGTTATGCATTGACTGTAATGTGTGTTTTAGCACCAAGACCAAAGGAGTACCACTGTCTGTCGAGTAAGCAATATTGGGCTACATCAGTGATGCTGAACTTTTTGAGCCCGAGTGCCCAAACTGCAACACAAAATCAACTTATTTATTTCAAAGTGCCAATACTGCAATTAAAACCCGAATACTGAGGTTTTAGTTTAGAAAAAAACAACTGATCCTGCACTGCAACGGTTAAATGCTTGCTGTTGTTTTTCCTATCGTCAGCAAATAAATACTTACTGGTCCTCTAATCCCCCATTGGGCTAGACTGGTAATGGTCGCCATTGCACCCCTCCGCTGGACCTCTGCACCAGCAGAGGGGAGTGCTGAAATCTGTGATCGGAGGATGGGTAATTATTTCTCTATGGTGACTTACGGCTCGTATGCCTATAGAGAGGGCTCTGTGTGCCAGCTGTGGCATGCGTGCCATAGGTTTGCCATCACTGGGCTAGATGGACTGGCAAAAAAAATCAATACAAGCGAGCCCCATCAGTGTTTTCTATTATGTTTATCATCATCATGTCCTCTTATTCTTATTTCTCATTTAAAATGTACAGCTAAATCAGTGTTGGTCCTACCTAGAGTAAACCTATTAAAATTAGCAGAACTTGTTAGGCACCAGTAGTGTATGTTCCATAGATACAGAATCATAGAAATCATATCATAGAAAAGTGAAGTTGGAAGGGGCCTAATTGGCCATCAAGCCCCTCCTGCTCAATGCAGAAATACAATCAAAAACATGCCCAATTCTTTCAGTCTTTCCTCATCAAACTTGGTTTACATCCCCCTGATCATCCTTGTCACCCTCCTCTGAACTTGTTTCAATTTGTTAGCATCTTTCTTGGTGTCCAGAACTGGACACAATACTCAAGGTGAGGCCTAACCAGTGCTGAATAGAGGGGGACCGGCACCTCGGAGGATTTGGAAACTATACTTCTATTAATGCAGCCTAAAATAGCATTTGCCTTTTTTTGTAGCCACATCACACTGTTGGCTCATATTTAGCTTGTGATCTACAACAATTCCAAGGTCCTTCTTGCTCATGGTTTTGCTGAGCCAGGTACCCCTCATCTTGTAACTGTGCAATTGGTTTCTTTTTCCAAGGTACAGTATTTTGCACTTATTCTTGTTAAATTTCATTCTGTTGCTTTCGCCCAGTGCTCCATCCTATCTTTTTTTTATTATTTTTTTTATTTTTATTAAAAAGTACAAAAAATAATAAAAAAACAAAAAATACAAAATACCTACTGCTACAAAAAAACAAACTGTAAATTACGAGACTATAAATTACAAAACATAACAGTGAACCCATCACCCTCAGGACTAGCATTACACTTCTTTCCATCCATTTTCATTCCAAAATTTCAATGTTTCTTCACTCGGTGTATACCCCCTCCCTCTCCGAAATACATGTTCTAAAAATACGTTCCATATTTTTTAAAAGTCATTATTTTTCATTTGGCCCCTGCTTATTTTCATATCGCATGTCAGTTTATCATTAATAGCCATGTCCCACAATTCTCAGAATTGTGGGATACAGTGCTCCATCCTATCAAGGTCATTTTGTTTCTGTCTTCTAGGGCAGAGGTCATGAATCCCCGGTCCGCGGCCCAGTGCCAGTCCCCGACCTGGGCCCGACCGAGCCATGAAGACAGACAGTACCCTCGCACGCAGTTCTTAGGTTCCTCTTTTTTGCCCTTTTTGAAGATAGGGACAACATTGGCCCTCCTCCAATCCTCTGGCACCTCACCCGTTTCCAATGACTTCAACAAATAATGGATAGTGGTTCTGAGAGTTCTTCAGCCAGTTCCTTCAGTACTCTCAGATGCAGTTCATCTGGCCCTGGAGATCTGAAGACATTCAAGGTGGTAAGGTATCCCTTGACTATCTATCTCCAGCTGTAGTCGTGTCGCCCCCTCACTTGCACTTCCAATTTATTTTCTTATGGAAAAAGACTGAACTAAAATAGGAATTGAGCACCTCAGCCTTTTCTTTGTCCTCTGTTATCATTTTTCCATCACCATTGCGGAGCTGTGCCACCATGTCTTTTGTTTGTCTTTTGCTACCCACATACCTGAAGAATTCTTTTTTATTGCTTTTAGTGTCTCTAGCAAACCTCAGCTCATTCTCAGCTTTTGCCCTCCTAATGCCATCCCTGCATTTCCTTGCTACGTGTCTGTACTCATCCTTGATGGCCTGGCCTTCTTTCCATTTCCTGTACATGTCTTTTTTGGGGTTTAGGTCTCCCCTAAGCTTTTTGTGAAGCCTCATTGGCCTTTTTTGCCACCTCCCCCCTTTTTTCTTGTTGGAATTGTTGGTAGTTTTAGAATTTCTCTTTTTAAAGAAGCTCCCACCCTTCTTGGACTCTTTTTCTTGTTAGGATATCCTGCCATGCGACCTTACTTTTCCTTGTTCTGAGATTATTAAAATTGGCTTTTTAAAAATCCAGCAGACCTGTGTGGCTACACTCTGCTTTCGTTTCCGTTGAAATCAAGAATTCTAGAAGGACATGGTCACTCTCGCCTAGAGTTCCCCTTACTGCCACTTCCCCCACCAAGTCATCTCTGTTGGTCAGAATCAAGTCAAGGATAGCAAATCCTCTAATTTCACTTTTTATAGGAGAAAATTATCAGCCGCAAAAGCCAGAAATTTCTTGGAAGGGCCATACTTAGCAGATTTTGCCTCCCAACATATATCTGGATAATCGAAATCTCCCATCACTACTACGTTGTCTTTTCAAAAACCCTGTAATTTGTTTTTCAAAAGTTTCATCCACTTCCTCTCTTTGATTGGGCGGTCAGTAGTAGACTGCAACTTGTTGTTATTGTTGTTTAGTCCTTAAGTCATGTCTGACCGTGACCCCATGGACCAGAGCACACCAGGCCCTCCTGCTTTCCACTGACTCCCAGAGTTGGGTCAAATTCATGTTGGTAGCTTCGATGACACTGCCCAACCATCTCATCCTCTGTTGTCCCCTTCTCCACTTGCCTTCAATCTTTCCTAACATCAGGGTCTTTTGCAGGGAGTCTTCTCTTCTCATGAGATGGCCAAAGTATTGGAGCCTCAGTTTCAGGATCTGTCCTTCCAGTGAACACTCAGGCTTGATTTCCTTCAAAATGGATAGGTTTGTTCTCCTTGCAGTCCAGGGGACTCTCAAGAGTCTCCTCCAGCACCACAATTCAAAAGCATCAATTCTTTGGCAGTCAGCCTTCTTTATGAACCAGCTCTCACTTCCATACATCGCTACTGGAAAAACCATAGCTTTGACTATGCAGACCTTTGTCGGCAAGGTGATGTCTCTTCTTTTTAAGATGCTGTCCAGGTTTTGTCATCGCTTTCTTCCCAAGAAGCAGGCATCTTTTAATTTTGTGGCTGCTGTCACCATCTGCAGTGATCATGGAGCCCAAGAAGGTAAAATCTGTCACTGCCTCCATATCTTCCCCTTCTGTTTGCCAGGAGGTGATGGGACCAGTGGCCATGTTTTGTTCTTTCCCCCAACTAGATTGATCCAGATGCTCCGATGGGACAGCCACTCTCCTCCACCTATATTTCTGTGCAAGAATGTGCATTTTTTACATATACTGCAACTCCACCTCCCTTTTTATTCTCTCTGTTCTTTTTTATCACTTTATATCCTTCAATTGCTGTATTCAATCATTCCACTGACATACATTCCAACTCCTCTAACTGGAACTAATATTTGTTTGTTTATTTATTTAAAATATTTTTACCACACTTTTCTCCTTAAAAAGAACCCAAGGCAGTTTACATCATTAGAAGACAACATTTGAAACATATAAATATTTTTAAAAAGATCAAACAAATACCACTTAAGCAAAACCAAAACCATATCCAACGCTGTAAGGCATGCAACACGATCCATTTAAAAACCCCATTTAGGTAACTAGTCACTGAGGGAAAGCTTTCCTAAAGAGGATGGTAAAGATGGATTTAGAACTTAAGCTATGAATGTAGGAGATGCCCAAGACCAGCCAAGTAGCCCCTTGACTAGCCTTGGACATGCTGGACTCATTAAACCACTGGGTTCATAATGATACATTATTCCCGCACCATTTTCACACCAGGGCCAGCCCTGCCACAGTTTATATTGGAGGATGGATCTTTATTGGAGGATATATAGCTCTGTGTGTCATGCAGCCAACCACACAGTTTCTAATTTAACCTAGTCCCATCACGTGTTACAGAAGACGCTTACTCACAGACAGCGTAAAAGAAACTGCTCAACTACCAGCCTAGTCAGTTCATTTTAAGATATTCATGGAAGACATCATTGCTGCCCTGTGCAGTAAGTATCTTGGGAGGGCCTTGCTAAACACGTTTATTCTGAAGTAAAGGCCCATTTGTAAGTACTGTAGAGTGTGCTCTGCACTGAAGTATTGTCACTTAGAAGGAAACCAAGGGTTTTGGAACTGGGAATTGCCTGCATGGCTCCTTGAATTGATGTGTCAGGTATATTTATGTGCTAAGTTGCCAAGGAACTGCTTAAATCAAGCCATTGAAACGCAATAGGTATATAAACCATGAGCATGGCTGATTAATGTGTGCTGTGAGAATTCACACAGTAATGATTAATTTTCCCAAAGTTCTGTCCCAGAATGCACTTACCAGAGTGCAAAGCTGGGGATAGAATCTCTTGAAGCAGAGGGGATATCTCCAGAAGTTCAGAACATCATAAATTTTGGTAACATTTGAAATGCTGCTAAGGCAAAGAATGACATTTGTGAGCATACACAGCTTATTTTAAATGTGAGAGTCCACACAGATGTAAAACATAGGTTACCGTATTGGATACTGCCTCAGTAGTTATAGATAATTGCTAGTAGAGCAAGTAAAATGAATATTATGCCTTTATTTTGACCCCTCTTTGGGGGTAAGCAGTTCAAGGTAATCTTTCCAGCTCATTTCACATCAGGAGAAAAAAGAGCCCTGCAGCAATATGATGTCTCGGGAAATTTATTCCTTCACATCTTCAGTGTTTGAGAAGGGATACAGCAGGAGCACTGGGAAATGGTGCTTGCACTCCCTCTAGGCTGAATTTACTACAGACCTCTCGTTTCCAGCTAACCTGGAGCCATACAGCTGCTTTTTGTTTCCAGCATCCAAGATAGACAGTTCCAAAAAATTGTTTCCTTATTTTTGACGGCAGAGATCCACACCTTTAGATCCTACTTTTGATGTTTCTAAGTCTCTGCTCATTTTATGACATTGGCCAGTCCAAAAGAGTTGAACAGTCCCTTGTCAAAGCCACAAAAAAAATGCAATGAAGTAAGACTTATTCTTCTCATGATTAATAGTTGCCTTGCTCAAAATTTTAGGGTTCTAGGCCAAAAGCAGCTTTCTCAATTATTTCAGATGGGACATAAATCCAGTCCAATCCAATCAGCTTCACTGGAGGCAAAGGTTTTATATCAAATTACTTGCAAGGACTGCATGTGCATAATTGCAAGTACTGCATCTGTGCTAGCATCCAGTCACTGTTTATGGAGTTCAATTCCCCACTGGGAGAAGAGTCAATCTGTGAAGCCTAGGGCAAGCTGCTTAGTCATGGGACACCCCTCCTCAGAAGAGAATGTTAAACCATTTCTGAGTGCTCTACACTTAGAAAATCCTGAAAAGGGTCACCTTAACTCAGAATCAACTTGATAGCACCTAATTTTTATTATCTTTATTATTAATCAACGCTGCTAATGTAATAATCACTATTTGGATGTTTTGCATTTCATTTCCTTCTTGTTTCACTCATTATGTCCTCATCAAACTACCCATGTATGCATATGATAATCTTCAAATTGAAGTAACACTCCATTCTACTGATGGCATGGGCTGCAGTCCGTAAAAGTTTATGCCCAAGAAAATTACCTAGCCATTAAGATGCCATTACTTTTTATACTGTTTTTGTTCTCAGCCATATAATTTGTGGCACCATCAGTTTGGCCCTAACATCTTGGAAGTCGTGCCAAGTATGAGACAGTGCACACTCATTGTGCCAGTTGCAACAGATGGAAGTATTTTGTCATCTTCAGACCTCACAATTAAATGTTTCTGTCCCCTGCTAATGACCCAATGCCTTCATTTACAGTGATCAGCACAATTAGCATGGACCATCACATACTTAATAAGACGTTCACATGTGCATACATAGACTAGCCCACCTCTAAATAAATAATGCTAATTTACAGTGTCCTGCAGAACCATACTCATTTTGAAACACTTTTTAATCACAGGGAAATGTTACTTGTTCCAGTGTTCCTGGACTCATTCCAGCAAATACTGACAGAAAATAACCACATGAATAAGAGCAAAGATAAAAGGGATAAAAAGATTGAATAAAGTTCTATGACACTAAATGGCCCAAACTTGGCAAGCGCATCACATCAACAAATACGCGGAGCTTCTGAAGTAAGAGAAAGCAGAAGAGGAAGACAAAACTAAATGCAGCTTGGCACATAAAGGAAATGGGCAGATGATGCGTGAGTGAACCACTTGCCTGCTCCTTGTGTTTCCTTGATAATATGTAAAAAGGAAAATTTTAAAAAGGAATGACCGAAACTAGATGTAGGGCGCAAATCATTCATGCAACTAATAGCCACATGGTTGTTGTTTTTCCAAAAGGTAGGTTGGCTAAAAAACCAAATCCCCCCTACTTCAATGAGAAGTAGGGGGGATTGGATTTTTTAAAATCATCTTCCAGCTGCAGACCTGATCTCTTTTTGCAACAATTACTTGTAGAACTTTCCACAGCAACAACAATTAGAAAAAGGAGGCAAGAGGGAAACCTCAGCATAAAGTTGTTCCCTAGATGGCAAATCTCTTGCATTGTCCAGTCCTATACATATAATTCTTAGCAAACTTTCACTGTCACAGCTTGTCTACACATCGAGGGGAAAGAACCTATAGAACAAACAATCCCAAACGGTTCCAATGTCAAATAGAAAAGGGCCAAGTTTCACCAAGCAAGGTCACAACCAAGTTTGTGGAGTAGGGTCTCAGTAAGATCAGGAGTTTGAGCAGCATGATGGAGGAGTCAGAAGTGATTTTTAGAGAAAAGCAAGGGTTTGAACTCAGAAGGCCTTGTATTCAAATCTCCATTTGATCCTCTGCCCTATTATGATGCACTAACCTTTCCCAAGCTGATGTTTTTCCAATGTGTTGTATTAGTACAGGGGATTCTGGGAACTGTAGTCCAAGAAGCTACTTTCTTAAACTTTGCCACTAAATAGTGCTGAGTTTTTCTGTTCATAGCTTTGAGTTTGCTCTTTGGGAAATACAGGGGACTAAAATACAGGAGACTAAAAGAAACAAACTAAACACATTCGGTTTTTTTTTTTAACAAAATGAAGCATAGATAAAATAATCAAATTTCACAAATGCTGGGTGATTTCTATAAGTCTTCTTAGAATTGAACTTATTAACAATATTTTTGTCATTTTGTTAGTTATAATAGATAATTTCTTATAAAGGCCACATTTAATGGATGTGCCATTCTTTATACATGGCATTCTCAAGAAGAAACTGACTTTATTTATTTGTAATGTATTTATTAGTGACCTTCTCTCCTCTAACTTGCTCATTGCTCTCCTCCTTCCTCCTTTGTTCTAACAACAACTTGTGAGGTAATTCACATTAAGAAACAATGAGAAACCACCAGTCATCCAATAAATGTAATGATTCAGTGGGAATTAGAATCTGAATTTTCCAAATCCAGTTCCTTCACCCTGATTGCTGCCCTACACTCCTTTATTCCATTCCTCTGTAGTTTAGTACCACTTGGTTGTTTTGCATGTTAAGGATTCATCATATTTCAGTTTTGGTGTATTTCAAGCCAAGAAAACTAAGGATGTTGGTTGTTTTAGAAAACAAAGATGGTGTACACAGCATATGCTGGTTGTAGTTTCACCTGATTCTCTAGCTCCGAGATAATCTTTTTCCTATCTAAGCTGTGCTATTTTCAGGACTGGTTTTACACAGAATATTTTGTGTCCACATGATTCATTTGTCTAATTGACTTCTACCCTGCCATTCAACTCAGAAGGCTCCACAAGACAGTGTACATATAACACTACAAGTATTAAGTTCATAGCCTGGGATTCCATAGAATGGGCCCATGTCTGTGTAGAGTAGACAAATTCTGTATTGCCTCTATCTCCCCTGTGATGGACCTTTTAGAAATTTGCTCCTATGCCTCCCCTCTCTTCTCTAAGTAGCCATATTGCAGCTCTTTCAACCTCTCTGACACCTGACATGGGCAGTAGCTTATCCTTTCCTGCCCAATCTAGTTTTTATTTAGTATAATTTTCATCACATCTGAACGTTCTATTGCCAGGATGTTATCTGCCTGGCTAAGCACTTTTATTCCTGAAGTAGAAAATATTTGGCCCTCCAGATGTTGTCAACTACAATTCCTACTGTCCCATCATTGGTCATCTGAGTGGAAACTGTGGGCAAAAACAGCCAGAGGGCCACACAACATTTTCAGGAGCCAGTTCTCTTCTTTGTTTGTGGAGGAGCACCCAGGTGCATAAACAGTACCACATGACATTGTTCCAAGTTTCCCAAGGAATACAGTCATACAGAAACTGCTTCACATAATATGGATATCATATGGACCAGGAATCACAATATTTCTCCCTTCATACAATCTCAAACCCATTTCTGAGAAGCAACACTACATCCACTGAGAGTCAAGTTTGTGTGACTCATTCTGTGGAAAGATCCAATTATAAACCTAAGCAGTTTCTACTGAAATCCATAAAAATGACCCCATCATTTCAGAAGAATTACAGAGCCATTGCTGAGGCTTGCCTGTATACAGGAGAAGTTAAGTTAAGGTGCTGAATGAGATACAACAGGTGATATCAAACACTACATTTAACTACGTACCACTAGTACAGTATCGAATTGACAAGGTATGACTGGTACAATTAAACTCTCTCTCCCTCATTTATTTACTTATTTACCACAAAAACCACAGAGCCTTGTGTACATTTTACTTTATTGTGAAGTGTGTTGGTTGATTGACTGATTGATTGCACCTCTAAAATGTGAGTTCTTTATTCCAGGACTTTTATAGGAACATCCCAAGGAAGAGATGTTTTCCTCCACAGAAAAGAAATATTATGAAGACCATTGAGTGGAGTAGGTGGGCAATTTTACTATGTAGATTTAATAGCTTGGGGGTGGGGGTGAAGTCTTTAGATGGCCATGTGCATTACTTCAGTTGTGGAGCACAGAATTAGCATTACATTTCTCCTGTCCCCTGCCAGGCGATTGTTTTTACAAATGTTTCTTCATTCCTGATATGTAAAGCAAAGCAATCCAAACAAAAGCCAGTTTACCAACTCTAATAAAAGAGACATATCACAAGAGTATGCCATTTTCCATTCTAATGCATCACTGTCACTAATGGAATAAAAATGGATTTTTCTTCTGCTTCCACAGTGCAGGTAAGCCCATTTATTTCAGAATGAACCCCATTTTGTTGTTGCAGAAGTGGAAGAAGCCCCCTTCCTCTTTCCTTCCATTCTGTAATCCCTAACACTGGCACAGAAGACCTTAGTTGATTAATAGTTGTAAGGTGTGGGAGGAGGAATGAGGTCCCTGCTAGGCCAGTCAACCATTGCTTCAGGCTTCCTGGGAGATGACTGTAGGAACATTGGTCTCTCTCTTTTTTTCTGTGGAAGTTTTATTTAAGAAGTTATGAAAATGACACCATAAATAGACAGAAGAGTGCCTGCTGGGAGGCCTTAATACTTCTAAGCATTAGAGATTAGAAATACTTGTGGCTACTCAGTTGTTAGAAGTAATTGTCAAAAGTATGAACCTTCTGAAATAATTGTTAAAACTCTTCTTCATTCTTCTATAATTTGGTACTTTGTGATTCTTCCTATATTCTTGGAGAAAGCTATAGAATCTAACTATCAGCACATGAAACTGTCATCCAGAGGTGCCTGTACATTTTTTGTTGTTTTTGTTGACACTGGCTTGAAAAAGAAACCTCTATCCTTGGGTCCCAAAATCCGCCCAAGGGAAGGCAGTTCCTCAGAAATAATAGCCATCCGTTAAATGTCTTGCCCAAATTAGGATTATTCAGGAATGGGTGGAGGAAACAAGGGAAAATAGGAATTATTTCTGCTTTTGCCTGCCAAATTGAGCCTTCCCTCAAAAAAATTATGACATCATTCCTAAGGCCCTTGCCATGAATCACAAATGCCTCCTACCTGTCTTCAAAACAGGACCCACTGTTTGGTGCACTAACACAGAAGAGGACGCCCAACCTGCTGGTGACGTGTTCTCCTTTGTCTTTCAGTAGCCCCGAGTGTTTCTAATCTTGCTCCCTGCTCAACTCAAGATCAAAGGAACCATGAATAAACATCTCCCTCTCTCTCTCTCTCTTCCCCCACACCCCCAAACATATTCCATCTAATACGACTGGTATTTTTATTGTGGAGAGGAGCAATTTGTAAGAAGAAATGAAAATCTATGGCATGTCAGTTCATACAGGCTAATGATGTTTATACAGACATACCACACTGATGGAATAGGCCCAACATTCCCTTTACTGTGCAAGACGGGAAGGGGGGAGAATGAAAGACAGAAAGGAGTGACCCATGCCTCCCTTCCCCCTGCCTCTTTCCTGCTCAGCAACCTGTACTTGACCCTCCCGAGCCTGGCTCTGCTCAGACTCTATCCCGCCCAGCCGGAGCCAGAGCACTGATACCAGGCAGCTGATGCTCTCCCTCATCCAAAACACACACTCCTTGAAAACACCCACACCCACAGCATACTTGGGAGAGGGGGGAGGAAGGGAGGTGAGAGATGGACCTACCTTTTCTGCTTGCAACCTCAAGGCAGTCCAATTACAGAGGATGCATGGCTTGCAAAATGCTAGGTGGGGGTTGTAGTCCAAAAAATCAAATGAAATTAAAATGTCCAAAGCTCAAAGAGTATGATATCCATTAGTGGAGTTGGTGCTTTTTGTTAAGTAATATGTATGTTAGGAAAAAGTGGTCCACTTCATAGTGGAAATAGTTGAGATGCTTGAGAAAGGGGGAAGTGTTTGGCTAGAAGGTTCAAGTCGGCTGACTTGAGTCAAGCACCCAGGAGGGTATTTAAGCACCCAGGATGTAAAGAGGGTCTGATTCTCTTGAGAATGCTTGGCTCCCACTGGAGTTGTTGGTACACAAGGCCAGTGGAAGTCATGACGCTTAGGTCATGGCACTCCATTTTTTAAAAATAAGCTTCTGACTGTGAAAGAAGAGTCAGGAGTGTTAAAAGGGTGTTGAATGGCAACCAAACCACATTCAGTGATCTTGTGTGTGCAGCATGAGATAAACATAGGCAGGTTTCTGTCAGGGAAGAGGGAATTAGAGGTACTGATGAGGGGCTCACACAGAGATGGTTTAAGGATCAAAGATAAAGGAAATACTTCACTACAATTCGCATATGATAAAATAGCTTACCGTCTCCTTTTATTCAGATATATTTTAATTGCGTTGAAGCTAAGGACCTAACAGAAATTAATTGTTCATTAATTCTTCATTACATTAATGGACTTAGTCATAATTTGCTTATACAAACTTGTCTGTGTGTGTGTGTGTGTGTGTCTTTGGATACTACAGTATATAGAACTACAACGTGACATAAGAAAAGAGTAAGGCCAAATTCCTTTGAAGAACAACTACGGGAGGGCAATCACACAATTATTTCTCACTCTAAGCCCACTGTCCTTCATGCTATCAGTCCTGCAGCTGGTCCCATGCCTTATTTTGTAATCAATGTGTGGCCAGTTGCATAAAGGAGAGACTCCTAAAGGAGAAGAAACATGTACACAATCACCCTTATATGATTATGATTATTAGCAGGATTCTGTCCCACATGTTTTATGGAAGATTTACACATTCTAATGGAGTAAGATGCATAATTTAATGGAAACTGGCATTTGGTGCATCCAACAAATTCCACTTCACAAATATAGAGACTTATCTCACTTGAAAGCAAATATGTAGTTACACCTTTTGATACAACTAATATGCTGGGTTGATTAAGATGATGGTTGTTTTCGTTTTCTGCATCTCTCAGACCAGCAGAGGGAGCACCATTTATCTCAAGGGATTCAGACAACCTGTGTTTCTAGAATTAACAAGATAACACAGACACTGCAGAGACAAGAATAAGGACATCAGAGTAACAACAGGATAAAATGTGAAGGAGCAAGGTATCTGTTCCCCGCCCTTCACCATATCTAACCTGGCTTCATTGTTCTGGCTACAGTATGGTTACTTACACTAATCAACCACTCTAGAGTATAGGGACGTGGTGGCGCTGTGGGCTAAACCGCAGAAGCCTGTGCTGCAGGGTCAGAAGACCAAGCAGTCGTAAGATCGAATCCACGCGACGGAGTGAGCGCCCGTTGCTTGTCCCAGCTCCCGCCAACCTAGTGGTTCGAAAGCATGCAAATGCGAGTAGATAAATAGGTACCATCTCGGTGGGAAGGTAAACAGCGTTCCGTGTCTAAATCACACTGGCCATGTGATCACGGAAAGATTGTCTTCGGACAAACGCTGGCTCTATGGCTTGAAGAGCGGGATGAGCGCCGCCCCCTAGAGTCGGACACAACTGGACAAAAATTGTCAAGGGGAACCTTTACCTTTACCTAGAGTTCTCCCTAGAAAAGGTACGGGCAGGCTTCACTATTTGTAATTATTTTTATTACCCTCCTAGGCTTTATTAAATGGATCCTGGAGCGAGATCTGCGCATGCGTCGACGAAGCTAGACGCCTTTACATCGCCCTCCAGGAAACTTACAGATAAAACTATAATACAACCAAACAATTGAAAGATAAGCCTGAAGGAACTTTTGAGGAGGTTCCGGAAACTCAGCTACAAACTTTCCCTTGACTTGGTGAGTTTTTCCTTGCTAATTACAAGCAATAATACTCACCGCGAAAACAACAAAACAACATAACAAGCATAATGGCGACAAAACGTGAAGTTAAAGAACTGTCGGAGTTGATAACTAATATGGAGAAAAATATTAGACAAGACCTAAAAACGCTTCAATCTAAGTTTGGGCAATTAGTGGAAGAGGTTAAAACAGCAAGGTCAGCTGCAGATAGTGCTGTGAAAAAAAGTGAAAACAACGAGAAAGAAATACAGCAATTAAAAAAAAGGCTGGCCATATTATCAGACCGCCAAAGGCGAAAGAATTTAAGACTTTCAGGAGTAACAGAAGACATTGCTGCAGGAGACCTTGGGAAGACTGTAATTGCTTTTTTTCAGGAACATGGCATAAATATAACAGATGAGGACATTGAACGCACTCACCGATCTCTGAAACCGAAACCAAAGCCTGGAGCCAGGCCTAGAGACATTATAATAGCTTTTTCAAGAGAGAAAACGCAGAACTATGTTTGGAACAAACTCAGGAAAATTAAAGACTTACAACTTCAGGGACAGAAGATATTTCCTCGCCCTGACTTATCACCAGAAACCATGAATGAAAGAAGACTTATGAAACCCTTTGCACAGAAGTTGCATGAGAATGGTGTTTTATTTTCCTGGGGTTATCCAGCCAATATTTTAATTTTTAAAGATGGAAAACTCTTGAAAGCTAGCAACCCAGCAGAGGCGGAGAAGTTACTATACAGACTTAACATACAACGTACTACTCAGCAGGCCGAAGAAGAGAAGGAGGGAGGAGAAGAAGAAGAAGAAGATTGAGGGAATTTATATGTGACTGTAAATATGAATAAGCTTCCTTCAGGAATGTAAAATTTATACCATGTGAAAATAGTTTTTTTTTGTTTTTGGTTAGTGTTGGTTGAAAAGAATGAAATTTTTTTTGGGGGGGGGAATATGTGGGTAGACAGATCTCCACGTATAGAGACGAAAATGGGGGGATATAGTATCCTTACCCAACTCCTTGGGAAGGGGTTATTTTTGGGCTATGGGGGAGGGAAAGACCATCAAAAAATAGTAAATAATAGGGGCACACCAGGGGGAGTTGAGATAGACAAAAAATGGGGAGGATAATTAAAGTACTCTCCTTAAATGTGAATGGTTTGGCCTCAGATCTGAAACGTTATAGATTAAATAAGATGATAAAGGATCAAGGGGTTGATATTCTGTGTTTGCAGGAAACGCATAAGAGTAAGAGAGACGTAAGACCTTTGATGAAGTCTTCTGACTGGAGTTTGCAGATAGAGTCAAGGGGAACAAACAAAGCAAGGGGTGTGGCTATTCTCTTGCACTCTAGAATGAATATAGATGTTTTGGAACAATGTAAAGATAGAGATGGAAGATTTATTTTTGTGAAATTCAGGATGAATGGAAAGAAGTATACTTTGGCATGTATTTATGCACCTAACAAAGGACAAACCCTATTTTTGAACCGAACCTTTCAAAGATTGCAGTCATTTTATGAAGGAGACTTGTTAATTGCAGGGGATTTGAATAATGATATTAGGGAAAATAAGAAATTAAACTTAAAAAAATGGAAACTTAAAGAGGTATTTAGTCTCCTGCAGGATGAAAAGCATCCTACCTTTTACTCAAAAAGGTATAAAAAATTTTCCTGTATTGATCATATCTTAGTGAAAGAAACTAACGATATGGAAGTTAATAGTGTGGAAACAGGAGCTATATGGATTTCAGATCACGCACCATTACTTGTTGAGATTGGTTTGGAGGAGGAACAGAAAGTTAGAAGGTGGAGGTTTAACTCTAGGATATTTTTGCAACAAAAGGATAGAGAGGATTTAATAAGAGGGATACAAAAATATTTTAAAGAAAATAAAGGATCTGCGGAGGAAGATATAATTTGGGATGCTGCAAAGGCAGTAATCAGGGGAATATGTATTTCTAAAGAAATTCATTTTAGAAGAAAGGTGAATTTTAAAAGGGAACAAAAATTAAAGGAGATAGTTGAATTACAAAGAAGATTACAGGTGAAGTTTGAAAGACAAATACAGGAACAGTTGAATAGGGTGAAAGAGGAGCTGCAAGAGTTAGATAATTTGTTTTTGTGGAAAAAAGATTTATTGGTGAGGAATGAGTATCAGAGAATAAATATAAACTCGATGAAAAGATTGGCAAACTATTTGAAGAAAAGAAAGGAAAAACAAAAGATAGGGTGCATGAAAAATGAAACGGGAAGTAAGGTGTTTAAAGACAAACAAATAAGGGAGATCTTTGAAGATTTTTATAGTAAGTTATTTAAAGTAAATGAAGAGAAACAATTTGAAGAAGCTATTGTGAACAAAATTAAGAAACAAGATTTAGCAATTTTAAATGAAGAAATCACACAACAAGAAATCTTGACAGTTATTAAAAATTTAAAAAGTAGGAAATCACCAGGCTTAGATGGTTTTACATCAGAATTTTATAAAATGGTGGGGCCTTTAATAGTTCCAGAAATGCAGAGTTTGTTTAACAAGATAATGAAGGGAGGGAGAGCCCCTGAATCATGGAGGAAAACAGAAATTATGATAATCTTGAAACAATCGAGAGACCCGACGGACCCCAACTCTTATAGGCCTATTAGTTTAACAAACCAGGATTATAAAATTTTTGCAAAAATTTTAGCAAATAGATTAGAGAAAACACTCCCAAGATTAATAGGAGAGGATCAATATGGTTTTGTTAAAGGGAGATATATTGGACACCCTATAAGGAATGTGATTAATACTCTACATCACGGAAACAGTGAAGGAAGATTTGCCCTTTTAAAATTAGATGTATATAAGGCATTTGACACTCTAAGTCATGGGTATTTATTTCAAGTACTAAGTAAATTTGGATTTGACGGTCCCTTTTTGATAGCATTAAAAGAAATTTATAGAGAAGGGAAGGCAATGATTAAAGTTAATGATAATTATACAAAAGAAATTTTGCTCCAGAGAGGAGTGAAGCAGGGATGTCCCTTATCCCCAATGCTGTTTGTGTTATCTATGGAACCCTTAGCCGAAAAAATTAGAAGTAGTAGTAAAATAAGAGGATATACAGTAGGGAAAGAGGTAATTAAATTAAATCTGTATGCGGATGATATAATATTGGTGTTACAAAATCCTCTTGATGCAATAAGAGAACTACTGATAATTTTAGAAGAGTTTAAAGAATATTCAGGTTTAGGAGTAAATATTTCGAAATCAGAAATAATGTTTAAAAGGATAGATTTAAAGGAACAAAAAGAAATAGCAAAGCTGACAGGTATGAAATTAGGAATTAGGAGATTAAAGTATTTAGGTATAACAATAACAAAAAGTATTAAAAATTTGATGGGAACTAATTATAAAATAACTTGGAGAAGGATACAGGAAAAACTAAACGAATGGGATAATAGATATATAAGTATTTTAGGGAAAATAAGGGCAATAAAAATGTTTATAATACCAAAGATGTTATATCTATTTCAGGTACTCCCGGAGTACATCCCAAAAAAACAATTAGCTGTATGGGATCAAGAATTAAAAAATTGGGTTTTTGGGAAGAAGAAAGCTAGAATAGTAAAGAGGGTAATATATTCACCACAGGAAGATTTAGGGTGGGGTCTCCCACATTTGGAAAGCTATTACGAAGCTTTTCAAATAAAAATGCTATTGGAATTAGATGGGAAAAGTGTGGAGAAATGGGTAAGATGGGAGGATATAATAAATAAAGGAGTAGGTAAATTTGGAATATTTACACAGAAGGTTAAAAACGACATTAAAAATACAATAGGCCCAAGACAGACAGCACTAACAATATGGGGGGAAAGGCAACTTAATTGGATGCCAAGTCTTTCCAAATGGACCCCACTAGAATCTCTAGGTGAGGATTTGAAAATTGAGAAAACTTTTTGGAAGAAACTAAAAGAAACTGGCTATTATAGAGTGAAGGATTTATATAACCCTCAGGGGACACAGATTCCGGCACAAAATGTAGTAGGACAAGTTGGAAGACAATACTGGTTACAGACTATGGCTTTATATAATATTTTGAAACAGAGAAGGTATTCTGGAATACTAAATAAAGAGGATACCCCGCTAGAAAAACTATATAATAATAAAGAGGATAATAAGAAGGGTATTGCAAGGAAGTTGTACAACTTGATAAATACAGATAAAGATTATATGATTGGGACAATACAAATGAAGTGGGAAAGAGAAATGACATTGTCAGCATACGAAATAGATGGGTTAATGGAAGGCATATTGGAAATCAAAATGGATAAATTTAGAGAATTGGAGATGAAATTAATATTGAAATGGTATAGGACACCCCCTCAGTTGTCTTATATGATAAAAGGTTTGAATTCAAGTTGCTGGCATTGTAAGAGGAGTAAGGGATATTATGCACATCTTTGGTGCGAATGCCCTAAGGTTATTGAATTTTGGCAGCTGATTTTAGAAAAGGTGAACGCCGTGTGTAATATTAAATTGCAGCTGACTGGGAAAATCTTGTTTATGGGAGTTCTGGGGAATAATAAAGTAAAAAAACCTAAACAGAATTTATTTAAAGCTATGATTATAGCAGCACATGCAGTAATAGCTTATGGGTGGAAGGATGCATCAAAATGGACTTTGGAAAGATGGAATTGGTATTTATATGAATGGATTCAATCAGACATACTGTCGATTTTGACACAGGATAAGGTATGGGAAGAAAAAACATTAGAGATAAGAAAGAAATGGTCGGGATATGTAAGATGGGTAAGAGAAGGGGGGGCCAATAATGTTATATTGGTTAAACTCCAAAAGGTGTGCTCATGGTTGCAGATTTAAAATTAAATGGTCTTTTTTTGGGGGGGGGTGGGATAAGGGGGTAGAAATAAATAGGAAAATGATGACTATGTAAAGATAAGAGAAATGGTTATGTATGGATATGTTAATTAAAAAATTAAAAATAATAATAAAAAAAAAAATGAAGATATGATCCAAAAAAAAAAAAAAAAAAAAAAAAAAAAAAAATGGATCCTGGAGCAAGAGATAGACACTTAAAATTAGAACACTGGATTCAGTAATTTGTTTCAAATTTCAGAATTGAATAGAGATCAATCTTTTTCTTCCAAAACAAAATAAAATGAAATAAAATATAAATTCTAGGTCACCTCAAAGCTATCTTCATTTTATAAACATCAAGCGGGGCAGGAAAGGAGTGGTTTTATTGCTATTACTATTGCTAAGTAACTGAGATTCAGAAATCCTTCCTGATCCACTGCAAATCACCCAGTGATCTAGCAATATGACTTCTTAGACCTGCGCAAGAACTCTCATAGGAAGAAAGCACTTTTTAAAGAAGAGCTAGATCTGTTTTTTTCAAATTGTGTGGAATGTGGTTCACTATAATGCTTATGTATCCATTGCAGTTGGTTGCTGATTTCCATGCTGGAGAACATATGAATGGTGTTTGTCCATGGAACACATAAACATTTTACACAAAGGAACACCTGAAGAAATCACAAAATACCCCAGCAGGTACTTGATAAATGGAATTACAACATGTATATATTGCAAAATTGCTCAGGCAGGACAAGGGCATTGAGTGATGTGGTAGCTCTGGCATTATCTTGACTTTCAGAGCACGTCTTCCTCCAAACATGGAGGGAAAACCCCTGTCATCTGGACAATGCTGCATACATTACATGAGAAAAGTATTGTGCAAAAGAGGGAAGCTCATTTGCTTATGCTTTTGTAAATGTATTTTGTTAAGTATATTCCTTATGCCGAAGGCACCAAATATACTGCATGCAAAGCAGCACTGTCTAAACTGAGTGCATGTGCCAACTCATTCAGAATGGATATGAGGTACTGCATTGATGTAATAATTCATCTTCAAATTAATTACATACTGTGGATGCAAATCCTGACCTTTTTCAAACTGTGAGCATTTTTTTTCCTTATCACAAAATGGTGAGAAGTGTCTTTTGGTTTCACAACTTTTCATAAGGCTGATTTTCATGCATTTTTTAAAAAAAGTATAATATTGGAAAAATGCAGCATGTTTTTTTTCCCTTGCATGGATTAATAATGCGGCAGCAGTTCTTTATCCACCCTTTGCACTTGCCACGTGCATGTTTGCCATTAGAGGGAAAGCACAAGTTTGACATAAAATGCAGGAAACAACCACCATTTGTTGTCTCATCCATGAACTGGAGACAACAACCCTTGCAGGAGCTAGAGAATTCTTGACAGGCTTTCTTGTCGTGTCAAAACACACAACCTTATTTTATTTATTTTTTATTATTTAAAATATTTTTACACGCACACCCCTTTCTCCTTGAAAAGGACCCAAGGTGGCTTACAACAATGAAAGAGAGTGTTTAAAGTTGAAAACAATGAGTATACAACAGTGGTTAACACCATTAAAAGACAACATTTAAAACTATGAACAATGAGTAAAGAGGCATCTTACATAATTAACAAGCAATATTAAGACTTGTTTATTATTAAGTCAAAGATAAATACAAATATATATATTTTAATGTCACTCTGAGAAATGGAAAGCACAGGAATGGAAAACACAAGTACTGTTAAAATCCAATCAAAGTAGTAACGCATCACAATCTATCAAAAAATCACATACAGATAGCTATTTACTGTGAGAAGGCTTGACTGAAGAGAAAGGTCTTTGCCTGCTTGCCTGAATAAGAGATGAGAAATGGGCAAGATTTCTTCTCTTCACAGACAGACCATACTCCTTACAATGCTTTCTTCAGAATTCTTCACCTACCACAGCTCCTTCTTCAGCTTTTATACTTCACCTCCTTTAAACATTGGTTTCTCTGGTGCCGACTGAAGGTGAGAGTATAAGGGGAAAAACTTCAATAAATTTAGTGAGAGGCACAATAGATCAGAATGAGTTTTACTGACGTTTGGAGAAGCTGTGCATAGACAGAAGAGCTTCACATCTGATTAAAAAATGTGCTCCTCAGAGGAAACCTGCCAACTGGTGTCTGCAGCTAGATTCCAGTGCTGAGTGCCTTCTGAGATTGTACATATTCTGCCGACCATCTCCAAAGACAACTCTGTGGGGAAGAGAGAATTATGATTCACTTGTGTTTTGTTTTTAGGTTGAATTTTCCCATTGTAATATGTGACAATGAAAAGGCATCTGTTTTCCCTATTGAAGCCAAATATTTTCCCACAAGTCACAATAGTAACAAGTCAACACAGGTAAGGTTAGTAGAATTTAAAGACTTTTGCCAGTCTTGACGCTGTATCAAGACTGCGCCACAAGAAGACTTGTGTGGCGCAGTGGTTATACCGCTGTACTGCAGCCAAAACTCTGCTCACGACCTGGGGTTCAATCCCAGGTAGCCGGCTCAAGGTTGACTCAGCCTTCTATCCTTCCAAGGTCGATAAAATGAGTACGCAGCTTGCTGGGGGGGGGCAATGTGTAGCCTGCATAATTAACTTGTAAACTGCCCAGAGAGTGCTTGAAGTGCTATGGGGCGGTATATAAGCAGCACGCTTTGCTTTTGCTTTGCTTTACCATAATGACGAATAAATATAGATGAGGATTTCATATCAGTTTACATTTAATGAGAATTTATCAAAATTTGTCAGTTCCTTCATATTTAAGATGAAAAGAACAGGAGGTTAGGGTTTTACTTGCTTGTTTGTTTTAAATTGTGAGAGAAATAAAGGCTAAAAGATTCATCCATCCACGACTTGTGACTTAGGCATTTAACTTTCAAAAGTCTGGGTTTGCGTAGATACATGCTCAGCCATGTTAGTGCTGAATTAGAGTTGCTGCCTCTTGGTCTTCCCTTCCCTTTGCTTTTCTTTTTATGAGAGAATTTTCAATCAACACCAATATGCTGTACATTGGGCAAGTAAAATATTTTCCCTCCATGCTGCAATAGGCCAGTTCAATTCAGGGAGACTTTTATTTAGTCCATTTTTGAAGAATTTACAAAAAGTCACTATTTTCAATTTACAGTATATGGTATGGAAATGAATTGCAGTTGTGTGTGTGTGTTTAAATATAAATATAAGAAAAAGTGAAACTGACAGATATCTCCACCTTTGTCCATGAGTTGTGATGTTAATCAATGAATGAACCAATGCAAAGAAATAGTTTATCAAGGTATTTGTGTGTGTGTGTGTGTGTGTGTGTGTGTGTGTGTGTGTGTGTGTGTGTGTGCGCACGCGCGCGCATCTGCTCATGCATGCATATGTGTGCGTATTTATTTAATTGGTATCTCTATTTATAAATAACCTGAGGTTGGCTTTATAGCTCAGCCACTTAGGCATCTGGCTCTGAAGACAGAGGTTGGGAATTGGATTCCCCACTGTACCTCCTGGGAGAAGAGACAGCTGGTGTAGCCTTCAGCAATCAGCACTGTCCCAGGGGACCCCCTCCAGAAGAAGGCAATATTCAGAAGAATACTCTGGAAAGGGTCACCATAAATAATTGACTTGGGGGCACAGTTTTATTGTTGTTCTGTAACCTGAGCTTGGAAAAGTTACATTTTGAGCTATATCTCCCAAATTCCCAGTTGGAGTTTTGTGTATTGTCATTTTTAAAAAGTAACTTTAACAAGGTATGTGTATGATGCATGAAGAGCAAAGTCCGTATGTCTGGAATGGAAATTCAGATAACAGCCTCTACTACTGCAACCTTTCCCCCGTCAAACCTGTTATCTTGAGATTGTCAATACATGTTTCAGAGAAGTGAGTATCTCCCTGGAGAAACGAGAAAGCCCAAAGCAACCAAACAAGTGGCCTAGTGCTTACCCTCAACTTGGAAGATACTCAGCTTGAACGATTTCAACCTCCCTCCCCTTTTTTTTCCGCCAAGAGGGTCTGAAAGCTGGAAAGGTTGAGGAGGAAGTTAATTGAACCAATTAACACATTTTGATAAGGGCAATCCACAGAGTGGGTATGTAAAGCTCCATTTTATTTTCCATCAAGATTTGGGTGACTAGTTGTTAGGTAAATGTCTTTATGTGTGACAGAACCAAAGCTAGGACATTAGCTGATGAAAGGCAGGCAGTTTATACTAAGTCACTGCTCAATTTCCCTTAATGCCCATTCTACCCAGAGTACTTTTCAAGAAGCCAGAAACGATTACTGTAGCTGCACAGTCAAGCTTGGGAAACATAATTTGAACACCAGACAGGGCACTTCTGTAA
The DNA here is from genome assembly GCF_051106095.1 of Pogona vitticeps. Taxonomy (NCBI): domain Eukaryota; kingdom Metazoa; phylum Chordata; class Lepidosauria; order Squamata; family Agamidae; genus Pogona; species Pogona vitticeps. The sequence continues at coordinate 185,672,300 of NC_135786.1, forward strand.
AAGGAAAAGTGGCATGTGAAAAGTATTTCTTATCAAAAGTGAAAGCCAGGCGATAAATATCAGCCACAGTCCTACTTCTGATCTTGGAAGTGAGCAGCCAAGTTCCATCAAGACAAAATGGAAGAAACGCTATTCCAAACATTTGGAAATGTTTGCCATAAAACATTTAGATAAGGTGAAATGTTACTCTGTGAGGGAAAGAAAGAGTTACCAGTGTCGTATACAGCCTTTTTGTATTATTATTATTTTGAAGAACTTGGCTTCACTCAAAAACATTCCTTAACGCTTAGGATACCCAAATCTTCTCACAGTGAGCTTTACTGGTTTTGAAAAAATAAAACATCATCCTATGCAAGTGGAATGAAACTGAAAAGAAAAAAGTCCATATCCTTTATCTATGATTCATTGTAGTTTCAACTTGACATAACTCTGGTTAGGGATGAGTGGGAAATGAGTAGTAAGAAAACCATGTCACCACAGAGGATTACGTTTCTGGTTGTTTCCACCCCATCTTTGTATGGGATGTTTCTAGATGTATTTTCTGAGTGGTTCTGGATGGTTCTAACTTCATGTTACTGATCCAGGAATTTGATTAGGTAATGATAATAGGAATAGAACCCTAAATTTGATTAATCAATTTATATTGCTCCCCACCCCCCAATATTACCAACTTCAAGACAAGTTCCTTTTTTTATATAATGAGGGAAATATGGGATAACTTACTGTTTGATGCAGGCTGGATATTTCAGTGCTTTAGGTATCTGACTGTGGAGCCAGAGATTGGGAGTTTGATTCCCCACTGTACATCCCAGGAGAAGAACCAGCCTGTGTGGCCTTGGGCAAGCTGCACAGTCCCAATGCACCCCCAGGAGAAGGGAATGGTAATCCATTTCTGAGTATTCTCTACCTGGAAAACCCTGAAAAGGGGCACCATAAACCAGAATTGACTTGATGGCATATTATGATGACGATAATGTTGATTATTGTTTAATAAACCAAAGCTATTACATCTTGTTGAGGCATATTTTAATATCTCATTTTCATTTCATATTACATATTAATTTGATGATCGGAATCAAATTGAACTCCAAAGATAAACATAGATGCTGTTAAAATGACTGGTACACTTCTACACAATCTGCTAAGAACATTCTATTTAATCTGGGATTTAATCTGAGAATGAGTATGTAAAAATTTTCAGAACTTGGAAATAATTTACTAAAAGCAATTCACTACTCCTAATTCAATAACATTTTTGAGCCCTTTTAAAAATTTATTATTTTAATCATTTAATCTCAACAAAAAAGTTTTAGTAAAAATTAAAATTTCTTGTTATTTCATTTCTTGTTACTTCATTATTGCCTATTCTTAATGATTAATTTGATTAATAGCCACCACATGCTTCTCTGTACATGAAAAGCAACAGGATTCTGGCTAGTATATAATATAAAACAAGACCTCCTACAAAGAACAACTCAGAGCAACAATCAATTATCACGAGCCCTAAAATCACATACCATCAAATGTTGGGGACTGAAAAACATCTTCTCCAAGGAGGCCAAGGAGGCCTCCTTGGAGAAAGCACTCCACAGGCATGGCCCCACAATGAAAACACCACTCAATCTCAGGGTAGGAGCAGATTTGCGACAAGAGAGGTTTCCCTCGGGTATTTGAGTCCCGCACCTAATAAGAGGGAATTCTTTCTAACCTCGTATAGTAAGGTTTTGAACTTAAAAACATTTGGATAGACACGTTTACTCCATCACAGTTGGAAACCATTTTGTGTAAGTTATAACGTCTCAACGTTCATCTTAATTCTTAAATAATGGCTGAAATGCTGTTCATGCAGCACTGCATACACAACAGTGGTGACATTGTAATCAGTGGCAAGTCACCACTGATTAAAGGCTTCCGTTGGGGATTTCAGGGTGTATATGACTGTTGAATTGTGTAAGGGTTTGTGTGTACCCCAAAATTACCTTTAATTGGGGGAGATTTGTTGGTGGTGATACCATTAACCTCAGTGGTTGCTCAGAGGTGCACAGCAGGATTTCAATCACTGTATTATTCATGATACAGATTTTCCCTCCATAAATTCTTATGAAATAATTCAGAACATAACTTACATAGAAAATAAGTAAGATGAATAAAACTTGCTGGTGAACAAAATGTAAAGACAGCTTGTTCTGTGTTTTAAACCTTTTCTGTGCAAGTCAAGTTTAAATCTCAGAAAGATTTTTTAAAAATGATGGTGGCTGTTACTACTAACAACTAATGATATCTGGTTAAGATGTTTAATTAATGTACTCATCAATAAATGTCTTGCAGTCATAGACTTCAACATTTCTGAAATGGCTTCATTTCTGAATGTGATTATCAGTCTTGATGCATACAACCATCAAAAACTTAGTGTCTTTTTTTCTTTAATATGACAAAAAGCAGGAGAGATGTTTAGATCTGAGGAAATATCTTGAGATACAGTTTGTCATGCATTCCATTTAATGTTTGTCCCCCAGATGTGAAGTCTGGGCAGCTAGCATCAGAGGATGAATATGGACAAACTGCTTGGGGGACTTTTCCAATTGCTATTTATACAGACAGTATTCCAGATTAATTCACAATTAGTAGTCATTAGATGGCCTGTAAACATCTAGTTCATGACACAAGTGTTGTCTACATAGCAGTCTATCACTAACTCAGCCAAACTATTTCGATTTGATTCTCCTGAGAGAATGTGACTTCAGTTAGCCTTGGACCAAGGGTTGAATGGATTTAGGCCTGAATATTAAATGGACTTAGACCTGGTCAGTTTTTAAACAGGAGAAGAATGATAGTTCCATTGAAGTTGCTCTGTGTTTTCTAAAGCAAAAGTGAAAAACATTTCTCCTTCCAGATGTTTTGGACTTCAATTTTCAGAAGCTTCAATCCACATGGCCGGTGGTGTGGAGCTGCTGAAGCTGTTATCCATCAACAGAGATTCTCTGTTCCTGTGTTTAAAGGAACTGGAAAGGGTTGAGCAGTTTGTGGTTTTTAGATATGGTTGGACTGTAGCTCCCATGATCCTTTTCCATGGGTGATGGTTGGTTAGGGTTGATGGAATTTGCAGTCCAAAATTAAATCTTGCTAGTCCTTGGAACAGTGGGATATAAGAGAGAAGCTGAATAAAAAATAATGAACAATAGAGTCAGATCACACATACTTTGAGATATCCATCTACCCACTTATTATGCCCCATTTTAACTCTCCCTCTTTTTTGCCTATGTTGAGTTCTAAGCAAGCTCAATTTGTTTCCCCTCCTCTTTTCTCTTGGGTCATTGTCAAAGCTATCTATCCCAAGCAAATGCCACCCATAATGCTTCCAGACTTTGCATTAAAATCCTACATAGAACCACTGCTGGTGTTATTTATCCACTGAAACATCTAGTTTCCAGTTGTTCCTCTCATAGGCATTGCTTCCCACCCTACTTAGCACAGCTTGTTATTTGTAAAACTAGTATGATTGTATCACTTGGATAAGTAACAGCATTATTGCTCCTTAGTCCCTGAAATGTTTTTTCCTTGTTTCCTAAGGCAAAGCAACTACAGAAGCTTCTGCCCAGGTTCAGTTCACATAGTTAGCTGACACTTTTTGACAAATAGGTTGAGTTTCTCAGCAAGGTCTGCAATCTGGTATTGATTTACTATCTTCTTCCCTGGCTCTGCCAAATTATTATTTTATTGTGAAGGGAAAGTAGGGAGACACACATTCTTGTAAAAGGTTGGCAGGCAGCCCTTATAAGCAGGACGCTGTGCCCTCGGGCTGCTTCTCCCGCTGGGACTGCTACAGTGTGAGGATTCCCTTGCTGGGGTACCGTTAGATACTCTGTGCTAATGGAGCTTTTCATCTTGAGGAATATGTGTGCAGTGAGACTCAAACTCATCAGAACAGCACCAGTTGTCATGCTTACTTGTTTATTGCCCGAAGAATCCTGTTGACAAATACAGAGCTGAAGGCCTTGCCATTTTGGCTTAGTGTTCAGTTGCACAAGGTGAAGATCCCCCATTGAAAGCCATGGGGGTTTCATCTTCCAAAAGGGGTCAGTGGATTCCCCTCATATGGAAGAAGCAGTGAAGAAGAATCATGCGCAGAAGGGATCATTCTGTGTGCAGTAAGTAAGCAACATGATACTGGCCTCAGTCATTAGAGGTGCTTCCAAAATCCTCAAATGCTTTGATTTCTGGATTATTGGTAAAGAACAGAGTTTAAAATGGGGAAAGACATGGGTCAGATTACATCTTGCACACCACCATCCAAGTCAGCATGGCTCTTTTAGAGCTCTTCAATTCCCATTTTTATTTTAAGAATCCCAAATAATTTGGAGTCATTAGCACACTTCACCCTTTCACTGTTCTCCCTTAACTCCAGATCTTTTTCAAATCAGTTGAAAGGCACTTGTCCTGATATAGATCCATGGAGGGCTCCACTGTTCAGGTCCCTCTACTGCAAGGACCACACATGTATGTCTACTCTTTGCTTTCAGTATTTTTTTTAACAAGTTGTAATCTATAAGGTGACTTCTTGTTTGATGAGTATGTGTTTATTCAGAAAGTCTGTGGCATCTTAAAGGCTTGCAGATTTTATCTGAGGACTTTCTGTTATTTGGGGGAAGATTCGGTGACCTATTTCCTATGCTGTAAAGCCAAGAAGCAGGAGAAATTTAAAAAATAAAGCCAAGATTTCATGTGTGTCTGACAGAGTGGATGATACTATCATTAGAAAAAAAGAGAGAACAGTCAAGGAGATTCCAGAAATGACAGCTATAAATCTAAAGTCCATAGGAGGGCAATAACTTTGTTAGGATTCGCTACTGTTCAACAAAAGCATGCTTGCTTTTGAGGTCTCCAATAATTTTCACCAAACCATCAAGTCAATTTCAAATTATGGTGACCTTTTCCAGAATTTTCTTGGTATACAGTACTCAGAAGTGATTAACATTCCATTATTCTGGAGGTCTCTCTTGGGTTGCAGCTTGCCCAAGGTTACACAGGGTGGCTCTTCTCCCAGGAAGCCCAGTGGGGAATCAACCTCCCAATTTCTGGCTCTGTAGTCAGGTTCCCAACTTTCTAAGCTAACCAACCAACCTTCATCAGGATAAACAGGTTTTGTTTTTTAAAGGATGAGGAAAAGGAGCATAAAATACCTATGTGCCTGTGAGTGACTCATCAGCCTACATTCTCCATTGTGGGAGGTAAATCGCCTTGGCTTACAATGCCTAGCAAACTTTTTCCAATTCATGCTCCCAAATTGGGCTGAAGAAGGAAAATATGATATTTCTATCTTCCTGTTTCTTTTTCTTGCTTTCAAAATGTATAACATTTTAAACTGGGGCGGGGGGGGAGCTTGCAACTCTTATAGTGTAATCCTAAATAATTTCCATTCCCAGTATATAGTAATGTTTGTCTCCCTGATCTGGGTAACTTTCCCTAGAGTAGTGGACTAGTGCATTTTGTCTGAAGATCAGTTCTGTTGAACTGATGGATAGCTCAGTAGTTTAGGTCTCTGACTGCAGAGCCAGAGGTTGGGAGTTTGATTCCCCACCGGTCTTCCTTGACAGGGGCTGTCCACCTCTGCATTTCTAAGATGATGGTGATGATATGATGATATCTAGTGTGACTAGAAGGGAGAATTTAGTACAGTTGATTCAAAAAGCATAGAGTTTGTTACTTTATGTAAAGTCAGATATTTCATGGTTGGACCAGAGAAATCAGCCTGCATTTCTCCTGTTTTCCAAAAAGGAAAGGCAAAAGACAAAGAGGAAGATGATAGCTTCTGAGCTCTGGCCTTGTGCTAACTCCAAATCTCTGTCTGTTTATGTTTTTTTGGTCTTAAACAAAATTGGCCCCATTGTGTGGGAGCAACACCATGAAAGAAAAACAAAGCAACTCCACAGAGAGAAAAATGGATACAGTGGGAGCTAAGGAAGTAGACATACTTAACCAATTTCATTTTCTGATGATGTCAGAGTTAAAGAATATCTTTATGTATATGTTAAAAAAATACTTTGGAATTACGAACTGGGTCCAACACAGTCATTTGTTAAAAAAGGAAAGAAATGCAAACATCTACACTTGCCATCTCTAGTTCCTTGAAAAATTAGGACTGGTTCCAGTTGGATGAAGGAGGCTGCAAGAATCAGTGGCTTAAGAGCTCTTGGGAAGGCAGGGAAATCATGGTACTTGGGATCTGCATAACCGATGAGAAAAGTTACTATTTTGGATTACAACTCCCTGAATATTTTAACCGCTGGTCATATTGGCTGGCATATGTGGAGACCTGTTGTCCAAAATGGTAATTTTACCCATCTCTGTGTGATATGCATTGGCTCCAGCTGAAGCTTTCGTAAAACAGAAAAGAAGAACGAAGCAAAAAAATCCTCTGAAGATGCCGGCCACAGAGACTGGTGAAACATCAGGAAGAATAACCATCAGAACATGGCCAAAGAACCCGAAAAACCCACAACAACCATCAAAGAATAGGAATTTTGTCTCTCTCTAACATCGTAATCCAAAGGACAAAGGGCCTTCCTTTGGGGGCTCATATACTTCCAGGTGAAGAGGGTTACATAAATGTTTATGAAGAGATAAGGTTCTTATTTATTCAATTAATGACAGACTATTGGCTCTGAAAGAATGTGTACAAAGCAGCTGGCACTGATGACGTGATCTTTTTTTCCTACAGTTTTTCTCCAGTCAGCTCTGAAAGTTGAAAAGGATTCTGGGGAGAAAATAGAAAAGAAGAAGAAATGAAATATACGAAAAAGCTGGACAACACTGAGTGACAAGTAGATTACTGGAAAGTGAGTTTTTCCAGAACCCGAGTGTGAATTAAGATGGTAGCAGAGGAAAGAGAGACCTGCTTTTGGATTACACTTTCATGTCATGAGGGAATTTGAGTGGTTAGAGAAGGTAAGAGCACTGCCACTAAAACACTAGACTCCATTATGAGTCTGAATTCCTAGGAGGGTCACTGACAATGGTCGGATCTGCGACACCAGACTAAGGGTGCAATCACATAGTGCAAAAGGTGTGTTTGTGATTACATCAGAAATGGTTGATTTTCCAGGAGTAACCTATCCCTCCATCATGGAATCACTCCAGCCCAACCCCAAAAAGCAGTAGCCCTGCTGCTGGATCAAAAAAGGACGGGAGCACTATTGCCCATATGTGGTGTGATCACAGGGATATAGTTCGTACTGGATGGTGCCACAAGTGGTCCAAAATGCGAGCGATATGCCCATATGATCACACCCTTAGATGCATCTTCAGAATTAACACTGACATCAGCAGAAGAGAAGTGACTGCATGCAACAATTGGACAGCAGCAGTAGATTCCACCAAGATCTACCCGTGTCACTCGTGCGAGCCAGGAGGTGAGGCTGAGGAGCCTAACGCCGAGGGAGGCCCGGAAGGAGAAGACAAGAAATCGGGCCTTCTCGGCGGTGGCTCCTCGTCTCTGGAACAATCTATCGCCTGGGATTCGCAGAGCTCCCTCGCTGGGTATCTTCAAAAATCAATTGAAGACATGGATGTTCCGGCAGGCCTTCCCGCCAAACAATTCCTGACGTTCCTTTCCTTCTCCTTTCCACTCTTTTCTACTTTTGCAAAGTTTTTATTATTTATGTTGTTTTATATATGTTTACTTTTATTATTCTTTGCTTGTTAGCCGCCTAGAGTGGTCCTGAGCTGACTAGATAGGTGGGATATAAATAAAATAAATAAAATAAATAAAATAAATAAATAAATAGTGAAAGGTGACACTCATGCCTGTATATAAGGGGGTTCAACTCCCCCCATTGATTTAGCTAAACCTGAGAAAAAATTCTTACCATTTTTTAAAATTAATGTTGTTGAAACAAAGGAGACAACATACGTTGCCTTTGTATTTCCAGAATGTAATTGTTGGGCTATTTCGCTATATAAGAACAGTTACCTAAATCAACTCACTGATGGTGTTACAAGAGTTAAATGACATCTTCTTCATCCCTAGCTGCAAAGCCCACAGGCACTCTGCTGTCCTCACACAGTCTTTGATTCCATGGGCAGACATCCGGATTGGTGCGGCAAGTCGTTCTTTATCATTTTCATCACTTTGAACACGTTTTCTGGTTTTTGTAGCGGCTGCCTCTTTGTCCTCTCGGCTTCTACTATCTGAACTTGTACCTGGCATTGAACCTGAACATGTTGCCATGGAGTGTTGACTTGATTTAATGTTTAGGTCCTTCTGATGGTAATGGACCTGGAGCTTGAGACTCCACATCTCTAATTCCCATATTACATAGTTCAAAGGTTTTGTAGCACACTTTACAATAATCCAGTAACTGGTGATAGCTATGGAACCGGCAGGACAAAGTATCATCTGATCACATCCTAAATCTAATTTTGCAATTTTTTTAAAAAAAGTAAATACTGGAATTATTTTATATTTTAAAGTAACATTGTAATAACCTCAATTAAAAATAGGGTTTTAGATAGAGATGGGTACCAACTGCCAGTTCAGCAATTTATGCCAGTTTGTCTTTCAGACAAACAGATGTTCAGTTCTTCCCAGCCCTGCCTCCTCCAGCAGGCGTCCACTCAGAAGCAGCGCCTGTAGGAGGGGGACAGAGAAGCCGGGGTGCTGCCCCTGAGTGGGCACCTGCTGGAGGAGGCAAGGCTAGGAGTCACCGAACACCTGTTCTTCCAAACGACAAACTGGCATGAACCACTGAACTGATAGTTCGTGCCTATCTCATGCATGATAATTAAATTAAATTATGCATGATAATTTAATTAGCATGCAAGATGATAATTTAAATTCTGGTAAACTCGACCTACTCAGAGTTAAACCCCTCCCATTCTAGTTCCATACATACCAGCAGAAGATCTTTCACAAAAAAAGGCAGCACACCCAGAGGAAACCTGACAGCACATAACAGCAACATCAGAGAGAAGATAAAATATATTTTGAGTCCTTTCTGATGGCACAGCAATACTGTGCACCGTGACAGACATGCTGCAGTACATCCTGCCATCTCTAATCTGTTTCACAGCTAGGATGCCTCTAATTCTTCCTACGTTTTCCAGGTATTTTTTTTCATTTGCACACAAGCTCCCATTATAGATACAGCAAATCTGCTGGCTTAAGAGTTATTATGTCAGTCACCAGAACAGGAAAATGTTACTGTTTTGGACTAGAACTCTCAGAATCCTCTCATTGGGAAATAGTGGGAGTTGTGGTCCAATTGTTGGTTCTCACAAAGTGAACATTTTACAGAGTAATAGGAACAATCCCTTCCTCATCAGTGTTTGAGTCCTGAGCTAGTATTGGTACTGACTGTACAAATGGAAAGCACAAGACTTATGGTGGGGGCCCATTTGTTCAATCTTCTAATTCCCAGGCAGATGGTCCCCTTGGTCCCATTCAAGCTAATGACATGGAGAAATTGACCACACTTGGATCATGATCAACCAGCTGGGTTTAATCTTCTAGGCTTCAAACTTCAAACTCTCAGTACCAACAGCCAGGATACTGTTTCCTGCATAGATAAGACTGATGTTTCACATTATTGGTGCAATCACATTGTCCCAATACAGCATCAAGGAGTGTGAGAGTATTTTGGGCTATTTAAGCCCATGCTGACAGTTTGCCTACTAAACTTAGGCTACTATTACTGGTACCACATAACAGCGGTCTTGTCATCCACATTTCATGACCTAAACACATCATCAAAAGTAATGCACTGTACAGCAAGCTGAACCTCAGAAGTCCCTCAAAATATTTTTGTGTCATAGGAGAACGTATTTATGTAACACAGGTGGATTTCCTCCTCTTCCTTTTATCTTTACAGTAAACATGAGAGGTATCGCAGGTGGACAAGAAAAGACTGACCCGAGATCACCCCAGTGAATTGCATGGCTCAGTGGGGACTTGAACCCAGAACTTATAAGCCCCAGCCCAGCATTCTAACTACTACACCACACAAGCTCTCTAGATTATTGGGGGTGGGTAAAACAACTATTTTTATTGTCCTAAACCATGGACTTGAGTTTGGGTGCATTTGATTTAAATGCCAAGGTCTTTTTCAAATGCAAAAGGTCCCATGTTCAATACCTGACATTCCTCAATAAAACTGGGATAGATTCTTGCACAATTGAACTGAATTGCAGCACTTTCCAACACAAAAATTCAGTGAGAAGGAATATCATTATACATCATGCCCTATGGATCACGGTGACTGTGTAGATTTCTGCAGACGTACATTGAAACCCAGATCAAAGATCCTGTGATTCATTTTTTTTGTCCCAGATCTCAACATTTCTTAAACAAAGATCCCATGAAACATTTTTGTTTTTGTTTTCCACATATCCCAGTCACTGTTCTCTTGGAAGAAATTTGCAATCCAATTTAGGCTTAAGCCATGCAAACATAGAGATCAGACATGAGGATGGCTACAGCCACCACTGGAAAGCAGATTAATGTTCAAAGGCTGAGTCAAAGGAAAGAAGAAAGAGGAGATAAGGGGAATAACATTATACCGTAGAGGGCAATGAAAATTAATGATGGTCTGCCAATCCAAATCCAAACAAAGAGTTCTTTAAAGCACTGTTGAAAGAAGGCCAAACAATACATACAGAATGTAATGGAAAAGGAGAAAAAGACTTTAGATTCCAATGGGTGCACTGCTGAATTGTCCTGAATAAACAGTTTGATGGTTGTCCTTTTCATGTTCTGTTCATTCATATAGCTATCATTCAAGAAAGGCTATATGAAAATATATGCTCATGGACCCAAGTTTATTTTATTATATTTTCCGTTGTATTTTATGGTATTTTTGTTTTGCACCATTATATTTTTATGGACATGTTAAGTTCTTTGTGATTAGGTTATTGTTATTGTTTAGTTGTTGTAAACTGCCCAGAGTGTCCTTGGCTGCCAGATGGGTGGTATAAAAGGTAAAGGTTCCCCTTGACAATTTTTGTCCAGTCGTGTTCGACTCTAGGGGGCGGTGCTCATCCCCGTTTCCAAGCCATAGAGCCAGCGTTTTGTCCAAAGACAATATTCCGTGGTCACATGGCCAGTGCAACTTAGACACGGAACGCTGTTACCTTCCCACCGAAGTGGTCCCTATTTATCTACTTGCATTTGTATGCTTTCGAACCGCTAGGTTGGCGGGAGCTGGGACAAGTGACGGGAGCTCACTCCGTCGCGTGGATTCGATCTTACAACTGCTTGGTCTTCTGACCCTGCAGCACAGGCTTCTGCGGTTTAGCCTGCAGCACCACCACGTCCCTTTTAGATGGGTGGTATAGAAATTAATTAATTAATTAATTAATTAATTAAGCAAGCAAGCAAGCAAGCGTGGAATTTCTAAAAAGTGTTTTAACATTCTTGTATGTAGCATGAATCCACCTCAAAGTTCTCTGCCTCACTGCTATGATATGCACAGGGAAACCTGTTAACAAGTTAAATTAATAACATAAACTGACAGCAGTGCCATCAGGAAGCCAATTTGGCAACCCCTGAAGTAGATCAAAGCAAAAAAGAGGTCTAGTGCTGACATGCACAGAAGTGAAAGGAAAGTCTGATGCTGCATAAAACATACAATTGGAATATGAAATGTGAGAGGTATGTATGAAGGTAAACCAGGAATCATAAAGCAAGGAATGGAGCATATAAACATTACAGTGTTGGGTGTCAATGAACTGGACTGGACTGAGAACAGGAGACCTGAGTTTGAATCCTCGATCAGCCATGGCAACTCTCTGTGGAAGTGGTAAAACCATTCCTTAAGTATTTTACCTACCTATAGCAGGATCACTATAAGTTAGTTACAACTTCATAGCACATAACAACAAGAAGATGTTTAAGAAGTGGTTCACCATTGCCATGCACACCCATTTGAGTATCCATAGCTGTGGGGGACTTGAACCCCCATCTCTTGAATCCTATTCTGATGCTTTCTCTGCTACACCACAATGACATTCATAGGCAGCACAGCAGACAGTAAGAAATGGTGGGAGCTGCATTCCAGCAACATGAGAAGCATCACGTATTAAGAACAGAAGACGAGCCCTGCCGGATCAGGCCAAGGGGCCCATCTAGTCCAGCTTCCTGTATCTCACAGTGGCCCCACCAGATGCCTCTGGGAGCGCACGAGACAACTAGATACCTGTCTCCCCTTACCCCTCCCTTGATACCACTTCCCCATCCCTGGAAATCAGGAGCGAATTTGTGTGTAGAAGGGTCATAAATCATGGCATTCTTAGTAATGGAGTACTAACATTTGATAATGAAAGACTAAAAATTAGTTCCCCCCTAAGTTATTTCATAAACAATGTTGTGTCAAAAGTTTTCTACCACTTTAGGCAGGAGAAGAGTTACCCGTTCTGAGCCCTGCCTGCCACATGTATGCTTGCCTCAGCTCTCACTAGCGCCATCATCCTTGCATGTCTCTTTATTGCCACCACCTCTTTTTCCTCTTCTTTCTTTTTGCGGCTCCTGAGGTTTTAGCCCCACCATGTATGACTACAGGTGAATTTTCTCCCTGCCCACACACCAAGACTAGGAAGGTATAAAAGAAAGTTTTTTTTCTAGGTTTGCAGAAAAACAAGGCTGGGTAGGTAGTGTTTGTATGGCAGGGACAGACACAAGGGTCTCCTTGTTGGCCTTGTCTGTCTTGTTTCCATGAAAGGAAACAGCTTACGGGGAGACCTGCACTTGGCCACGACAGGCAGTGGGTGGCCCGTATACCAGCAGCCAACCAAACTCGAAGGGATAGAATACTGGTTCATCCTAATCTTATTGGTTGGTTGATCTTCCACTTGTCCCCAAATCCTTCCTTACTACTGAACATGAACTTGTCTGCCGACATGTGCTTACTTTGCCATCTTTGCTGTCCTCCCACAAGCAGGTGAAGACCTTTCTCTTCAGGCAAGCTTTCCCTGAGTGGCTGGCTGCTCGAGTGGAGTTTGAAGTGGATGGTTGTACCATATTGCTTTGAATGTGTGTTTGGTGTTCCTTTGTTTACCATCTTTTAGCGTGGTATTATTTGATCCTTTTCAGTGTTTGTAGACTTGCCGCTTATTGCTTTTGCCTAATATTGTCTTTACATGATGTAAGCCACCTTGGGTCCTTTTTAAAAGAGAAAATCTGTGTAATTTTTTAAATAAATAAATAAATAAATAAATAAATAAATAAATAAATAAATAAATAAATAAATAAATAAATAAATAAATAAATAAATAAATAAATAAATAAATAAATAAATAAATAAATGCTAAAGTAAGTCACAGTTAGACTAGGACTGTTTGGATCTGTGGAACTTATAGGAGAATGGCCTCACAAAATCCTCATTGATTCAGTGGGATCACTCTAGGGTGATTGATTACAGTAATTCGGGGCACCGGGAAGTGGTGGGAATCAAACAGGGAGTAAAGATAAAAGTAGCATCTAGTTGTTTAGTCACACATCTTTTGACTTAGCTGAGCAACAGAAGAATAGAATACTAAGGGCAATCTATTATATTAGCTACAATTAGTAAATTGTAACCATTTTCTATTAATAGTCATAAATAAGACTTCAGCTTAAAATATGGATGTGCACAACTGGTCGCTGGTGAGAGGCAGAGCTTTCTCAATGGTGGCACTTTGATTGCAGAACAGATACCTGCCTCATTCTCTAACCAAGTTCTGATGGCAATAAGTTATAATATGTACTGCTATTTCAGAGGGCATTTGGAATGGCAGACCACTAGCCGTTTCTAAGCTGTCTGTCTTTATGCAGCTCTGCACCGTGATTAAGTTGCTATTTTATTACAGTTTTCAATGTTTCATTTATGAAGTGATGTTACCTCACCTCACAGATCCTTTTGGATATGAGGTGGAAATAAATACCATACTTTAGTTATAATTATTTAGAATTTAGTGTAACATACCAACAAGCAAAACCCTTTTTTCTCCCAGCCACCCCTTTTGCCATTCCATATGCTGAGTAACCAGCACATCTGCCACAGCCTGTTTCTCACAGTCACACCCAGTTCTTTGGACCCTTAGGTCAATACTAGGGATTGCATGTCTTGTCTGGTATGTATAAATTCTGCATGAGCTGTGCACCTTCTGTCGGTTTGATGGAAATCCCCACTGAAACCACAGTCTTCATCCACCCTCATTTTATGCATTCACCCATCCCTTCCCTTTTATGCTCATTTCTCACAGATGTAGAGATTGTGAGACAGAATTTAAGTCTCTTCCTGATTTCTTCCTATCTGTAAAAGAGATAGAAGCAGTGTAACTAAGCAATGAATCCTCCATAGAAACTAGGCCAGACCATCAAAAAAAAAGGTTGTTGAGGACCATGAAATGCACTATGGCATATGCATAACCCCACAGTTTGGAAGCATTCCTCTTATAGACAACAGTTTCATAGTGATTATGCCAATCTATTTCATTTCATATCTGTTTTGGAAGTAAGAATCTATATGTGGGAGAAGAGAGTAAAGGCAAGCATGCCTAGCTGACAACCATTGGCCCCATTACTATGCCCACTGTCTTCTATGAGGATTTTGCTCCAATTTTTGGGGATTCTAAATTGCCTGGAGAAGCTCCATGAGTTAAGAAATCCTCAGTGCTACAGGTGCTTGTCTCTCAGTTGTGATAGCAAGAGTGACAGTCAAGGAACAGGCAGGGATAGTCCATTCATCTCTACCTTCTTCCTTTGCATGATGATTTCTCAGACAAGTAGAATGCATACATACAAACAGCCAAAGGAGGGGTGACTTACCTAAGCACCTGAAGTTAATTTGCAGCCTTTTTGTTATATAAATAACAACCCTGAAGTAATCTGAGCAGCTTCCAGAAGATGGGGTAAGGAGGACAGAGCAAGAACCAATCTCACCCTCCTATGGTACCAATAAATATTTCTACTCTGAAAATGCTAGGTGCCTTCCAATAGAGGTTTGCATTGCTACTGTACAGGCAGCTCCCTGATACAAATTTTCTGGTGAGAGATCTATATTCATATATCAGTGTAGAACATTAGGGCAAACTCCTTTTTCAGTGGAATAGCAATACCTTTGAGCCCAAAACCACTCCAGATGTTGGTAAGTGAAAATAATTTGCAACTCCAGCCTAAAATATGACATCTAGACAATCTGGTGAGAAATTACATTGGTGTGAACAGAGAAAAATTCTTTTGGACTGGAACTTACAAATATAATCAGACTATATGAAGTCACACATGATGCTCTGTAGCATTACTCAGCTGCTATCTTTGGCATGTTTGTCCCTAATAAGGAGGAAATAATAGATGTATTTTTAAAAAATCCTCATTGGTGTGTTCACCGGTTTATGAGCAAGTGGTTTGCTGAAGAATCTTTAGGATGCTTTCAGTCAGAGTCTAGCCAGAGCTAAGAAGAGTGAAAATTTTTAAGCACTGCCCCCAGTTAAATACTAGTCTTTTAGTCCCAGAGGGGTAAAACAACAATAACAACAAGCCAACACCAGGGAAGACAGGGTCATAAAATTCATGCTATGTTGAATCAAAATTAAATCATGTCTTCCATATCACCCTTGAAAAGATCTCTGTAGGAGTGAAAGGAAGAAGAAGCATAATGGAAGTCATGTTTGTATCTTGTTTCCAGTGAAGAATGAACTGCCTTCAATAAACAGCCAAAAGATGGGGGTAGACGGGAAACAGAACCAAGAAGAAGGATATCCAGCAAAAATTCCACACAACATCCAGAGCAGAACAGGAAAAGCTTCAAAGCTGCAAACTGGAAGAATGTTACAGCTTAAGAGTAACTAGAATTTTCAAAAGTTTCAAGAGGGAGTGTTGCTGTCTTCTGAAGCAAAACCAACAGTCTCCTGTGAGACCTTACAGACTAACAAGTTTTATCTGACATAAGCCTTCATGGACTGCAGCCAGATGCTTCAGAGGCATTGTCGCTAGGCATCTGATGAAGCAGTCTGGAATCCACAAAAGTGTATGTGCAATAACATTTGTGCCAAAAGACTCTTGTGAAGATTATGAAGAGGCAGGATTGACATACCATTAGGAAAAGTTGCGAAGTTTAAGACTTTAGTTTTAAAAAGTAGAGAAGCATGTTAGAGATGTCAGACACTGTTCATGGTGCAATGAAAATAAAGAGGGGGAAAATACTTTCATATGACTAGAACCCAGGAACTTCCACAGATGCTGACTGGACAGAAAGAAATAAGCACTTCACAAAACGCAAAATTACATTGCGGATTTTGCTACCAGTAGATGATGACCTGGATGGCAAATGCCTGGTGGGTAAGCAGGGCTGATGCAAGACACTTTGTTGTTTGAGACAACAACAGCAACACCTAATATGCCCCCCACCCCATTTCCATATATGAAAGCCAGCAGAGTGGGAAAATGAATCTAACTCCAACACTGGTATAGCAACCTCCATTGCAACTGAAGGCAGCAAGCTCATCTATGAAGCACAATGTGCCAGATGGAGTCTCTCCTCCAACACCTTTCTTCCACCCACCCTAAGGGCATGGCCTCCTTGATCAGATAACACTTGGTTGCCTTTTCATGATATTCAAAATCTGCTCTTCATAATAATGATACAGTCAGTTTTCAAGTTAAGACCAGGGAGATTAACTGCCATTTGTACTTAGGATCAAACAACAGTAAGACTTGATTTCAACCAGAACTTTCTACAGTTTAGTTCAATTTGAGATCCTTTTTTCCCCTCCCCATTGCCAAAACTCAGCTGGATAAGTGTATTTATCCAAAAATGGACACCTGTGAGTACACACAAAGGTACTTTCCTTCGGCTGATTATAAGGTAGCTATAGCCATAGCTAGTCTCTGATATGAGTGGTTAAATTAAGGATAGTACAGCACCTCTAAACATATTAAATTGTGAGGGAGGCTGAGGAAAACACCAGAGTTCTGAAAAAGTGACTAATGCAATAGCTCTCATTCAAGCTGCAATCTAACACAAACATATTTCCTATGAAAACACATCAAATCAACATTTATGAAGATGTGACTATATCTTACTCTTTTCATTTTTAACTTTTAAGTTGTTATATGATGTACTGAGGATTTTTTAAAGAAAATGGACCTAATAAACTCAAGAGCAACAAAGATCATTCATTATCAACAACATCTCAGCCAGCATTTCGCATGTTATGCAGAGACTCAGGTTTTGGCATAAATGCCTTTGACAGAAATGATGAGATTGCAGCAGACCCATGCAAGTGTAGAAATATTTCTCAGCACCCCTTACAGAGAAATTAAGAGTTGGGTATATGTTGCAAATACATTCCTGTAAGTTTTCCTTTAAATGCTGATGAGTCTCCCATCTTTCCTCATTTTGATTTATTTTCTCAAGTGTTTCCTTCCTTATAGAAAAGGTGACAGCATTAAGGAAGATCCAGACCCACGCAAGAGAGGGGACAGATGAGGGAGCAGCCCTTGTAACAAGGACATTGCATCCATGTATGACTCCACAAGTGAGAGATGATGTGAACTTGCTGCTCCCTAATTCTGCTGCTTGGGACAACTGCCTCAGGCTGCATCATAGCAGCACCAGTTCAGAGTATAAGGCTAGATTGGCCATGTGTCCTCTTTTATGGGGGACGGTGTTCCCTTTAGAAGGGTGCCAGAAGATAACCTCCTTTTGAAGATGTCTAGTCCATGTCTGGTTTAAATATAAAGAACCATAAGAAGAGGAAGACCAGGAACCCTGAAGCTGCCCATCAACAGTAAGCAGGTAGACAACAAACTTAGCAGGACACACATGCCATCTCCTCATTTTTTTCCATGCTTGAATTGAAGTACATTGAGTGAAGTAATTCTGTTTCAGTTGTAGAAACAACTTAGAAGCTTGCCTCTGTACATATTCATTAGCTTATATAAATTATGCAGTTATGTCCTCCTTTGGCCTCTTTTTGAACCTCTTTTCTTTTTGATGATGTGCAAGTGGCCATCCCAGATAAAACTATCATGGGTCTATTGAGGCTACATTCTCTTATATCAGAGGTACTTAACCTCTCAGTACCCTTGCTAGAAAGAGTATTATTGTGTTTGCTTATTGCTTGAGGACTTCCCATCTGAGCTGTATTAACCCATGGCCAGGATCCTAGGCTTTCAAGTATTTTGGGCCTCCACCAACACTGCAATCTTTCACCCCATTACAGCAAAAAAAAATAAAAAAATAAAATATATATAAAAATAATTGTGTTTCAGCAAAAAACAAAAACAACTTGACAAGCTCCTAGTTCAGCCTTGTCAGCCTTATGAAAAATGCAACCCAGCTTTGCACGACGATCTAGATAGCCACAAAACAGTGGGTCCTATAGGACTTTGACCTGATATAAGACAGCTCTGCTCATGATCTCGAGCCTGCAGGAGTAAGCATCTATAAATTCTATAGACTTCCTTCTGTGTAGATGAGCCTAAGATTGTGTTGTATATCAAATATTTCCTATTTCTGGCTGCAGTCATTGGGACTGGCATCTGAGTCGTCATGCCTTGAAGTCCAATATTTCTGTTCCTGCAAGTGAGCCTAATTGCACACAGCAAGTCTAATTCTTGACTGAGGATGTATAACATTGTCAGACACAGCAAGGACACAGCTAGATACAGGTCCCAGAAAGCATTCCTTAAATAGCTGAAAAAAGAGAGAGAGCAAAGCCTATTTTCTTTTAAAGACAAAAGAGAGGAAGTAGAAAATAAAAACTGAAGGAGCTGAAAGCTAGAAATTTATCAAAGTTTCTGTCAACCACACCACATTCTTTCTACTATCTTTTTTTCCTAAAAGGAAAAAAGGGGCTAAAATCCATAAAATATTATGTTGAGGAGGTCTACAAGTCAGTTAAATGCAGCTGAGGAAAGGGACAAAAGCCGAACTAAAAGCAGGGTAAAAACAAAAGGCATCAACTTCTAGCATTTTATGTAGTCTCCTGACCTCTATTCTATAATTTTTAAAAATGTTCAATTAGTGTAATCAAATCTGTGGGAAGAAAAGCAGCCATTGAGTCTCAAAAGGCAGGTTCTGAGAAACTGCAGCCAACTTTTACTGAAGCCAACTGGAGACACTACATTACAAACAGGCTGGATTATGCCAAAGCCTTCTTCCTGTGACAAATGATGTTTCAGTTTAGGCTCCTGTATATTGTATTTTTTTAAAAAAAAAAATCTGTCTATCCTCCTGTTCTGTCATTGAATATGGAAGAATGAACAATATATTTCCTCTCCTTGGTGTGGCTATTCCATCCTAATGTCTCAATTAGCAGGAATTATATTAATCCTTTTAGCATTAGGCCCTGTTTGGTTTGGATCACAAAATTAAACAATGTAATCTATTTTAAGCCTGGAAATGAGGTATTAACAAGCATGATCGGTGTATCTGTACATATATCTTATAAAGCCTTACCATGTAATCCAACAAAAGAGATGAAGATCCAGAAACAGATTTCTCTTAGGAGATTCTTCACCATTCCTGGCTCTGGAAACAAATGGAAATCAGATGCAGATTTATTGGGTTTGCAATGTAGATTAAAATGCATCTTAGTTTTTCAATCAAGCTACTTTTAACCCATATTTAAGCGTTTTTCAGTGAAGCCCTCTTCCGTACTGTGCTCTGTTGCTGGAGACATATATTCCCAGCAATCCTGCAATGCAGATGGAGTGCAGAACCCATCTGTTGCTACCCTGGATCAGGCCATATCCAATAATGCCAATATGTCTTTATTTCTTATACTGCTACATCAGTGCAATTGTAAATTGGAGGATAGAAAATAAAGATCCTTCTATGAAGTGAGGTTTTCTGTGTGTGTGTTTAGTCGTTTAGTCGTGTCCGACTCTTCGTGACCCCATGGACCAGAGCACGCCAGGCCCTCCTGTCTTCTACTGCCTCCCGGAGTTGTGTCAGGTTCATGTTGGTTGCTTCGCAGACACTGTCCAGCCATCTCATCCTCGGTCGTCCCCTTCTCCTCTTGCCTTCACACTTTCCCAACATCAAAGTCTTTTCCAGGGAGTCTTTTCTTCTCATTAGATGGCCAAAGTACTGGAGCCTCAGCTTCAGGATCTGTCCTTCCAGTGAGCACTCAGGGTTGATTTCCTTTAGAACTGATAGGTTTGTTCTCCTTGCAGTCCAGGGGATTCTCAAGAGCCTCCTCCAGCACCACAATTCAAAGGCATCAATTCTTCGGCGGTCTGCTTTCTTTATGGTCCAGCTCTCACTTCCATACATCACGACAGGAAAAACCATAGCTTTGACTATTCGGACTTTTGTTGGCAAGGTGATGTCTCTGCTTTTCAAGATGCTGTCCAGATTTGTCATCGCTTTCCTCCCAAGAAGAAGGCGCCTTTTAATTTCAGGGCTGCTGTCTCCATCTGCAGTGATCATGGAGCCCAGGAAGATAAAATTTGATACTGCCTCCATATCTTCCCCTTCTATTTCCCAGGAGGTGATGGGACCAGTGGCCATGATCTTAGTTTTTTTGATGTTGAGTTTCAGACCGTTTTTTGCACTCTCCTCTTTCACTCTCATTACAAGGTTCTTTAATTCCTCCTCACTTTCTGCCATCAGAGTGGTATCATCTGCATATCGGAGGTTGTTGATATTTCTTCCGGCAATCTTAATTCCGGCTTGGGTTTCTTCCAGTCCAGCCTTCCGCATGATGTATTCTGCATATAAGTTAAATAAGCTGGGGGACAATATACAGCCTTGCCGTACTCCTTTCCCAATTTTGAACCACTCAGTTGTTCCATGACCAGTTCTAACTGTTGCTTCCTGTCCCACATATAGGTTTCTCAGGAGACAGATAAAGTGGTCAGGCACTCCCATTTCTTTAAGAGCTTGCCATAGTTTGCTGTGGTCCACACAGTCAAAGGCTTTCGCATAGTCAATGAAGCAGAAGTAGATATTTTTCTGGAACTCTCTGGCTTTCTCTATAATCCAGCGCAAGTTAGCAATTTGGTCTCGAGTTCCTCTGCCTCTTCGGAATCCAGCTTGTACTTCTGGGAGTTCTCGGTCCACATACTGCTGAAGCCTACCTTGTAGGATTTTGAGCATAACCTTGCTAGCGTGCGAAATGAGTGCAATTGTACGGTAGTTGGAGCATTCTTTGGCACTGCCTTTCTTTGGGATTGGGATGTAGACTGATCTTTTCCAATCCTCTGGCCACTGTTGAGTTTTCCAAACTTGCTGGCATATTGAATGTAGCACCTTAACAGCATCATCTTTTAAGATTTTAAATAGTTCAACTGGAATGCCATCACCTCCACTGGCCTTGTTGTTAGCCAGGCTTTCTAAGGCCCACTTGACTTCGCTCTCCAGGATGTCTGGCTCAAGGTCAGCAACTACATTGTCTGGGTTGTCCGGGATATCCACATCTTTCTGATATAATTCCTCCGTGTATTCTTGCCACCTCTTCTTGACGTCTTCTGCTTCTGTTAGGTCCCTCCCATTTTTGTCTTTTATCATGTTCATCTTTGCGCAAAATGTTCCTCTAATATGTCCAATTTTCCTGAACAGATCTCTGGTCTTTCCTTTTCTGTTATCTTCCTCTATTTCTTTGCATTGTTCATTTAAGAAGGCCCTCTTGTCTCTCCTTGCTATTCTTTGGAAGTCTGAATTCAAGTTTCTGTAACTTTCCCTATCTCCCTTGCATTTTGCTTCCCTTCTCCTCTCTGGTATTTCTAAGGCCTCGTTGGACAGCCACTTTGCTTTCTTGCATTTCCTTTTCTTTGGGATGGTTTTCGTTGCTGCCTCCTGGACAATGTTACGAGCCTCTATCCAAAGTTCTTCAGGCACTCTGTCCACCAAATCTAGTTCCTTAAATCTGTTCTTTACTTCCACTGTGTATTCATAAGGGATTTGGTTTAGATTATACCTGAGTGGCCCAGTGGTTTTTCCTAATCTCTTCAGTCTAAGCTTGAATTTTGCTATGAGAAGCTGATGATCAGAACCGCAGTCAGCTCCAGGTCTTGTTTTTGCTGACTGTATAGAGCTTCTCCATCTTTGGCTGCAGAGAATATAATCAATCTGATTTCGATATTGCCCATCTGGTGATTTCCATGTATAGAGTCGCCTCTTGTGTTGTTGGAAAAGAGTGTTTGTGATGACCAGCTTATTCTCTTGACAAAACTCTATTAGCCTTTGTCCTGCTTCATTCTGAACTCCAAGGCCAAACTTCCCTGTTGTTCCTTTTATCTCTTGGCTCCCTACTTTAGCATTCCAGTCCCCTAGAATGAGAAGAACATCTTTCTTTGGTGTCAGTTCTAGAAGGTGTTGTAAATCTTCATAGAATTGTTCAATTTCAGTCTCCTCAGCAATGCTGGTTGGTGCATAAACTTGGATTATTGTGATGTTGAATGGTCTGCCTTGGATTCGTATTGACATCATTCTATCATTTTTGAGATTGTAGGTTTTCTAGTAGTACCATTATGCCCCCCCACCCCCAGTGTGGCTATTGCACTGCATCCACACAACATTGTCTAAACAATTCATTAACAGTGGATCCAAATATTTTTATGAGGGATTTAGCAATTTGCTTGTTGCAAATTCTAATTTTCCCAATTGTTTTTCCCGTATAAATGGGATCTGTGGCCACTTGTCACAGTACCTTCCAACCATGTAACATGATGGGAATAGCACATGCTAGTGTCATATGATGCCACCACTGCTAGTGTGCTGTGATGCCACCAATGGTTTCTATTTACTGGCCCATGCTCACCCTCAACTTCTTTTTAATTTTGTTTGTTTGTTTTGATCCCCCCCCCAATTCACTAGAACAAATATGGGTGACTTCAGCAGGTCCATGGCCCAAAGCTTGTTGAAACCTCTTTGTGAGTGTGCTTAGATCCAGCAGCACATCATACCTTTCTGGGCCATGGCAATCCAGCAGCTCGATGGAAAGAAGAAGTGGGGTTTTTTTTTGTCCTCTTCCAATGGCTTGGTAAGCATATTTTAAAGGAGAACTGGCCTTCCTATACAGTACAATACTGCAGTACAATACTGCCATAAAACAAAGTGCATACTTTACATTGTTGAAAACAATACAACATTGCACTTAAATAACCATATGTTGGGGGGAGCTAACAAACTGACAGATAATCATGTGGCTTGGATATTTTACTCACTCTTGACATTTGTCATTGATTGCTACTCTTAGGCCACTTCCCCTCCTTCAAAAAATATTCTTTTTCTCTATTTGTCTGCAATGAATAACTGGACAAAAGGTCATTTCTGTGATGGCCATCAGCACACTGGCACATGTTGAAGCCATTTCTAGGTGCTTCTGTACTGAAGCCTCAATTTTCTCCTGTTGCATTCTGTAACAATTTATTGGAACAATAATTGTAAGTAGTTTCTTTCTTATTTCAAGTATTCTGAATGGTTGCCCCTAAGTTATAGCTATAAGCTCATAAAAGTGTTTGCTGAGTTCTGCTAATAGAATTACCATGAATTCTCACAACCACATGCCTTGTTCTAGTTGTAAAATACTGCTCTTTTAATTGATGAAAAATCTGGCAGCGGGGATTGCTGGCCAGAAAAAAATGGCCTGTAGGATGTGTGTTGTGCATCTATGCATGAGTGTCTTGGCATGACTTCCCATCTAACTTTCAAAAAGCATCACCTCAAACTTTCTGTATCCACTGAATTTCTCACCCTCCTATTTCCTTTGTTTTATTGAATATCTTCCTGATGAGAGCTGGAGTCCAAAAACATCTAGAAAGCTCCATGTTTCCATTCTTGCTGTAAGAAAGACTTGTAGACATAAACAATTTACAAAATAAGACTTTTACTTAGTGTGAAACTGTGGCCAAAATCCTATAGTTGTTGCCAGTGGTGCAACATTACTGATGTTAATCTCAGCTGTAAATTGCTGCAAGTTAGGAGGTTAGTGTAGTTGCATGACTTGGCATTTAATAGCAAATGCCTATGTGTCAATTGGTAGCTGAGATCCACACTAATTGCATTAAGCTGGTGTAAAAACACAACAGAATTTTGGCCTGCATATCTTAGTTATGTCCAGTATCTCCTTGAGCTTCCGCTGAGCAGAAGGTTCTTCAAGTGTATCAACGTGGAACCCTGCTGCTTGCACAAGCACTGCTATTGCATAAGCAGAAGGTGCATCTTCGTTATGGCAATCACCACTTGCACAGGGGAACATAGATGGAGCCTCCCTGAAGTGGAGTACACAGTGAGTACAATCAGTCATCCCCTGGCATGCAGGCAGCAAATGGCACAATGGTGTGCAGTCTGCATATCCTTCACTTCCAAAAGCATTGCACTAGAACAGCACCGAACCCACCAACTTCATGGATGCCGACTTCCTGGATGACAGCTGAAGTCAAGGAAAAGTTTCTGTACACATCTCTGATTGCCCTAACATTTTAATTGGTTTTTGATTTTGTCTATATTTTATGTGTGTCCATGATTTTGAATTGTGCAACACTCTGAATAAAGAAAGATCATTTTTACAACACCAACACTGCACAAGTACCACAATTCCGAATTACTATCAAAACTCAGGAGGATACCGACATATAGCAGTCATCTGTACAAAGTCTTATATGATAAATTGCTGTTGCAGTGGAAGGATGATGTCAGTAATCAGGAATAAATAATCAACATAATCAAAACTGCTATGTGAGCCAAATCCATAAAATATGGAAACCTTGTTACAGTAACCTCCTTGGAACAGCGCTTCATGATTTCAGTTTTGGACACAGTTTTAGTCCCTCTGCCCTTTTAATTTAAGCTTAATATTTACTTTGGCTTTCCACTCTTCAATGACTTGGCCTACACAAAATGCTTTGATGATATGTACAAAAGGACTATAAAAGATAGGGCAAAATCTCACTTTACTACAACTGTGAACATGAAATTTAATACACGCCTTTGCCACAGGGACCCTTTAAAACACACTGGATAAAATATTTGATACTGTTTTCAAGAAGGGCATTCTTTCTTTTGACAGCATGCTTTGCTATCAGCCAAATGAAACAGGAGTCCGTAAGTGAAGGCATAAATTACATACTCTGGGTTAAGAGTGGACATGGAACCCACTAATGTCGCTCTTACTGGGTCTGAAAAACACTAGGAATTTACTGAACAAAAAATTAGTGGGTTTCATTTTCTGTCTACTTGTGAGGTTGACCTAGATACATTGACAAACATAGAGGCAATGTAAAAATATGTACAATATGCTCTGCTGTTCATCCCATGACTTCTTCATGGCTTATCTCAGACTCTACAACTCCTTGCCAAAGAAAACTAGCAGGTTCTCGCCATCTCTCCTGCCTTTCCACCAGCAGGAAATAAGCTAGTCTGCTATTGAAAGGAATCTAACTGGCTGGAAGCTTTCTGTCTTTAACTGTTCTGTTCTTAGTTATGTTTTATAATATATTTCTTGTTACATTTTTCTGTTTTTTATTGTTGCTGGCAGCTTTTATTTGTTGAAAAGATGGGGTGTAAATTAAATAAATAATTACATCGGATGATCCATGATTAGCCTAAAGAATAAGGGTCAAAGTAAATAACACATTTAGCATTCAGGCAGAAACAGTGTTCCGTTAGCTGGCATGACAGCATTTGCTTTTCTTCACCAGCCTATTTTGCACATAACTATTGATGGTTTTGTGATTGATTGGTGGAAGAAAAGTACAGGCTTAATTTGCAAGTGTGATTCTTGAAGCACACATCTCTGAAGAAATCCGGCAGTCACAGGGAATGCACATTTCCCACAATGTCTAAGTTTGACCCTTAGTTTGGTTTGTGTCATGGAGTACAAAATGTTCCTGAGACAAATTACTTAGCACATTTAGTCTATGTTTCAGAGGGAAGCCTGCCGTGCAACTGGAAACCAAAGCTGCCAGCTGATGTGGGCAATGAGTGAAACTCTTGCTTTTACTCTGCCATTCTGCTGCTATTAGTCTACTTGGATCACTAGAGGCCAACACATGATTCTGCATGCTTCTTGTTTGGATTGGTTATAACAACCAACTAACAGTGAGCAGCACCTTAATCGTTGATAACTATTGATAAATATTGTCATCCAGCAACACCCATTTTCATTCTGTAAATGAATGAGGCAGATTCGGATAAGGGGTAACACTGGGTTTCAGTGGAGTCACAAATGGCCATAACTGATTTATCTGTGACCATCAGACTAGGACTAGGACCAAAACTGCACTAGAATAGGCCCAATGAATCAATGGAGTTTTGGTGAGTCAGCTCTTCCATAAGTCCCATTGATGCAAATTGACCTATTCTAACTATGGCTTACCTGGCATACAGAGTCATTCACTAAATCCCCATTGATTCATTGAGCCTGCTCTAGTATGATTTAGTACACTAAACAACAGGATTTTGGTCAAAGGGTTATGTGAATTTGTTAAAATTACCACATTTATTACAGTATGAACTTTCATAGACTATAGCCCTCTACATCAGATGCATGAAGAGTCATCCAGAATGTCATATAGATCTAGATTATTCAAGATAAAGAGGCACATGGATATATGCTCATGCACACACAATACACACGGCTAAAAGTAGGACTATGAAAGGTCAGGGTAGATTAAACAAATGTATACCTGAAATTCTGCATAATACTTCATATATCGACCTCCCATAATAAATGTGTTAATTTGCAGGATACTACAATACTCTTGTTATTTATGCAGCAACTGACTGATGTAGCTATCCTTTCAAAACCAGAGGATGAGGATTGCCAAATGAGACATCAGTGTTTAGCATCTCTATTCACCAATGGCAAACCACATAGCTTGGAATTATTTGTTATTATTTCTTTGAAATATTTCTATCCCACCTTTCTCCTCAAAAGGACTCAAGGCGGCTTATATCATCAAAACAGTATTTAAAAGCTAAAAAAAGTAAGCATACAAATATTTAGTTCCAGCAAAGGAACTAAAACATGATCTGGTACCAAAATCATGGCACTCCACCAAAACATCTTGTTTTCTTAATATAAAGAAATTGTTTTTCCTTCTATTTACCAGTTACTAAGGAAGCTCTGCGCCCAAGCCAGGAGTGGGCACCTTTGGTGGGTTTAGATGCCAGTTCCTTCATAGAATCCTAGAATCCTAGAGTAATGGAGCTCAACGCAAGAATGCTCAACGCAAGAATCCAAATCAAAGTATATTTGCCAGATAGTTATCTAATTTTCTCTTGAATGCTTCCAGCATTGAACCACTCACCGCCTCCTGAGGTAAATGGTTCTGTTGTCACACTACTCCAACAGTTGGAAGTTTTTCCTCATATTTAACCAAAATCTGGCTTTCTGTAACTTGAGTCCATTATAATGTGCCCTGCACTCGGGGATAATGAAGAACAGATGATGCCCTCCTCTGTATGACAGTCTTTCAAGTATTTGAAGTATGCTATCATATCTCCTCTCAGTCTTCTTTTCTCAATGTCTCCAGAACTTCCTGCAGGCTACTCAACTGCTCCTTCCTATGATGCATTTCAGCAGAAAACAGGGAAACCCATTTAAAATAGCATTTCATACTGTTTTAAAGGACTTTCCCATGTTTGTTTTTCAATTCTGACAGCACAATTTTTCAGGGATTAGGGTCCTCAAAAATAGGCACAATCAGGCAATAGGGTGCATATTGTACATGCCTACCGATTGGCACACCGACGCATAGGAAATGTTTTGGGTAACAGCTAGATTTTATATTTTCAAAAACTAGTTAATGTTTTGCCTTCCTGTATTTCATCTGTCTATCTCTATCTCATGCTCTCTCCCAATCTCTCTCTCATCTGTTTCTTTATATATATATATAATTTTATTTTATTTTTTACATAAAGGGTGACATAGGGACATGGGGGTTAGGGTTTGTGAGGGAAGGGGATTTGTGAGGGAGAGGGGAAATCATAGCATACTAATATCCAATCTATACCTATTGCCATATCAAATCCAAAATCATTCTATTTACTCTTTTCTGCCTTATGTATAAGGTTCACATTTCACTATATATATTCAGCTACTACCTGTTAATTCAGTCCATTTATAAAATAAGTCCCATCTTTCTGTTGCCCTTTGCAAGGATTGGTCCTTCATAACTTCCGATAAGATGTCCATTTCGGCTATTTCCCATATCTTTTCCATCAGATCTTCTTGTTCCGGCTCCGCCGTACTTTTCCAATTTCTAGCATACATAATTCTGGCTGCTGTAATAATATATATAACTATATGTTCCTTTGACCTATCTATGTTATCGGGTATCATGCTTAATAGAAACAATTCTGGGGTTAGTGGTACTTTACAAAGCAGAATTTGTTGTAACATAACATGCACTCTTTTCCAGTATTTTTTCGCTACCCCACACGATCACTACATATGATAATAACTTCCCATTTGTGTTTCACATTTCCAGCACTTATCTGATACATCAGTATACATCTTTGACAGTTTTTCAGGGGTCATATGCCACCTATAGAACATCTTATATATATTCTCCTTAAAATTAACCGATCTTGTGAGCTTTATGTTATTTCGCCATATTTTCAGCCATTGATCAATATCAATGTTGTGCCCTATATTTTGTGCCCACTTAATCATAGGTTCTTTAACCATTTCCTCTTGCATTTGAATTTCCAACATATAATTATACATTTTCTTAACAATTTGTTCTTTTGAACCCAATAACAGTTTATCAAAGATAGTTTGTTCGAAGTAGAAACCCTCTATTTTATCTTTTGTATATCTGGATTCTAGCTGAATTCTAGGACACCAGTCTAAATAAACATTCTGCGACTCTAATTCCTCTTTAGATCTTAATTCACCATCCTTTTTTAATAGCTCTTGATATCTTAGAAGGTTTGCTTTTGTCATAAGATTGGATTGTGTGAAGGCTTCTATGGGTGACACCCATGCAGGTATTTTATAATAAACTTGTTGTACAATTGTAAAAATTCTCTCATCTGTTTCTTGAGAGGGAGGAGGCCAACACCAAATAAAGAAAACAAAACCCCCAAGAGGTTAGCAGCTTCACTTCATGAGAAAATTAGGAGACAAAAGTAGGCTGAATGTTGTACAATTTCATTTCTTGAATTACGAAAACAACCACAAAGGGAAAAGAAGGATCACGAGACATTGATTTAAAGCCAATTCACATGGTTCTCCTTGGCTGCTTATTATTATTATTTATTTTAAGAACTAATAGATCCTATTCCTGACAAGCATATAGCTAGAAGATGGGATTACATCCAGACTTTCATTTTTCAAGTAATGAGAGTCAATGACTGTTTCACAGCATTATTCGCCTCCTTCAAACATACACATGTATAACATTTTCCGATCAGTTTCCATTGCCAAGTAACTGTATCTTCATGCCCTTTATGATAACAAAGAAGAGCATGAAAATTTTGACATGATGAAATTGTGCAGGTCTGCAATGAGTTCTAAAGGTTCTGGACACATACAAATAAAAGTATGTAACTGATACTGATCTTTAACAATGTGCTTATTCTAAATATACTGTATAGGCAAAAACTTCTGATACCTATAAAATCCTCGAATGTAAACTTCTGATCCAAATGATGAGCTTTTCTTGTTGTTTAGGCGTTAAGTCATGTCCAACCCTTTGTGACCCCATGGACCAGAGCACGCCTTCCTGTCTTCCACTGCCTCCTGGAGTTGGGTCAAATTCATGTTGGTAGCTTTGGTGACACTGTCCAACCATCTCATCCTCTGTCAACCCCTTCTCCTCTTGCCTCCACACTTTCCCAACATCAGGGGCTTTTCCAGGGAGTCTTCTCTTATGAGATGGCCAAAGTATTGGAGCCTCAGCTTCAGGATCTATCCTTCCAGTGAGCACTCAGGGTTGATTTCCTTCAAGATGGATAGGTTTGTTTTCGTGGCAGTCCAGGGGACTCTAAAGAGTCTCCTCCAACACCACAATTCAAAAGCATTAATTCTTTGGTGGTCAGCCTTCTTTATGGTCCACCTCTCACTTCCACACATCGCTACTGGAAAAACCATAGCTTTGACTATGCAGACCTTTGTTAGCAAGGTGATGTCTCTGCTTTTTAAGATGCTGTCTAGGTTTGTCATCCCTTTCCTCCTAAAAAGCAGGCGTCTTTTAATTTTGGGGCTGCTGTCACCATCTGCAGTGATCATCGAGGCCAAGAAAGTAAAATCTGTCACTGCCTCCAATATCTTCCCCTTCTATTTGCCAGGAGGTGATGGGACCAGTGGCCATGATCTTAGTTTTTTTGATGTTGAGCTTCAGACCATTTTTGCGCTCTCTTCTTTCACCCTCATTAAGAGGCTATTTAATTCCTCCTCACTTTCTGCCATCAGAGTTGTATCATCTGCATATCTGAGGTTGTTGGTACTTCTTCCGGCAATCTTAATTCCATTTTGGGATTCATCCAGTCCAGCCTTTCGTATGACGTATTCTGCATATAAGTTAAATAAGCCGGGGGACAATATACAGCCTTGTCGTACTCCTTTCTCAATTTTTAACCAATCAGTTGCTCCATATCCAGTTCTAACTGTTGCTTCCTGTCCCACATATAGATTTCTCAGGAAGTAGATAAGTTGTTCAGGCACTCTCATTTCTTTAAGAACTTGCCATAGTTTGCTGTGGTCCACACAGTCAAAGGCTTTAGCGTAGTGAATTAAGCAGAAGTAGATATTTTTTCTGGGACTGTCTGGCTTTCTCCATAATCCAGTGCATGTTAGCAATTTGGTCTTGAGTTCCTCTGCCCCTTCAAAATCAGCTTTAGCTGCAGCAATTATGTTCTGACCTGATCTGCCACCAATGAACCTGCATCTTTGCTCAATTTGTCTTTCTTGCTGAACTCTTCACTTTTTTGCACTTGGTTTGAAGTCTCAGGAGTTCGTGAGCAATGTATCACTCAGTAGGGCCTTTCCCTGTGGGGAAGGGTTTACCATATCCTTATCACCATTGTCTTCTCTCTCTATTCAGTAGATAAAGAGAAAGCAGCAAGAAGGAGCAAGAGCAGGGCCAGGAGCTCTGAGGGTTAGCAGTGGTAACCCTGCTAAAAGATGGGCCTTTGCACATGCCCACATGCCCTTGATACCAGCCCATAATGAATATGATCTGGAGGTGAAACCCTCTACTAGTCAACCCATATTGTTCATATTCTGTTCATATAGTGTAGATAGCCATAGATTTTTGTATTCAGTAAGGGGCTTACACTAAAGGCTCCAAAGCACAAGTCAACTATCAAATAAGAGTCGATCCTTACTGTACACCTTTCTCCAGGTGAAATGTCTACTGGAACAAAAATATAATAGAAAGGCAGAGGAAGATTTTGTTTCTTTGTTTGCTACATTTATATCCTGCCTTTTCTCCAATAAGCCTGAGACAAAGCACATGACTCTCCTACTCCCCACTTTCTCCTCACAACAACTATAAAGCAGGCCTGGATGAGAGGGATTGACAGGCCCATGTCACTGAGTCAGTTTTTCAATGTAGAACTAGAATCTGGGTCATCTAGGCCCTTGTCTTAACAGTCTCAACTACTCTACTCACTGCTGGCTCCAAGGTTCGGAGAAAGTCATGGAGAAGGTTTTTGCTTTCAGAATCAATCATGCCTCTGCTGCTGTTGAGACACAAAGACACATCTCCATTTCAGATGTTAACATAGGCAGGTTTCTAGAGGACTTTTTTCCCCATAGTGAGATGATGGTAAGTATATTGTAATGTTGTAAGCCGCCCAGAGACCTTTGGGTAGTGTGGGCGGCATATAAATTAAATAAATAAATAACTATTGGCCACTCCCAGAGAGAGAGAGAGAGAGAGAGAGAGAATTTATGCACTTGCAAGACTAATTTTTATGTATTTCTATGAAATATATGTTGTTGGATAACACAATAACTCTTGTCTTCTTGCATGAACTAGCAAATGCTGTAACAATGGATAGCTTGTCTATGAGTTTTTGACTAATCAGCCAGTCACTATTTTACAATATTGCATTTTGTGCAAAATGTGTAAACATGCTAGAAAAAAACACTGGATGTCATACGCTCACTCTGAAGGCCTTGGAGAAATTTCAGCAGGCTGTCTCATTGCGTCAGTGTGCCTAAATGGCAAATGAGAAACTGGCATAGTTTCATTAATCTCCAATTTGCTGCAAGAAACACTGGTGAAACACTGTTGGACCATCAGCAGTCATGTATGCCACACAAAACCTGGAGCCTTCCCATCAACACAACCAAGGTCTCCCTGAGTAGCCTTAAACGAGCCACTGACTCAGTTTTTCAATTTCTTATCTGAACAATGAGAACAGTTAATTGTTGTTGTGGCAGTGCTGAGATAAGGACTGAAAAGCACTCTAAGAGCCCTCTGAATGTTTAAAACTAATAATCTGTTTCTCACCACTCAGAGACTTTCTGTGCCATAGACAAATGACTAATACCATCCCACAGGAGCTGACTCTGAATGACAGAAACCAACTCTACCAATTTGAACCAACCAGTCACCAGCTTTGTGCTGCCCCCAGTGTTCTCTTGGCAGTCCCAGAGTAGTGCCACATTTAATGCATTCACACATGTCTTGCATGCACAAGGAAACTGAGTGACAGACAGACAAAATCCTTGTAGTTTATCGCCTGCCACCATCGATATGCAGAGGGTGTTTTAGCAGAAAATTGTAACTTAGAGGTAACTTAGTCAACACTTTCTGACCTGATCCAGGCTAAGTACAAGCACCATGTTTCAGGTTTAAATGGAAATATGTAATAAGAGGCAACCTATACATTACATACAACTTTCAGTAGATGAGATAATTCTTGAAGTGATGAAAATGTCTGATTGACACAGCAGGAGCACTTCTTATCTTCTGTAGTTGGCAAATTAACTTGCTTTCTTTTGTGATTGGTCACCAGGGCTTCTTTTGCAAATATCCTGAAGGTTTCTCAGAAATGGTTGTTGTGGGTTTTTCAGGCTCTTTGACCACGTTCTGAAGGTTGTGAAAGCCTTCGCAAATACATTTCTCAGAAATACTGTACATCTCTAAAATACAAACAGAGTTCAACATATAATGATGGGCTATACATAGTTTGGATTTCCGTCTCGTTTTCCTTTTTACTCCAAAGAATGTGGGTGTAGGCCCAATCTAGGCTGAGAACTTCATGGATAGATAATAAAATAATGAAATTGGAAGGAGCCCATAAGGCCATCAAGTCCAACCCCCTGCTCAGTGCAGGAATACAAATCAAAGAAACTTAGAACTCCCTTTGCCATTTTCCCTTAAATTTATTCCCTTCTCTTGTGGGGGTTAACTTTTTCAAAAGTTTCATTAACCCTCACAGAGATAATAAGTAAAATGGAAGGGTTCTTCTTTATGTTCTGAACGTATCTACCCCGAACTGATTTGCAGCAATTATCTTATGCCTTGTTCCCTGATGTCATTCCTCACTGTCTCGTTCTGCTTCCTTGGAAAAACTTAAAAGGAAACCAGACTGCTGGTGATAGATCTCTTGTGGGTCACTCTAGGAGGGATTTGTAATCTTCCTCCACCCTGAATACAAAAGTATTCTTAAATTGTAATAGATTCTTTCAAAACAAAATGAAATGAAATGTGTCCACTTTTGCAGTGGCTTGCAGTAGCCTTTAATGCATAGGGCTATTCCCGTCATAGAGAGGATCATGTTGTACTTTTCTGCTTTCTGAGAAACCTATAATAAAAAGGAGGTGGCTACCTTTATATAGTACTAACAGCATTAAACACACAGGAAATTCAGAATCAAACTTCTAAGATGTGAGAATTCAAAGTTCTGGGTGAATGAATCTGTGCATTTGCTTTCTCCCATGTCCAACATTTTAAAATGGCAAATAGGAAGATATTTGTGAATTCTGGTACATTTTATCAAAAGTGAAAGGAAATATTTGTACTCATCTTTAAACTAAAGTTCATGAACATATGTCATGTGATGTCCATATACCAATAACAAAAAGCTATTAGTTCTTGGTTAAAGTGAATGCATGGATGTATTGATTGGAGCTAACACTTGTTCTTTACCTCTGTACTTGTAAAGTATCATTTGAACAGAAGCCAAGTGACATATACTCCCTTGCACATAGAACAAGGTGAACCCAGTGGCTCCCTAACACATAATACACACCCTCTCTAGCCCTGGTCAAGCATTACGCATGAAACCATAGCAAGGTGTTTGTGTGTGCACGCATGCGCGTGCGCGTGTGCGCGTGCAGGATATGAAGGCACCTGTTATGTCCTCACCTGATTTGGAAGTCCACAAGACCTTGGCATCCAAATGAATCCACATTCCACCTTGAGTGTATGGAGGTTGGGGTGGATCCATCATGCAGCTTGATATAGTGATTACAGTGTTGGACTAGAAGACCACAGTTCAAATCTACATTTAACCATGAAGCTCAGTCAATGACTTTTGACCAGTCACTCTTTCCAGGCCTAACCTTGGGGTTGTTGTGAAGATAAAACTGGGGAGGAGGATTGTGTGCCTTGAGTTCTTTGGAGAAAATGTGGGATATAAATGGAATTAATTATAATATTAATAATAACACCACTGTATCGGTAAAGGTAAAGGTTCCCCTTGACAATTTTTGTCCAATCATGTTCGACTCTAGGGGGTGGTGCTCATCCCCATTTCCAAGCCATAGAGCCAGCGTTTTGTCCGAAGACAATCTTCCGTGGTCACATGGCCAGTGCGACTTAGACACGGAACGCTGTTACCTTCCCACCGAGGTGGTCCCTATTTATCTACTTGCATTTGTATGCTTTCGAACCGCTAGGTTGGCAGGAGCTGGGACAAGCGACGGGCGCTCACTCCGTCGCATGGTTTCGATCTTACGACTGCTTGGTCTTCTGACCCTGCAGCACAGAGGCTTCTGCAGTTTAGCCCGCAGCGCCACCACGTCCCAACACCACTGTACATCTATTCATTTCACCTTAAGAAACTGAGAAGAGTTCTTAATGACACAGAATGTATACATATGCCAGGATGGATGATCCTTAACATAGCAGGAAAATAAGAGGCTTAAATATTTTCTCCCTCCCTTTGACACCAAACTCTTGAAGCTGCAAATGTGTGTTCTCACGGCATGAGACCATGACACACTGTAAGGCGCAGTACTGCCGATCGTATTATATCTGGTAATCAGAAACAAATGTGTTACATGATGTGATTTGATAATGTTACATGAGAAATTTGGAAATGAGACCAGGGGTGAGGATGAGAGTGACTTTGACCCAGCCTGTGATATTTTATGTTAACTGGGTCTTAACAGTCTGGCCACGAGAGGTTGTGCAATAAAAAGTTAAGGCTTTGTTATTTGACCTAGAAAACAATTCCACTTTTTTGGAAGGGATAGAAACTTGTCCCTGTGTGGAATCCAAGAAGTTGTACATATGATTCCTTGCTCCATTGAACAGTCTGCTGGATGTGGGCCTAGTCAGTTATGAGTTCTCTAAGAAGGTTTTGGTCAGCTCTTCTTAGCACTTTCTTATTGGTTTAATGGAGAACACAACCTATAAGATGGTTTCTGTCAAATGTAATGATTTAAGGTTGGTCCAAAAGACCTGTCCTTCTGAACATGGCTACTATTATTTTTAAAAGGTATCAAAAGACCACTTTGGAGGCCGCCCATGTCTCAAGACAGTTATGCCTGATAGATATATCCCCAATGTTAATTATCTAGTTCTTTCTCTTTCCTCTCCTTTCTGCACCAAATAGGAAATTGTTGGGTAATCAATCACTCCTACATAACTGCTTGTAAACTGAGACACATACAGTGGTGCACCGTATGACAACAATAATCCGTCCCATTGAAATCACTGTTTAGTGAAATCGTCGTCATGCGAAAACCCTTTCCCCATTGGAATGCATTGAAACCTGGTTTAATGCGTTCCAATGGGGAAAATATCTCATCATCCATCAAAGATCGCCCATAGGGAAGCCATTTTGCAAGCGCCAATCAGCTGTTAAAATGGCTGCCCTGCGAAGCATGGATCCAGAAAACACAGGGCAGCCATTTTGCGAAGCCGACGATCAGCAGAAAAAAATCATTGTCTTGCGAACAAACAGTTCGCGAAGCACGGACCTAATCAACGTCCAGCAAAAATCCCCCATTGGAATGACTGTTTTGCGAATTGCTATAGCGATCGCAAAAAGTCATCGTGATGCAGATTCGTCGTTCAGCAGGGTTGCTGTCTTGCGAGGTACCGCCATATATAAGAACATAAGAAGAGCCCTGCTGGATCAGGCCAAGGGTCCATCTAGTCCAGCTTCCTGTATCTCACAGTCGCCCCACCAGATGCCTCTGAGAGCACATGAAACAACTAGATACCTGTCTCCTGATACCCCTCTCCCCTGCATCTGGCATTTTGAAGTATCTTCCTTTGAAGCCTGGAGATTATACATTCCCATCATGGCTTGTAACCTGCAATGGACTTTTCCTCCAGGAATCCGTACAACACCCTTTTAAAGGCATTTAGGCCAGAAACCATCACCACATCCTGTAGCAAGGAGTTCCATAGACTAATAGCACGCCGGGTAAAGCATTGAGTGACTCTCCCTCTCTCCCCAGACAAACTGAGAAAGGTCTTCAAATCTTCTGGAACTACCCAGAAACTCTGCCTAAAGAGCAGCCAGTTGTCTATAGCTGCTGAACTATATCATTTTGTCCAAAATGTGTACACTGAGTGGAGCACTGATTCTTCAATGCATATGGGGTGTTATGCTAACATTGAATTTTGTATGTATAATAATTGTATTTCTCTATAAGTTGCATCCTGTGCTAAGAATGCCTAGTTGACTTAATTCCCAAAAGGCAGGGACTGGCTTTGTTTCAACTGCTTAGTTACCAAGAAAGCATCTTCTGCACAGAGTCAAAAGTATTGTACTTCTTTTACTAGAATTTCAAAAATTCCATGCCTAAGCTCTAGTACTAAAAATAAGCCTTGTTTTTTTAATAGCCCTGCAGACCTTAGAATGTAACTTCTAAAAGTAAATTAGTTGCACTTATGGCTGCAAAACTATAAATGTAGTGTCACTGTTACAAGTTTCATATAGCAATGCTTTCCATGAACCAAATGAAACTTATTAATCTTTAAAGTGTGTTTTTCCTGCCATAGTCTGCAAACTGACATAGCTATCCTGGAAATTACTACGAAAGCAGCAGGGTTGTTTGCCATTAAATTACCGTTGTAATGTACAGATTTCATTGGGGGAAGGAATTAATTGATGACTATCTATAATGAGTTACTTCCAAGGTCTGAGCCTTATTGGGGGGGGGGGGTTTGCACTCCATCAGTACACTGGTGCATGCACAGAATGTATGCTCACACCCTGCTATTAAGAGAGAAAGAAATAGCTGCCAATTAGATACAGAAAATCTCTAATCTATAAATTATCCTATGAAGAAATGTTCAGGTGGTTAAAAAATTCTACCAAGTTTCACAAACGAATCAGTTTGTTCTTCTGTATAATAAACATTTATGCTTGCTTCTGGTCATAGTCCAGACATTTGAACAAAAGCCTCCCTAATGCACTCAAATGGTGCACGCAACACAATGGAGCCTTTCTGGTTCACTTTCTTCCTTGCATTTCACCGCTCGGCGCCAAAGGCGGTGCTTGGCACCATTTGGTTACCTACAAGTAAGCAAAGAAATCTTGAAAAGGTGTCAGGGTGTGACAGCCTTGTTCAAGTAAGTTATGACTATGCCATTTATTACATTTCAGATATGCGTTTTATTCTTGTGATGACCTTCGGTGATGGATTTGATATTAATAACTTTGCAATGGTTTAATAATTAACAATGAGAGGGGGCAAAAACCCTGTTCAAACACACCATTGAAACCTTAATATTATAAAAGGCTTCTGTAGCCAACATGCCACGTAGAGCCATGGTGTAATAGTCATGCTCACAGCAGCATTCCCTGCTATAGTAGCGGGCGGGGGGGGAGAGCAGGTTAGGATGTCTACAATGATCGATATTCCATACTTCAGTTCTCTTCTGATCATGTGCAGAAATGTCTTCTTGTCCAAAATTATTACAAGTCATATACTTCCCCATAGCCACACCTGTAAGCAGATGGATGTGTTGATCCACATCAGTTCTAGTTATTCCACATTTACCAGAAGCAGACTATTTATAATATAAAATTTATGGATCTTTTTATTTTTCTACATTGTTTTAATGTGTTTTAATTTTTGTAAGCCACCCCGAGTAGACGTTGTCTAGAGGGGCGGGGTAAAAATTGAATAAATAAATAAATAAATAAATAAATAAATAAATAAATAAATAAATAAATAAATAAATAAATAAATAAATATCTTAATTGTTAAACACTTTGCCTAATGACATAGATAGCTCAGAACAATATATTATTGCTTGGAAATTTCATTAAATCTCCCTTACTTTTGAGCTACCGTGAGAACTGCAGAAAAGCTCAGAAATAAAATAAAACAAAACTAGGAGTATGTGACATCACAAACTTTTTAATCAAAATGTCCTAAAACCTCCACCCTACAACCCTTAGCTCCAGATTGATAAATAATGTGGAAAATGCTCCAGGATTGGGGTCCTCTGATTTTATGTCATTGACTACATGACATAAAAATCAATGCAAATCAGGCCAAAGTTTTTCCCGAACCCATAGTTTTTTCCTCCACCACTGGAGCCTCTACTGTTTTGGAAATAAATACATTCACACCATTTTAGATGGTATAATTGCTTGAGCCAATGTAGAGGAGTTTCCGGTTGTTGTACTTCAACCCACTCCAGCTGATCACAGAAGCAGTGAAAGAGACACGCTAGTGGGGAAACTAGTTGCCATTTGAATCCTCTCATGAGTCTACTTTCATCTTCCCTTCCTTCCTTCCTTCCTTCCTTCCTTCCTTCCTTCCTTCCTTCCTTCCTTCCTTCCTTCCTTCCTTCCTTCCTTCCTTCCTTCCTTCCTTCCTTCCTTCCTTCCTTCCTTCCTTCCTTCCTTCCTTCCAAACACTTGATAATCTACCATTAGGACAACAAGCGGACCAAAGAGAGAGAGAAAAGCAAGGAATAAGCATAGAGAAAGGAAGACAGCAGGCCAGAGAGAGAGAGAGAGAGAGAGAGAGGAAGGAAGGAAGGAAGGAAGGAAGGAAGGAAGGAAGGAAGGAAGGAAGGAAGGAAGGAAGGAAGGAAGGAAGGAAGGAAGGAAGGAAGGAAGGAAGGAAGGAAGGAAGGAAGGAAGGAAGGAAGGAAGGAAGGAAGGAAGGAAGGAAGGAAGGAAGGAAGAAAGAAAGAAAGAAAGAAAGAAAGAAAGAAAGAAAGAAAGAAAGAAAGAAAGAAAGAAAGAAAGAAAGGGGAAGTGGGAAACAAGCAGACACAAGTACAAGGTGAGGGGAAGAGAGGTTAGCAAGCTGCAAACAAGGCAGGTTTCCTCCCCTCTCTCTGCTGACATATGTGGCTGGCTGAAGAGAAATAACTCAGGAAACCCAGCTTCCCACGTCTGATTTCATAGTGGGCACATTTGCATTCTTCCCAATATGTATTTGCACCCTGAGTTTGTGGCAGATTCCCTACAACCAGGGGATACAGTGGATTACATTAAATAATGAGTTTAGAACACAAGGCTCTGCGTGGCACGTTTTCATTTTAGGGTTATTAAGAGACCTTGGAAACACCAGTATTTTGGACTACAACTCCCTCTACACATTCCAGGTGGAGAATTATAGGAATTATAGTCCCAAAAAGTAACATTTCCAAGCTATGGTCACTGTAAGGTATATTTTTGAGACTTTCTATACAGTTGTATGAATGCTTTGTAAAGTCTAGGTAGGATGCATGAAATCCTACAAGTCCAAAACAAACCAGGACGAACAGTTTTGCTTGACCCAGTGCTTCATTCCTTTTGCAGCACCTTCCAGATAGGCACAGTTCAAATGGGACGGTTGGCTGAACGACAATAGAAATTAAGGAGCATTCATTTAAACAAATATAGCATTATGCCTTGTCTGTGTGGTGTTGTCACCCACAAAAAAGCCTCAGAACTCACAGAAAACGTATGTGCCAAGAAGAGGCAATGGTCAAATGAGACCATTGCCTGCTTCAGTTTACTGTTGTACATATTAATGTTGAAATCTTAAGAAGCCCCCATTTCTGATGTCATTATATAAACACAAATCCTGATGGGTAAGGATGGTGGGTGGAGATGAAAAGAAATGT